>NC_064630.1:680597722-681797722 GCF_023864275.1 Schistocerca cancellata
GAGATGAAATCAGCCAAAAGCACGCTGACTAGGACGTCACCACGACAAAAGCGAACTCTACACGAAGAGCATAAAAGCGACGCGCCGCCAAGCCGCGGACTCACTAAACCAGAAGACTAGAATCACACTAGAAGAGCCACACTTGCAGAAGAGCAGTGACTTATGAACTTGTGTGACCTGTTGTTGCCAGCCGCTGTGGCCGAGTGGTTCTAGGCTCCTCAATCCGGAACCACGAGGCTGCTACGGTCGCAGGGTCGAATCCTACCTCGGGCATGGATGTGTGTGATCTCCTTAGTTTAGTTCGGTTTACGTAGTTCTAAGTCTAGGGGACTGATGACCTCAGATGTTAAGTCCCATAGTGCTTAGAGCTATTTGAACCATTTTTTGATCTGTTATTGCTTATGTGGAAATTGTATACATTGAAGGACATTGATTATTTGCATCTAACCAATTGCTTGCAACCAATCTTTGTAAAGACGCCAAGTTAAGTATTGTCAGTCTACTTTTATGTAATAATCATCATTATCATTTCATTGTGCCTTTGTCCCACTTCAACGCGGGGTCGACCTTGTTACTATGGATTTGGCGTTGTCAGTGTCAGAGGGTGACCAAGTGCCTTTCCTGTCGCCACCTGCACCCCTGTCCCCCACACCCCTCGCGGTTGGAATTAGTGTACCCCAGCTGTCTGTATCGAGTGTAATCCATGGAATAGTGCGAACGTGTTCAGGTGTCTGCGAATCGAGTTACTTAGGCGGGACGTAGGGACCAGCCCGGTATTCACTTTATGGCATGTGGAAAACCGCCTGAAAACCACATCCAGACTGCCAAGCACACCAGCCCTCATCGGTAATCCGCCAGGCGTATTCGATCCGGGGCCGGCGCTCCTACCTCAGTCCAGGAAGCAAAGCATTAGCGCTCTCGGCTAACCTGGCAGGTAATCTACTGTTATAAACTCCGCCAATACGATTGGTTGTATGTTGTCTAGCTATTGAGCAAACAGTTTCACAGGCAGCCTATGAGAGTCGAGAGGGCAGGATCACACAACGCGCACGTTCTGAAAGAGAGCTACATCAAGGTCCGCGGCATGCAGCACGTCATGGAATAATGCCAGTTTGTGTCGTACGCGATTGGTATTGACATTGGTCTTGGCTGTGCGATAAATCTGGAATGATGCCACAGCAAGGCGGTTAGGCTATTCAAACACGGGGGAATCACAGCGAACTCATTGTTAGGACCCCACAGAAGAGCACATCACTGCGACGGGGACGGAGTCGACCCCACCAAGGGGGTCTAGGGGGGAACTATCGTTCTGCATTCTTCGTGAATGTCCATCATCAGCATCGACGTCGTTTGCCCCGGAGACAGACGGGTCACCGGGCCAGTTGAGTGGAACATTATCAGCGTTGCGCCTACAGGTAGCGTCAAACACAGAGTGGTAGGCAACCACATCAGACGCAGGTGGGGGAAGGTCGATTTCCGGAGGTGGACGCTCACTTGAGATGGAGTCAGGGAAGGACGAAGAGTCGTCAGGTGTCAGGGCGTCAGAGAACAGCGCACCATCGGAAGCAGGGTCGTCATCCTATGCACCTATTCGATGAATTAAGTAATCGGAATGGGTACGGCGTTGTCTCTTCCGTTTCCTCGGCGACCGTTGCTAGTTAACATGCTGTTCCGTGTCGGATGGCGGGCGGCTATCGTCCGATATGTGGTTAGATGGCAGAAAGGTACAGCTCCATGTTCAACAACCATGGGGTCGGAACGGACAGCTTGTGCAAGCTTACAGTCGTCGTTCATTTGTACTGCCTCCGGCAGGGGTGTAGGAGAGATAGACGATACATCGCGTTGTCGAGAGAAGCCGACACGGGTACTGTCTGATTCAGAGATGGAGTAGCAGGCAGCACCGCCGCATACGCGTAAGACAGAGGTAACACAGTGGTCGCCGGAGGGGGAGCGACGTCTCCGATCGGCGTCTGAACCAATCTACTTCGGAGACATTCAGAACGCACATCGACTTCCTAGCCACAACCTGAACAGGTGCGCGGCTGGCCGTTGCACATGATGACAGCCCTGCAGCCGGCAATAACCAAGTACGAAGACAATACTGAGGACACGTAACGTTTCGAACGTCTTCCACGTTTGAGCCACATCACTGACGACGTTGCCATAAGGTTTAAAAGCGGTCACCACAGCATCCGACGGTCCTTTAAACGGGAGTTCGAAAAACCGCAATGTTCAGAGACTAAAACTAGCGTGATCAACCACTGCAATTCCTATTTATTCGCCAGACCATCAAAACTTAAGATAGTTATCGTGGCACAGCACAACGTCGGTGAATTCGCGAGTTTTATGTACAAGTAGTGCTAAGAATTTATAAATGTATTCCGAAAACACGCCGATAAGCTACTACGAACAACATAGAGAACGCATTATTGTACCCACGATACACACGAAACCCACGCCTACCACAGAGCACTGACAGACGTAACTGGAAACAAGCCACCGGGAGTACATAACACTCCATTAGAACTATTGATAGCTTTTGGAGAGACAGCAAAGCAGGTGTCGACAAGTGTGAAAATTACCAAACTATCAGTTTAATACATCATGGATGCATAATACTGACACGAATTGTTTACAGACAAATGGAAAAACTGATAGAAGCCGATCTTGTGGAAGATGACTTTGGATTCCGTAGAAATGTTCTGACCCTACGACTTAAAATATAGGTTAATAAAAGGCAAACCAAGGCCCCTATAATTTGTAGACTTAGAAAAAGCTTTCGACAATGTTGAGTGGAATACTCTTGTAAGTAGGAAGTTTAGGTTTTTATATTGGTAACGCCACGTAGCGCTCTGTATGAAAATCATTGGCTGTGCTGTGTGCAGTCTGTGGCTGGGTGGCATTGTTGTAATACTCGCTATTGTAGTGTTGAGTTGTTGGCTGTTAATAGCGCGTAGCGTTGCGCAGTTGGAGGTGAGCCGCCAGCAGTGGTGGATGTGGGGATGTGAGGTGGCGGATTTTTGAGAGCGGATGATCTGGACGCGTGTCCATCAGAAACAGTACATTTGTAAGAATGGATGTCATGAACTGCTGTATATATTATGACTTTTGAACACTATTAACGTAAATACATTGTTTGTTCTCTATCGAAATCTTTCATTTGCTAACTACGCCTATCAGTAGTCAGTGCCTTCAGTAGTTTGAATCTTTTATTTAGCTGGCAGTAGTGGCGCTCGCTGTATTGCAGTAGTTCGAATAACGAAGATTTTTGTGAGGTGAGTGATTTGTGAAAGATATAGGTTAATGTTAGTCACGGCCATTCTTTTGTAGGGATTACTGAAAGTTAGATTGCGTTGCGCTAAAAATATTGTGTGTCAGTTTAGTGTTGATCAGAATAGGTAAAGAGAGCAATGTCTGAGTACGTTCAGTTTTGCTCACCTGTTTGAAAATCAAATAATGTAAGAGGTTTATCACCACAGTAATTCAGTTTTTTTAAGGGGACGTTTCACTCTCTTTCACTTTCTGCAGGTGGGAGGTGTGAAATACACGGAGCAAAATCTATTTACAATTTGTACAGAAACCAGATGGCAGTAACAAGAGTCGAGGGGCGCCAAAGGGAAACACTGGTTGACGAGGGAGTGAGACAGGGATGTAGTCTATCTCCAATGTTATTCAATTTGTATATTGAGTTAGCATTAAAGGAAACAAAAGAAAAATCTGGAGTTGGAATTAAAATCCATGGAGAAGAAATAAAAGCTTTGCGTCTGCCGACGACATTGTAATCCTGTCAGGTTAGGAAATGAGACACTTAAAGTAGTAAATGAGTTTTGCTATTTGGGAAGCAAAATAACTGATGACTGTCGAAGTAGGCAGGATATAAAATGTAGACTGGTTATGGTAATGAAAGCGTTTCTGGAGAAGAGAAATTTGTTAACATTCGGTATAGATTTAAGTGTCAGGAATTCTTTTCAGAAAGGATTTGTGTGGATGTAGCCATGTATGGAATTGAAACATGGACGATTATAGTTTAGACAAGAAGAGAATTGATTCTTTCGGGATATGCTGTTGCAGAAGAATGCTAAAGATTAAATTAGGTGGTGCTGAACAGAATTGGGGAGCAGAGGAATTAGTTCCACAACTTGAGTAGAAGAAGGGATCGGTTGGTATGACACGTTCTGAGGCATCAAGGGATCACCAACTTAGTATTGGAGGGAAGCGTGGAAGGTAAAAATCATAGAGGGAGACCAAGAGATGAATAAAGTAAGCAGTTTCAGAAGTGTGTAGGTTTCAGTAGCTATTCGGGTTTGAGGCTTGCACAGGATAAAGTAACATAGGGAGGTGCACCAAACCAGCCTCTGGACTGAAGAGCACAGCAACAACAACGTCTCTATGTGGTCTGTCCAATAGTATCACTATGAGCTTTCCTTTTATAAACAGCCCAAGCTCTATGTTGTACGATTTTAAAAACAGTCTTTTACTTATTGCGGTCGCTTAGATTGCCATAGTGTGTCTTTTGCCTGCTGAAGTTGCTTCTCTACATTTCGTGAATTCTTGCGACTTGAATTATGGCAGCAACTCCTCCTGCTAACATACCAATGGCCTACAGCCCAGCAACCAAACCGTTTGGTATTGGTAGAATCCTAGGCCTTTTAACACGTCTTTTTCTTCCTCCTTCTTGCCTCAATGCGATTTTGCCATTGCCACCGATGATTGGATTCAATTTTTTAACATCCTGCAGGTTTTTTTATCTTATCCTTTAGCGTGTAAAATTAATTCCAGCAGTTTGTCACACATTGCACCATCGATGTAAAAGTATCAGTGGATTGTCTTAGACCAATGTCCTTTCTCTGATGGATCTGTTTGGCTTTATAATATAATATTTAGTTTGCAGCGTAATAATCTTGACTTGTGACGTAAGCAATATTGTGGTTCTTGCATGCTTCAGCTAGTATATTAATTCCCTTACTGCCAAGAGTGAGGCACTTTTTCTGCTTCATTCTGGGCCTACAGAAGCTGTATCTGTAGATGTGGAGTTCAACTGGTAGGCTATAAAGATTAACCTTCTCACCTCTGCTGGTGCCTTTCCTAGATCTCATGTCATGTTGCCACTTACTTTGAGGTTTGTGCATCTTATTGTATAGCAAATCATGAACGTTCACCCATCTGTTAAGTACTGATGGAAAGCTGAGCCATTTAAAAAATGCCTTACTACTATGACATCTTACGACGATCTTTACAAGGAACACATCCAGTTCAGAATTTTTCTATAATTCATCTGTATAAAACCTACTTGCAATTTCTTTACCATCGCTGTTCCTTAAGATATAAGTTCTCTGGTTCCTATGAAAACGTTTGGAAGTTGTAAATACCTTCGTTGACCATTTCAATAGGTACGATATCCCAAACGTAATTTGATATTTTGAAACACATACGAAACCACGCTTCTGCCTGCATGGATCTTCCTTCAAAATACGATTGAGTGCCGTGTTTGTAAGTCAGTTATCATGGACATCAATAGATTCCATCCTAACTGCATGATGAGTAGTACTATCATCGTCGTCAATAATTTGTGGTAGAGTGTCTATCCATTTGTACGATCCTAGAAGATTAAATTGCATCCAATTCTGGTTTTTGATTGTCCTATTGAACTGTTCAACGACAGTAGCTTTCAAATGGGAGAAAGTTTAGTAGTGGTGTATCTCATACTGTTCCATTCAAATGCCTCTTGTAAAATTAGATTCCACGGCCAGTTTGAAGGTTGTTAGGACATCAGTTGAATGCGGTCTGCACCAGTAGTTGAAATATCTCCGCAGCTTCCTTCGCCATCTTTACCTTTATAGGCAGCGCCCACACAAAACTGGAAGTCGTATCTGTCACTACTAAAATGTAATTGAAACGACTGTGAATATTGTGGCATATCTACGAGATCAGTGTGCCATAAAACATCCAGTCCTCGTATTGTAACATGCCGGTGCTGGAATCTTTTGCGTAATGGCCTGTGGGGCTCATGAACAACTGTCTCCATGACACCTCATTGTCAAAGATCTGAAATGGCTGATATGATTTGGTTTGTGTGACCTCTAGTCCCTGTGTTAGTTGATGCTGTGAGTAGTCATAATCGTTCGATGCTTTCGTTCGGGTATCCTAACGTATGTACTCCAGAGGTAGCTTGTTCAGTTCTTCAAGTTGAACTATGCCTGCATTATCAGCAGCTGCTAACCCCACATTAATCATAGTTTTTTATTTAACACTCTTGCAGGCTTTCATTAGCCTTTTTGAGTTGTTGCCTTTCCTGTGCACGTTAATCATATGTAAAATATCTCCATATACTTTTATCTTTTTCAGGAAATACTTGTTGACTGTCGAAGTTTTCAAGAATCCGTATTCCTTATTCCCAACTTGTAGTGCAATCTTGGCGAAACAAGTAGTGTGATTACCTTAATACATATGCTGACTTAGTGTACACTGTCTAAATAACCATCAGTATCATTGTTAATGTTATCGGTAATGGCATATACTCCTTCTTCTTCTTCCTTTCTGTCTCCACCCATAGTGTCTGAGAGTCTTTCCAGACTTTTAGTTACAGGTTTAAATGTTCCTTTGAGAGACCGAACTCATTGCAATGGCTATAATTTTAACGATAGCAATTTCCATCAATCAGACTTTCCATGTTCAGTAACTTTTTGATTCGTCGTCGACATGTTGCCGTATACTAATTCGTTTTTGAGATACCATACAACTTATATATACTCTTGGACTACTGGTGGTAATGGAAGCCAAGCGTTTTAGCTGTCGCCTTGATATACCCATGCATATACTTTCGTTTTGTGATGACTCCTTCAATTTTCTCAATGGCATGTAGTTTGCATTGCTGAAATATAGCATTCAACTGCTCCAAGACCTCACCAACTCTAGCGGATGGATTGATAAGACTTTCCAGTTCCATTAATAAAGCGTTGATTGCCTCTGTTGTTCAGTCAGTGTATAGAAGAATGTGCTTTTCATTCCCAGAACGAGTGTGCGACACACATCCAAATTTGTGTGCAGTCTACGAAGTGCATTCAAGTTCTAACGCCTCTGATTTTTTTTCTAATTAACTACTCACCCGAAATCGTTCAAACTGGCGTTACTTCTCGACGTAATCGCCCTGCAGACGTACACATTTTTCACAACGCTGACGCTATGATTCCATGGCAGCGGCGAAGGCTTCTTTAGGAGTCTGTTTTGACCACTGGAAAATCGCTGAGGCAATAGCAGCACGGCTGGTGAATGTGCGGCCACGGAGAGTGTCTTTCATTGTTGGAAAAAGCCAAAAGTCACTAGGAGCCAGGTCAGGTGAGTAGGGAGCATGAAGAATCACTTCAAAGTTGTTATCACGAGGAAACTGTTGTGTAACGTTAGCTCGATGTGCGGGTGCGTTGTCTTGGTGAAACACACACGCTCAGCCCTTCCCGGACGTTTTTGTTGCAGTGCAGGAAGGAATTTGTTCTTCAAAACATTTTCGTAGGATGCACCTGTTACCGTAGTGCCCTTTGGAACGCAATGGGTAAGGATTACGCCCTCGTTGTCCCAGAACATGGACACCATCATTTTTTCAGCACTGGCGGTTACCCGAAATTTGTTTGGTGGCGGTGAATCTGTGTGCTTCCGTTGAGATGACTGGCGCTTTGTTTCTGGATTGAAAAATGGCATCCACGTCTCATCCATTGTCACAACCGACGAAAAGAAAGTCCCATTCATGCTGTCGTTGCGCGTCAACATTGCTTGGCAACATGCCACACGGGCAGCCATGAGGTCGTCCGTCAGCATTCGTGGCACCCACCTGGATGACACTTTGCGCATTTTCAGGTCGTCATGCAGGATTGTGTGTACAGACCCCACTGAAATGCCAACTCTGGAGGCGATCTGTTCAACAGTCATTCGGCGATCCTCGAAAACAATTCTCTCCACTTTCTCGATCATGTCGGCAGACCAGCTTGTGCGAGCCCGAGGTTGTTTCGGTTTGTTGTCACACGATGTTCTGCCTTCATTAAACTGTCGCACCCACGAACGCACTTTTGACACATCCATAACTCCATCACCACATGTCTCCTTCAACTGTTGATGAATTTCAATGCGTTTCACACCACGCAAATTCAGAAAACGAATGATTGCATGCTGTTTAAGTAAGGAAAACGTCGCCATTTTAAGTATTTAAAACAGTTCTCATTCTCGCCGCTGGCGGTAAAATTCCATCTGCTGTACGGTGCTGCCATCTCTGGGACGTATTGACAATGAAGGCGGCTTCATTTTAAAACAATGCGCATGTTTCTATCTCTTTCCAGTCTGGAGAAAAAAAAATAGGAGGCCTTAGAACTTGAATGCACCTCGTAAACTGATACGTTTGCATATGGGTAAACTGCTGTTTCAGCATTAACCCTAGGAGTTTCGTTTGTATCTACTGTCATTAAATTTCCTTGTTTTATCTATAACCAGAAAGGCAGACAGTTTTTATTCCACACATATGGTAACAAATTCACGGAATGTCATGTCGGTTCTTACATGAGATATATAAAAATGCTTTAAATTCAAATCGTCCTCATCACAGAATGAAAGTTTTCACGACCGAATAACATATCTGCAGGTAAATCTCACGGGATGTGAGATTGTGGTCCAAGAACTTCCTCTGTTCCTGACGTTCGTCCAGGACTGCGCTGGACCTCCTCAGAGACGCTCCTCCGCTGAGTCTTGCCGACTGACAGTTCGGGCGTCCGAGAGCGACATAAATACTTTAGGAAAGGGGACGTGGGCAAAGTAACACCTGATCAGTAGAGATAATCCTTGTCAGAGTTAAAACTTAACTATCGATTGTCATCTTGTCAAACATAAAACTGACTAGCTCTTCTGCAAAGCCACTGTCTATATGTCGTTAAGATTCATTGCCTCTTCTTTCCTATTAAAATTATCCTGAAGCTTTTAAATTTCAGTGGCTTTTCTACATAGTCGTGGGTAATAATTTGACATTGTAGATAAAATCTCTGTTCCAGTAAACTTCACTTCATTGTTTCCTCGCTGAAGATCAGGTTATGCTACAGCTGATTTCTCTATTTTTTCTAGTCGGCAAAGACTTTTGTGCTCTTTTAGCCATGTAGTTGCACTCCTCTTGGTAGTTCCAACATAAACTTTTACCACACGTACACGGAATTGTGTATACACCACATGTCGACAGAAAAGGGCATTTTTTCTTGACTTATTTTCATTGTTGGTCTAAAGACCGGTCTGATGCCATGTTTCTGTAAAGTCTTGCGGATCTGATCCGTTACTTTTTTCATAAAACGGAGAGAAACTATATTTTTCCATCGTCGTGGTTCATCTTTGTCCTTCAGTCTTCTATTCCTTGCTCGTAAAATTCTCTTTACTTCTTTCCCTGAGAAGCCATTTTCCTCGAAAGCCTGCTTCAGATGTTTTAGTTCAGCGTCCAGGTGTTGCGATGTGCATATCCGTTCGGCTCTATCTACAAGACTTTTAATGACACCTCTTTTATGTTGTGGATGGTGATTGGAGTTTTTATGCAAATATCTGTCCGTATGTGTTTCTTTCCGAAGAACTAAATGTTCCAAGCTTCCATCGGACTGTCTCATAACTAAAACATCCAAGAAAGGCATTTTGTTATCATTTTCCATTTCCATGGTGGACTGGATTTTTGGATTAATTTTTTTAGATGATCTGAGAAACCGTCCAAAGCCTTTCTACCATGGGACCAAACCACAAATGTGTCACGTAAAGACCTTTACCAGCGAGATGTTTTATTATTTGCTTTGTCCAGAGCCGATTGTTCGAATTTCTCCTTATAGAAATTAGCGATCGCAGGGTCTAATGAGTTATCCATTGATACACCATCAAGTGGCTCATAAAATTCATTCTCCCACGGGAACGGACTCGAAGTAAGGCACCGTCTAAAAAGAGTGGTCAAATATGGAAAAGTATCCGTTATAAACATCATTACTTCGTTAATTGGAATCATAGGGAACACTATGTCGAAACTTACAAGAATATCTTCAGGAGGCAGAATTATCTCTTCAAGTTTCTCAATAAAACGACACGAGTCTTTTATATATGAGTCAATATCCCCAATATATGATTGTAAACGAGTTGCCAAATATCTTCCTATTTCATACATGGAACAATTGATGGCACTAGCTTTGAGTCTCAAAGGAAATCTGTTTTAAGAATTTTGGGTACACTATACAATCTATGACACATAGCTCCACCCTTCAACAAAGCTCCTTTATATTCTTTTCGAGTAGAAGATGATGACTTAATGAGATTATTTGTTTTCCTCAGTACGCTGGCTGTAGGGTCCTTCATTAGTTTTTTGTGTTGTCCTGACATTAAAAGGTTCAAAATTTTGCTTCGATAATCCTTTGTATTCATAACAAGAGTAGGATTTCCTTTATCAACAGGAAGAACCACTATCTCTTCATCTGAATTTAAATCTCTGGGAACCTTCCTGTCACCTTTCGTTAAATTACTTTCCACAGGTTTACTGTGGCATAAGACTCTGGCGGTTCTTTTTTTGGAATTGTATTTGCAGTTTCCTTCGGGTGATTTCGTATACCTGCTTCTATATTCGCGATAATATCTTCAACTGTTACTCTCACAGGTGTTATAGTGAAGTTTCCTCCTTTGGCAAGGAAACCTCGTCTTGAGATAACACAGTGTCAGACAGCATCGTGTTGCTTGTAGTTGCTACGTAAGTTTGTAACTTTCTGAACTTATTCTTATGTATGCCGGTAGCCGTTCTCATCATAGTTTCAATAGATATGAAAGCAGGGTAATGTATTTTATTCCACAGGTCTTTAGCAAGGAATAAATGCAGTTTTAGTAACTTACGGTCAACAGAATCCTTCTCTCGTCTTGTATAACGTATCTTTTCTCGGGGTAGTGCTGATTCTGTACAATCATAGATCAGATGCACCCGAACTGTCCGGAACATCCTCTTCAGCTTTAAAAAGTTCGGTAAGGAAGACGAGTCTCTGCAACGTAACAAGAAGATTAAAGTACAGATTAAATGTGCTCTCTTTTTACGTAAGAATTCCAGACGTCTGACTGATTTTGAGATATCTTCCCAGTACAGTTTTCTGATCATAGAATGAAGGCTTTCACGACCGGATGACATAGCTGCTGCTAAAACTTTCGGGATGTGAGGCACTGTTTGAAAGCATAGCAACTTTCTCATTATCCCGGGACAGCTACTTTGGGGTTCTGTAATATATCTATCGCGAGAAAAAGACTTCAAGATGCACGTGGCAGTCAAAGCAAAAATGTTTTGGGATCTCGTCCTGGCTCTGCACTGCAGGATTATCAAATATAGATACATTGCTTGGATTTACTTTCTCTGGTGGAGGAAAACCACTATTTTTGTTGAATGACTGGTATGTTACTCCCTTGCAATAACTATTACGTCGGCTGAAAAAAGGTTTTAGGAAAAATTTATACGCGCTCATAGTAAATCCCCTCAAGATGTATTATTAGCGACACAATACGATTACTCTTTCCACAGTCAGATGGTCGGAAAATGGAAGCATATATTTTATGAAGGACTAGTGAACCAATCATCTTCTTCTGCTTCTTCTTCTTCTCCTCCTTCTCCTTGTTTCCGGCCACTTACTACCAGCCACTTACTACAAGACCCTTGTGGTGAGGTGGTTTTTTCCACTCAGTCTTGTTGGTAAATAATTGTTTACATTAGGATTCGGGGGTTTTATATGGAAACAAATAACACTTAATTTTCTTGTTTAAATTTAATTTTGGCTGGGTATACAAACATACTTACTTCATATCATAGAGTTATGACCACATCTGGCATACATTTCTCCTTATTTCAACGCACAGCATGAATCGTAATGATCAGTTATGGTTTCTTTTGGTGGGAGAAGAGTTTTGGAGCTAATCCCAGCAGATTTCTCCACTGTGTCTCATAGACTCGGTAGACAGAGAACCGCCACCTTACGCGATTTTCTAACTCATGACGTATTGCATAACTGGTACTTAAAAGTATGCTCCTCTAAATGTAGGCACTCTGCATTGTTGAATATGTTAACTACTTCAGGGAAGTCCCCTGAAGAGATTGTATGATTTTCAAATACCACAGACGGAGGACCGAGCGAGGTGGCGCAATGGTTAGCACACTGGACTCGCATTCGGGAGGACGACGGATCAATCCCGTCACCGGCCATCCTGATTTAGGTTTTCCGTGATTTCCCTAAATCGTTTCAGGCAAATGCCGGGATGGTTCCTTTGAAAGGAAGCTTGCGCTCCGTCTCTAATGACCTCGTTGTCGACGGGACGTTAAACACTAACCACCACCACAGACGGAGAATCACCAGAACATACCTTCAGCCACTGGTGTTTAAAGAGTATGTTCGATTCAACAGCATTATTTGACTATCAGGCTCAGTTTTTATGATACTGTATCCTCTACAGATAAAATAACTTTTAAATGTTTGACACATATTACTTTGGTATTGCTTAGCAACCATCAGCTGTCTGAGGGAATGACTACAAAGAATGTTTGTTCTGGACCGCAACTCGAACGTGGATTTCCTGCTTTACGCCAGCGGTCACTTTAACCCCTTTGACTGTGCGTGCACAACTCACGACCAGTGCTTTTCTTATTAAGAAGAACAGTGCAATGTTTCTTCAGACATGCATGCATGTCCGAAAGAACAAGCACTGCGGTGATTACAGACTTTATGAAAATTATGGCCCGCATCTCGTGGTCGTGCGGTAGCGTTCTCGCTTCCCACGCCCGGGTTCCCGGGTTCGATTCCCGGCGGGGTCAGGGATTCTCTCTGCCTCGTGATGGCTGGGTGTTGTGTGCTGTCCTTAGGTTAGTTAGGTTTAAGTAGTTCTAAGTTCTAGGGGACTTATGACCACAGCAGTTGAGTCCCATAGTGCTCAGAGCCATTTGAACCATTTTTTTGAAAATTATGAAGTGTGTTCACAGTTGAGAAAACGAACAACGATCAGGTATGTAAGGGAATGGCGACCATGAAAATTTGTATCAGATCGGGACTCCGACCCGGTTTTCCCATTTCACGTGAATTGTTGCCTTAACCGCTCTGGCTAGCCTTGCATGACTCTCAGCCAGATTCAGACTTCCGTATGTCGTCACTTCCGTGTCACAACCTATGCTCATACACACATTACGTAATCATCGAGCAGGGGAGGACATATTAATTGAAGGTCTCTGCCCAATGTCGGCGGATAACTACGATACTGCAGTGCCAGTGTTTTTAAGAAGAACGAAGCATGCATGTATGAAGGAGCATTGCGTCTTCCTTCTTAACAACACAGACACTGCAACATCGCATTTGTGCTGTTTAGGATGTGTTGAAGTCCTGACTGGCTGAATTAAAGGATCACGTCAAATGTCCTTTAGTGTCCCATGATTTGGAGGGAACCAATGGATCACAGAAAAGACACTTCTGTTAGATATAATTAGATAGAATCGCCCCTAAAACAAATAAAACTGTCACACATCCTAATTTTCCATTTGCCTTAAGACCTATATGCCACAGTGAAGAACTGCAGGAACCAGTGACTCCTGCGACTGAAGATTAATACAGAGATGATCTCCTAGACATGCCAACCCGACGTTTTATGTCCCCTGTGAACCAAATAAAACACTTTTTCGCAGTGACCTTCTTCAAGATCATTGCGACCAACGAGCTAAGCTTCTAGCTTCATGATTATAGAATAGAAATGATATTCTTCCTGATACGAAAGTGACTCTTTATCGTGAAAGGAGTACTCTTTCTTCTGAATATTTTTCCAAGGAAAATTAAATCGATTTTTGTCTCCGCTACAGAGATCTTGGCCATGATTACAATGTATGTGATTAGCGCTTATTCATAGATCCTATCAAAATTAATATGAAAGTAGTACTTCACAACAATGGCAAAAAATTTCCATTTCTTTCGACTGCTCAAGCTATTAACATTAAGAAGGCATATGAGAACTTTGATCTGCTAGTCACATGTATCGAATACGAAAAACAAATGACTATATATGGAGATTTAAGGTCATTACTGTTTTGCTCGGATTCCAATTTGAGTATACGAGTACCGCTGCTTTATATGCGAGTGGTACAGTACAGAGGCAGAAAAAATGGCCTCTTGGGAAAGAACTGCCGCTTGAAGACAAGGGTATGGTGAAGATCCCTCTTGCGAGCCGAAAAGAAAAATATCTATCTGTCTCCACCGAATAATACACAGGGTGTCATAAAAAACTTCGTGTAAGCGATGAACAAACCATCATGTGGATTCTTGTATTGGTAGGATAAGTCTGCAATGATATGTGAAGCAGAAATTAAGGGGGTAATATTCGTAGGACCACAAACGAAGGAATTAACGTCTGGTGGACGTATTCTTTATTTGTTGCGTGATGTTGATTAAATGCAGTGGATATCTTTCGTAAGTGCTTGAGAGCACTTTCTAGCACACATAAGGTAAAAAACTGTCGCGCTATTGTACAAGAACTAGTGGGATCCTACCACCATACGGAATGTAAGATGTCATTTAAGATGCTTTTCTTGAACGACCGTTTCGACTTCTTCCTGGATAAGCATGATGCTGTTAATGACGAACATAGAGAACGGTCCCTCCAAGACATTTCTCAAATGGCAAAGCGTTATCAAAGTAACTGTAGAGTTTCAGTGTTGTCCGACTACTGTTGTACCGTATGAACAGGTGTTCCTGATGAAAAATATAGCAGGGAATCAACTTATAAAACTTTTCTCAGTTCTTTGATTAATTCGTGTACTGACACATATTATTTTTGTTCGCCTTTTTCCAGACACATATAGAGCTATAATACCCAGGCTGACAAAAGTATTTACAGAAACTAGTTTGACGTGGAAACTGAGACTGACATAAAATTCTGAAATTTGATCTGGATTCAGAGATGAATTATTTTCCAGAAACAGCGTCTTTTGTTCTTGAATGACTGTTTTCCTTTCTCTGTCAATCTATTCTTTTTTGACCAGGCTAGTCAGTAGTTACGATTATTTGTTCCTTCTCCTGCTTTCCTGTTCATCACCCTCGCTGTTAATACTTTACCTGTCACCAGTCAGAGAGTGCCGATACGCGTCTCAATGTCTTAACCCTTTTACGCCTCTGTCACAAGAGAGTGAAGTATTTATAAATCACTGTAAATTTATACTACAAATGACCTTCTCCAAGAACCAATACGCTGACGTCTACTGCCAGTTCATCTTTACAATCCTGATGAATAAGGTTAATAATGTCAATACAGGGCAATGGTGAGTGTTGTCAACTTATAAATCTTTGAATACACCTGGAACAAATTACTCATGTCTCTCCACTACTGGCTAAAAATTTTTTTTAAGACATCGAAATTTGCTTATGCTGTAAATTAAATGACGACGTCGCAGCTGCAGCTGTTATCGAGATGTGACGACGTACGCTGAGTACAGAATATCGCGATGAATGGCTGATAAGCGCCTCAGAGTCAGAGGTGACTCTTTCGCACTGTGTGTCGTACATGCTGTTTTCTCGGCGCCCCACATTCAAAGTTACTGTTATCATTATTACAACATCACAAGCATGGTGCTGTGTATCCAGTGAACAAAACCTATATTATTGTGCATATCAGCAAGCTTGTTTTTAAAAGGGAAATGTATGTGCTGTTATTGATTGAGTGGGTTGAAAATAAAAATACAGTTTCTGTAGGATTTGCTTAATTGCACAAACACAGTTTTACAGTATTCCCCCCCCCCAACTGCTATACGGAGTCACGAACTGTTGTTGGTGTTAACTACTGCATTTACTGGTTCAATAGTAGCACCACTAGAGCCGTAATAATAACAGTAAAAGTCCTACGTGTAATGCCACACATACATAATAATCGTAGCTATAAGTGGATGAACACTTATTGCAGCTGATGTTATTTTGTTGCTAACCCATCATACATAGTGACGGACGGGACAGTCATTTTAAAAAAGGTTCTACAAATTCAGCATATACAGAACGATGTGGTGGTGGTGGTGGTGGTCCCGAGCAGATAATCCATGATCTTGTTATTCTGTTCAATTGCCATTATTTACAGAAAAATATTCCTCCTGAAACTTCTAGGCAGATTAAAACTGTCGGCCGGACCGAGACTCGAACTCGGGACCTTTGCCTTCCCCGGGCAAGTGCTCTGCCAACTGAGCTACCCAAGCATGACTCACGCCCCGTCCTCACAGCTTTACTTCTGCCAGCACTTCGTCTCCTACCTTCCAAACTAGTAGAGGTTCGCAGGAGAGCTTCTGTAAGGTTTGGAAGGTAGGAGACGAGGTACCGGCAGAAGTAAAGTTGTTAACACGGGGCGTGAGTCGTGCTTGGGTAGCTCAGTTGGCAGAGCAATTGCCCGCGAAAGGATAAGGTCCAGAGTTCGAGTCTCGGTCCGGCACACAGTTTTAATCTGGCAAGAAGTTTCATGTCACCGCACACTCCACTGCAGAGTGAAAACCTAATTCTGGAAACCTCCCCAAGGCTGTGGCTAAGCCATGTCTCCGCAATATCTTTCCTTTCAGGAATTCTACTTCTGCTAGGTTCGCAGGAGAGCTTCTGTAAAGTTTCGAAGGTAGGGGACGAGGTACTGGCAGAAGTAAAGCTGTGAGGAGAGCTCGTGAGCCATGCTTGGCTAGCTCAGTTGGCAGAGGATTTGACCCTGAAAGGCCAAGTTCCTGAGTTCTAGTCTCAGTGGTTCAAATGGTTAAAATGGCTCTGAGCACTATGGGACTTAACATCTATGGTCATCAGTCCCCTAGAACTTAGAACTACTTAAACCTAACTAACCTAAGGACATCACACACATCCATGGCCGAGGCAGGATTCGAACCTGCGACCGTAGCAGTCGCGCGGCTCCGGACTGAGCGCCTAGAACCACTAGTCGAGTCTCAGTCCGGCACACAGTTTTAATCTGCCAGGAAGTATCATATCAGCGCACACTCCGCTGCGGAGTGAAAATCTCATTCTGGAAACATCCCCAAGGCTGTGGCTAAACCATGTCTCCGCAATATCCTTTCATTCAGGAATGCTTGTTCTGCTAGTTTCGCAGGAGAGCTTGTGTAGAGTCTGGGAGGCAGGAGCCGAGGTACTGTCAGAAGTAAAGCTGTTAGGACGGGGCGTGAGTCGTGTTTGGGTAGCTCAGTTGGCAGAGCACTTGCAGCGAAAGGCAAAGGTCCAGAGTTCGCATTTCGGTCCGACACACAGTTTTAAACTGCCAGGAAGTTTCATATAAGCCCACTCTCCGCTGCAGAGTGAAAATCTCATTCTGGAAACATTCCTAAGGCTGTGGCTAAGCCATGACGCCGCAGAATCTTTCCTTGCAAGAATGCTAGTTGTGCTATGTTCGCAGGAGAGCTTCTGTAAAGTCTGGAAGGTAGGAGACGAGGTTCTGGCAAACGTAAGGCTGTGAGGACGGGAGGTGAGTCGTGCTTGGGTATCTCAGTTGGCAGATCACTTGCCCGCGAAAGGCAAAGTTCCTAGTTCGAGTCTCGGTCCGGCACACAGTTTAAATCTGCCAGGAAGTTTCATATCAACGCACTCTCCGCTGCAGAGTGAAAATATCATTCTGGAAACATTCCCAAGGTTGTGGCGAGCCATGACTCCGCAATATCATTTCTTGCAAGGATACAAAATGTGCTAGGTTCGCAGGGGGGCTTCTGTAAAGTTTGGAAGGTAGGAGACGAGGTACTGGCAGACGTAGAGCTGTGAGGATGGGGGGGGTGAGTCATGCTCGGGTAACTTAGTTGGCAGAGGACTTGCCCGCAAAAGGCAAAGTTCCCGAATTCGAGTCTCGGCCCGGCACACAGTTTTAATCTCCCAGGAAATTTCATATCAGCTCACACTTTGCTGCAGAGTGTAAATCTCGTTCTGGAAACATCCCCAAGCCTGTGGCTAAGCCATGTCTTTGCAATATCCATTCTTTCAGGAATTCTAGCGCTGCTAGGTTCGCAGGAGAGCTTCTGTAAAGTTATAAGGTAGGAGACCAGGTACTGGCAGAAGCTAAGCTGTGAGGACGTTGCGTGAGTCGTGCTTGTTTACTTTAGTTGGCAGAGCACTTGCCCGCAGAAGGCGAGTCTCGGTCCCGCACACAGTTTTAATCTGCCAGGAAATTTCATATTAGCGCACTCTCCACTGCAGAGTGAAAATCTCTTTCTGGAAACATCCCCAAGGTTGTGGCTAAGTCATGTCTTAGCAATATACTTTCTTTCAGGAATTCTACTTCTGCTAGGTTCGCATTAGGGCTCCTGTAATAATTAGAAGGTATGAGAAGAGGTACTGGCAGAAGTAAAGCTGTGAGGACGGGGCGTGATTCGTGCTTCAGTAGCTCAGTTGGCAGGGCACTTGCCCGCGAAAGGCAAAGGTCCCGAGTTCGAGTCTCGGTTGGGCATACAGTTTTAATCTGCCATGAAGTTTCACATCAGCGCACACTCTGCTGCGGAGTGAAAATCTCATTCTGGCAACATCGCCTAAGCTGTGGTTAAGCCATGTCTCCGCAATATTATTTCTGTCAGGAATGCTAGTTCTGCTATGAGTCTCAGGAGTGCTTATGTAATGATTGGAAGGTAGGAGATGAGGTACTGGCAGAAGTAAAGCCGTGAGGACGGGGCGTGAGTCGTGCTTTGGTAGCTCAGTTGGCAGAGCACTTTCCCGCGAGAGGCAATGGTCCGGAGTTCGAGTCTCGGTCCGGCACACACTTCTAATCTGCCAGAAAGTTTCATATCAGCGCACACTCCGCTGCAGAGTGAATATCTCATTCTGGTAACGTCCCCAAGTCTATGGCTAAGTAATGGCTCCGCAGTATCCATCCTTTTAGAAATGCCAGTTCTCCTGGGTTCGCAGGAGGGCTTCTGTAAAGATTGGAAGGTAGGAGTCGAGGTACTGGCAGAAGTAAAGCTGTGAGGACGGGACATGAGTCGTGCTTGGGTAGCTCTGCTGGCAGTGCGTTGCCCGCGAAAGGCAAAGTTCCAAGTTCGAATCTCGTCCGGCACACAGTTTTAATCTGGCAGGAAATATCATGTCAGCGCAAACTGCGCGGCCGAGTTAAATTCTCCTTCTGGAAACAACCCCAACGTGTGGCTGAGCCACCTCTCCGTAATATCCTTCCTTTCAGGAATGCTAGTTCAGCTAGGTTTCACACGAGTCCTTGGGTAAGCATTGGAAGGTAGGACACAAGGTACTGGCAGAAAAAAAGGTGTGAGGACGGGGCGTTAGTCGTGCTTGAGTGACTCAGTTGGCAGACAACTTGCCCTCGAAAGGCAAAGGTCCCGCGTTCGAGTCTCGGTCCGGCACAAAGTTTTAATCTGCGAGGAAGTTTCATATCAGCGCACACTCTGCTGCGGCGTGAAAATCTCATTCTGGAAACATCCCCAAAGCTGTGGTTTAGCCATGTCTCCGCAATATTCATTCTGTCAGGATTTCTATTTTTGCTACGTTTCTTAGGAGTGCTTCTGTAAAGATTGGAAGATAGGAGACGACGTACTGGCAGAAGTAAGCTGTGAGGACGGGGTGTGAGTCGTGCTTTGGTAGCTCAGTTGGCAGAGCACTTGCCCGCGAGAGGCAATGGTCCGGAGTCGAGTCGCGGTCCGGCACACAGTTCTAATCTGCCAGGAAGTTTCATATCAGCGCACACTCCGCTGCAGTGTGAATATCTCGTTCTGGAAACGTACCCATGGCTGTGGTTAAGCCATGGCTCCGCAATATCCTTCCTTCCAGGAATGCTAGTTCTGCTGGGTTCGCAGGAGGGCTTGTGTAAAGTTTGGAAGGTAGGAGTCGAGGTACTGGCAGAAGTAAAGCTGAGAGGACGGGGCGTGAATCGTGCTTGGGTAGCTCAGTTGGCAGAGCGCCTGCCCGTAAAAGACAAAGTTCCAAGTTCGAGTCTCGTTCCGGCACACAGCTTTAATCTGCCAGGAAGTTTCATATCAGCGCACCCTAAGCTGCAGAGTGAAAATCTCATTCTGGAAACATCCCCAAATCTGTTACTAAGCCTAGGCTCCGCAATATCCTTTCTTTCAAGAATGCTAGTTCTGATAGCTTCGCAGGAGAGCTTTTGTAGAGTGTGGGTGGTAGGAGACGAGGAACTAGAAGAAGTAAAGCTGTGAGGACAGGGCATGAGTTATGCTTGGGTAGCAAAGTTTGCAGAGCACTTACCCGAGAAGGCAAAGGTTCCGAGTTCGAGTGTCGATCCGGCACACCTTTTTAATCTGCCAAGAAGTTTCATATCAGCGCACGCTCCGCTGCAGAGTGAGAACCTCATTCTGGAAACATACCAAAGGCTGTGGCTAAGCCATATCTCTGCAATATCCTTTCTTTTGTAATGCTAGTTCTGCTAGGTACGCAGGAGACTTCTTTAAAGTTTGGAAGGTGGGAAACGAGGTACTGGCAGAAGTAAAGCTGGGAGGACTGGGCGTGAGTCGTGCTGGGGTAGCTCAGTTGGTCCGAGTTCGAGTCTCCATCCGGCACACAGTTTTAATCTGCCAAAAAGTTTCATATCAGCACACACTCCGCTGCAGAGTGAAAATCTCATTCTGGAAACATCCCCAAGGCTGTGGCTAAGCCATATCTCTGCAATATCCTTTCTTTTGTAATGCTAGTTCTGCTAGGTACGCAGGAGACTTCTTTAAAGTTTGGAAGGTGGGAGACGAGGTACTGGCAGAAGTAAAGCTGTGAGGACAGATCGTGAGTCGTGCTTGGGTAGCTCAGTTGGCAGAGCACTTGCCCGTGAAAGGCAAAGGTCCCGAGTTCGAATCTCGGTCCGGCACACAGCTTTAATCTGCTAGGAACTTTCATATCAGCGTACACTCCGCTGCAGAGTGTAAATCTCATTCTGGAAATATTCCTCCTGCCTACGGTCGTAGGCTCCTCTGTTATCAAGCCTTTCCATTCTTCATTTAGAAATCTGTGAGTTCATTTCCCTAACAGATGTGTACAACAAATAAACTTGTTAAATTCTTCTTTGGTCATCGTTGGCGCCTCATCAAGTGAACACATTGGGCCAAGGCTTACTTGCAGACAGCAAAGAAATGACAGTGCTCCCGCCAGCATTAGTGGTTTCCAATATGACACATTATAAGTTCTTCCTCTGTCGCCACAATCGCAGTACAGTGGTGGGAATATTGAAGTGCACGCATTTTCAAAAATGCTCGAAGGGTGAGGATCTTGGATGCAGTAGGCAGACAGCATGATGACGTCGACGAGAAGGAGGGGGCACGCATGGCGCATGGGACCGCTCGGCCCTGGAACGGGGGTTGGGAGGGGGGGGGGGTAGAGAGCAGAGAGGCTATTGGATCGTTGAGGGGTGACCGTCACAGGGTAATGACGCGAAAATGTCTGGATGCCACAACTGCGATGTTAAGAAAATGCTAATGGTGAGTCAGCATTTTTGCCAAAAGCATGCACTGACCGACTACTATCAATATAAGTAAAACACTGGTAAACGAATGTCGTTGAACTGAATGAAGCGAAGCTAAGGTAATTACAGTAGAAAAGAGACAATGTAAGTAGTAGCCTCGTTTTGTCTTTTTGGATGCAACACAACTGATAACGGCTTCTTAAAACAAAAAAAATTATTTGAATAAAGTATAAATTTAAACTGCAGGAAAACTTTTCAAAGTATTTGTCTCGAGTGTAGTCTTGTACTGAAATGGTACATGGACGTTAAACTGTTTCTACAAGATGAGACTGAAGTATTTGAAATGTGGTGCTAGAAGACAATGCTCGATATCAAATGAATAGATGAGATAAATAGTCAGAAGGCACTGAACTGAATTCGGCACATGTGTTCTGTAGGTTGATGAGAAACTACTTGTGGGCTCAACGAAATGTAAGTTTGCTGTGTGTGTGCGCGCGCGCGTGCGTGTGTGTGTGTGTGTGTGTGTGTGTGTGTGTGTGTCTGTGATGAGTTGTGGTCTTCAATCCTACGTTGTCGTAAAAGATGATGCGTACATTACATTGTAAGGTAACTGAAGTGTTTTTTACCCTTTCCTTACGTCAGTGCAACGAAAAATCGGCCAAGGTTGCAAATTTCATATCTTTGTACTCTACAACTAGATTTGGGCCGGATCTCATTTCCAAATCATAGTGCCTCGTAGTCTTACTACGTGTTTGGGGCTGAGTATGAACATTCACATCTCATCTGACACTCATCGGATCGTGTGTTAATTTACCTTTAATGTAACTCGGTCATCGTTAAATGCCTTCTTTTTGCCGAAGTCCTGCAAAGCAGTATCTCCGTACACCTATGCGTAGCTCTGGAAAGACTTGAAATATTATATTTCGCAGCAGTTATTAGTGGAAGGAAAAACAATGTCTACTCTAATTACGAAATGACGGAGACATCACACCACTGACTCTCTTGCATTTGCTTCAGTGGGTGTACAGGTCACAATTACTTCGTAATTTCGAGCAGATACAATATAATGCAAACGTAACATTTGCCTCCAACGCATGATAAGAAATAATCCGTAAGTAAGTTATTTCATTTTGAGCTTCCTTTGTTACATTCTTCAGCAGGGTGTCTGTTCCTTGACAATTAAGGCACAGCCAAGCTGCTACGTAAAATCGCAAAAAGCCCCGGCCCCAGCATGTGAAGATGTTTACTCGCCGTCGCGCCTTGCCGATCGTTCTAACGGCACACATCTTCGTTCAACTCCGCACAAACGTGTAACAAAACGACCGCGCAAAGTGTGTATGTCGCGACTTACTCCATGCCTACTATTACTTAGTTTAGTTATTTTGCCACGATCATCTTCGTCGTCGTAAATATATAGAATATATACGTGTGAGTGTGTCTGTATGTGTGTGTGTGAGTGTGTGTGTGTGTGTGTGTGTGTGTGTGTGGGTGGGTGGGTGGGTGGATGGGTGCAGTTGTGTGAGTGGATGTGTATGTGTGTGCCTTTGTTGTTGTCGATGTTTCCAGTCCTAAATGTGGATTGATGCAGCTTTCCATGCTAATCATACAGTAAAGCTGCATGCCCTCGGGAAAAATGACGCCTGCAGTTTGCCCATGTTTTCGCCCGTTCAAAGTACGTCGATTTGCAGTAGGGTTTTGGAGCATATACTGTATTCAAACATTATGAATCACCTCGAACGGAACGATCTATTGATACGTAATCAGCATGGTTTCAGAAAACATCGTTCTTGTGCAACGCAGCTAGCTCTTTATTCGCACGAAGTAATGGCCGCTATCGACAGGGGATCTCAAGTTGATTCCGTATTTCTAGAATTCCAGAAAGCTTTTGACACCGTTCCACACAAGCGACTTCTAATCAAGCTGCGGGCCTGTGGGGTATCGTTTCACTTGTGCGACTGGCTTCGTGATTTCCTGTCAGGAAGGTCGCAGTTCGTTGAAATAGACGGCAAATCATCGAGTAAAACTGAAGTGATATCAGGTGTTCCCCAGGGAAGCGTCCTGGGACCTCTGCTGTTCCTGATCTATATAAATGACCTGGGTGACAATCTGAGCAGTTCTCTTAGGTTGTTCGCAGATGATGCTGTAATTTACCGTCTATTAAGGTCATCCGAAGACCAGTATCAGTTGTAAAGCGATTTAGAAAAGATTGCTGTATGGTGTGGCAGGTGGCAGTTGACGCTAAACAACGAAAAGTGTGAGGTGATCCACATGATTTCCAAAAGAAATCCGTTGGAATTCGATCACTAGATAAATAGTACAATTCTCATGGCTGTCAATTCAACTAAGTACCTGGGTGTTAAAATTACGAACAACTTCAGTTGGAAAGACCACATAGATAATATTGTGGGGAAGGCGAGGCGAAGGTTGCGTTTCATTGGCAGGACACTTAGAAGATGCAAAAAGTCCACTAAAGAGACAGCTTACACTACACTCGTTCGTCCTCTGTTAGAATATTGCTGCGCGGTGTGGGATCCTTACCAGGTGGGATTGAAGGAAGACATTGAAAGGGTGCAAAAAAGGACAGCTCGTTATGTATTATCACGTAATAGGGGAGAGAGTGTGGCAGATATGATACGCGAGTTGGGATGGAAGTCATTAAAGCAAAGACGTTTTTCGTCGCGGCGAGATCTATTTACGAAATTTCAGTTACCAACTCTCTCTTCCGAATGCGAAAATATTTTGTTGCGCCCAACCTACATAGGTAGGAATGATCACCAAAATAAAATAAGAGAAATCAGAACTCGAACAGAAAGGTGTAGGTGTTCGTTTTTCCCGCGCGCTGTTCGGGAGTGGAATGGTAGAGAGATAGTATGATTGTGGTTCGATGAACCCTCTGCCAAGCACTTAAATGTGAATTTCTGAGTAGTCATGTAGATGTAGATGTAGATGAAGACGTATATTGCCTGATGTCACAAGGCCAGATGAGTCATAGGTTTTCTGAATGGTCTGATGCGGCCTCCCTCATATTCCTCTTCTGTGGGAAACTCTTTAACTCAGAGTAGCACTTGTCATCTATGTCTTCAATTATTTGTTGGATGTATTCGACTCTCTCTCTCTCTCTTTATCTACAGTTTTTACCGTCTTTAGCTCCATCTAGTACCATGAAAGTTATTCGCCAATGTGTTAACAGATGTCTACCATTCTGCCCCTTCTTCTTGTCAGTGTCTTGCACGTATTCCTTTCCACTCCAATTCTGCGCAGAATATCCTCATTACTTAACCTATCCATCCACACAGTTTTCAATATTCACACCTCAAAGGCTTAGATTTTCTTCTATTTCGGTTTTCCCGAAGTCCGCCATTCACTGCCACACAATGTTCCGCTCCAAACATGCAGTCTCAGATATTTCTTCCTTAAATTGAGGCCTATGTTTGATACCAACAGATTTCTCTTGAGGGAACGGCTTCTTCGCCAGTGCTAGTCAGCTCTTTACGTCGTCCTTGCTCTGTCCGCCATTGGTTAACTTGCAGCCTAGGAAGCAGAATTTCTTACCTTCGTCTACTTTGTGATCCACAGTCATAATGTTAAGTTTCTCGTTGTTCTCAATTTCTCATTGCTTCCGTCTTTCTTCAATTTACTCTCATTCCACATTCTGTACTCATTAGATTGTTCACTCCATTCAACATTTCCTGTAAGTCTTTTTCACATCCACTGATTATAGGAATGTCTTCAGCGTATCTTATCATTTGAATTTCATTTCCGCTCTTGAAACTTTCTTTTATTTCTGTCATTGCTTCTTCGATATATGGACTGAACTGTAGGACCGAAAAGCAACATCCCTGTTTTACACCCTGTTTAATCCGAGTACTTCCTTCCTAGACTTCCACTCTTACTATTCCTTCTTAGCTCTTTTACATGTTGTATATTACCCACCTTTCACAATAACTTATCCCAATTTTTCTCATAATGTCGAACATCTTGTACCATCTGACACTGTCGAATGCTTTTGCAGGTCGTCAGACCCTACGAACGTGTCTTGAAATTATTTTAGTCTTCCTTTCATTATCAACAGCAGTATCTAAACTGCTCCTCTGATGCTTTTATGTTTCCTAAAACCAAATTGATTGTCATCTGGCAGATCTTCGATTATCTTTTCCATTCTTCTGTATATTATTTTTGTCAGCAACTTGTATGCACGAACTGTTAAGCAGATGTGTGATATTTCTCAACCAAAAAATGGTTCAAATGGCTCTGAGCACTATGGGACTTAACTTCTGAGGTCATCAGTCCCCTAGAACTTAGAACTACTTAAACCTAACTAACTTAAGGACATCACACACTTCCATGCCCGAGGGAGGATTCAAACCTGTGACTGTCCTTGAGATAATCATTCCCTTTTCGATTTCTTCACATTTTTCGTGCAACCATTTAATCTTAGCTTCCCCGCAATTCCTATTTATTTCATTTACTAAGTGACTTGTATTTCAGTACTCCTGAATTCCCCTGAAAATTTTTGTACATTCAGCATCTGTGATTACCCCTTTTAAAGATGTTCATTCCTCTTCAACTGTACTGCCTATTGAGCTTTTTCTTTACCTATTGCCTTAGAGAACTTCATTTGTATCTCTCCACACCTTATTACGACTACTTCTGTATCCCACTTCTTTGTACATTGATTCTTTCTGACTAGTCTCTTAAACATCATCCTACTCTTCATCAGTACTACATTGTGATATGGGTCTATATCTACTCCTGGGTATGCCTCACAATCCGGTACCTGATTTCGGAATTTCTGCCTGACAATGATGATTTAATGTAACTGAAACCTTTTAGTATCTCCCAGTGTTTTCCAAATTGACCTTCTCCTCTTTTCTGCTGCAGTTGGTATTACCTTATACTCACATGAGCAGTAATCTTTGTGTTCTTTCCATTTCACTTCACTGACCACCACTGTACCTAGATTGAGCCATAGCATTTCCATTTCCAGATTTTCTAGCTTCCCAGCCACCTTCTAGCCTGTGACATTCCATACCCCGACTGGTAGAACGTTATTCTTTCGTTGCTTATTCAATCTCTTTCTCACGGTCGTCTCTGTCCGTGCAGTCCCCTCTCAGAGATCCTAATGGAGTAACAGTCCAGACTGTTTTGCCGATGGAGAGACACATGACACATGTCCTGTGGATATACATTGTGTATTTTTAATGCAGCAGTTTCCATTGCCTTCTGCATCCTCATGTCGTTGATCATTGCTGATTCTTCCACCTTTAGTGGCAGTTACCACCGCAAGGGCAGGAGCGTGCCCTGAGGCTCTGTCTGCTCCTCCACCCTTTTTGACAAGGTCGTTGGCAGAATGAGGATGACTTCTTACGCCGGATGCCTTTGTCGCAATTAATGACGATTTTTATTCAGAATCTAAGTGGACGTGGGATTCGAACATTCGACCGAGGACATTTTGGTTACTAATCAAAGACGCTACCCCTAGAACACGGCTCACGCTGCTCCTACGTTTACTGAAGGGGATGCTGCCCCTCATCATGAAATCGATATTTGTTTGACCATCAACAGATACCCCTCCGTCGTTGTTGCACCGATGGTATGGTTATCTGTATTGCTGAGGCATGCAAGCTACAGCACCAATGGCAAAGTCTATGGTTCTTGTATACGGGATGAACATTAATAAAACGGACAAACAGCAGGGACGGATTCGTTAGTGGAAATGGAGGAAAAACGGTCTTATGAACATTTGCCCGAAAACGGACGGTGTGGGTGCAACGACAAAAAAGCGTCCGTGAACGCAGTATACAGTTGCACCGCAGACGTTCAGAGTGGCCTCAAAACGATTTCACGTGATAGGGATAGTAGCGGTTGCCATTCAGGATACACCATGTCGGCGGGCCACATCTCAATATCCTGTAGCATCAGATCCTCCAAATCTAGTGTAGGTAGTCTGCCGCCTCCCTGCACCTTCGTCTGTCTGAAAGTACCCATGATGACACAAATGCCCAAAACGGGCTTGAAATATTGTGTGATGTGGTTAGTTTTGTGAAGGTACTTCGTTTGGTATAGTCATGCTTGGCCGTACACAAACGCCATCTCTACATGTTCCCGACATGAATACCTCACCATTATGCAACTTACAGTACGCTACGTCAATCAGGCAGCCGGCAACACAAAAGGAACACAATGAACGTCATTCGTCAACATCATCTGCCATGGCAACGACTCATTTCTGCACACATTTTCATAGAACCTTTTTCATTTTTACCACTGCTGCTTTTTAGCTCACACAATTGATTTTAAATGTCCCCACAGATGAAAGTCAAGAGATATAAGATGAGACGACAATGGTGGTCGTTCGATCGGACTCCACCAACCCATCCAGTGACTTCCAGACTGTTCATCCAGAAACTGACTGACTTCAGTAATGTAGTGGGGAGGTGCACCGTCTCATTGGAATAAGGTTGGGAAATCAGCCTGCAGATTCAACAGCGTTGAAAGCACATAATTATGGAGCATGTTAAGATTCCTCTCCCCATTCAGTCTTCCAGCAATAAACATCGGACTCACGATCATTGTGTAACAAAGCCCACAGAAAACCACATCTTTTACACCACCAGCATCGCTACTTTACCCACCTATGGAGGGTTTACATTTGACCAGTGACGATGATTCTGTTTGTTTACTTCTACTTACACATAAAAGTAACACAATTTCAATGCTATCCTGCTGCGTAACTGCCAATGCGGATCACCTGTAATAATAAACAGAACTGATCAACTCCTTGCAGTTTCAAACTTTTGCGGGTCTTAACTCCTACACAAACAAAGATATCGTAAAACAGATTTCCATGTGCATTCCTGAGAAAGAGGCAGTTAAAAATAATGTGGCACATGACCGCCTTCCCATATGAAACAGGTAACCCAAATCCAAGATGACGGATTTCATAGTTTCTATAAGCTCCACGCCCACCGACAGACACCTCATACCAGACGTCATTATGTTTCCTCACACCGTTCGAGTTTTGTAGCTGTGTATTCAGACATTTGCCTCACCCTGTCCATTCATTTTGGAGTGCTTTTGTGATTCTAAATTCAGCAGTCACCTGTTCAGAAATGTTCAAATGTGTGTGAAATACTAAGGGACCAAATTGCTGTGGTCATTGGTCCCTAGACTTACACATTACTTAAACTGACTTACGCCAATAACAACACACACACCCATGACCGAGAGAGGACTGAGGGAGGACTCGAACCTCCGGCAGGAGTGGCCGAGCAGTCACCTGTGTACCCACCTTTACAAATCTAGTGCATCCAATCTATAACTATATCACAGCTAATACATAAGTCTTACAGACACTGTTCTTCGACATGGCTCTCCCGCATTTGCTTACCGGGATCACGTCGTAAGCTGTATGGAGTTCCACGAATATCAAATGTTTAAGCAGATTGCTGGCCATTATCTTCCCTATTAAATGTCGAAAAAGTAAATATCCCATCAACACAGGAACTTATTTTCCCCTTCTGTCTGTACTATGTGTTCCTCCATTTATTTCTTTAGTACTGTACCATACAATCCATCTACTGAGCTCATTATACAAATACTCCTATAACAATTAGGAGGACGTCCTGAAATGTAACGCAACCAAATTTTTATGTGTAAACTCTTACAACTTTTTAAACAAAATGAAATTTATTGACATCCTATGTCTTTATTTTTCATGTCTACATTTTTTTTTCACCATAGTCACCCTGGAGAAAAACACATCTCTCCCAACGGGAGAACGGATTGTTGCTACCGTCACTGTAGAATGTTTGCTTTGATGACGAAGCCTCTGCTTCCACCGACTCATCACTACCAACGTGAATTCCTTTTGGAAACAGATGAGGATCTTATGAGGCCGAGCTGGCACTGTATGGAGGATAATCGATGACTGTGAACCTAGGGAGAAACGTCAGACAGTTATTATTGTCGCAGCGATGAGGTTCTGGGTGCACCATGCGTGGACGAACGTTTTCTTCGGTTAGAAACTCGATTACAGCAGGCTGTTTCCCCGCGCCGACATAGTTACGTTACACAGCGACATGTTACACAATGCAATTCTGAGCCCTCCCTAATGTTTTTTTTATATACGGAAGTAGCATATACTTTTTTCCATTCGTAAGGCGTTTTATCGCCTTTTAGAATTTATGAATCCCCTTACCAGATTCCACATAGAACGTGGGTGTAGCTTTCATGAGGTCAAAACTTACATTCCAATACTTACGTTGCCTAGTACCGCAGCATTGCCACTCTTTATTTTCTGACTGCACTTACTACGTCATCATCACTTCTTGCAGGCACCTCATTAAAGAGGTCTCACTTTCCACCCCCACTGATCCACAAATTTTGTATTCAACTCTACAATCTCTTTACAATTCTGCACCAATGATTCTTAATTGTGCTGATAACATCCCCATCTCTATATTTTGTCCTCACTATTTTGTATATTTTCCAGGCTTTTTTGTCTCACATTCTGACTCTACAATTTCTAGCTTCATCGCATAATTTTTGACAAGACTCATTCATTGTTTATCTTTTGCCTGGCGCTATTCCTCCTTTCAAGATATATTTTAAGATCCTCGTTCAGTCTGGCAGCCAACTATTGCTAATACTGCTTATGCACATTACAAATCCCCTTTCCTTCCCTTCTTCCCTATTTTCTCTTTTCTTTCTTGTGAACTTCTAGTCTTTTAAAATATGTTACATTTCCTGGTCACATCTCACAATCTTTTCTTTTCCACTCCTTTTCCTTTTATTACTCTCATTGTTTGAGGAAGAGGTAACACAGTTTTCAAATGCTCCATCTTATTCTGGTAACACTTCCTGTACAAATATTTTAATTTATATCCATCAACTGCCCCCATATCAAATAATTTGGGTATGACTTTCAAAACCTCACCGTCGTAAATGAACTCAGGAAAGTTATCACACATGGCTTGTCCTAGACTGAGAGAAAACACTCCTGCTTCATTCCTTATATTCTAATTTTCCGTGTCAGTATCAAGCAAGTACGAGTTCACGTTGAAAGTATGAGTGTATTGTAAATCTACACCAGTGTTTTGACGATCAACTAACCTAGTGACCGCTCTTTTAGCGAGCAAACTCCCAGACTTCACATCACGCCCATAGTCAAGTAGAAGATTGCTTAACAGTATTAATACGTGAAGCACATCACAAAAAAACCTAGTTCTATCATTTGACCTTCCAAATTGTTTAATCCTGAGCGGTCAGAAGTAACATTTAGACTACCTGTACCGTTTTCACTTGAAGGCTCTACATCTTTCAATAATATTCTCACTTTAAATTCAACATTTTCTGTGACTTGAATCGTTTTAGTCAGCAAGTCCTCAGAAACAACCATGTCGTATAGGTCGCTTCCATTTTTCTGCTGAACCTCTAATTTGAGCGATGCTTTGGGGTCCTCCTAGTCCCCTCTACCTGGTCTCTGTTAACTTTCACTTCACCCATTGCTAGACTTAAGACTTTCTCCAACTTTGTGAGATGTGGCGCTCAATTCGATATACCGCTAGCGGGGTGGTTTACAATTTTTGCATGCAGAATTGGCTTCCTAGTGGTATGAGGAAAGTCCGAGAGATGGGCGAGTAGTATGTCGGAAGCGAGTGAGGAGGTAGGATATAGAGGGGTCACCGCGCTGTTGAAAAGGAGAGGCAGTTCGGAACTTGGAGTGGATGCGACAAGTGGTGTATGCAGAGGATGAAGGGACCATGCCCTGGTCGGTGGGGTTGCTGCCTAGACGCCGATATACCGCTGGGAGGAACGACCTGATTTCCGCCCAGGACATCCCGGCAACCTAAGTAGCCAATCCCAGTTGTTGAATGTGGTGAGATATTTCGTCTGATAAGTGCGTGTCTACATGTAAAGGACAACGTCCTGCACTGCTTTGAAGTTGTAGTGGAGTTTATGGACAAGAATTATATCATTTTGTGAGACGTAATAAGCCGCCACTTAATACAGCCAAGCAGTACAATATGCTAAAGTCAAGATGTTACATAGTCGTGACTGTTAAACAGATCGCTGTGCCCTTATAAGCCAAATATTCTGCCTTGACGTTGGTGGCCGTTATTGTTGTTCCGAAAACGTTAACTGCCTGACTGGTGGTTGAGTTCCCAGTTTCTTTTAACTTAAATTCAAAGCAATATTGCTGGGGTGTATAGACACTGTTTGGCGCACGAATATAGCAATGTCACTCTCACTTTCCGTAAGTATAATTGGTTTGTACCCCATTTCTAATTGCTCACACGTATGTTTAACAATTTGTTGATTTACAGTTTCATTTTGTTGCGGAACAGTCCATCCGTGCGCCTGTGCCGACTCCCCAGTTACCGGGCGAGAACTTAGGGGCAGATTTCACGGCCCTAGTCGGCTAAGTGTCTAGCATCGCTCTCTTAGCGACCCACCGACCGATCGATGTGTTGGCGTCAGGGAAAGCCGAGCTATTTCAATGCCGGTCTGCTGACGGTTCGAAGTTGGAACAATAACAGCTTTATTATTATTATAATATTATGACGGCCGTTTATTATGACGGCCGTTAACATTTAAGTTCGAAGCTTTTCTCGTTCTCAACTGGCGATATTTAATCAGTCATTTGTTGAGCGCCATTCCGCATTTCTATCTTAAATACCTTGTAACCTGAATTGCTATCAGTTACAGACTTAGTGAGCACGTGGGTCATGTTTCTTAATTACAGTTGTTAATTGGAAGGTCATTAACACAGTGTGGTAAGCGCCAGAAGCGCATTTTGTTCTAAAACTGCAAATAATATCTAATTTCTTAGAAAACATAAATTCTTATTGACAGGTGGTTTAGTAGGTGTGGAGCTAGCATTTTTATAAAACTGCAAATTTCGTTTAAATTGTTTCGAAAACATAAATTGTTATTGACACATAGGTTAGTAAGCGTTAGGCGCACACTTTCTTCAATTTAAAATTTATTCTAATTCTTACGAACATCTGCTTTACTCAGTGCTGTGACGTACTTGTCTTAACTACAAATAATTTACTGAGTAATCAGAATTTGACTCGAGTATTTCATATATGCAGAAATTTGCTCGTTTGTGGCCAAGCACTCACTGGTTAAGCTTGCACAAATACATCATTCACATACTGTGAATGATGTTACTGTTATTGGACTAACCCTACAACTCCACAGTCTTGTGTGCTGACCCTTTTGACCTGTCCCTATGACCGTCACTTCATTTAGTACCTGTATTTGGGTTTTGAAGTTATTAAGGTTTAAATCAATTTGATATGGTAGAACGTGCAACTGTGTAAGCGTTCTTTTAATAGTGATTGCACTATGAAGAGGATATTGTCACAGTATCCCTGCCAAATTTAAGGCTTTATAAGACATACAGCATAAGGTCATAGCTCGTACAATGTCTTCATACTACCGATTAGTACACAGTGCCTTCATAAAAATTTGTTTTCGCAATCAGAAAAAGTGACCGCATGAGACTTTTGAAAATATTTTACTTCAAGCAGGTCGTGATTACTGCAACTCACCATACTGAAAATCTGTATTCCTTTGCCCAAGATCTTCTTTTGCTGTCTTCTTATTCCTAATTTTTGACAAAAATGGGAACTGTCACATTTGTAGCATTATTTGTTGTCATTATTAACTTTATACCTACTAGTAGTTCCTGCATTATTTGATAGTAGTTTGCGGAATGATCGTTTTTGTCCCTGAATTTTTCTCTCATTTTTAGGTTCATTAAGACCCCTACATGAACTGTAGAGAATACGACATATGTTACTGGAGCAGCTTTATGCTTCAATTTTGCTTTCAGGGGAAATTCCGCACCTCATATTTAGAATCCCTATGTTAATAGGAGTAAGCAGAATGTGCGACACACAATACTTAACAACTGAAAACGAATTGGCACGTTTTGATTCATTTTTTTAGGAAATTTTGAAACTTAATACCCACCTTTTGTTGTAGTCTGAAATTATGTGAACAATTAGAGATAGCCCCAGAAATAATTATTTTTCACTGAAAACAATTCGAAACATGGTCTCTGTAGGCTCAGCACACTGATAACTGCAGCATAACTCAACATTTAATTGTCAGGTCATTGACAAGAGCTACCACTCAGCTAAACAACCTTGTATTCATTCATACATGCAATGACAGAATTGTACATTATGGCAGTGATGGACTATTGAGCGCTGGTAGTTTCAGCTATGACGACAACGTTGCCGTTTGCTACACTGCGCACATTCTGTGAAATCTACAGTGTACTGTCTGTTTTGTCGTAACCGCCTATCTTGGCAAGGTACATGGCTCATGGCGGATTAAACAAATATTCTGTAGGGAATTTGATGAGCTTAAAAATATTCTTTCAATATTAAAGTAGAACAAATAATTCTCCTATGTTGTAAACTATAAAAAAATCTAAGTATTAGTATTTGTAAATGACAATATTTCTTACAATTTAAAGGTCATAAGTCTTTCAACTGACAAATAGGTAAAAAATATTTGAAAATTATAACTCGTAATGTCCTTCATCATTACGACATTGGAAATATGCCTGTATGAACCCGCAATTACCCGACAATCTTCCACTCATTCAAAATATTCAGACGGTCATTCCCAGAAAGATTCTTTTTTATTTCGTATCAACATACTGTATGGAAAAGAAAAGTCAGTACTGCTCTGATCTGACCTCAGTAATTACGGAACGTATTTCAAATGTGTGCAATGGCATATCAGTCTAATGCAGCAGCATCCAACATCAAATAACACTGAAACGAAACATCCGTAATCCAGCATTCTAGTCACAAACGATATAATACGTTCTGAAAGCTTGTTGATAAAGTTCATGTCAACAGTGTAGGAACACTGATATGTGTTGATTGCGAAGTGTCAAGCTCTTGACACTCTATAACAACTTTTGCAAAATGTCCCACAAAACTGTCTAAGCAGTGATTTTATTTTATTGTTATGATCATGTTCCTTTAAAGACCAACAAAGAAATCGCTAAGACTTCGATAATGTAGCTTCAGATTTGTTGAAAAACGCTGTGTAATCACGCTCCCTTTTTCTCAGTGGACTTAGACATCTAAATAATGTGACCTTCCAAGTATACTGCTTAACGTAAATTGCTTATACGCTTATATCATGTGAAACTGGTTTCATGGAATCAAAAGTGTGCACCATTGCTAACGTATGCAAGAGAACCAGATGTTAAAATCGATCTCGTACGACCAAAACTTAACTACTTTAAAGGTGCGAAGTAAGACGGGAGAGAAGGTTAAATATAACGGTTTCACACAAACAATTTTTTGTTGCTTAAGTGACTCACAATGTTTGGTTACCTGACTCCGGCAGTAGCACTTAGAAGACACAACATCTGGCGGAGTGCGAACAAAGACGTTGCTGGTGTCAATGAGAGCGGTGAAGAACTGTTTTTGTTTGAAGTATCATCTTCCGAGTGACGATACGGCCAGCAACGTTTGCGTAAATAAAACAGGCGCTTGGGTTTATTTTTGTGCTCGCAGATGGCTGAGAGTTCGCAGGCGATCTTGCCGTGAGCGCAGCAATCTTTTAAAAATGCTTTACATTTCCTTCAGCTATGAATATAATAACTTACCGCTTGTATTTTATTTAACTTATTCAGTATACATTCTTACAAAACGCGTTTGGTATTTCGGAGACAAGTGTTTTGCTTGTCAAACATGTAAACTCGCTATGTACGAATGAAGTTGTCTGAGCGAGAAACATGATTCCTCTACATTCACTCGGCAGTGTTGGAAATTTTGCTCTTGTATTTTATTGACAGTCATACTGCACTTAATAGTACGGAAAATTGGGCACTTTCAAAGATGGTTGGTAATTCAGTTAATATGCATGGAGGTTGTAAGATTACTGACTTGCCTGTTTATTTCCGATTGATATTTCCCTTCTATGATGTTGTTCAAAAAACTTTCTGCAGGGTATACCGATAACACTGAACGAATTTCAAACTCTGATGAGATGTTAACACTTTCGTCTTGGTTCATCATTAAGTCGATAGATTGATATGTTTCCTTCTTCCCATAGTATCGCATTCTTCATTCGTGCCACACAGATGCAGGTGAAAATTTTCATGACGTAGTTATGAAGTGTTAATGGGCTATAATGTTGAATCTTTGGCCTACCTTTCGGTTTTGGGATCGGGTTGACCATCCCATTAACGAAGGTAGTGGAAGCTAAGAACAGGCCTTGATAGATGGGTCACCAGTGCGACACGGGTAAATACTTGAAAGTTCGATAGAGCTCCAAAGGGAGTCCATCAAACACAGGTAATCTATGGGTTTCGCCTTTAGTGATGGCGTCAAACGCTCCCATTTCAGTACCGTCAGTCTTCAAGGCGTCAGATACAGTGCGGTGTGACCTCCGTCACTCTGTCAGGATCTTCAGCAGAGTAAGGAATGGTGTAGCGTTATAGAAGGATGCACTGATGTCGTGCTGTGTAGAAAAGCATTGTGTTTCGTCTACATCAGTGACATGGATCAGCGCTAGCTGGCGTCGTCAGTGTTCTCTGATAACGTGATAAATGGACGACCTGTTCACTGTGAACCCATCAGGCGAACGACTGCACCAACAAATTTTTTTGTGCATATGCGCCACAATCTGTCCTTCGGCCAGGTTCACCACTGTCTGTCTCTCTGGTGATGGTGACACTGGACTGTAATACGGTAAAATGTTGTAACAGAAGTCGAGTGGCGGCCAGTCACATGCGGCAGTCTGACAGCCGTACAAAATTAAGGTATGCCTGATGATCTGTGTCATACTACTCCAGCATTGTGTGGTATGCTCCTGTGTGGTGGACACATGAGTACGAGGCATCCTCAATGGCGAGTCTGCAGTCAGAAGAAGTCAGATGATCAGTGTTAAGCTACCAACGGTTTCGGATCGCTGGTGGTGGAGGGCGAAAATACTTACGTACGCCATATGATCCATAAAGGCAATTGGCTACATCTCTGCACCCGCAGTGCGATGTAAGGGAACGAGACACATATATCCTGTCAATTTGGCTGGATGAATGGTTCGTGTACTGGGTGAATTCGACAATCTCGTTTTAGATGATCCCAAGTATGCACCACTCTATGGTGAAAGAAAGCAGACTGCCTCGGCCATCCGAACAAGCCTCCTGCCTAGCCAAAATTCCCACGTTTCGCACATTACAGATTAGTGTCCTCCACCCATCGTTCTCTAATTGCTCGCAGCTGTTCATATTAGTCCCTCAAGAGTCCGGAGGGATGAGTGCATCCACACAGAAGATATAATTTCGCCGTCAATGCGACTGCACTTAAGTATTTATATATGAGGTGTCCGTTCTTTGGACATACGTTGCAGTTGTCTGTGAAGCATTGCCCACATGACGTTGAGATCTGAAAATTACTTTTTCATTCTAATCTGAGGTCAGACATTAACCAAATCCATGCCACGTCATGTTGCAGCACTCCTGCTTCCTCGGGGGGCTCCTACACGGTATTAGGCAGGTGTACCAGTTTCTTTGGCTCTTCATTGTATTCAGAATGAAATGGTAATTTTCAGATCTGAACGTCATAGGGCATTGCATCACACACAAGTGCAACATGGGATATGTCCAAAGAACGGACACCTCATATATAAATTGCTAGAGGGAACTGGCACCTGATTCTTGCAGGGCTGTCCATATATCCTTAGAGTACGAGGGAATAAATCCTTAGAGTACGAGGGGGTTGAGATCTCTTCTGAACAGCACGTTGCCAGGAATCCCAGATATGCTCAATAATTTTCATATTTGGGGAATTTCATACCAACGGAAATGTTGAAGCTCAGAAGAGTGTCCCTGGAGCCACTCTGTAGCAATGCTGGCAGTATGGGGTGTCGCATTGTCCTGCTTTAATTTCCCAAGTTCATTGGAATGCACAATGGACATGAATGGATGGAGGCGACCAGACAGGATGCTTCGTACGTGCATCTGTCAGAGTCGTATCTAGACATGTCAGGCGTGCCATAACAATCCATCGCACCATAACATAACAGAACCTCTACCAGCCTGACCAGTCCCCTGCTGATATGTAGTGACCGTGAATTCATGATGTTCTCTCCATACCGGTACATGTACATCCGCTCGATACAATTTGAAAGGAGACGCGTCCGACCAGGCAACATGATTGCAGTTATCCACAGTAAAATGTGGGTGTTGATGGGCTCAGGCGAGGCGTGAAGCTTTGTTTTGTGAGGACGTCAAGGGTACACGAGTGGGCCTTCTCCTCCGAAAGCTCATACTGATGATGTTTTGTTGAATGTTTCACACGGTGACACTTACTGATGGCCCAGCTCTTAAACCTGAAGCAATTTGCGGAAGGGTTGAACTTCCGTCACGTTGAACGATTCTTTTCAGTTGTCGTTCGTTCCGTTCTTGCAGGATATTTCCCAGCCGCAGTGATATCGGAGATTTGATGTTCTACCGGGTTACAGATATTCACGGTGCACTCGTGTAAAAGTCGTACGGGAAAACCCCCACTTCATGGCAACCTCGGAGATGCTGTGTCCCACCGGTTGTGCGCCAACTATAACACCACGTTCGGACGCACTGAAACGTTGATAACCTGTCACTGTAGCAGCAGTAGCCGATCTAACAACTCTGCCAGACACTTGTTGTCTTATATAGGCGTTGTCGACCGCAGCGTCGTATTCTGCATGTTTGCATATGTCTGTATTTGAATAGACATGCCTATACCAGTTTCTTCGGCGCTTCGGCGTAAATGGCTGCTTGATTCATACAAATGATGACCGTTCTTCCAAACATGTCCGAAAGAACAGACACCACACATAAACTTACATGTAACGTTGGAAGTAGCGTTGCCATAAACCTGTTTTCAGTCTTTATTTTTACTTCCGATTTTGGACGACGATTTCTCTTCACTACGAAATATTCATTCCTGGCACGAAACTGGTCAGTCCGTAATTTTTTTTGTACGAAAGTAGTTGTATGGAACTGTATGGAACGTATGTAAGGGACATATCAACTGGACTCTTATATCTGCTGACCTTTTGATCTCGTGTACGGAGAGAGTGAGTCAGTTACACGCGACCGTTTCTTGTGATATTTACTTTCACCGTAACAGGAAAGATACACGGGAACCAGAAAAGCTACTAAACATGCAGACAGAAATATTCGATCAAAGTCAACCATATATACCTCAGTTACAGGAATCTGTCCGACAATCACGACAAACAGCTGTTAAGTTCTTTCGCATAAAACCGAAGTAACGACATAGAAGCGGAACGCGCGGAAGTTAAAAAGAAATAAAATAATGTGAAGTCGTGTGAGGAAGGTAAACTACGATTCTAAATACCGCAATCGTGAATAGATTACTATAAATTTTCCGCATTTCTACTGTAATAGTTTTTACTGCACTACTGAAAGTTCGGCCAATGTCCCATAGTCGGGTATTTATAGACGTACAACACAACGCACCATAACCAAGAGAACAGTAGTTAAATTCAACAGATTTACGGTCTTTAACATGCACATACTTATAAAATTCAATGTATTATGGACAGAAACAGTTTAACGGTTTTGTATTAGTCCTGTGACGCCCGTTACAGTCTGTAAATAAGTGATAGGTACAAACGTCAGGTATAGTACCACGCATCTGCATGTGAGTGCAGGGAAAATTTGCCGCGAGGAAACCCATGATGGAGTTACTTTCTGTTACGAATGACATGAGTAACATGATTCATTTCTGTTATTTAAATACAGGTTGAACCATAACTGTGGCTGTATTATATCAGTCAACAGGAGGCAACAACAACAACCTGCGTCGTATGTACATCAGGGAATATAGTTACACAACAGGTTATTCTTCATGACACCCCTATTCACTAGGTTAAAAATGTATTGGGTAGAAGTAATAATCAGATTAAAATGTGTGTGTATGTGTGTGTGTTCGCGCGCGTGTGTTGGTGAATCGACTTGGAACGAAGGTGCACATTACAACATTATAGTCATATGTTACTGAAGGAGAACAGCGTAATCCTGAGTGGACTAGGCACTCTCATGTTCAAAAATATCCACACGATGCGAGTCGCATTCCGTCTGACTGGCAAGCAGCCCACATAGAGTAACTTTCTTACAAGTCCTTTAATCATATTTCGGTACAGTTATTTGACTACACAAAATCATTACGAAAAGTGACTACTTGAGAACATTGCTCTGTATGACAATATAAATTAACACCACATTAATAAAAGTGTCAGAGAACATCCTATTAGAGTGAGACAGTTCTTAACGTTCCTGTGCTCAAACGTATTACAATCTGTGACATTTCTAAAATGTTAATGGACTCATTAGTACGGGAGACAACTGTTCCTCGTAAACAACACAAATAATTCCGTACTTCTGACGCAACACCATATTATTCCGATTAAGATATTTTCCTAGAATATCTGTACTCCAAAAATTCTATGAAAATTCGAAATTTCTTGTTCTTTAAAGGGTTTCCTACCACCTGTTGAACATCGTTCGCTTGGCTAGTAGTTTTGTTCCAACTGGTTAATGAACTAGCCAGATAGAAAGCGATTAACAGCGTCATGCGCTATAAGGAAACCTCACGATGAAAATCGTGTCACTAACAACATGTTTGTGTTCATGATGACACGTGGATCTACGTGCAGTTCTAAAGCCACGTATCGTCCTAGTTATCTAACATAAAGAGACATTAAAATGTAAATTATTTATAAGCAGCTAGTTGTGCATACGTTTCAACTGTAAATGAGAAGAGGAACTACTGTGTTCTAAATCTGGACTCAAACCCAGCCGTGACTGGCAGTGCAAGATATGCAAACCTTTCGTGCCTGATAGAGATTCAGATACAGCATTGATCGTCATTTTTGAATAGTATCAGTTAGCAAAGCTTATCTTGAAATACTGAACAAAAATTTCCTTGCGAGATCGGGATTCCTATCCAGCATATATTGTCTTTGTTAATTAACCACGAAAGATATAAAATATAGTTTTATTAAAAATAACGAATTTGAACGACGTGAAAGTAAAGTCTTTGTGTTTTACGTGGTTCCAAATCCAGAACCATTTGTAACTATAATGGAATACCAACTATTGAATTTATCCTAAAGTAGCTAGAAGTTCAACGTTGAAATGCCTATGCGAATCAATAATTTTTAATCAACCGGAATATGAAACCTTTGCCTATCTTTGTTCATTTTTTACCGCGAATGAACGTTTAACATCGGTTTCTTTCATCAGTAGCAAGATGTGTGCATGTTCGAACTTGAAATAGCCTGACGAGATGTTCAGTACTGACTGCGAATAGAAAACCACATATATCGACGTTGACTACACACTGTCGGACTTTAACTATGGATTTTTTTTTTACCTGAAGCTTGGGGTGGCATGTTTAAACTTGAAATAATGTGAGGAGAAGTCCTCTGTCTCATTGGGAGTCGAAGCGTCACTTACCGTCATTGCTCACAACGAATGAAGACACGTTAAAAATCAAAGTATTTTCCGCCAGCAGTTGGGTGTGCTCATGGTGGAGCTTGAAAAGACGTGATTAAAGCTTTTGTGGCGGACCAGGATTCGAACCCATACGCATGCGTTACATAAAGAACTTCAGGCGTTTGTAATCTCAAGCAAACAACGAACTGATGAAAGTCGAAAGTTATGAAGGTCTCAAATACCGCGAAATGGAAGATCTAATTTCGATTTCCTGTCCAGATCCAATTTATTCAACTTTTCAAGCTCGAATAAAAGGTAGAACAGGCACTCAGTGACCAGGCATTTGGTTCATTAACTAAAATAAAATTAGTAGTTTAAGAAATTACTGCTGACAGGATGTCCACATGTCGGCAGTTCCGCCTCTGTCGTGGCCCAAGTTAACCTCCAGTCAGTAGCGAAGGGTCATCATCATTAATGTGAATCTGGACCAACGGTGCAATACTAAGTACTTTACTTGGCTTAACCAGAGGTGACAGTTAAAATCTTTCGCCGTCGTTGAGAACGGAACCTGCACTATGCGTATAGCCGGCCACTGTGGACGAGCAGTTCTAGGGGCTTCAGTCTGGAACCGCGCGACCGCTAAGGTTGCAGGTTCTAATCCTACCTAGGGCATGGATGTGTGTGATGTCCTTAGGTCAGTTAGGTTTATGTAGTTCTAAGTTATAGCGGATTGATGACCTCAGATGTTAAGTCCCGTAGTGCTCAAAGCCATTTGAGCCATTTGAACTATGCGTATAACAATTTTGCACCTAACCACCAGACTATTTAATTATGTATGGGAATTTTGTCGTAAAGCAAATACGGCGTGGTGGATGAGAATTCTCCCTGGCCCCGTGGAGTTGATTACAGCCTATTCAGTACCTTCATTTCTTTATTCAAACAACATCACCGTTAAGTAGTTGCTTTCGACTTGATTTTGTACTCAAATAACAGCCAATATTCACCAACTGGCAACTCTGTAGGATGCGAAAGTTCCCACAAAAGTTGTAGCCTTCCACTTGAACTATTGTGTGTATGAAATCTTATGGGACTTAACTGCTAAGGTTATCAGTCCCTAAGCTTACACACTACTTAACCTAAATCATCCTAAGGACAAACACACACACCCATGCCCGAGCGAGGACTCGAACGTCCGCTGGGACCAGCCGCACTCTTGAGCAATTCTGCTGCGTTATGTGCATGTGGCAAACAAGTAGTGAGAGATAAAAGCAAGTTAATTTCTGAAACATATATCTTCTGCCTGTTGACAGCATCAGTCTGTTCATAGCTCACACGTAATTTACTTCATTTCCTAACCATTCAATGAAACATCATCGATATGGGCTTTCGGATCCGAAGGCCCACTCGTGTACACTAGATGATTGTACGACATAAAGCTTCAAAAGCTTCAAGCCTCACCTGGGCCCGTCAGTACCGTCATTGGACTGTTTTCTATTATAAACATGTTGCCAGGTCGGACGAGTCTCGTTTCAAATTGTATCCACGGATGTGGAGACTACCTCATGACTCCACGGAGCCTGAATGTCTGCAGGGGACTGCTCAAGCTGGTGGAGGTTCTGTAATGGTGTGGGACCTTTGATATGAGTGACACGTGATACGATCAGAAGCATCCTATCAGATCATCTGCATCCATTCACGTCCATTGTTCGTCCCATTGGACTTGGGCAATGCCAGCAAGAAAATTCGACACCCCACACGCCCGGAATTGCTACGGAGTTGCTCCAGTGACACTATTCTGAGTTTAAACACTTCCACTGGCCACGAAACTCCCCAGACATGAACACTATCGAGCATATCTGGGATGCCTTGAAACGTGCTGTTCAGAAGAGATCTCCACCCGATTTATGGACCGCCCTGCAGGATTCATGTTGTCAGTTCCCTCCAGCGCTACTTCAGACACTGGTCGAGTCCATACCACGTCATGCTGCGGCACTTCGGCATGCTCGCTGGGACCCTACACGATATTAGGCAGGGTTAGCAGTTCCTTTGGCTCTTCAGTGTAGTTCCCCTGCTAGGAATCGAGAAAGAGAGCAAATAGTATCAGAATCCTTTGCTAAATTACGCAGTCCGATTCCTTGCTTACTCCACGGCTTTATTGTCTTACAGACTGAAGGGTTGCAACAGGCTGTGGAAGTATTGTGGCTTGTAGTTGATTCCGACAGGCAGGGTGAAGCCCTAGGCATAACACACCGAGTTATTCTTCTGTTCTCCCCTGGCTGGAGGGCGCTTAACTTCCAATCTTGCGGAAGCATTACAGGATCAAGGGACAGCGAAAGATTTTAGAAATAGCGTTATTGGGGATACAATGTTACCCTGTATCAAAGATTACTACCTTCGCACTCAGAGACCGAGTGAAACCTTGTAGGAAAATATAGAAGCGATACGTATCGCCATTGTGGCTTTAAAACTTCATGTGAATGACGAGGCGGCGATCTAAAATATTCTGGAATGCGTTAAGCCCGAAGCTTGTCGTGTTTGATGTATTTTAATCAACCGGTAACGTTTGCGGAATTAGACGAATTAATGCTTAAGATAGACTATTTTCGTTTTGCCGATACTAAGCGCGAAGGTGCGAAGGATTTGCCAGAACAAGCGGCACTTATTCCACAAGAGGAGAATAGCCGAATGATGGGTCGGTTAAGACCAAGCGGTTTTGTCGCTACGGTGATTCTGGAAATTTGGTGAATCGGTGACACGCGCCGCGTAATGCAAAAAAATGATTCTGAGTGTAATGGGACTTAACATCTGAGGTCATCAGAACTACTTAAAAATAACTAACCTAAGGACATCACACACATCCATACCCGAGGCAGGATTCGAACCTGCGACCGTAGCGGTCACGCTGTTCCAGACTAAAGCACCTAGAACCACTCGCCCACTGTGACCGGAAGCCGCGTAATGTGCGTCCGGGCAGCTGACCCCGGGAGTTTGTAGGTGCGTTGAAATCTAAAACTGCTATTAAACACTGTAACTCCATTACAGTAGCCGTCAGTTCACTTTTACCGCTTGTTTTGGCTGCGGTAAATCATGAAATAACGTGTGGCTTAACAGATTCAGGCAGCAGCCACTCAATGCTTGAAGATGATTGGCATATTCTCAATCGCAACATTTGTAAGCTTTCTGCACTACAACCTGCCTTGAATGGATGTCATACTGCAAATCGTTAGGTGTTACCTCTGATTGGTCGTTGTAAGGCGAGTATTTCTGTGCAAGGGTGTTCCTGTCCCATTCAATTCGCTATTGGCAAGCAACTTTGCAATAAGGTTCTTTTCGGCTGTGATTGGATTCAGTTTACTGGTTCGGCCTTGAACGTTTTCTTTTAAATTTTACCCCCCAAAAGAATTTCAAATTGTGTCAGTGTATTCCGGCCACAGGATCTAACGCCATTACTCTGCATGATTATAAATTTAAGATAGGCTATCTTCGTAATTCTGAGTCTGAGGCGATGCTATGCCTTACGTGTGATTTCCCGGATGTCTTAACAGACAAACTAGGTGTTACCAACACGAACTATACATGATCTGCCTTATTGACGATTTTCCGGTGCTTCAGCCCCCTTACAGGTTGTCACCGCACAAAATAAAAGCCGGCCGGGGTGGCTGAGCGGTTCTAGGCGCTACAATCTGGAACCGCGCGACCGCTACGGTCGCAGGTTCGAATCCTGCCTCGGGCATGGATGTGTGTGATGTTCTTAGGTTAGTTAGGTTTAAGTAGTTCTAAGTTCTAGGGACTGATGCCCTCTGAAGTTAAGTCCCATAGTGCTCAGAGCCATTTGAACCATTTGAACAAAATGAAAATCTCGCGACAGTTGGTGGAGCAGATGCTCCATGATGGGGTTATTAGGTCTTCTACCTCTCCCCATGCCACTCCCGTCTCTTTAGTTTCCAAGAGTCAGGGATTCGGATGTCGAAGGGACTTTCGTTTCCGACTGTCAGATAAGAAGGTTGTCTTTGAATCTGTGCCACTAAAGCACCGCTGTTTCATTTGGTTTTCTGGTCCTTATTTCTTTTCTATTTTCTATCTAATTAAAATAAGTGAACATTCATTATTATGCTATTTATTTATTTTACTTATATTTGCTTTATATTTTAAAGCATTATTTTAGGGTTTTATACTTCTTTTTAGTTTATCATTTAACATGTGTGTATTATCTAAAGTGAAAACAACAGGCAAATAATTATTATGATATAAAATCACGATAATGACAGACTATAAATAAAGGCTTAAAGCACTTAGTCATCTTACATCACAGAAATAAAATGGACGAAATTTCTTCACATCAGATGCACGAGAGCAAAACAGAGCAAGATTTCAAATTGTCTCAGTTGACCCTCTAAATATCCTGATTTGTATCAGACATATTTCAGTACAGTGGTAAGCATTGGCGACGAGAACTGATTATGTCCCAGCGACAACAGCTTGATTATATTGTTTCTCGAGTGGAGACTGACTTAATATTCATTCAACAGAACCAGATCTGAAAATCTTCTCACGAATTTCTTCCAACTCTGAAAGACCTACGCATGCTATCATATCAACAAGTTCCTTGTCTATACAGTTCTTTCATATTGACAGCCTCCAAGAATACGACAACTACACTCATTTGTCTAGATTACCGGGAAATAAGATGTCTTCCAGATACCTTTTTCACTGGTCAGACGTTTGTTTACCAGATGTTGACGCTGTCACAAGGACATTTTTTGCTTCAAAGAAAGATTCTCGAATTATTGGCCCAAACCCACCGTTTGTTTCTTTTAGAACTGTGAATAGGCGGTTGGTCAGTATGAAAAAACCGTTTTGGTCATCATACCAGAGTACCATCGCATCCCAAGTCACACAATCTCGCTATCATGCTCGGGTAGAGAGCTTCTTATACCGCTTGTAATCGCGTCCAAGCGCTGCGCTGCACTACGCTGCGTGGATTTTGTGCTGTGTTACCGCGTCCGAAATCGCATCCAAGTACACGACTGTGCTATATTCTCTGGCTCTTACATTGAACTAATTCGTCCGTCTATGGTAGATACTCTGGCTCTTACATTGTACTAACTCGTCCGTGTATCGCATTCAGGTACAGTACCATCTATATCCTCTAGCTTATAGGCTGGTACTACTCCGTAGGAAAGAGAGGTTGTCGTGAATGACAGTCTGCCTCCTCCTCACGGACGTCCTGCACGCAAAATGATGGAATTGGACTATGAGTTTACAACTGGAGTGATAGTACAACTACATTTCGCAATATGCCACCTTGGCTCTTTAGACTATAAAGGAGGATTGATAGCCACGAACAGTCTTCTGAAGTTTTTAAAAGTGTTAAGATGGATTTCTCCAAAGTGCTAAACTCCTCTCAGCTATTAGGGAGGAAGACGAGACCAATTGACGAACACTTGGGTTTGTGGTTATTGCAGGAGAAAATGGACAATTTGTTAATGCATTGGTAGCATAAATTACACTGAAAATGGCATGCTCCTTAGCAGCAATACTTTAAATGTGCTTATACCCGTTACTAAATCGTATTGCGATAGTATTATGGTAGTTAATTTGTGATCAAGTGGTCCATCTGGAGCAATTAGAACAAGGACGATACGTAATGTTAAAGAAGGAGATTTGTGGCAAATGTAATAATTATTTATGCAGAAATTTTCCAAGTTGGTCTATGAGAGACACGGTGTCAAGGTGAAGCTACCTTTTCTCCTGCGTGGGAACGATAATGTGACAGCTAGATAAATACCTGAAAAAATCAGTACAGAATCACTGGAAATATTATTATATTCTGAGGAAATGCAAAAGTCTTCTGGGTATACTGTATAAATCAGAATTACCTGACGTTGCAATGGGTGCTGTAATGGAACAGTTAAATGTAATATAGCAGCAGTTTTGGGTGACTGCTTTTGGCTAGGACTGAACCAATGACTCTTCGGAATTTTTAATAAAATGGAGATGTATGACTAACTAATATCAAACCACAACTTCTCGGTGGAAGGACACTGACAGGGAAACAGCAATGTGATGGTGGACAACAATAAGGCAGTTCAAGCAGACTGTTTAGTGCGAACGACTTCCAATTTTACAGATTTGCTCTTTCCGTCACGGGTTATTTTGCTTCCTACGTAGCTGAACTCCTTAACTCTATCCGGTATTTAGTGATCTCCAGTTCAGATGTTACGTTTTTTGCTGTTCTCGTATCTGTTACTTCTAATTACTTTTGTCTTTCTTCGATTTATTTTCAATCCATATTCTGTACTCATTAGACTGTTCCCTCCATTCAACATATTCTGTAATTCTCTTTCACTTTCACTGAGGACAGCAATGCCATCTTCGATTCTTAACACAGATATAATTTCCGCTAGAATTTTAACATCATTCTAGGAAATTCCTTTTATTTATGTCATTACTTCGTCGACGTATAAACTGAACAGTAGGCGTGAATGGATACGTCCCTGTTTTACACCCATTTAATCCATGTACTTCGTTCTTGGTTTTCCACTCTTACTGTTTCGTCTTGGCTCTTGTGCATATTGCATATTATCCGTCTTTCCTTATAGGTTATTTCTATTTCTTTCAGCACTTTGAACATCTTGCACCATTTTACACTGTCGAGCGCTTTTTCCAGGTCGACAGATGCTATCAACGTGTCATTTATTCCGTCCCTTAGGTTTCCATTATCAACCGCAACGTCAGCACTGCCTCCCTGGTGCCTTTACATTTCCTAAAGCCAAAGTGATCCTCGTCTAACTTATCTTTGAATTTCTTTTCCCTTTTTGTGTGTACTGTTCTTGTCAGTAACTTGGATACATGTGCTGTAAAGCTGATTGTGAGGCAATTCTCGCTTTTGTCGGCTCTTGCAATTTTGGGAATTTTGTGGATGATGTTATTCCGAAAATCTTATGTATATCGCCAGTCTCATACATTCTACACACCAACTTGAATAATAGTTTTGTTGCCACTTCCCCTAGCATTTTACAAATTCCAATGGAATGCTACCCATCCTTTCTTTCCACCCCCGTTCTTTCCTCTGGGCCCGGGTTCGATTCCCGGGTGGGTCGGGGAATTTTCTCTGCCCAGGGACTGGGTGTTGTGCTGTCCTCATCATCATTCTGTCATCCTCATCGACCGCAGGTCGCCGACGTGACGTCAGATTGAAAGACTCGCACCCGGCGAACGGCCTGTCCAACGGGGGGCCTTAGCCATACGTTTAAATAATTAAAAAAAACCGTACCTCTTCTGCTTTATTTGAAGTGAAATCTTCCAAAGCTCTTGTAAATTCTGATTCTATTAGTGAATCCCCTATCTCTTTCCACGACTCTTGTTTATTCTTCTATCAAGTCATCAAGTCCTGCTCCTCGCAGAGCTCCTCAATGTACTCTTTCTCCCCTATCCGCACTCTCTCCTACATTTGCCAATGGAATTTCAATTTTCACTCTTAATGTTACTACCCTTACTTTTAATTTCACCGAAGGTTGTTTTGACTTTTCTACACCCTGAGGCACTCCTTCCAATAATCACGTCTTCTCTTACCCATGGCTTCGTCGCAGTTACCTTCCATGTACGACGTTTTTACTTTCAGCTTCTATATCTGCCTTTCTTTAGAGACTGCATTCTCCTTCAAACGGACTGCCTAGTGAGCTATTCCTTATCACAGTAGCCATAGCCTCGGAAAACTTCAAGCGTGTCTCTCCATTCCTGAGTAATTCCGTATCCCACTTCTTTGAGCACTGATTCTTCCTGAGTATTCTCTTAAAGTTCAGCCTTCTCTTGATCTGAGTCTGTTTCTCCTCCTGGGTATGACTTACAATCCAATATCATTTCTCTGCCTGACCATAATGTAATATAACTAGAATATTCCCCTATCTCCCGGCCTTTTCCAAGTCCCCCTGTTCTGGTTCTTGAACACAGTATTCGCTATTACTATCTGAAATTTACTGTAGAACTCAGTGTGCCTCTCCTCTGATTCCTACTACCAAGCCCAAATTCTCCCTGAATCCTTTCCTGTACTCCTTCCCGTACAACTGCATTTCAATCGCCCATAATTGTTAGATTTTCCTCTCCTCTTACGTACTGAATCACCTGCTCAGTTTCCTCATATAAGTTTCCTACCTTTTCGCCTTCAGTTTGTGATGTCAGTATGTTCACCTGAACTATGGTTGTCGGTGCTGGCTTGCTGTCAGTTCTGAAGAGAACAATCCTATCTCTGAACTGTTCACAGTAACTGTCTCTCTGTCCTGTCTACTCCCTTTATACCATTTTCTGCTGCTGTTGTTATTACCCTGTACTCGTCTCCTCAGAAATCCTTGTCTTCTTTCGATTTTACTTCACTGACGCCCGCTGTAAGTTTAAGTAAAGACGCTTGTGGAGAGACTGGAATTTAGAATTGAGAGAAGCAGGGAGCACGCATTGGGGAAAACATGTCACAAGGCTGTACCAGCACAAACATACTTTGTTTCAGATATCGTAGTGTTAGTATTCCGGGACTTGGATTCTCAAATCATAGAACCTGTCTGAGTGTCTCAGGTCTGGGTCAGTATGGCACAATCAATTACACATTTATAGAACTGGTACAAGAGGTCTGAGCTGTATTGTCACGTCAGAGAGCTAGGCCAGCATGCCTCAGTTTCTGTCTTGCATTCCAGTGCAGACGTCTTCGTTCCTGACATATTTAGGCTGGTGCTCGCATGCCAAGTCTCGGATTGTGACATCATGGAACCAGGACTAGTGTCCCCACATAGCAATTTTGACAATCCATTATTTTGAATTTCATTCCTATATATACACTCTTGTTCAGGTTCAGATGTTCGGAAATATTTGTTCCATGACTGTCTTGATACGCCACATGATGTTATGGGGAACAGTCAGTTCACTGTACCGATCACTGGGCTCAGATCTTTATAGCATCGTAGGGGTATGCTTATATTTCAACCACATTCCTACAGTTGGTGCATGTGGATATGTTGCAGTACATATCCCCAATGCTAACCACACGTTTTCGATAGGATATTAGTCGGAGAACGGGCAGGCCAGATCCTTTGCCGAATATCCACTCTTTCCAAGTGCCCCTCCAGCTGCACTCTTTGATGCAGTCAGGCATTCTCACCTCTAACTATGAAGTCTGCCGAATGCAGCCATGAAAATATCCACATGGGGAAGAAGTACAGTCTCACAATAAAGTTGACCAGAGAGTGTTCGTGTTCAGAGATGTGCAAGTTAATACGCGAATGGATCGGTACGCCCATTCCCCCGAGATAAATCCATCAAGCATGTATGTGATGAATCCACAGGCACCAACGACTATCCAGCTGCTTTCAACGGAGGAATGGATCGACCTACCACAAGAACTTATTACCAGTCCTGTCGGCGGTATGGGAGTACGTTGCAGAATGTGTACTGCCGTCCATGGTGATCACGCACCATATGGTGAGCAATGTACCACGTTTCGTGATGTACAGGAGCTCATCACAAATCGCTGTGCCTTCAGTGTGCTCAACGTCTTTCAATAAGAGCGTCATTTCTGCTCGTCTGATTGCGTATTACTTTGTAAAGTATGTATGTAGAACTGTAAACGGAACGTAGCCAAGGCTCGGCATACGCCATTTCTGCTTAGACCACCTCACAAGGACAATCATAAATTTAAAAATTACAGGGGCGCCATCAGTCCTAACAGCTTAGAAAAGACCGAACTGAAAATTATCAGTTTAATATAATTAAGAATTTAATTATAAGAATGCAATTTTCTTCAAAGAAACTAACAACATGAACAGCATTGTATGTCGTACCTCAATGAGCTTGTTTAATTACATGTGAATTCCTTAATTTTGAGACAGTACGCTGTTCACTTTGATTTTTCGTCCCATTTTCGTTCATCACAAGTAAGCAGATTAACTTTTAAAAAATCCGGGAATAGACTATTAATTTGAAAAGTGGCATCAATGAGAAAGATAAAGGACGCTGAATTTACCTTTTACGAGCAGATTTATTTAATTACTGAATTTGATGCACATCCTATGAATACACATGACTGTTGCCTGAATACCAAATTTAACTAAATAACTCGCCAAAAATGGTAGAATAGTGCAATTAGGAAAGGAAAATACACTGTAGAGGGAAGTGGAACACAATAATTCAATCATTCCATTTACATACCCACGACAGAAATAGTTCAGAGAGATACCTGTCACCATTTTGCTCATGCACTAGCTTGGAAAGAGGTTTATCCGATTCACAAGGTTTGTATTGTAGATTGCGACATGGAATCCGCGCCTGCCGCTTACGAACGGCCGAACTTGAGCACGTGCTAAACTTGATTACGAGTTAACTGTTCAGAAATTAGACATTAAACCAAGCACAAATGTAAAATGCACAAATGCAATACCAGATGATTTGGCCGCCACGAAATGAAATTATCTCGGCAAGGCAAACCCCCCCCCCTCCCAACCTCCCCAACTTACATGTGGTCCGTTCAGAAAGAAACCGTTACAAACATTTCCTCCGTGCCCACGAAAAACTGATATTTTATTGAAATTATACGCACGAAACAACTAAACTGGTAACATGAAAATCTACTGCAGTTCAGTAGTAGGTTCGATTCCCGGCGGGGTCAGGGATTTTCACCTGCCTCGAGATGACTGGGTGTTTGTCTTGTCCTCATCATTTCATCATCATCCAGGAAAGTGGCGAAATGGGACTGAGTAAAGGTTGGGAAATTGTATGGGCGCTGATAACCACGCAGTTGAGCGCCCCACAAACCAAACGTCATCACCACTCTCAGTTCAGTAGTAGACCAGAAGGATCATCGGTCACCACACACGAGGTACAAGACGAGCACAAAGAAACATTAGCACCTTCCACGAAAACATAGAAAATAAGAATAATAAAAATCACATTCGCTCGAAAACACTATTATTCTCAGGTTCGCCCAAAATTGTACTGACTAGTTTCTCCTAAACATATTCACTACTAGAGATTCCACACCATGATGTCCGAAAGGAACAAAGCAACTTCCGCACTTTTAATTTCAACTACCATCATCGCCGATTTTTTAATAAAATAATTATGCCACATTCCGAAAATACGTAACTACACACGCTTCAGTTAAACTGAAATACTTAAATATTCCATGGATTTCACATAAGGAAGTTCTAATTCGATCTACCTCCTATCAGCAGAAACCTTCTCTAGGACCTACGAACTGTACTCACAAACCGCTAGCTGCAGAGTGTCTCCACCGAGCTTCGCCTAACTACTGGCGCAACAGAAGCTACCAGAGGGGTAGGCTTCCGCCACCAACCTGACAGACAAACCAACCTCAGACTAAAAGGAGTAAACCTCTCTGTCCAGGCACTGGGATTCTAAGTTGCTCGTCCTGTGCTACCCTCCACACGAGAAGCAAACATCACCTGCTCATAGCAGACGACAACCAACTCAGCGTCCCCCACAAAAGAAACCAGAAACCACACGTAAAAACACTCACATTCACAATCACATTCACGCACAGATAGGGTAGGTTGAAGGGAGTGTGTGTGTGTGTGTTGGGGTTGATGGGCGCTCAACATCGAGGTCATCGGCGCCCGGTGGGTTGAAGGGAAAAACACAATAAGTACGGATCATGATTTCATCAAACATAATATCATTTAATAATCCTTAGTTTGATTGCTCAGTCTTTCTGGGAGAGTTAATAAATCAAACTGCAATCAGGCTGTGGATAGAATAGGATGCACAGAATCCAGTGAGACAAGCGTCTTATGAAACGACTCCACAGAGACGTTTCAATTTCCAGGTACCTTCTGCACTGCAGTGCACTATACTGTATTCTACCATACTGTTCTACAGGGCGGTCCATTGATCGTGACCAGGCCAAATATCTCACGAAATAAGCGTCAAATGAAAAAACTACAAAGAACGAAACTTGTCTAGCTTGAAGGTGGAAACCAGATGGCGCTATGTTTGGCCCGCTATATGGTGCTGCCATAGGTCAAACGGATATTAATTGTGTTTTTTTAAAAAAGGAACCCTCATTTTTTATTACACATTCATGTAGTACGTAATGAAATATGAATGTTTTAGTTGGACCACTTTATTCGCTTTGTGATAGATGGCGCTGTAATAGTCACAAACAAATGGCTCACAATTTTAGACGAACAGTTGGTAACAGGTAGATTTTTTAATTTAAAATACAGAACGTAGGTACGTTTGAACATTTTCTTCCGGTTTTTCCAAAGTGATAAATGTACCTTTGTGAAATCATCATTTCTGAGAACGCCTGCTGCTACAGCGTGATTAACTGCAAATACCGCATTAATGCAATAAATGCTCAAAATGATGTCCGTCAACCTCAATGCATTTGGCAATACGTGTAACGACATAGCTCTCAACAGCGAGTAGTTCGCCTACCGTAACTTTCGCACATACATTGACAATGCGCTGACGCATGTTGTCAGGCGTTGTCGATGGGTCACGATAGCAAATATCCTTCAACTTTCCCCACAGAAAGAAATCCGGGGACGTCGGATCCGGTGAAAGTGCGGGCCATGGCATGGTGCTTCGGCGACCAATCCAACTGTCATAGAACATGCTATTGAATACCGCTTCAACCGCACGCGAGCTATGTGCCGGACATCCATCATGTTAGAAGTACATCGCCATTCTGTCATGCAGTGAAACATCTTGTAGTAACATCGGTAGAACATTACGTAGGAAATCAGCATACGTTGCACTATTTAGATTGCTAGTGATAAAATGGGGGCCAGTTATCCTTCCTCCCAGAATGCCGCGCCATACATTAACCCGCCAAGGTCGCTGATGTGGCACTTGTCGCAGCCTTCGTGGATTTTCCGTTACCCAATAGAGCATATTATACAAAATTGTTAACGCTTTCGTGGCCACTTGTTGACAAGCTGCCTATTGGCTTCTGTCTCGGGTTCTTCGGCCGACGTTCATCTAATGATTTTTCTGACGTTTCGCCAGCACGAGTGGCTGGCATTGTCAAAGCTTCACCCTCCATTGCCGGTGGTGAACTGGAGCTGAGCTCGCAGCCGCAGACTATATGTACCTGGCGCGCCAACGTCCGAGGGCTTCTCCGCGGTCATTTCCGGTGCGGTTCTCCTCTTGCTACCTGCAACGGTCGTTCGCTGCAGTACGGGAAGCCAGGATCCGTTTACCTTAAGGCGTTCCTCTTTCTTGTTAAAACTGTTCGCGTGGTTTTGGAGGCTGAAGCTTTGACAATGCCTGCCACTCGTGCTGGCGAAACGTCAGAAAAATCGTTAGATGAACGTCGGCCGAAGAACCCGAGACAGAAGCCAATAGACAATTTGTCAACAAGTGGCCACGAAAACCTTAACAATTTTGTATTACGCCTCTACGGGGAGAAGATTTGCAGATTGTACCGATGCCTTGATCAACGAGGGAAGAAGAAAGCGCGTTTGATGTCCTCTGTCGCCTTTCTGCCACGGTGCCGAGATGAATGTGCTACACCGAAGTTCTTGAGATGTAAGCGCCTATTCACCACCGGCCAAGCACATCGTATCTACGACAGAATGGAACGAGTTTTTCTTCGTAAGTGAATACGTACAAAACGGAGAGACTTGGCAAGAACGGATCAGGAACTTCTGGACATATTATATCAACTAAGTAGAAGAATGCATCGAGACGACTGGGACAAGATCGACAGCATCACTCACAGGAGCATGCAGAACGAACTCGAGCGCTGCACCGAGCGACAGAAGAAAAAGTTTGAAAGATGCCGGAAGCAGACCAACAAGGCGATTCCCGACATGTCACACACAGTGGTCAATCTCACTGAACGACAATTGTCCGAAGAGGAAGTGTCTGTTCTTCAAAAAGGAGGGAATTTCGCTATCGTCCCGAGAACATCATTGCCTACACCGAAGCAGCCATTCGGACCCTTCCTTGTGAAAGGGCAGAGGAAATATGCACGGAAACAGCCAGGATACTGCGCCTAGCAAAACCACCAGCTTCCAACCTGCAGAAAGAAGAGATACAAGCCATTAAGAATCTCAACGCCGACAAGAGTATATTGGTACTGCCTGCCGATAAGGGGAATGCGACCGTCGTAATGAAGACCGAAGATTATGAGCAAAAGATCCGAGACCTATTAGATCCGACGACGTACCGAAAACTAAGCGCAGATCCGACGCAGCGTATCACTCGGAATACGAATCAATTAATCAAGGCGTCTTCTCTGCCAGCGGACATACAGAGAAACTTGCGCAACACGGAAGCCCTACCACCTCGGCTGTATGGATTACCCAAGATCCATAAGAACAACGTTCCACAGGGGCCGATCGTTAGCGCTCCTGGCTCACCAACGTATAAACTGGCAAAACATTTGGCCTCTCTGCTCCAGCCACACGTGGGGAAGACCGACACATACATTAAGGACTCAGGACATTTCATTGAGAAGCTGAAGAAACTGAAACTTGCACGAAACGACATCCTGGTCAGCTTTGATGTTGTTTAGTTATTTACGAAAGTGCCACTCAGTGACGCTCTGGAGCACATCGGTTCCATGTTCCCGCAAGACATCAGAAAGCTCTTCCATGCATGTCTCACCACGAGATATTTCACGTGGAATGGCGATTTCTACGAACAGCTGGAAGGCGTCGCCATGGGTAGTCCTCTCAGTCCAGTGGTGGCCAACTTCTTCATGGAACAATTCGAAGCACAGGCACTGGACTCGGCGACTTGCAGACCTAAGGTGTGGTACAGGTACGTCGATGATACTTTCGTGGTGTGGAGCCATGGTGAAGAACAGCTTGGTGACTTCCTATGACACTTGAACAGCCTCCATGCCAACATAACATTTACCATGGAAGTAGAAAAGGACAAGAGACTGCCATTTCTAGATGTGCTGGTCACAAGGGAAGGCGAAAACCTGGGACACAGCGTGTATCGAAAACCGACACACACGGACCGATACCTGCACAAACCCGAGCCAGAAAAGAGGCACGATTAGTACGCTCGTAACGAGAGCAGGACGAATATGTGAGCCGCAACACCTCAGACGAGAAATGCAACACCTGGAAACTGTTCTGAGGAGCAATGGGTACTCCACAAATTACATTAGAAGTGTAACAGAGCCAAACACTCGGCGAAGTAAGGAACCAGAAAAAGAAATGTCGGGTACGGCCTTTCTGCCATACATTCCCAGAGTGACGGACAGAATCGACCGTATATTGCGCAAACATGGCGTAAAGACGATTTTCAAACCGACAAAGAAGATCAAAGAGTGTCTTAGATCGGCAAAGGAGAAAAGAGACCCACTTGTAATGTCGGTAAAATACCGTATACCATGCACATGCGGAAAAGTTTACGTCGGAATGACTGGACGATCAATTTACACCAGGATCAAAGAGCATAAGCGACATTGCAGGTTCGGGCAGGTGGAGAAATCGGCCGTCGCAGAGCACGCACTGAATGAGACCGACCACGTAATAAAAGTCGCCGACACGGAAGTTCTGGCTGTAGAGAAGCACTATCACACGCGCTTGTTCAGAGAAGCTGTATAAATACAAAAACACGCGAACAGTTTCAACAAGAAAGACGAAAGCCTCAAGGTAAACGGATCCTGCCTTCCCGTACTGCAGCGAACGACCGTCGCAGGTAGCAAGAGGAGAACCGCACCGGAAATGACCGCGGAGAAGCCCTCGGACGTTGGCGCGCCAGGTACATATAGTCTGCGACCGCGAACTCGGCTCCAGTTCACCACCGGCAATGGAGGGTGAAGCTTTGACAATGCCAGCCACTCGTGCTGGCGAAACGTCAGAAAAATCATTAGATGAACGTCGGCCGAAGAACCCGAGACAGAAGCCAATAGGCAGTTTGTCAGAGCATATTATGCCGGTTTCCGTTACCGCGGTTGGTGAATGACGCTTCGTAGCTAAATAGAACGCGCGCAAAAAATATGTCATTGTCCAGTAACTTCTCTTGTGCCCAGTGGCAGAACTGTACACGACGTTCAAAGTCGTCGCCATGCAATTCCTGGTGCATATAAATATGGCACGGGTGCAATCGATGCTGATATAGCATCCTCAACACCGACGTTTTTGAGATTCCCGATTCTCGTGCAATTCGCCTGCTCTGTGTTCGGATTAGCCGCAACAGCAGCTAAAACACCTACTTGGGCATCATCGTTTGTTGCAGGTCGTGGTTGACGATTCACATGTGGCTGAACACTTCCTGTTTCCTTAAATAACGTAACTATCCGGCGAACGGTCCAGACCCTTGGATGATGTCGTCCAGGATACCGAGCAGCATACATAGCACACGCCCGTTGGGCATTTTGATCACAATAACCATACATCAACACGATATCGACCTTTTCCGCAATTGGTAAACGGTCCATTTTAACACGGGTAATGAATGACGAAGCAAATACCGTCCGCACTGACGGAATGTTACGTTCAAATGGCTCTGAGCACTATGGGACTTAACTTCTGAGGTCATCAGTCCCCTAGAACTTAGAACAACTTAAACTTAACTAACCAAAGGACATCACACACATCCACGCCCGAGGCAGGATTCGCACCTGAGATCGTAGTGGTCACGCGGTTCCAGACTGTAGCGCCTAGAACCGCAGGGCCCCCCCGGCCGGCGGAATGTTGCGTGATACCACGTACTTATATGTTTGTGACTATTACAGCGCCATCTTTCACAAAGCGAAGAAAGTGATCCAACTAAAATATTCATATTTCTTTGCGTACTACACGAATATGTAATAAAAATGGGGATTCCTATTTTTAAAAAAACCCAGTTGATATCTGTTTGACCTATGGCAGCGCCATCTAGCGGCCCAACCATAGCGCCATCTGGTTCCCCCTTCAAGCTAGACGAGTTTCGTTCTTTGTATTTTTTTCGTTTGATGCCTATTTCGTGAGATATTTGGCCCGGTCACTATCAATGGGCCATCCTGTATACTGTTGATGTTGTTTCTATGTATGGTCTTAGTTTCATCGAGCTACGTTACTTGTCAGTGACACTTCACACGAAAGTTACTTTTGTCCTTAATTTTTGCGCACGTAAAATTTTCCAGCAAAAACTTTCCGTTCTAGAAATTTCACACAGAATTGAGAATTTTGAACGATATTGAAAGAGATTCTATTAGGTTTTGGCGTTTTTCTTGGGACACCGCCTATCGATCATCAGTAGGAAGGTATCGCTTACCTTTACGGAGAATGCAACTACGGAAGAGGTGCGCGACTGTCGGAGTGGGAGCGCAATTTGGTGGCGTGCGCGCCAGAAAGCAAGCGCTGCCGCGGTCTCAGGGCGAAAGTGAGAGTTTGCAGAAACGAAATTAGAAGCCGGTAATGAGAAGCGCCCGACTTTTTCGCTCTAACCACCTGCAGCAGGCGCCTGAAAGGCGCTTCCCCACCACCACCGCCGCCCCTACCCGCAGTCGCGTTAACTTCCGCTCGGAGCTGGCCGACATGGACCATCCCACCCCTTCCCACCCACCCCTCGCCAACCCCGTGCACACACAATTCAAGTTTTATCTCGACGCTGAGCAGCTGCTGGTGGCGCAACTGAGACACCCTCGGAAGCGCTAAATGTGACGCCATTCTCTCTCCCTCTCTCTCTCACCTCTCCCATCTCTCTCTCTCTCTCTCCCTCTCTTTTTTTTTCCTCTCGCTCACTTGACGTCTCTTTATCTCGTGCCTTGTGGTACCGTCCTTCGCTGAATGACACCGTTAATATCACTTTCCCCGCTGCGTACCTTGATTTTGCAACGCAATTGATAAGTAACGCAACTTTCGTGGGAAATTAAATCCTCGCCACAATTATTATAATTGCTACGTCGGTGAGAATTAAAAATTGTGCAGGTACCTTCAAAGCTGTAAGCTTGTTAGGGCCGTGGAGGCCCACTTGCATTTTCATCTTACGCTCAGAGGCTCGGCTCCTTAATAAATTAAAAATAATAGTTGGAAACCAACTCCTCTTTTCGTCGAGAGTGTTGAGATTTACAATAAGCATTTTTCTGAGAAATCCTACCTACTAAAAAGTACACATTCGCAAATTGTTTTAAATATTCGATTTTTTTGATGAATTTCCATTCTAATTCAAATATGTGTGAAGTTGTGGACAGACTTTTACACCATTTCGAACTTTTCGTGGGATATTATGGTGCCATAGTTAAATACATATTATATGATTTTGATAGTTAGGCCCTGATAGATTATTAAATGAAAGTAATCTTTTGAAAAAAAAAACAATTTTTGTGTCCTGCAGAGCGTCCGGGGATCAGCACTATAGTCGTTACTTGATGTGATTACTGGTATATTTCGTTTAATTCTGCAAGCATACAAGAATAAGTAAACAATAAGTCTCTCGCAGCAGCAGCAGCGGTCAGCCTTAGATTTTCATCTCAAAACCGTAGAAGAAACTTTTAAAAAACGCGTACTTCTTTCACTATGGGTCACAGTAATGCACTACAGATAACAACAGTGAGCCGTGGCGAGCTGGTGCTAGTCTTATTTTGTTCATGTATCGTTGAGATCGATTGTGGTTGAGGTAAGTTATCTTTGGTTTTCTCGTGTCTTATCTTGCTGCTTCGCAGGCGAAGCGTGTTGGTTGTTAGCCTTCCACGGGTAACCCTGGAGATCTCGTGTCATTCGCGGGAGAGACGAGTGTCAACGACTGCCGAACGAGTGTGATCACCGTCACACGTTGTGGTCAGAAATTAGTTGGGTGTTTTTCCGACATGGGCCGCTTGAAGATACAAGTTCTGTGACTTCACTGGGAACTAAATTTGAAGGGCAGCGGTGAAGCTGAGCAACCCACTCCCTCGTATTGTGTACCTGATTTGGAGTAAGTCGTCTTAATTGTTTGTTCACCAATGCACTCAGAGATTTTAAACTTTATTATTATTATGAGAGACTTTCTTGGCCTTGTTAAATGGTGGCCGTTATTCGAAAATTTTCAGACGTTTTTTGTGCCTCTTGCAATCAAATGATTTTATGTTGCTGTTTTTAAAGCATGCACTCTGTTAATATAGTTGTCCATGTGTGTGTGACTCAAAGGTTAATTGTTTGTTCACCAATGCACTCAGAGATTTTAAACTTTATTATTATTATGAGAGACTTTCTTGGCCTTGTTAAATGGTGGCCGTTATTCGAAAATTTTCAGACGTTTTTTGTGCCTCTTGCAATCAAATGATTTTATGTTGCTGTTTTTAAAGCATGCACTCTGTTAATATAGTTGTCCATGTGTGTGTGACTCAAAGGTTCTGCCCAGCGTTTCTATGTTTCAGTGTTATTCGAATGTCTTTGCGATTAGGGCAGAAACTTTTATTTGTGCCGGCGCCTTGGCGGGGAGTCAAATGTCATCCGAGGTGTAGCCCTGGCAGTGTTTAAGAACCTGGTCACTAACGGAGTGGGCCAAATATCCCCTTCCAAAGTTTAGTATTTATCTTCCTTCCGTCAAGGCGGGTTAAGCTGGTTGATATGTATTTTGTATGTTACCTGTTTGTATATGAACTTGTTTTCTTAAATATTACAGACTGGCAACTGGCTAAACCTTAAGCTGTGTAGCATCTGCTGAGTTCCTTGTACAACTTTTCCTAATATTTTTTATTAACACGTCTGAGTACGTAAACATTTATTTTTTAAGGATCAGTGTCTCTGTTGTAGTTTTTTTAATTAAGTGATTCTATGATGTTATATAATGCCGTATTTGTTTGGTACTAGTACTCAAGTGTTATTAAGTCAGCCTTCACTTGTAATTGTTTCATTATATGTATTTTGAGGGAAGTCCTATATGGGAGTTTCAAGTTCTCAAGTTTGTCAGTAACCCCATTTTGGTAATTTGGAATTGTTTGTTACAGTACTGAGTACGCTGGGTTTCTAATTGTATTTGCAAGGTTTTATCTAGTCTACAATTTGTAATTCTCAATTCTCAAACTATTTTTTCGAAGGCGTGATGTCAATAAAGTGTCTTAATTATAAAGTGTGACTACCAACCATGATTCCATCCCGCTTCCTTTTCTATGGTATTTAAGATAGGGTGTGCGAGTATGGTACGACTAAGGAATCACGTATCAAACAGATTTCTTGTTTACCTTTTTGATTTGTACTGATTTTGCATTACGTTTCCATCCACACAAATAGATTCAAACTTGGGTACGGATGTGACAATGCAATCACTTCTTTGTATAATAAGAGCAATCGCAGTATCTACCAGGATTCGTACCGCACTATACGTCACCGAGGCCAAGAAAAGAAAAGGAGTGAATAAAGATAAAATAACTCCTAAAACACGCGATGATACAAGGACTGGCTTCAGCGACATTATGTCCTGGTCGACGTCTAGTATCTTGGTCGACATCGAATACAAATATAAGTCAATTCCTTAGTAAATAAAAAAAATAATTTCTCAATGCAAAACTCCACAAATTTCTGCAAAACTGAAATCGGTACGACACACACAGAGACATGGGAAAATGGAGTAGCACAGACGCACATGACATATCCTACTGGGTCGAATAGTAGCAAGAACGTCCTCAGTAGTATTTTCTATTACAGTATCATTTCATGCAGTTAGTTTATGGAGTTTAGCTATCATTTGTTAGCATCATATGCAGCTGGGTATGTAACACAGCAGGACTGTATGAATGAAACAAGTTCTCATTAGCAGCTACAATAGCGATTCTCTAGACTAAATGTGGCATGAGGCATATCTTCTACATTAACGGTATCATTACCGTCCTAAGATCTCGTAAGACATGATGGAAATTTTTTAATTAATGTAAAATAGATTGTCTGTCAATCGATTTCACGACCGACTGCAATGTACACATTTAAGTAGTTTACCTGTCTTTCTACGTAATTTAAGGGAAAAAAGGGACACAGATTATAGATCACTAAGGGATGAAATAAATAGGAAGTATAAGGAAGCCAAGGCACAATAGCTGTGAAGAAATGAAAAAAGAAACCATCATCGCAACGAGTGATTCAGCATGTATGAAAGTCAAAACAACCTCCAATGAAATGAAAGCAAAGGCTGCACTGTTAAGAGTACGAAGGGGACACCACCGAAAAAGCAGACGAGAGAGCGGAGCGGAGGAAAGAGTGCACTTAAGTCCTATTTGAAAGGGGGGGGGGGGGGGAAGAATTGTCTGACGGTGTGGTGTTGGTATTAACCTATATTCTTCTGACCAGAAGTGGAGTAGATGGAGTAGATATTCAGGAGGTAGGGGACCCTATATTAGAGTCAGATTTTAAAAGATGTATGGAAGGCCTGATATTAAATAAGGCCAGAAGGAATAGACTAGATCAAATCAGAATTTCTGAAATCACTGGGGCCGGCCGGAGTGGCCGTGGGGTTCTAGGCGCTTCAGTCTGGAACCGCGCGAATGCTACGGTCGCAGGTCCGAATCCTGCCTCGGTCATGGATGTGTGTGATGTCCTTAGGTTAGTTAGGTTTAAGTAGTTCTAAGTTGTAGGGGACTGATGACCTCAGTGCTCAGAGCCATTCACCATTCAAATCACTGGGGAAAGTGGCAACAAAACGACTATTCACGTTGGTGTGTCGAATGTGAGAGACGGGCGATACACCACCAGACTTTCGAAAAATTATCTCCCACATTATTCAAAGATAACAAGAGCAGATAAATGCAATAACTATCGGAGAATTAACATGACAGTTGATGCATCCAGGCTGTTGATAAAAATAATATAAAGAAGAATGGGAAAGAAACTTGGGTGAGATGTTAGAAGACGATCACTTGGGCTTTAGGAAATGTCTAGGCACCACAGCGGCTGTTCAGACGTTGCGCTTGATAATGGGAGCAAGACTGAAGTAAAGTCTATACACGCTCATATGGGTTGTCGTCCCAAAAGAAGGCATTCGACAATGTAAAATTGTAGCCGGCCGGAGTGGCCGTGCGTTTCTAGGCGCTACAGTCTGGAACCGCGTGACCGCTACGGTCGCAGGTTCGAATCCTGCCTCGGGCATGGATGTGTGTGATGTCCTTAGGTTAGTTAGGTTTAAGTAACTCTAAGTTCTAGGGGACTGATGACCACAGCAGTTAAGTCCCATAGTGCTCAGAACCATTAGATCCGTTTGAATGTAAAATTGTCTAACATATTCGAAAATCTTAGAAAATAGGAGTGATCTACAGAAAAAGATGAGTGACATACAAAAAGAACCAAAAGGAGAACCTACTATTCAAGATATATGTAGAAGATGCAATGGCGAAAATAAAATAAAGTTTCAAGAGTGGGATTAGCACTTCCATCCTCCATCTTCACGCTGTTTAAGGGTTGTAAGAATGGATCAGCAATACTGTCACTAAATCAAGGGTGACTCAGTGCTGGTTAACTTTCATCAGAGCCTAACCACACAGTTTTTATGTTTGCAACCAGTTAGTTGTTTCCATCATGCACTTTGGTAACGCTACTGACGTCCGTACTCATTTTTCAGGGATTTTTAATTCAAACCACTGACCATTGTAGCAGTCATTGGTCATATTTACAATTTATTCTCGGATTATACTTTTATTGTGCTCACCCACATATGACAAGCAAAGGTTTCACGATTATATCCCTTGTCCATTTATTAAATGTCCGTTCTTATCTTAGTGGTTACTCGAATGTTGGTGCTGTACACTAATAAACCTAATTTTTACGGTGATCACTTGGTTTTCTGATAGATAGATGGCGCCCTTCGTAAATATATCGTCAATAAGACATTCCCGTTGAGCGACATTTACTGTTTGATTAAGATTTGCATGATATTTGTGGTGACACAACTCACCACTCCAGAGAGCACCGCACCACATTTGACAAGTCGCGCTCGAAACAGGCGCAGCGTCGCGGCTCCGTGGGTTCGCGGTACGAAGTCCACCGAGGTCTTCCTGGAGCCACAGCTGCCAAGCCATGGGCATCACGAGTGTGGATAGCGACTGGTTGATGCCTTGTTAAACACCGGGGCCCTGACCTACGGCGGACAGTTCTCTTCTGTGCGCCGAATCTACAAGCCGATGTGTTTGCCCGTCGTCTCCGATACATGTGCTCCGTAGGCATCGTAGGTCAGATCTGGACTTCACGTAGGCATCGATTTGAGGCACACAGGCAGGACTTTAATACTTTAGAAGGCATGTAATAATTTCAAGCGTCTAATTATACTGGACTTTCTACAAAAAGAGGAACATGATTTAAGTTGAGAATAATTCTGATTGAAGGTAACGTACGCCGTCCTCCTGCATTTCCAACAGTCTTATGGGGTGCTTCCCTTTTTTGTGCGTCACCAGGAATCGGACTTATAGCATGGTAGGGGTATGCTAAACACCTCACCCACCATCTCACAACTGGTATTAGCCTACCAAACGAAGGCTCAGATCGTCACTGAACTTAGCCTGCCTACATGGAAAATCCAGTACACTTTCACTGCACTTGATTACAAAACTTCGAGAAGTAATCAGATGATGATGTTGCTCGCTAGCCTAAGATCTTTTGAGTTTTAAACGAATCTTAACATTACACTGTACGCAAGTTTCTTCAATAATGTAAAATTATCCGTACCCATTTTGTTATTGAGTATCAATATATGTTGATCTGATATAGTGGGAAAGGTAATAACATTCAGGTTTAGAATCCCATCATCGAAAAGGTCGCTAGATACACAAGCTCGAATTGGGATGCAAAGGCCAGTCAATCGAATATGCATACTGGAGAGTGACTGTATCAAACTTTAAGCTTGTTAAGGAAGCCATGAAAACTCTAAAGGTGAACTGGAGATATAGTTATCAACTTCAGTGTCCTTCTTGTCTAGTCTAGTCAGACACTCCGTCTCCAGGCCACGAGCGGCCTACCAGTACCATCCGACCGCCGTGTCATCCTCAGGGGAGGTTGCTGATGAGGGGCGTGGGGTCAGCACACCGCTCTCCCAGTCGTTATTATGGTACTCTTGATCGAAGACGCTACTATTCGGTAGAGTAGTTCCTCAAGTGGCATCACGAGGCTGAGTGCACCACAAAAATGGCAACAGCGCATGGCGGTCTGGATGGTCACCCATCCAAGTGCCGACCACGCTCGACAGCGCTTAATTTCGGTGATCTCACGGTGATCTCTCCACTTCGGCAGAGCCTTTGCCAGTACTAGTCAGACAGAAAATATTTTTCAGTTGCATATTCTTATTTGTGACTAAATGGTCAGTAGCAAATTGCTCATGTCCGTACTTTATTCGTGAATTCATTGATCACAGATCAAGTTTTATAACGCTTAAAAGGAGGAGTACCTGGGTGAATATGGAAATACTCATTGGTGAAAGGGGCGCCTTCAGGATAAGAATCAGTTACAAGGTGTGTTAATATACCGATCCACTGCAGCGTTGCCTCTCTCACTTTCTCCATCTCTGTGTTGAGTGACGGCCTAAGAATCGCTAGGCACATTTTGCTCTGGTGTTTCGCCAGATATCTGCCCCTTTATTTCTTCAATTTTAGCTGTAATCTGCCCAGAACAAATACTGCTCATCACATCTTCCTGTAACGTCGTGACGCCTAGTGTCGAGAAAAGCATCGGTTTGTCTCCTCTTACAAACCGAATGATATTTAAAGTGGAATTTTACGTGCTCATTCGATTTAACGGTTGCAAATTAGTACAGTGCGATATTCGTTTTAATGATATTAATTAACCAGGACTGTAACATACGAAGAATAACCTGTAATCTAGCAGCGAAAGCAGCGCCCTGGCCGGCGCTGACTGCTAACGTCAAGTAGCGGCGCTGCTCGGTAGTTATTGGAGTGTCGGTTACTTTGCATCTATTGCTGTACCTCTTAATAAATGTAGACAAAACGAATATCGCACTAGGTTAAATTTTTGTTCCTACCGAAGGCGATGGAGATTACCGCTGAAGGGTCGAAGTTATTGTCTAAGTTGCTGCAGAAGGAAACCGTAAAAGGTGTGAACAGAAACAGTTATCAACTGTGAAAGAAAAAAATTGATAACTATAAACAGGAATATGAAAAAAAACATGATTATAGCTCATGTGCCTAAGTTTAAACGCATGATTAGATTTGTGACCCAGTTCATAATTTTACAACATAAAACTAAAACTAAAAACATTGTTTCCGTTCACCCCATAGACAAGAGTGAGTAGAAACAGCTGTTGTCTATTTTACTACTTTTTCTGTTAATATGAGTGTGTTTTAGTGTCTTTCAGAATAATATACAAAATATTATTGGTTCATAAAACTTTATTCAATAGAAAACATGTGAATATTGCGTTGAGTGTGTTTTGTATTACATTTTTCACGTAAAAGTCGTATATCTCCACTTATCTTGTTGTACTATTGAACTGAAGAACATATTTTTTCCTTAATATAAATAAGTTAAGTCTAAAATTGATGACTTTGAAACTACAGGTCGTACCCCAGGAGTAACGAAGAGCTTATGAATATATCCTTAACTAAAAAATTACTTCTATTACAAAAACCTGTCAACGCGGACTTCTTTAAAAAATAGGTCTCCATAACCTTTGCCTTCTAAATAACGAGTGTTTTATATGTCTACAGTTTAAATCAGTGTTTGCTTTTTGCGTTACTTTAATCACAGCATATTCTCTTAGGGTGAGAACACTGCCGAGCAGTTCTTCATTTCTGTCGAATTCTTGGTCTTCTTCAGAAGAAACTTCGGCGATTACTGTTGCTGTCCACTGCACAAATTCCGAAAGCACACTCTTTCATTTTGAATTACCTGAAACGGAACTGAGATTAAAGTATACTTTAAAATGGAATTTTGGTTAATGTAACGGGACTGAAAATTTGTTTCCGTATACTTAAATTAAACTAACACAGTTTATATTTATACTTACAAATAATGTGCGAAAAAAGCAAATTCAGAGGGACGTCTACTGCTTGCTTTAGAGTGAGCCAAATGTCAGCTGAAAATGCTACCTAATTTGAAACTTGCATTTTTTCTTCTTTGGTTAAATCACTGCCAAACTTGGCAAACAAATCTTTGAAACATATTCCCCATTGCTTTCTGGTGCGAGAGCAGAAAATTTTGTTGGAAATTTCGTATCTCTTTATTTCACAGTTTTTGTTTACGCCGTTTTTATGTTTTTATGCTGGAATGTCCTCTATTCGCTAGTCTACACTGCCCAAATGCATCTACTGCGTCATTTTTCCTTCAAGTTAATAGAGGATAGCACACCGCCAGTTACTGACAGTTATGTTTGTTTACCCTGCGGAGCAGATGAAAAAGCATAAATTAGTCATAATTATATCTCTGTGGGTCATATAGGTAGCTAACTGAAAATATATAAGAACAAATAACGATATGACTGAAATGGAAAGAAGTTGAATCATCGGAAATGATGCCGAGTGTATGAACATATGCACCTAGCAGCCGAGTTTTGTTATTCCGGTAGCAAATTGGCTGGCGACTGCTAAATTAAACAGAGTAACAAATTTAGACTGCCAATAGCTAGAGATGTGTTCCTGAAAAGCAGAAATATTTGAAGGTTAGAAATAACTTTTTCGTTTTGTAGTCTTATATGGGAGCTTAAAATGGATCATAAAGAGTAAAGGCCAGAAAGAAATACAAGTTTGTGATACGCGTTGCTGCAGAGGATTGCTAAATATTTAATTGTTAGTTCGAATGACTACCTGAACAGCAGAACATAGGTATTAGTTTTAAAAAAAGTAAAATCATCTTCAATCAGAGCATGGCAAAGCCATATTCACAAAATAATTTCATATTATTTCTATATCAGAAAAAGGACTTCCCCAAAATAACAGGGAAATAAAATTCCCTTCAAGCTTCAAATGACAACTAATGGGTTATCTTTCCGTCAACAGCTATGTCTCCCATATACTCGTCTCCCTCACCACTTTCCCTTCCTCTCGTCTGTAGATTCCTCTTCTGAAAGTCTGTTTTTGTCTCACTAGCTTCTGTAACTATCTTTCCAATCTTCTCCTCTCTCATTAACCCCTCCGTTTCGAATGTGCGAACCGATATTATTGTTAAACATTACGCCCTGCATTACTATTATTAATGCCAATTATTAATATTACTAACAGTCTTATTTGTGTGGGTTATTATAATTGTTTTCGTAAAAATTTCTCAGCAGTACGTAATAACACCAGAATTAACCATACCCAATGATAATGGTTTTGTGACTTTTATGGTAGTGTTCTTACGTGTCTTCTATATGAGAGTGCCTTGAGACGCTACTCTGGTCTTGCTAAATAAACTGTAAACAAATGTGTAATGGAGAACTGTGAAGTAGAACTAAAGCGAAATGAGTTTTACGGTTCATAATGATGAAACAAAGCAGGACATAACTCATATATACGTAATTTGGTGATAATGAGCAGTAGGAGGGGGGGGGGGGGGGGTTGGTCGGGCGAGGAAATAATATCACAGAAGGAAATCAAGGACTGAATAAGGTTAGCAGATTAAAGCTGATTAAGCACCAACTAATCCCCTTGTATAAGACAGACTAGCGTGAAAGGCGCATCGAGCCATTCTTCGGCCATATGGCTATAACAACATACTTTTTGGTTCCGCTTTCCTACCGTTGTTTACATCTATATTACGTTTCCAAACGTAGATCTTTTATTGGCTGTCTGGACCAACGTTGAGATACATGGGTCGCAGGTGGAACGGAAGTTGTAATAGCAGACGAACCATAAGGGTGTTAGGCAACTACGGTAGTAGCCGTAGGTCAGTGACGTCCCCGGCCGTAACGATAACGGCGTTCACCTCGCCGACGTCCACAGCGGCCGGGGTGGGAAGGCGGAACTTTTCTTCAATAGCGCGGAGGCGCTATTGCTTTGCCGTAGCGGCACAAGTTCTCGACCCTGGACGTAATTCACCCAAGCTTCGAGGGCGTAATGGACAAACTTGGACGGGACGTGTCGTTGCGGTATTGAGGGGAAGCGGTTATTAAACGACCGTCTTCCCCGCGGCAGTGACCGCCGAACTGCGGGACGGAGCACCGAAGTTGGATCGTCTCGTATCCGGCTTGAGGCATCCCGCTATGGCGGCCAATGCGTACAGTGATTCAGATATCGCCAGCCGATTTGGCTCATATTTGCCAAGTCGCTTCAACAGCGTAATATGAAGTACTTGCAAGTATTTTGCTCAATTACACCCGTCCGCAGCTCGTGGTCTAGTGGCTAGCGCTGCTGCTTCTGGAACTTCGGGTCCTGAGTTCGATTCCCGGACGGGTTGGGGATTTTCTCTGCCCGGGGACTGGGTGTTTGTGTTGTCCTAATCATCATAGTCATCATCGCTTATGATAGTGGTTACAATGGATCGTGTAACAATTGGACTGTGTAAAAACTGGGTCATTGTATGGGCGCTGATGACCGCACAGTTAAGCGCCGCAGAAACCAAACATCATCATCATTATCATCAATTACACCTTCTCCTCTCCTCCCCCCCCCCCCACCCGCAGTGCCAGCCGCAGTGGCCCAGAGGTTTTAGGCCTTTCCGTCTGGAACCGCGCTACCGCTACGGTAGCAGGTTCGAATCCTGTAGGCATGGGTGCGTGTGTTGTCCTTAGTGTAAGTTAGTTTGAGTTAGATTACGTAGTGTGCAAGCTTAGGGACCGATGACCTCAGCAGTTTGGTCCCATAAGATCGTACCACAAATTTCCAATTTTTCGAATCCTGCCTCGGACATGAATGTGTGTGATGTCCTTAGGTTAGTTAGCTTTAAGTAGTTCTAAGTTCTAGCGGACTAATGACCTCAAATGTTAAGTTCCATAGTGCTCAGAGCTATCTGAACGCCCCCGCAGCCCTCCACCACGCGTTTTCGGGAAAACAACCCCAAAGTTCATGAGGCGCAATCAGTATTGGCGCGATCGACAGACCACTGAAGCTGAGTACCTTTCATTAACATATACGATCGAGTCACATTAATGTGATCATCAGTAAAAAACCTGAATAGCACACATTGGTAGCGCGGACGTGCAAGAAGAGATTCACTGAGGTTCTGGAAGGTACATACAGGGAGGTGGAGCCAGGGCGACTGCGGTGCCTTGACCAGGTGCGCTAGGTTTCTCGACTGAGGATGCATAGTGAGATTCGGTTAAATTCAGTAGACTTTGGGGCCAGGGGAGTTTGGTAAACTCATCCTGGGGCTCTTCGAAACAACCACGCACACATCGAGCTGTATGACGAGTTGCATTGTTCTTGGTAGATGGCATCGTGCCGAGGAAAACACAAACTGCATGCAGGGGTGGACGCGTTTCGCAAGGATAGATGCATACTTGTGTTCATCCGTTGTGCTATCCAGAACGATGCGATGAACCAGGGAGTGGCACGAAATTGTTCCCCAGATCATAAGGCGCCGTCCGTCGGCATGAGATCTTCTGACTATTGTTGCAGATGTGTTCACATTCAGACGTTTCACGTCGATGGAGAGTAAAACCTTCTGACTATTGTTGCAGATGTGTTCACATTCAGACGTTTCACGTCGATGGAGAGTAAAACCTGATTCATCGGAAAAGGTCACTCATTTGATGTTCAGTGGCGGTATTGGCGTAAACATTCCAACCTTCGTCGCCGACGATTACCAATTATCATGGGTGCATGAACCAAGCGCCTGCTACGGTGGCAGAGACGCAGCGACGTTCACTGAACAGTCGTTGAGTAGGCCCTGTTAGTGGCTCCTTGGTTCATTTGGGCAGTCAGCTGATCAACAATTGCATGTCTGTTCGTCCGTACACATCGCCGTAGCCGTCGTTCACCTATGGCCAGTGGTGCACAACGGTTGCCTCGGTGCTGGTCTAGGATAGCTTCATTTAGCCATGCAGGATGCACTTCAACCACTGTGGCATGCAAACAAATTTACACATACAGCCTTTTCGGAAATGAATGCACCATTTCCCAGCTTTTAGAAGTCAGTTACATCACTCCGCTTCCAAATTACGCCATGAAATGCATTGTTCTCCCGCGTTCCCCCCCTTCCCCCACCCGAACAATCTTTATCCAGCCTCCAATGTTGGTGTGCCTACCTGCCGTCTGTGAGCAGTATTGTACGTTCAAGATAGTCAAAATATCGTCAATCTACCGTGTATATGGGGTCCGTAAATGCATATTTTTCTAGAAATCGAAAAAAAAGTGTCGAGTACTTTGAGAGGTTGTAGTAAACACCAAACAAGAAAAATATGTGCATTAAACATGGCTCCGGCAATGCGTACTTTCTGCGATAAACACGTCTTTACAGGAGGTGTTCAATGCGGCATCCATGCACCCCTCTGCCCTCCGGCGTAAGGATTGCCGCACCGTTTGAAGTACAACCGGTTACTGTACATTCTGGCACGCACTGGAGACGCGAACCTTTAGGCCTCTTACACACGGTCGATTATCAGCAGCTCTGCTGAGCAGCGTGCGTCGGTCACTATGAAACGTCCCCTTAGTAACAATTGTACACGACTGTGCTTAAACTGACACACAATATTTTTAGCGCGATGCAATCTGACTTTCAAAAATCTCTAGAAAAGAATGGCCCTGACTAACATTAACCTATACCTTTCACAAATCACTTACCTCACAAAAATCTTCGTTACTCGAACTACTGCAATACAGCGAGCGCCACTACTGCCAGCTAAATAACAGATTCAAACTACGGAAGGCACTAACTACTAGTAGGCATAGTTAGCAAATGAAAGATTTTAATAGAGAACAAACAATGTATTTACCTTAATAGTCATAATAGATATAGCATCAAGTCTTACAAATTTCAAATCTCCGCCATCTCTCTCCCCACATCCACCACTGCTGGCGGCTCACTTCCAACTGCGCAACGCTACGCGCTGTTCACATCCAGCTGCCGCTCTACAATGGCAGACAACAATGCAAACTAGCCGCAGACTGCACACAGCACAGCCAGTGATTTTCATACAGAGAGCGCTACGTGGCGGCGGCGTTACCAATATAAGAACCTAAACAGCCTACTTACATAAAGAAAACATAAACAGCCTACTTACATAAAGAAAGCATAAACAGCCTACTTACAACTACTCTGCTTAGCAGCTCTGTTGCTGCTCGTAATCGGCGCTGCTCACGCCGTGTGCATCCCGCTCAGTAGATAATGTGGACTCAGACGAAGCAGTATTGGCTCTGGCTTTGTTGATCAAAAGAAAATTCGGGCGCGATCGTTGTAAACGTAAATACTGGCAACACCCAATTTTCACCACTCGTCTAATATACGGACACTTCTATACTGTGTGTCTTAAGTTACGCGAAGCCAGTCCAAGTTCTTCAACAATAAGGATGTCAGTACCGGCTTTTGAGGAACTACTACATTTGTTGAAAACACATATTTCACGCCAGACCACTTGCATGAGAAACAATAAAGGTTGGCCATCATTTTAAGGTAAGTACAAATAGTAGTTGTAAAATGATTTTAATTTAGTAATTTGTATTCCATAAGAAAATTTCAGTGCTTGTAGACATCCTGAAACAAATCTTGGTACACTGACGTATCAGAAAACTGAGACGGTGATTGCAACGACGCCCTCTGTGCTGACTGACCTAGCTGTTCCTCGTAAGTGGCCACGGAAGCAGATGATCCGTGTTCCACAAAGTGCGTTCCACTTACATTTCTCTGTGATACAGCCACGTTTCCATGAGCAGTATCGCTTGTAACGTATTTTTATAGCACACTCATAAGTTCGAATTTCGCATTAAATCGCTTTTCTTCAGGTATGGCCAATGAAATGAGGTAGAAGAGACAAAAGAAATAATCAATCAGGATCTTCCTCCATCAATTTTGATTTCATTTGAACACTTTATGCAAGTATGCTAAACAATTTCTGCTCTTCTGGAAGTCTCTTTTTTAGAAATCTAGAGCCTGAGACATTAGGAGATGGTTCTTGATAAGTGCTAGACTCTTCATTTGTCCTGTCTGTGTCGTTCTCAACAGGAGGTTTAGTTTCACATGCAGGCGCTAAAAACGAAAGTTGCTTGAAGAAAATGTACTGCTTTCTGGCGTCTGCCGCTTGACCACTCTTCTTTTTTTTCTGTTTTTGCAGCTCTCGAGTCTACGAATCTCTTACATTTTCCCACTTCTTTTGCAATTGTATTGCTGAAATAAAGGATTTCTTTTCTGATTTCAGGTATTTTGCATCAGGAAATACATTCATAGATCTACATTACACATATAAATATGGAGTTTCTATCATCTCAAGCATAGTAAAGGACACTTGTCAAAATATTTGGAATGTTCTGAACGAGTCTACATTTCCGATGCTTACTGAAGAGGACTAGTTGAATATTGTGGAAGGTTTCAAGACAAATTCAGATTTTCCAAGCTGTATAGGGGCAATAGATGGTAGGCACATGCGTTTGATTAATCCCCGGCATAGTGGTCCCCATCTACCTGCACTATGGAATGCTGACCGCTCCCGCCGCGCTGCCGCAAACCGGGCGTGTGTAAGGGTCCTTAGTGTCCGCACATGTCCCTGCCCCCCCCTACCCCTGAAATGTCTGTATCAGATGTTCGCACACATTGTACGAACCACATCTGTGTTGCAATGGCACAGCCTCCAGCAAGGCATTCAATACATTAATGAGGAAGTGCAGATAAAGCGCCCCAGTTAACTTTTGTAGTAGCATGTATGGCCAAGTACGACTACCCATACGTCGATTGGGGATCGGTGTTGATACCCTCTTTCGTGAGTTTCTTGGGAATTTACATCTGACCACACATGCTGGTTTCGGAAATTCATAACACCATCTCTTGTGATCCCTGCCTCATCGGTAAATAAAATTTTGGATGTGAACAGTGATACTGTTGCACGCTTCTGCAACAGCCATTAACAGAACCACCACCTGCTATGATGAACCTGTGGCCTTAAGGTCTGAACGCGCAGTAGATGATGTGGGTACAGCAATTGTGTATGTAGCACCCATCCCCTACACCCCCCATCCCCCACCCCCCACCCCTCGTTCATAAGACAGTGAGACAGGGCTCCTGCTGCTGCTTATGGTCGCACACTGGAGCCAGGTGTTTCTTCCACCGAACTTAGTACAGCTCCTTCAGGTCAGGCGTGGAGAAGTCTGCCTAACAGCTTATCAGAGGGCGCTTTGAGCTGTGGATATTGTTCAGCGTAGAGGCCACGGGCTCACAACCTCAACCATAGCAAAATATCATATCCGCCATTTAACTACTCGAGTAGTGGGCTTCCATTGCAAACAAGCGCTGGGAGAGAGAAAATATAAATGTCGTACAACATTTGTGCTTACAAACAATGCAACAACAGGAAACACATACGTGAATACCCGTTTGGAAGAAGGTATAACACCATTATACCTACCCAGGATTGACAGTATTGTACAATACCGTAAACAGACAAGACGAAAACTAATGTAGCCTCATAGACTCGACTCACACATCTGACTCCGGGCCACCTAATGGTAGGTACAGCTCTATGAATAAGACATCATAATGCTATGGCGACATATTTGACGGAGCGTCCATGCAATGGTTCAAATGGCTCTGAGCTCTATGGGACTTAACTTCTGAGATCATCAGTCCCCTAGAACTTAGAACTACTTAAACTTAACTAACCTAAGGACATCACACACATCCATGCCCGATGCAGGATTCGAACCTGAGACCGTAGCGGTCGCGCGGTTCCAGACTGTAGCGCCTAGAACCGCTCGGCCACTCTGGTCGGCTTGCAACGTTCCACCAGCAAGCGTAGCGCAGCCCTTCTTATAAACATTTGGCTATTTCGGAGGGTATGCGTTTCCGGACCCATGTTTACTGGACTTATTTTCTTTGTTTCGATGTTCTCGAAGTATTCGACATTTTTTTGCACACCCGGTATACATATAAGGCACGCATTGTTAAACGAAAGCGGCCAAGTTATCTGGCTCGGAAGCAGAGCACGTATGTCCGATTCCCAGAAGCACTCTGCACTTTTTATACGTATTTTTTCCACATCGAAAACGATACAAGGGTCAAGAAGGTAAGCGCATCGATAAGGAATAATAACAAAGGTGGAAAGTTAATTTCTGAAACGATTCCAGTTAGCAAAGAATCAAAAGTGTAAGTGTCTCTGTATGAATACTGTTCCGGGTAAGACTGTTACGAAGACGAGCATTCGACGCGCATTATCGCTCTAGGTAGAAAAATACCGTTGTCACAGTTGATAGTAGTCAATAACGAATTCGCGTACGACGCATTATTCCATCAGAGCTTCGGGAAAATCGTTGGCTAGTTTTCCCATGCTTATAACTAGTGATTATTTTGGTCCTTCAGGTAAGAAGGAGTTCAGTAGTTTAGCCGAGTGGTTAAAATGGTTACTTCACTTGCTCCAAACGCGAGGAATAGAACATTTCAATTTACAAAACGTACCTTCAAAACATTTTAAAGCCATTCGTTGCTGATGACAAACTTGCCTGATATTGGATTCCTCGAGTGAGCAAACTGACACACCCATGTAGGATAGCATGTTTATAGATGACCAGGGTCAACCGACTTGCGCGGTTAAAGCAGTACCTGTGTCCAAGCCATGTGAGTTTTGTTTTATTGACAAGTTAAAAAATATTCATCGAGGCTTCAAAATTACAGTCAACTTCAGGAAATCCAGCGGAAATTGCAACAAAGTGGATGCAATAACGATTCACAGCATAATTCATGATAAACTTTCACCACCGATGTTTTAGAGAATGTTATGGTATGCATGGTATGCATCAGGATTAATCCCGCTAAATGAAATATTTTTAAATGTAAAACAAGTTTATTTTCCTCCGAATGTCCGGAAGCAACGTTGTAGGTGTGCGAATAACGCAGTTGTTATACGTTCTTGTTGCCAGGTGTGTATTTGCTCCGAATGATTTTATGACAAATATCATCTATGTAGTTGCTCGAAGTCAGTTGCAGACTTGCAACAGAGTGAGTGAAAGGCTCACAACAAGGCGGCCAGGATTAAATTTTTAATTCTCTGTTAATCGAAGTTGTTTGAGAAATTTATTTACTTATTCTATTCCTATTGCTTGACTTAACTTGTTAACCGTCCCGTGCATACCAACTTTCAGCGGAACAAACTGCAATTAAAAAAAAAAAAAAAAAAAAAAATTGGGAATCGAACACAGGTTCTCCATCCGCAACCAGATGCATTGGTTGTCACCACACTGGCGTTCATTGAATCGTTCATACATCATGGGTCACAGCAACAGTCGAAAAAGTTTCTTTGCTCGATTTCTAGGAAAATATGCGTTTTCGAACAGATAAATACTTACAATGAAATGAATACCACTGGCTGATAACAGGCGCTGATATAAGTCAACGAGGACAGTTGAAAATGTGTGCTGCTACGGTCGCAGGTTCGAATCCTGCCTAGGGCATGGATGTTTGTGATGTCCTTAGGTTAGTTAGCTTTAAGTAGTTCTGAGTTCTAGGGGACTGATGACCGAAGATGTTAAGTCCCATCGTGCTCAGAGTCATTTGCAAATGTGTGCCCCGACCGGGACTCGACCCCGGGAGCTCCTCCTTACATGGCAGACTCAGTCCATACCTTTTTATTTATTTTGTTCGATATAGTTCGCTCCGTTTGTTCTGGTCGGATGTCACAAGACACCCGTTCAAGTTGATCGTTGATTCCTTGACTCAGTTTTTTTTATTAGGGAGAGCGCGCAGCCCTCTGACCGAACACGCTGAGCTACCGTGCCGGTGGATCCATCAGCCACCGAGGACACAGACGTTTGCGCGACTCCAGGCACGTATCTCTGGCACGCGTACCGTGAGACCCGCATTCACAACTTATTGTCCCGCACTATATTCATAGTGCCCCTGCCAATTATACTCATTACTCACGGCTTTACTGCCGATTCCCGTAAATCTAGGCGGTTAAGTCCGGAACTGTGCAGCTGCTACAGTCACAGGTTCGAATCCTGCCTCGGGCGTGGATGTGTGTGACGTTAGTTAGGTTTAAGTAGTTCTAAGTGTAGGGGACTGATGACCTCACATGTCATCTCATAGTGGTTAGAGCCACTTGAACATTTGATTCCCATAAGTGTTCGTGCGCTGTGCATCTGCACAGAAGAAGATGGTAAAATCGCCGGTGAGCCTTAACTATATACATGTGCGAAGATGGTATCTGTTCCTTCGGACATGTCCGATGAACAGATATTATCTTCATATATATACATATATAGATAACTTCTTAGTTCTTCAATCTTAATCTTTCAACAAGCGTCCTGTCAACAATGAGCCAAATCCGTTGGCCGTGCCAGAGGCCTTTCCCTTCTTAGAGAGAGCATAGTCCGTCATATAAGAGCCATAGCCAGCACATCACTGGCGATTCATGATGACATTTACAAAAGGGTCAACAATTTCAGTTATTGCCAACAAATAACATACAAAATCAAACAGAATTTATCACTACATACTTTTTCAAGCTGTATCAGACTGGTAAAATACCCTCAGATGCCAAATGAATGTATAAATTCTTACTCTATTATCAATCACTGACGCAAATTTGCATCACTTTTGCTTGATTAATCTACGTTGGATGTAACAGCTATAATCCTTGGTAAAGATGTTTAATCGCTGCTGCGATTCTGTCTCCCAGCACTGATCTAATACGTGTAGATTTTATCACTCTTCCTGTAATCTCGCTCCTGTCTAAATGTGCTATTGGACAATACGAGAATTTTGGCTCCTGAAATGCCAACTTCAAGGATCGAACCTTACTTAATTATGCTGACAGACGATGAGTGATAAAAAATAGATCCACGGTAATTCGTACTCAGTTGGTACTTATTTGTAGTGAATTACTTATTTGTAGTGCGACGGGCACCATCCAATGTTAATGGTTTAAAGTCTTCACACGCCATTACCTCGGCGTCACGCATTACTGATGCAGTATCGTGCAGCAAAAGATGCGTTGTAGAGGTATCGTATACTGTTATCCTCGCTCATCAGCGGGATTAACATGAAGGTCGGATCTACAGTACGAATTACTTCATCTCAACTGATACTCAAACTTAACGTAAAATACAAGAATCTTTCTCTTCATAAAAACAAAATTTTCAATCTTTCGCCTTCATGTATATTTGTACCGCCACACACATTGAAATATTTTTTGTTATTAGAAAACCCTTCATCAGTAGATAGAATTACACTCCTGGAAATTGAAATAAGAACACCGTGAATTCATTGTCCCAGGAAGGGGAAACTTTATTGACACATTCCTGGGGTCAGATACATCACATGATCACACTGACAGAACCACAGGCACAGACACAGGCAACAGAGCATGCACAATGTCGGCACTAGTACAGTGTATATCCACCTTTCGCAGCAATGCAGGCTGCTATTCTCCCATGGAGACGATCGTAGAGATGCTGGATGTAGTCCTGTGGAACGGCTTGCCTTGCCATTTCCACCTGGCGCCTCAGTTGGACCAGCGTTCGTGCTGGACGTGCAGACCGCGTGAGACGACGCTTCATCCAATCCCAAACATGCTCAATGGGGGACAGATCCGGAGATCTTGCTGGCCAGGTTAGTTGACTTACACCTTCTAGAGCACGTTGGGTGGCACGGGATACATGCGGACGTGCATTGTCCTGTTGGAACAGCAAGTTCCCTTGCCGGTCTAGGAATGATAGAACGATGGGTTCGATGACGGTTTGGATGTACCGTGCACTATTCAGTGTCCCCTCGACGATCACCAGTGATGTACAGCCAGTGTAGGAGATCGCTCCCCACACCATGATGCCGGGTGTTGGCCCTGTGTGCCTCGGTCGTATGCAGTTCTGATTGTGGCGCTCACCTGCACGGCGCCAAACACACATACGACCATCATTGGCACCAAGGCAGAAGCGACTCTCATCGCTGAAGACGACACGTCTCCATTCGTCCCTCCATTCACGCCTATCGCGACACCACTGGAGGCGGGCTGCACGATGTTGGGGCGTGAGCGGAAGACGGCCTAACGGTGTGCGGGACCGTAGCCCAGCTTCATGGAGACGGTTGCGAATGGTCCTCGCCGATACCCCAGGAGCAACAGTGTCCCTAATTTGCTGGGAAGTGGCGGTGCGGTCCCCTACGGCACTGCGTAGGATCCTACGGTCCTGGCGTGCATCCGTGCGTCGCTGCGGTCCGGTCCCAGGTCGACGGGCACGTGCACCTTCCGCCGACCACTGGCGACAACATCGATGTACTGTGGAGACCTCACGCCCCACGTGTTGAGCAATTCGGCCGTACGTCCACCCGGCCTCCCGCATGCCCACTATAAGCCCTCGCTCAAAGTCCGTCAACTGCACATACGGTTCACGTCCACGCTGTCGCGGCATGCTACCAGTGTTAAAGACTGCGATGGAGCTCCGTATGCCACGGCAAACTGGCTGACACTGACGGCGGCGGTGCACAAATGCTGCGCAGCTAGCGCCATTCAACGGCCAACACTGCGGTTCCTGGTGTGTCCGCTGTGCCGTGCGTGTGATCATTGCTTGTACAGCGCTCTCGCAGTGTCCGGAGCAAGTATGGTGGGTCTGACACACCGGTGTCAATGTGTTCTTTTTTCCATTTCCAGGAGTGTATATAACTTCTCAGAGTCATTGGTTACAACAGAAAACAAGATATTGGCGATCCGTTCAGTAAAGAATTAACCACCACAAAATTAAGACCCACATGAGAGGAGTTTCCTGGTATATCTTCTAAGCAATTTCGCTTGGACTATTTCGAGTAAGTATCTTCATAATTTCCTATTTATTATTATAATTATTGTTATTATTATTACTGTTACTATTGTTATTCCCAATTCATGTCGGTCCTTTTATTGGTCTGGAGTAATAACGGTAAGCATAAATAGCCCCATAACAAAGGTGATTATTGAAAAGGTGGTTTTGTCAGCATAGTACCCCAGATAAGTAACAGATGACACTTGTCGCGATTTTGACAAAGAATTTCAATCCCATGGTTTTCACATTAATGGAGTCACTTACACTTAATTTAGGAGGTGTTGAGCTGTAGGCAGAATTATTCGCCATAAAAACCGCTGCAGTGTTTCTCACTGCAATCCGCTATCAGGTAACGCTGCTACTCCAGATGTCACAAACTAAATTTTATGGTCCGCGCTTGGCGCGCAGGTTTCGTGGTATTAGGCACTTAAGGGACGTTTTTATAGCCAATATATTTTTTCATGGCTCGTCATTCTGGTCCGTGTGGAGTGTTACGACCAGTGAAAATTTAATTCTCATTTCGTTTTAAACGTCCGGCTTCCCCTCAAGTGGGGAGCGCGTGCAGAAAATCCAATTTACGGCGACGAAAAAATTTCCTGGGAAACAGCTGAAGAGCTCTGTCAATATACGGCTCAGGCACCGCCAGATTTCGGTTTGAAGTCTTCGGGTTGTGCGTACGCTGTGAAGAAGGCATCATGAAATATGTTGCACAGGATTTTATGCATTTTACCAACGTTTCCAACTGCACATAGATCGAGCCTGAAACAGAAAGATTTAAGTAAACTTAAATTTTCTAACACATTCATTAACAAGGCTGATTAAAATCAGGGATAAAATTTCCCTCTAGATGGGTTGTTATCGTAGCAGAGATGAGTGAAAAAAGCGCCGTCGGTTGTTTCTGGGTAGAAACATTCCTTGAAGCTCGTAGTTGTCCGTTGTGAAAAAAGTGGTTCTCTTTGGCGAGAGAATTATATCACACCAGTGGCTGCTTCCAGTAGTTTTCCCCTACAATCAAAACACCATCCTCTTCAAGTGTTATAGTCACTAGCAACAAAACATTTAATTCACAAGAAAGTCCGAATAAATATGTGTGACCGAATGAGTATAGTAATTACTGAATCCATAATCTTACAAGTATGACATGAAATGTGGAAAATATAGGTGGATAACTAAATACTAGTATCTGTGGAGCCTGGCACCTTTGTGATAGGCCGGCCGCGGTGGTCTAGCGGTTCTGGCGCTGCAGTCCGGAACCGCGGGACTGCTACGGTCGCAGGTTCGAATCCTGCCTCGGGCATGGGTGTGTGTGATGTCCTTAGGTTAGTTAGGTTTAAGTAGTTCTAAGTTCTAGGGGACTTATGACCTAAGATGTTGAGTCCCATAGTGCTCAGAGCCATTTGAACCTTTGTGATATTCTGCTCCACGAATGACGGCATTTAGCTGTAGAACGTATCCTCCTCAACAACAATCATAGATTTAGAAAACATCGATCACTTGTAAGCCAACTAGCATTTTTTTCGCATGGCATCCTGAAAGCCAAGCATTAGGCAGCAGGGTAGATGGAGTATTTCTTGACTTCCGAAAGGCACTTAACTAAGTACAACACAAACGATTATTTACCGAAAGGACGGTTACATGCCGTATGAAGCTAAATTTAAGACTCGATTCAGGACTTCCTGGTGATATGTACGCTGCATGATGTCTTGGCTGAAGAGCATTGTTGGTTGTAGTAGTTTCAGGTGCCCCAGGGAAGTGGGCTGGGGCGGCTGCTCTTCATATTGTACATGAGCCTGAAGACATTAGTACTCTCAGACTTCTCACATATAATGTAGTTACCTATAATGAAGTATGGTCTGAATAAAGTTGCACAAATGTGCAGTCAGATTTTGATAAGATATCAAAGAACTGCAAATAGTAACAACTCTCTTTAAACGTTCATAAGTGTGTATCTGTGTATTATGCAAAACAAAATCAATAGGTGAGAGCTGACATTGGTCAGCACATGCAGATACCAGAATGTAATAATTTTTAGCGATACGAAAAGGAACCCTCATATAGTTTCACTCGTAGGTAAAGCAAGTTGCAGAGCTTCATGGACAGAACATCAGAAAAAAATATCATCAGCTTACATTTGAGATTGTAAAAGAGTGTCACTGAGATGCTGAAAGAATTGAGCTTCAAGACACCTGAAAACAGATGAAAACTGTATTGTGAGAGTCTACTTACAAATTATCTGGACCCAAATGTAAGTGATGAATCTAGGAATAAATTCGACCCCCTTTTGCATGCCCCATAGCAATCGTGGCAGCTAGAGTAAACGAATTACAGCATGCACAGAGGTATTTAAACATCCATTTTTCCCGCGTTCCAGATACGAATGAAAGAGGAAAATACTGTAATAACTGATAGAACAGGGTGCACCTTCCGCACGTTCACTTCATAATCTTTGGTGGAGTATGGATGCAGATTTATCCTTGGCGCTCCTGTATGATTCATACTCACACCCATCCACAGACCAATTCTAAAAGAGTCCGTTTATCGGTTTTATTAATTTTGCAAGTTTTGACCCACAGGTCGTAATACCTCCTACAATTGTATGCTACCCTGTCGGCTTGCCTTCCTGCTGTGTTGAACTAGACTTTTGATCCCTTCTAACAGATTACGTTACCCCAAGAAATTTAAAAGCGTTACTTCCTTTCATCTTGCCATCATAAGTTAGCAAATCCATTGCCTCGTTTTCTCCCATTGCAAGATAGTCAGTTTCAACAATATTTATAGAAAGACCCCATTGTTCATATTGATCCCTGAGTTTCCGGAACATACATTCCAAATCTGCAACATCAGTAGCAACGACCACGTGCTTGTTCGCAAAAACTAATACAACGTTTATGTGCCTACTGGAATTCTCATGCTCACCATTTACATTTCTATTTTTGTAAAGTATTTTCTCAATAGATTTTTAATAAAGTAATAGCTAAGGTACATGATTGTCGGAGTCCTTTTGTAATTCTAAATTAAGCGATACCTATTTCACCATCTTTACACAACTGGTACATCTAGTAGAAAACCCTTTCACACCTAATACATAAGGCATACCGACACAATCATACAACATGCTCTGCCATAACTTACTTACCGGGACCAGGTCGTAAGCTTTATGTAGCTCAACGAGTGTAAATGGGTATTACGATTTCCAACCATTCTCTCCCCTATTAAATTTCGCAAACAGATTAGTTCGTCTGCAAGAAGCTGACTCGAGCCAGTTAATCTTTCGGTGGTTCTTCTGATGTACTGGGGCAGGGATACCAACCAAGAGACCCCATGAACTCAGAAACGTAACTGAATTTGTCGGGCAATACCCCGTATGATGAGAATAAAAATTCTCTCCTGAGTTCTGGGTACCAGTTCTTACAAAATCACCCTCAAACCAACAAACATCTAAGCCTCACTCTGCCAACTCGAAAGGCTCCAAGCAGTCAAAATAAGGCAAATGGTCTTCTCCTTCGGTGACTCGAAGACCGTCTGCGATGGTGTCGCCATGTGATACCCTCGTCCGGCCTACGTCCATATCGCCGTTGCACACCGCCAACAGTTTTTCTGGATTCGGCAGACAGACAGAAGGATAATGCCAACACCTCTATAGAGCTCATGGAGCAGGATCCTCCAGCCTCTGAGGCCTGCAGCAATGAGTCTTCAAAGGCTGGCACTCGCAGCCTCTAATGTGAGAACCCTTCATTTTTTCCTTCCTTCCCTTTCCTTGTCATGAGTCTTCTCCAATGAAACGTTCGTGGGCTTCGATGAAACGAACAGGACTTATGGCTGATCTTAGAACTGCAGCGTTCACTTGGTCTCTGCGTCCAGGAAACATAATTTCGTCCTCAGGTCCGTTTTGAGCTCCCGCAATTCTTCCCACTCTGCTTTGACCATCCCACTGAGATGGCATTCCATCTCATGTGAGAATCATCCAGGATGATGATCTTAGTCAACCAATCTCCCTGACTACCCGGCTTCAAGCTGTCGTGGTTTGCCTTTTCCTCCCTTTGTACTGATTATGTCTCTCTGTCATTCGGTGTCACCAGGGGAGACTTCCTCCAGCTTATTGGGCAACTCCCCACCCCCTTCTGCTACTTGGTGACTTTAAAGCACACCATCCCCTTTGGGACTCTCCCAGAACCTGTCACAGAGGTGCCCTCTTGTCTGACCCTCTCAGTCAATGTAACCTCATCTGCCTTAACATGGGAGCAGCCACATTCCTTTAAGACTCCACATACACCTTTTTCCATTTGGACCTCTCCTTCTGCATTTGCCAGTTTCCCAATTGTCTCTAGCTGTCCGTTCTCTCTGACACATACTCGAGCGACCATTTCTCGTTTGCTACCCGTTTGCTGACTCCTCCTCCTTCTATGTGCATACTCTAATAGCAGCTTTCTAAGACTACCTGGAGGCTTCAGTCCTCCCTGGTGACCTTCGACGGACTACATTTCCGTAGTTAGGATGACCAGGTAGAATATCTTACAAACGTTATCCTTACTGTTACACAACTTTCATTCCTTGCACTCCCTCTTTACCGTGCCATGTACCGGATTGAGGTGTACAGCAATGCCATCCACCTGCAGAGACGCGCTCTCCGCGTTTCTAACCATCATCCTACAATGGCAAACTGCATTCGTTATAAACAGTTGCGAGCACAGTGTCCTCGTGTTTTTAGGGATACCAAAAAAGTTAGCTCGATTTCATTTACTAGTTCCTTTAAGAGTTCTATTCCCTCCTCTGCGGTGTGGTAACCTCCATCAGCTCTTTGGGACCAAGGTTCACTCAGCAATTTACGGCCTGTTGGTAGCAGACGATGTCATATTGGACGCTATTGCTATCTACAACATCTTGGGCCGCTGTTTAGCTGAGACTTCGAGCCTCTCCAACTATCACCCTGCCTTCCTCCATCGGAAACGAGTGGAAGTGGCTGGGGTAGTAGCCTCCTCTTCTCAGAATTGGGGCTGCCACACTATCGCTTTTACTGTGAGGGAGTAAGATCATGCTCTCATTTCATCCCAATCATCCGCCCCAAGGGCAGACGATGTTCACATTCAGATGTTGCAGAACCTCCCTTTGGTGGGCAAGCACTTTCTCTTTCATAAGTACAATGATATCTGGGCAGAGGGCACGTTTTCCAGATTCTGGTGTGCTGCTACTGTTGTACCCATACCTAAGCCCGGTAGGGACAAACATCTTCCGTCTAGTTATCGCCCCACCAGCTGTGTTTGCAAGGTGATGGAACATATGAGTCATACCTGGATTTAGAGTGCGGCAGTCTGCAGTTGAACATCTCATCACCTTTCTGCGGTAACAACAGACTGTCGCCACCTTCCTTGATTTGGAGCAAACCTACGACACCTGCTGGAGGTCTGGTATCCTCCGTACCATCTACATGTCAATCTTCCAGGGTCGCATGCCCAATTTCCTCCAGGAATTTTTAAAAGATCGAGTTTTCAAGGTATGTGTGGGCTCTACCTTGTTGGACACCTTTATCCAGAAAAACAGTGAGCCTCAGTGTTACATCCTGAGCGTCGTCCTCTTTGCTATAGCCATTAATCCTATTATGGCCAGTCTCCCACAGCGTATCTCTAGCTCCCTTGTTGTGGGCCCATGGCTGCTAGGAAACGTTCTTGGTCTTCCCATGTGTCTTACCTGCCCGCTCGCTGTATACAGCTCTTCAGTGTCCTACGTGTCCTCAGTGGACTTCCTGGGAAGCGGATCAGGCCACCCTCCTCCGTTTATAATGGTCCCTTGTCCATTCGTAACAAGACTATGGGTGCCTCGTTTACGCATCTGCACATCGGTCCATCTTATTCTGCCTCAGTAAAATCCACCATTGTGGCATCTGTTTGGCCACTGGAGTCTTGGAGTCTTTTACACTAGCTCAGTTGAGAGACTATATGCAGAAATTGCTGAATAACTGCAGTCATACTGCTATGACTTCCTCCTCAGCAGATACACATGCCGTTTTTCTGCCATGCCCGGCCACCCATCTGTTGTGGCCACATGTAATAAGCATTACTTCATGCATTTGAGAATGGCAAAACTCAGGCACGCTGGCGACCGAGGCGTTGCGAAATAAGCGGGGCACAGATAGCCTTGCTGACAGAAGCAGACTACCAGCTGGCTGACTCAAGGACACACACAGACCGAGTGCCGAGCGAAGCCTAGAGAGTGCTGAGTAAGGGGAAGTGAGGCCAGCACGCTAAGTTACACTGCAATATGCTGTGGGAGTAATAAGAAAAAGCTACCACCTGCCGGATATAAATAGTGGAGAGCAGGCAGCAACAGACAGAAGCCATTAGGAAGCAGTTTGGATCTGAGGACGGACGTGGTCCGTGTCCGAATGTTCAATCTTCGTAGGTGACGATTCTGGAAGTCTGTTCCAGCTCGCAGGAGTCATTAGTTCGCTGTCAGATGTCAACTTCAGCTCTGGGGGTCGGCCCGAGTTCGGTCGGCACCATGGCTGACTCACTACAGCGAGAACTTCCAGCAGACCGGCCACAGCGCGGCCTTGGTCACAATAGCCGCCGGGGGCTGGCGCCCAGACTTCACGACAACCTGGCCCATGGTGCGTGGTCCGTCCATGACGGGACCCCACGGACATCGCGACTGACGGCTTCCCAGCCGCCAGTGCAGCAGGCGTCGGCAGCTGACCTCACGGCGACGAGCTCATCTCAACCACAGGGCATCCTGGCTTCTGCGGAGCACTGGTGGCCTGAGGCTCCGAGTGCGATCAGTGGCGCGCGTGGCGCGCATTGTCAGAGAACCTACACAGCAGCAGCCTTGCGGAGGGATCTGCAGGGCTGGGCAGCGGCGAGGAGGGAGAAATTGTAAAGGAAGTTCAATAAATAATTGTAAAACTCCACGCCGTCTCAGTCTTTGGCGCAGCCACTGTGTCTGCTGATAACAAGAGGCAAGCGGCCATAACAATTACTGCAGAAGCCATAACACATCCAATGCCTCCTTCTTCGATGACTCTTTGATCACCTGTATGGGTCGCGTCCCCCTTCTCTGTTAGCTCCTGGAGTTCGTCTTCAGCTCTTGCTCCAGAAGCTTAACTTCACGCTACCTGCAACTTTGGCATCACCACTGGTCCTCCCTTTATGGGAACAAGTTCGAGGTAATTTAATGTCTCCTAGCAGCTTGGACGACCTTCTCTCGGCCCTCTCGCCGTTAGAAGATAATTCTAGCTTGGTTGCTATTGGGCACTGTCTTTTTAGCCATCACCCTTTGTTAAGTGATGCTTCCCCACCACTTTGTACTATACATCCCTAAATCTTTGGTGGTTCGCCACTTCTTGACGGGATGTCATTTTTTTAACCACTTGAATTCCCCTTTACGTTTGCTGTATGAGTTTCTAGCCGTTTTAACGAACGCCACATGGTCTGTTGACCGCAACAGCAGTATGACGAAGAACATTTAATATTCAGTTCAGGATTTCTGCTTCCCTGTGAAGCATTTTATGGACTTTTCTCCAACTAGCTGATTTTACTTGTGTTTCCTTCCGTCGATTGGGCTTAACGTGCAGTCGCTATTAACTCCTTTTTTTTTTTTTTTTTGTTCTCCGATTCTGACATGAGCACATATGACTCCCGTTGGTTTTGCACGATAAAACAAAATAAAGTAGAACTGACGATCGTGGTTTGGCCTTCTCAGTAGTGTCAAAAGACTGTGCCATTATAGCAGTCCCATTACTCTTCCGTTCGCCACCGGAAAGAAACACAATATTAAATAAAATGACGCAATAGCCTATAAAAATTGTCAAAAGTATAACTTAAGGAGATAAAATAACTTCTCTTAGCTACCTGCGCCTCACTGTGACATGACAAATGACAGGTTTAATGGAATTAAACTAAAAGTAAGCTCAAAAGTTTCCAGTGTCAGTGTGCATTCACGAGGATGGAGTTCTGGATGGAAATTAAATTTTTGTTGGTTACATGCACCTAGAGTAGAGGCTTCCATTATTTGTTGTAGAAAACACACACTACTACGAATACTTATCGAAATTCTAGAATCACAAATTAAATCATCGAGATGTGTCACCTCATTATATTACATTTGTAATAGCAAGATGAAGCAAAAGTACTTGAGGAAACAGATCTGCGGAAAACTGTAAAACCGAAACACAAGATAAATGCAAAAGAGACCACATCTGTGTAAACTTCATTCGTGACAAATCGTTAGTGGCAAACACATTAGAAACTAGTATACTTATTTCACTTTAAGTATCTTACTTAAGAGCACTGGTCGCTACCACAGAAATCAACAACCGGTAAAACCACGGTCCACTAATTCAGTACCACACTAAGTCGCTTCTGCAGGAAAACATAAGACAAATAATTAGTTCTCATGAATCGTAGGTAGTAACATGTGAAAATACATCAGGAAAGCACAAAATACACAGTTATAGGCATGGACAAACATACAGGCAAAAACACAGAAAAGGTAAATAAAATGTACGAGTCCTTACAACAAAACTAAATACATGATGGCCCTCTGCAAAAACTTCAAGTTGAGGAAAGGAAAGAATCTATTGAGTCTTCAATCAGTTCACAAAATACAGCAAGGTTCTCAGTTTGGATGTGGTTAATCATGATCGACGATCACGTTTGTGAACAGACCGCCAAGTAAGAGACTAACGGCGATAGACCACGCGAATGCCGAGCCAGCGAAGGAGAGAGATGCATGTGACGTCACTGGTGACATCAACACAGTGATACCCAGTTATGTGTGGACGAGGACGATACGACTACCAACAGGAGAAAAAAGTTTCACAGGAGGGTTAGTGGGAGAGGGGACAGGCACATTGTGGAACGGGCAGCAGGGTGGGAGTGAGACGGAAAAAGACTGTGGAGGGAAAGCGTACGGGACACGGCTGTGAGTTGCGTAACTCAGTTATTGGTAATAACCGGAATTCGACCACTGCATCCATTCACAGTATTCTTTAATAAACTAGGAACTTCGAGTACGACTTCAGATTGGTTTCCTTCACTTAGGACATATTAGGAGGCTCTAGGTGGGTAAAATGGCAAGGTACTTTTGAATACACTATACAAATGTGTGTAATAAGTGGCACAGCTTAAATACTAGAGTCAGATAGCACGTGGAGGCGTTCACGGGGGTGTTTGCTACTCTGCGAATTACACTTCAACACCGCCGTCCTAACAGGCCTCGGAAGGCGCAGCAGTACTAACCGACCGCCGTGTCATCCTTAGCCTGCAGGCGTCCCTGCAAGGGTGTGCAGTCAGTACACGTTCACCCGGATATTATCAGCTTACGCTTGCTGACAGTGCTCAGCACCTATCCAATTGCTGGCCAAGACGACAGCGCTTAATGTCGGTGATCCGACGTGAATGGTTTTGCCAGTCCGTTGGCAGTTACGCTTAAAGTAAGTTCACTGTTAACAAGGACAAGGAGAGTTGATTCCTCGGCACTGTGCCTCGAAGACGGTAACGTGGAGACACTAAAATGTCTGGTGACATTGCGGAAGTTGATACTGGCCAATGGGAAGGTAATTCCAGTTCGCTACAGGATGAGGAAGAGACAATGTCAATGGCTCGCAACGGAATAAAGGCTTGCTACCCGGTTAGTGTTCCCGGAGTGTATGCAGTCACAGTTCATTCTGATGCTTGTTCTACTTGCGTAGCCTCTGCCGAATCGTTAAATCTTTTTCTACGCTGCGATTACCACTTCGGCCGATGGCGGTTCCAGCTCCCCTGCTCCACAGACTTTACAAGAGCAGCCGAACAGTGTCGCAATGGATAGTGGGGCGCATCATGCACTCTCTAGCGAAGTGATTAGCTGTTCAATTATCGCGTCTCACAACGCAGACACGTACAACATGTTCCATCTGTCGATGCAACTACACCAAAGGACATGCAGCCCTCCCAGAAACGTAATTGGTACAGCACAGAGGAGAAGGTAATACGGTCAGCGGGACAAAATGGACCTTGTGCTACGTTACCACCCACGAAGGAAGCATCACCCATGGACGTGTAAGTTGCACAGCTCATTTATATACATTCCCAACAAGCCCACTAGCAACGCATAAATTCTGTGGAACACAGAGGACACAACCAAAGTGTGGTCCAACACGTGGAACTAACTGTACCCACTAAAACTCTGATTTTCTCCTGTTCCAGTGGGTCGCAACACGTGCCCACCAATATCTCACAGTATAGCTGTGGCAGTGGTGAGCGATACATTGTACTACCCATCGGGTAGACCGTTCGCCGGATGAAAGTCTTTCGGTTTGACGCCACTTCGGCGAATTGCGCATCGATTGGGATGAAATAATGATGATTAGGACAACACAACACCCAATCCCTGAGCGGAGGAAATCTCCGACGCAGCCGGGAATCGCACTTGGGCCCTTAGGAGTAACATTCTGTCGCGCTGACCACTCTGCTACCGGGGGGTGGACGTACATTGTACTGTACGTTAACTAGTGGGTCCACTCCAGTACTACAAGCAGATTCGAGCCGGATTTCAGTACGAAACATGTTGTCCTCATTCCTTACACCCAAAATGGCCTGCAAAACCATCCAGTGGAATGCAAGAACGCTCAAGGCAAACAACGATAACCTTCGACATTTTCTGCTAAAGCTGCAGTATACGTTTGGGTCATCACCGATATATGGTTAAAACCGTGCGTACCATTCGCACACCCAGACATCAAAGAAGATAAGGTCGATGGCTGCGGTGGTGCAGCATTCTTGGTAAAACGAGGTATCTAGTACTGACACTCAGCATGACCCATTGCAAATGGTGGGATCCATCTCTGGGTCAAGGACCTCCATCTAAATTTCATTTCAGCATACAAAGCACCTAACGACAGACATTTCAAACAACAAATAAGAACAATCATTGCCTGTCTCGGAAAACGTCTTCTGCTGCTATGTTCCTGTTACCATGCATTGTGGAACTGCTGAAATGCTGACACAATGGGAAAAATGCCAGTGTATGTACGAGATTCGGAAAACCTTGTAATAGTAAATGATGGCTCAATCACGCGGTTATTCCGACCAAATGAAGTCCCGAAGGCAGGAGATTTGAGGACAGCATCCCTAGCACTGTCTACCGGAACAACATGGTAAGTGATACAGAGTACTTTAGGATCGGACCACTCTCCAATTGCAATCGTAATAAACGCACAACACAGAGAGACTGCCAAATACGCTGTCAGCCGCAAATGGAACGTAAAAAAAAGCTAACTGGAACCTATAGGAAAGCTGGGAATCCCAAAAGAAACTGTGATGTCTTGGTATGGGATATTAATGAAGCAACGGAAGTCTCGGTAACTCAAAAAGGACAGAAGCAAACAGCTCATTGGTTCTCACCCTGCTGATGATATTCAGAATGTGACGCAGTCCTCAAGGAACAAAGAGATATATTAAGAAAACACAAAAATCTCTCTAATGGTACAAATTTTCTTGTTCTTAAGAAAGCGCAAGCTGCAGCCAAAAAAATATTCAGGGACAAAAAAAAAAAAAAGAAAAAAGAAATATAATGACACAATTTCTGCATTGCAGTCTGCAAAGAAACTATATTAATCATTAATACGGAACATTAAAATCAGTTTGACAATGAACATGCATACATCTCAACCATCCGGAAAACTTTTGGAATCATTCTTGTGTATGATAGCTCCAGCTGACGTAATGGACAGGGAAGACTCGCTGGAAGAACTCCAGACTGCCTTTTCCCAAGGGACTGGTACTGCACCAGGCCTAGATTACATTGACTACCCAATGTACCACACATCCCATACAAAGCGAAACTGCTGATACTCAGAATTTACAGTGGTGTATAGGCACAAAATATCAAAATCGACTCGCTAAAAACATCTCGTGCCGTACCCATCTACACATCGGGAAAAAGATGTGATAAGCCCGAGTCATATCGGCCTTATTGTCGTGTTTGGCGAAAGCAATGGAAAGGATTAATAAGAGGCGTTTAGATTGGTGGTCAGGAAACAAGAACTATTACCGGAAAAAAACTTGACTTTAGAAAGTGAAAAGAAACAACTGAAATCCTTTTACGGTTAGTTACTGAAATACAGTAACTTCTCTCGTAATAATTAGTTGATAGCTGCATTCGTAGACTTTGCAGACATTCATGTAATTTATCTGTATAAGACATACTGAATATCCTTCTTAAAACTTTTCTCCTCGTGTAATGTGTGCGAACGATATCTTATTCACCCACTGAGCAGGACTGACTGTTGGTAGCCCTGTATTGCTCTTGTGAACAGTGTTGTGAAACTAAACTTCAATCTTAATGAAATGCTGAATTTGAAATAACGTAAATGACTGAACTTCAATCCCAAAAGAAACTAACTGTGTACTCAGTGAAAACTATTTAACTGAAACTCAATACCGGATTGCGTTATGGATTGAAATATTCACAAAATAATACACGTAAGAAAATAATTGTTTAAGACCATTTTCAACGTCTAAATTAATGTGCTTAAGTAGCACAACACCTGGAAAATCTTATTTCGTAGTATTTTCTCACTAGAATGCAAAGTGAGTTCTGCCCTAACTAAAAATAACTTACCTCATGCATAACTTGCTATTTTGTGTCGGGTGTTCTGACGTTCTGAAAGCAAATTGAAATCAACAAATGCAGCAGGTATAGGAGAAGTAATCCACTCACTACTATGTTTTTCTTTGTTCTTTAGAAACAGTTTATGGCTGCGTGTGGCGTAAGGTGCAAAGTACACGCGAAAAAATATTTAAAACGTTATTAGGAATGATGGATGAGGGTTTTAATTTGAAGGAAAGCGATCTTGAATAATTTAGCTCTGATTATTGTGATAAAATGCTGTACAACATAAGAAAACTCTAACACTCATTACAAATGTTACACTCATTTAAACCAATTGCGTTATTTGTGACATGATGAAAACACAGAGATGAAATTGACTCTAATCATGAATGTTACCTGTTATGTAAGGGGCGAAGATTTCCTTTAATTAATCGCTCTGACAAGTATACCTTTAATTCTTGCGCTTGCATTGGTTGCCTTCAAATGTTCCTCGAAAATCTCCTCCAGATTCTAAAACCATTCGTGCACAACGTTGTAAGCTTTCTGAGCAATAGAAAAACAATCATTTTGCAACACGGAAGTACAAAGGGATCCAGAGAAACAAGGTATCTAGAGAAACTAACAGAGTTCTCCCAAATGGATCACTCTTAGCTGTCTTATTATGCAGTCTCTATTCTGCGCATCTCCGTGACCTCTTTGCCAGTGACGCCTAAACGTTGTAATACTCAGACGGCGTATGCTTATATTACGAAGGCAGTACTCTTCAGTCCTGCCATCTGATAATGCAGACCATGCTCATACGTCTAAATGAATGTTGTACAGGAAGTGGCTTCGAAGTCTCTGGTAGCAAGTCTACTCGTATGACCTTCACTCGCTAGAATTCCACTTCGTCAGACAACGCAACTGGAAGAACATAGTTGTCCCGTTGCGAAAACAAATCAATATCTGGATTGAATGTCAATGATAAGCTTTGGTGGAGTCCTCATATTTAACATATCACTACCTAATGCGAAAAAGCTGGCAGTCTTGTCAGAGCTACGACTGGAGTTCGTGGGGCTGTGATCGGCTAACAGCAATGTCTGTATACCGGCCTCGAGTGAGAAATCACTTTGATTACATACCTCTACACTATAGATCATCATTAGACTGCGCGCTCCAAAAACTCCACCCTATGCAGTTGGAAGCCTTGCGTATAGTTACTAGGGAGTTCATGTCAACCGCAACCAACGCGTTACTGGTTGACACGAATGAACCACCGTAACGACGAATATTCCAGTGGAATAAATTCGTCCTGAGACTCTGTTTCGACGAAAATGATGAGCCCCTTGACGAAAAAATCCGGGAAAAATCATGCGGAAGATAGTGGGCAAATAAGCAACTGTCGCGGCATAATACATTTGATGCAGATGCTATGTAGGATAGTCATCTTCTAACGCACTACAACAGGCCACACGAATCGTCGACTATGCAAATTGCTGCCAGCACTAGTTTAACGCTTCAAAACCAGGATTCAACTAAAGCTACGGAACGGAATTCCTGTCTAGCCGTAACGTTGCCTAAGTGATGAATACAGATGGGCCCCAGATTAGTGAAAGCGCTGGTAGTGTTTATAGCGTACCTCAAAGCAAACAACAAGACCTATAAAAACTGTATCCATATTGCAATACGACGTGCATTCAAGTTCTAAGGCCGATTTTTTTTCTCCGGACTGGAAAGAGATAGAAACATGCGCATTCTTTTAAAATGAGGCCGCGTTCATTGTCAATACGTCCCAGAGATGGCAGCACCGTGCGGCAGATGGAATTTTACCGCCGGTTTTAAATACTTAAAATGGCGACGTTTTCCTTACTTGAACAGCGTGCAATCATTCGTTTTCTGAATTTGCGTGGTGTGAAACCAATTGAAATTCATCGACAGTTGAAGTAGACATGTGGTGATGGAGTTATGGATCTGTCGAAAGTGCGTTCGTGGGTGCGACTGTTTAATGAAGGCAGAACATCGTGTGACAACAAACCGAAACCACCTCGATCTCGCACAAGCTGGTCTGACGACATGATCGGGAAAGTGGAGAGAATTGTTTTGGGGGATCGCCGAATGACTGTTGAACAGATCGCCTCCAGAGTTGGCATTTCTGTGGGTTCTGTGCACACAATCCTGCATGACGACCTGAAAATGCGAAAAGTGTCATCCAGGTGGGTGCCACGAATGCTGACGGACGACCACATGGCAGCCCGTGTGGCATGTTGTCAAGCAATGTTGATGCGCAACGACAGCATGAATGGGACTTTCTTTTCATCGGTTGTGACAATGGATGTGACGTGGATGCCATTTTTCAATCCAGAAACAAAGCGCCAGTCAGCTCAATGGAAGCACACAGGTTCACCGTCACCAAAAATATTTCGGGTAACCGCCAGTGCTGAAAAAATGATGGTGTCCATGTTCTGGGACAGCGAGGGCGTAATCCTTACCCATTGCGTTCCAAAGGGCGCTACGGTAACAGGTGCATCCTACGAAAATGTTTTGAAGAACAAATTCCTTCCTGCACTGCAACAAAAACGTCCGGGAAGGGCTGCGCGTGTGCTGTTTCACCAAGACAACGCACCCGCACATCGAGCTAACGTTACGCAACAGTTTCTTCGTGATAACAACTTTGAAGTGATTCCTCATGCTCCCTACTCACCTGACCTGGCTCCTAGTGACTTTTGGCTTTTTCCAACAATGAAAGACACTCTCCGTGGCCGCACATTCACCAGCCGTGCTGCTATTGCCTCAGCGATTTTCCAATGGTCAAAACAGACTCCTAAAGAAGCCTTCACCGCTGCCATGGAATCATGACGTCAGCGTTGTGAAAATGTGTACGTCTGCAGGGCGATTACGTCGAGAAGTAACGCCATTTTAATCGATTTCGGGTGAGTAGTTAATTAGAAAAAAAATCGGAGGCCTTAGAAATTGAATGAACCTCGTATTGTAGCAGCAGAGGTGATTGCCATTTTGAAAGCACTAATGTCTGCACAGGCGTTCACAGCAGACAATAGTCAACATCTCTGACAGTAAGTCACCCATACAACTGATTAGAAACCATCTAATAGTTGCACCAACCCACAGTTGCAGCAACTGTCGACGTATTGCTTCGATTGCAGATGTACTCTCGCAACATTGTGATGGTACTGGTGAAAGGACTCTCTGTGAAACCTCGAAATGAACGAGTGGATGCCCTAGCAATGCAGGCATTTCTGCATGGGGTTGTTAGATATGATATCTATGCTCAGAAAACAGTTGTCCTCAGACCAGGACGAGGAATGGACGTGAACATCGAAAATCAAAGGCGGTCACTACGCCCTACTTCTTCCAACGATTTCAAGATTACGATGAAATAACAAGGCAAACACTTAAGGAGCTTCATGGCGATTATAGAAAGCCTGAAATTTTAATCACTGGAAGTTTATCAAACACCTCTATCAGCTCAGATTAACCGCCTCCCCTCTATATGTTTCCGGGGAGGAAGAAGGTCCACGGAAAACGTATCACATGAACTACACAGCAAGTAATCATTGGGCTCTTGATCATTAGTTCCCAAGCAGCCTCCAATGATCAGTTCCATAAGCAGCCTCCAAACCGTGTTAGCATGCAACGATATTGCAACATAGAAATTACAGTACGAGTTCGTCAACGGTGGCAACTTCAAGATATAGCTATCTGCGCAGTTGGTTAATACTTTTGGTACTTGTAATGCAACAGTAAGACGAAAGGTCAATTAACTGACTATATGCCCACGTACTACTCTGCATTATATGATATGCTCATCCTCTAAATGTATGTCACTACGTACCTCCTATGTGTACATGTCTGAATACTGGTGTATCTACACGTGTGGCTGTAATACACAACTATGGTTCCTGTAAACTGTGTTCCTATTCTATCCAGATGGTACTTACAGACCTGTACAAATAATCAATTCACTATCAGCTGATTTTGAAACGATTAGCAAAGAACATACGAATATCATTTTAGTGTTATTTTATATATGGACATGAACATCGAAAACCAACGGCCGTCACTACGCCCTACTTATTCCCACCATATCAAGACTACCATTAAATAACAAGGCAAGAAAATTAACGAGTTTCATGGCTATTATAGCACACCTGAAATGTAATCACTTGAAGTTTAACAAACACCTCTATCGGCTCAAATTGACCTCCACCCCTCTATGTGTTTCCGTATCTGAAGCGAGAATTTCCTAGTGGCAGTGAGATAATAAACCCCTGTGGTTGTGAATGTAAGGCCACTCACTCTAGGCACGGGAACGTTTTCACTTGTCAGAAAAAAAAAGTTCACTTACGTACTAACTGGGAGTCTTACTCGCTCCTGACAAAAGACAATGGTAATTAGCGGTAAAAGAAAATTGTACAGTAAACTTGTAACGTCGCGAGTCAATACGCAATAGCATTTATTGCACCACGTTGCAGTATGGCTCGTAGCTTTGGAGCCGTTGACGGTGACAGAAACAGCCGCTTGTATCTTAGCTTGACTCATTCGCACCTGCCACTACCCTAACCATGGGAAGCAGTACCTGTATCAATTCGAACGACAGAACATTGAAGCCCCTAAGAATCTAAATAAACTATATTAAATATTATTCAATTTAGTTAATAGTCAGTATACTGCCCTTTGATATTAAAAATAAGATTGTGTAAAAATCTTAGCTCTCTAGCTGGCATACTTTCAGAGTTAGAGAAAATTACCTTAAACACCCCAAACCGACACTTGTAAGACTGAAGTGAGTTAGGATCCATAACAATTTATCTTTTAGTATCATTTGGAATCATTACGGAAGTTCACAAAATTATAGGTTAATTTGTCTGAATTTTCATAATTGAAAACGTTAACCATTTTTCATTTTCGTAATATAAAATTCAGAAAAGATAGGTATTTATTTAATGTGTTGTTGGGTGAGGAAATGAGAATGAGTGAGAGTTCGTATGTGGGACATACGTAAAAATTCAATATTATCTCATGTTAGATATTACGTAACTGTATCTTGGGAAAGTGTTAAGCAAGCAAGTTGCAACGAAAAATGTAATTTCCCCACCTTGCTAATGACGTGTCCCGTCACAAATTGTGTCTTGTTTCACAGTTATTAAGCACCAGAATATTCTCGAAGAGCGGCACTTTAAAGGAATACAGTGCAAGAGGTAGCACTACGTTTAACATGCTAATTATGTTGCAGGCTGTAGAGCATTCAAAATTTGCTGTAAACAGCGTCAAGGTTGCTGCACTTGAACATAACGACGCACAAATATTTAAAATAGTTCTGATGGTTCCAGACAGGAGGCAAAACCAGACGTGGTTACCAGGAATTAACTAAAAATCCTCGGTATAATGACTCATGACACCATACCAATAATGTAAACAAAATGAATCTTGCAGTAAAGCGATACTTCTCAGAAGGACGAAAAAATTAACTAAACGGACTGTTAAAATGTAGCAGTGCGGGAAATCGTAACTAGCAAATTAAACTTAATACACTACTTCAATCCGCAAGGGAAAAACAGTAGAATGTCACAATTGCGAAGGAAAACTATTTAGTGTATGTACACTTTTTGAAATAATAAAAGGGCACTTTATCTTGGAAGTTCTTACCATATGTCTATACGATAAACGCGTCGGGGTTCCTTTTAACCAGCAAAATCCAGCAGTATCGCACTTATGTGCTGGTTTGTTAAAAGAAATCAGGATCCTTTCTCCTAAGGTCAGATCCTTTCTCCTAAGGCCAGTAAGATCCAAAAGGCTTTAAAATCAATACGAAATATGATAGCCAACAGAAAGAGTGTACTGCCCCTTACAAATTGCTAGAGAAAAACTGTTACTTAAAACGTATGCTTCAGACAAAAGATCTTTCAAAGGAAAACGTTATAGGTTCCTGCAAACTTATTTTTTGTTTATATGCACATAAAACCGGTAACAAACTAAAAACAGACTTAATCATGGCAGAGAAGACGAAGGCGGGAAAGGGAAGAGTTCGTGTGTCCATTGCTGGCTGACTTATCGCAAAGTGACAGCTGTGCCGGGCGAAATATTTGGACAGTGCGATCTCCGTTTATAAGCAACTGGGAAGCTTGCTGTTGCCTGAATTGGAAAATCGCTTCACAGTAAAATGGAAGAAGCCAAACCTCTCTACCCTGACCTGTAGCGGCGACAGTATAAAATAGACTGTTAGTATTATAATGGAGGTCTCTCGGGTGTAAAAGGAATTTGCATTTACACCTTTGTACACAGATTCATCTCACATTTCTAACCACGCCAGTGATTATGTTGCTCTGGGTTTGTACACAACAGCGCTAGCTAAGATGGTTAACGCGCTAGTCAGTCAGTTACCTCAGCTGACAGTTGACGTGTCAGTATAGTCACGCAAATATATCAAATATTAATGAAGCCATTAAAGTATGCAACGTATTAAATATAAGATACGAAGGCGTCATCCAGCGGAAGACGGTGTAAGACAGAAGTTGACATTCTCCGTAAGTTTTTGGTGGATCTGATTATGCAGAAATACGACTATGCATTTGAATGGTCAACTGAAGTTACGCTGGATAAGACAGTAGAAGAAAGAAAAACCTATTTAGAGAATAATATTGTTTAAGATTGTATTGTAGTGCTATAGGCAGTAGCGGAAACAGTACTCCACAAAGAGAAACTAATAGTTCCGGTGACTATGAAGTTTCAACAGAAAAGAAATCCAATACTATTAAAATTTTAAGAAAACTTTCGGAGGAATGTCTTGAGGTATTTATGTTGATTATCATAGACATTGAAATTAGTATACTGGTGTACGTTTACATGTGGTATCTGAACACTGTAATGATACTACTGTAAGCTAAAATTAAACTATTGCATTGTAAACGATGTATGTCTCTGATCGGCTCTATAATGCGGATCGCTGATTTTGCACGACCGCAGAGCCAACGATACTACTTATGGTGTGAGATTGTAGTGTTTGAGTCAGAGAGCGCTTGGGACACAGCAGGCAATGTGCATCAGGCCGTGAGTGAAAGAGGATGCAGTAGGCAGTTTTTGTGGTGTGCTCTGTAAAGCCATTAAGTATTATAACTGATATTATTATTACTAGTATTATAATGTAGGAGTTTTCTCAACCAATATTTTCTGTTACACCGCACGTAAAATAGGTAAATATGCAAAATAGGTAGTTAAAATTGATTTTATAGTGAAATGTAAATTTAATTGTGGTAAGAAATTGATACTACAGAGAAGGTTTACGAGTACATGTGTTATTGGAAATATAAATATGGAAGCAGAAGTTTTCTCGCAGTTAAGGAAAAGATGTTAATTTTTCATTACTTTCCTTTTGCCAAAGCGTTAGTTTAAATGAGTTGGCTGATAATTGGTAACATTGAGCCCTATGTTGTATAAACCGAGAATTTACGTAAACAGATTTGATGTATAGGATAGTTAGCTATTTCCCTTTTGCAATGGTTCTAATATTTGTTAACACAGGTACACCTAATATGATGATTCCTCTTTATGCTTTTCAGTGATGTTAGATACTACTTGCTGTACAATTTTCACCGTTTGTGACTACGTCAGCAAAGAAACGTTTTCGTTCAGTAAAATGGATGTAATTTTTCTGCATGATGTTAATTCAGCTGTTGATGTTATGAAAAGCCTAAGTTAACTTCAAATACAACTTCACTCATCATAAAGTCAGTGTTAGTAATTCACCCAAATCACTACCATCTCCTTGTCTAGGTCATATGATTTTTAAAGACACTGAATGGTATATTTCAAAATATTATGGTCAGCATTGCACTGCGCTGAGCCTGTAGTTAGTATGTACTATTATTCTTTATAAGAGTGCGGAATAACGCAATCCAACATTGCTGCTTTAGACATAAGACAATTTTATTTATTTGCTATGCGCTCAGGGACCAAAGTTATCAGTTTTGAACAGTGCAAGAGGACTCAGTTCCTACGGGACTGAATGTATATTGCAGTGACTGCATTTCTCTATTGCTATTGGGAGTTGCATCGTCCAGTCAGTTCGTATAGGTTTTTGCTAACAATAACACAGAGTAAGTACACCAATTGCAGTTACAACACTCTATACGATTTCCAGTTTTCTCTGAATTTACAGTTCAGGGGTTCCTTTAAGTATTTCAAAATAATAACATCGAACATGTAAGTAGTATTTATTTATGTGGGCGAAAAACAATGAACATCCATTTCGGCTAATAAGACAATAAAAGACCTGGGGATAAAGCAATACACTCTACCCCAGTTTGCCACAGCAAGGAATGAAGAAAAATGTGTCCATTACTAGCAGCTGAAATTTTTGCCAATGCAAAAAGCAAGATAAATTACTCACAGGAAGATTACACGTTCTGCAGCTTTCAATGCCCGCCTCAAGAAAGAGTAGGATAAATCTGGGGGGAGATGGAGCTCATTTGGCAAATCGCATGTGATAAGTACCATAGTGCACCTGTAGTAAAAATTTGTTTGTACAACTAAACACACCTGTTTAGTGTCTATGCCATACATTTTCTTATTTTTTCAGTGTTACATTTAAACACAATATTTGGAACTGAAAATACATTACATTGCGGAGTCTATCACTTATGCCCCTGGTAATATGCCACATTACGTAAAACCGCTTAACTTTAGGAAAGAATGGGGAAGGAAATCGGCGTGCACTTTAAAAGGAGCCATCCTGGCATTTGCCTGGAACGATTTAAGGAAATCACGGAAAACCTCAGTCTGGATTGTCGGACGCGGAACATGAACTTATAAGGTGCTGCATCTCTTCCCTGTATATCGGGATACATGGCGCCGTAAAATCCGGTACATTAGGTGCACAGTGTTTTCGTTAGGTATACTGGCCACACAAATCAAATAAGCATTTGGCTGTATTTTCGTTGAAATGACTTGGCATGGATTTTCTGGGGGTCCACACAGTCCCATGAAGATCAATAATATTCAGTATTACCGAATGTGTATATTGGCCAGTTACTCTAAATTTATTCGCTGGAAACCGACAAAATAATAATACACAATTTGTAAATAATATTATATTTTTAATTTAATCCATAAATAAACTAATTATCTAAACCAGAGAATTTCTTAGGTGTATAAATAAGATATCATTAAAAGAAATCATTAAAAACTATTGTTAACACTTCATCCCCCCACTGGCACACAAACACACACACACACACACACATATATATATGTTTTATATATATATATATATATATATATATATATATATATGTATGTATGTATATATATATATATATATGTTAGTTCAGCTGTTTTATATAATGTGGCATATCACCTGTGGCGTAAGTGATAGCCTCCGCAATGTAAAGTTATTTTCACTATCAAATATTTTGTTTAAATGTAACACTGGAAAAAAATGAGAAAATCAAATCAAATTAATGGCCATGATAGCCAAGATGTCAGCACTAGAATCAAAATGCATGAATATACTCTAACACCATTACTCTAATACTCTACTGATTTATTTTGATTTTGTTTTATTTAATGTTACATCGTTGAGATCCTGTAAATGTTGTTTGATTGAATCGGTAATGCAAAACTATATACTCTTTTCTTTGTTTAAAACTTTGATGTCCTGATTTGACTCTATGCAATGTATTATATCTGTCATTTCAATTCGTTGTCCCATTTGGAGGGAACAAAACTTACTATATATAATTGTAATTTCTGTGTGAATAAGATTTTGTAGAAATGTCAATATGTGCAAATGTTCTGTTTTATTTGGTGTATTTGGTTGCTGTTATGTAAACTGCTAATCCTCACTTAGGGTTTTTAGTTAATTTGTATATAAAAGGTGTTTTGGTTCCCCTTGGGAACGGAACTGTAAAGTGTGCACAAATTGTGGTTGGCATAGGTAGGAAAGGTGGAACAAGAGTCAGTCGGGGACGAGCTACCAAACTGTGCACTGCCATGGAAATGTTGCACATTGTGTTGGTTCCGAGAGTTTCTTTTTCTACCATTTTCCAATGCCTCGGATGGATGGATAAATAGCTGGAACTATTCTGGAGTTGGTATCCATCACCGCCACCAAGAAGGGAAAGAGTCCAGCAATTCTGCCTGCAAATCCACCTGCCAACATGCAGTTGCCACCACAATGCGCAATCACTATAACAGAATGCTATAATAATGTACAGTGAAGGATCAGCTTATTGGATGTAGTAGTGTGCTCAAATATAAGGTAACTTATAATTGAATTCATGTATCTACCTGGATTTTTCCTCATCACAACACCTTTCAGGTTCCTCTCCATTTAAATTATGATTACCGAGTGTCCTAGTTTTTGGAAATAATGTAAGCCTCAGAACATTAAATAATGTTATTTGATCTTTGGTAAGAAGGGAGTATTCAGATATACCATGTATTTGATGAAATTGTGGGAGGTAATAAATGTAGTCTTGTGAAAGCCTCCCATGCATGGAAACAGTCTAATTTAAAGTTTTGAGGAGTTTCAAAGTCTCCTATTTAATCATTTACATGCAAGTAGAAGGCTGTGGTAATAATGATTTACAGTTTCTTTTATAAATTAAAATTCTTTAAATTCAGGCTTATAAAGTTTTGCTTAGTTCACGATCATAGTGCTACCTGTAGTAAATTTTAAAAGGTGAGTCAGTTTCTTGCAAATTTGTCAACATTGTGTTTCACTGTAGTAAAAGTGAAAAACTGCAATAGTAGAAAATTATATGTTCATGATTGTTAAGTGTTTGTCTCTCTTGTGTATTGGAAGTGCATACTAATAGTATAACTGGATCCACAGTTTGTCTATTGTGCTAATGCGAGGTAACAAGTAATGGGAAGACCACTATTTATGAAAACCATAATTTCCTTATTCGAAAGATAGTGAGAAGCAACCTGATAGTGGATTCCAATTAACTTTCATTTTAAATAGTAAAGTATTTAACTTAGAGAGACTTAACAACTTATGTCCAATTTATGATCCTGCAGTGAACGTTAAAAGTAATGTTAGAAAGACCATTCAGTTTGAACAAGCCCTGAATGTAATAGTGTGTTTCAGTATCTGTTATATTTTTGCCAGAGTTTGTTCTACTCTAGCTGTTAGCTTCAATCTTACCGTAAACATATGTATGTGTCAGTTCATTGTACTCACGTGTGGCCAAGTATAGGTTGTGTTTGTCCGTTAAAGTTACTCATACCTACTTTCTTATATATCTTAAATATATTTCTGCTTACCACCTGGCCAATAACCCTGTCAAAAGATATATGCGTTAATTAAGAAGGTTAGGTAGAACCCACTGTCACCGTAACCATAAGGCCTGGGGCAGATTTGTAAGTGACTTTGAAAAGACCATGAACAACTTATACCATGAAAACACCGGTTTACCCCTGAAGAAATTCTGTTGGACCATAAAAGTAAAAGTGTTATTGAAGAGATCTTGCAATTCCCACCTATTGTAGGAATTAACCTGCATGAGAAAAAAGCGTTAGTTAAGAAAAGAATGAAAGAGAAAGCGGCCGCTAGATCCAAAAGGCCTGATAATAACCTTATAACAACTAAATTTAAGCTTGGAGATTATGTCTTAGTGAAGACTCATGAAAAATCTAGTGAAATTAATAATGAAATTTCTAAATTCAAATACATTTACAATGGGCCAATTATAGTGCAAGGAACTCCACATGCAAATGCTTATTTTCTTGTGTACCATAGGTCAAGGAAGCCTTTAGGAGTTAGTAATATAGTTGGCCTGACTTTGTATGTCCACAGAAACCAATTATGAATGAAATGTGCTACCCTCAGGGGACATGCACTCTTTGCAATGTCAAGTGTCTGACGAGCACTAGGTACCTCAATCATTGCCAGCACTACTTCCATTTCTTTTCGTGCTGCCCACCTTCCTCTTCATAATTCAGAACTTTTACTGTCTTCTTTCCTTCTTCTCTATCAGAGTAAACTGAAAAGTGTGGAAATAGGGTAAGATACTGTGTATTGTTTGAGGACAAGTAAATCAATTATTAAATTGGGCACACTGGAAAATGACCAATATGAATGTAAGTATTGTGCATATTGTAAAGAGAAAATATAATGGAAAAGTAAAGGGAAAAGTATAGATGAGAAAAGAATAGGTTACTGAAAAAAAAGGTAAATGAATGCCATAATATGACTAAATGTAAATATTCTTGAAAAAAAGGGGCAAATATGGTGTTGAAAAACTGTATGTGTGTTTAAAACTGAGGAGATAACCCTGACTAATGTATGCGAAATAGATGTGAGAGGTATGTGTGTTTCTAGTGAAACCAAAGGTTGGCAGAAATCACTTACAGTAGGACGCAAAAGTATTGTTCTGATGATGACATATTTGATAACCTAAATGTGTAATTAAACTGAATATTGACTTTAAAAGCAATATTACTGAGTAAGAAAATGGGAAGAAGAACCACAAATCTGGGACTCTCAAATAACCCCTGAACATTGTCATTATACCAAAAATATCATTTAAATTTTTACTGATCAATAATGTATGTGTTACCTGGTGTTGTCATTTGAAAAGAATTGGTTTTGTTACCAGTGTCTAATTACTGTTTCAAAGTTACAGGTTTCATGTTTTATACCATTAAAGCAATTGGTAACAAAGATGTGACATAATGATGAAAAACTTAAAGGTGATGACAATAACCTGCTGAAAAATATGTTGTTGGGCAGCAAAACAAGAAGAAAGAATAAAAATGCTGTGGTTCTGAAGTTGAGGACTACCAAATATGCTATGTGAGCAGTAGCCAAAGGACTTGCCATTGTGGGGGCAAGGAGTTGATGAGTGGTCATGAACTGCCTAACCTAGAGGATGGAGCAGTGTGTCAACTTAAAAAGGTGTTCTTTAGTGTCCTTAATCTAAATTGTGTTTTTGCGCCTAAATGTTTATACACAAAGACTGCCAAACCAACAATGGGCAGAATATGTAACATGGACTGCGAGTGCCGAGGCAAGCAGTGAATAAATGTAGTCTTGTGAAAGCCTCCCATGCATGGAAACAGTCTAATTTAAAGTTTTGAGGAGTTTCAAAGTCTCCTATTTAATCATTTACATGCAAGTTAGGTTTTTTTATCATTGTGTTATGGACTGACTGTTATTATAGGAGTCAGTGAAAAGTTATTATAAAATGTATAAGGAATCTTATTCAAATAGTTGTAGATGTTTCAAGACTAGGTTATCTGGTGTAACTTAAAAATTGGAGTGTCTTGCTTTAAAACACAGCAGCGATGATTAAAGCTAGGTTCTGAATATGTTAGTGTGTTTATGTGCAACAAACATTTTGGACTGCTATTAATGAAGAGCAGCTTTAAAGTTAATAATTTAGAGAAAAAAACCTTGCAAAGCTACTTTAGTATTTAAAGAGTCAGTTGGAAAAGGTTCTCATAGCTGTTTTGTGTAAATATTTGTACATATGTTGATGCAAACTTAAATTTTCAATATTTCATTAATTGCTGAATCTTGTAAAATGTACTGTGATCATGAGTATGCTTGAGTGACTGTGAATATTTACTTTCTTTAAAAATATTGAAAGACAAATTTCTGCTTTGTTAAGTTAAAATGTTCTGTACTGTTCTCTATGTGTTTATTATTACTATATTTTTTGAAGGCTGTACCTATTCTACTAATATGCAGATTATCTGTGTGCTGTTTGTCTATTATTTAAACTGTATGTGTATGAAATGAACATGCTTAAAAATATCTTGTGTAACAAGGCAAAATTAGTTTCCTTAAAGGAGTGTGAAAATGAAAATTACTGTAAATGGCTTGTTTTGGAAATGTTTTGGAAGAAAGGTATGAAATTTCTTAGTGTATATACTGTATGTTTGTAATATGTATTTTTTGGGTTTCTCCCAACTGAAGTTGGATAATTTTTTTTTTTTTTTGTAGCCAACACCACTTAGGTGTTATAGATGTTTCCTTGAAGTATCCCTTAAAGGGAACTTCAACAAAACATGGGGCATGTGTAACACCGTATCTCTAATACTCTACTGATTTATTTTGCTTTTGTTTTATTTAATGTTACATTGTTGAGCTTCTGTAAATGTGTTTGTTTTAATCGATAACATAAAATTGCATACTCCTTTCTTTGTAAGAACTTTGATGTCATGATTTGATTCTATGCAATGTAGTATATCTGTCATTTAAATTCTTTGTCCAATTTGGAGGGAACAAAACTTACAGTGTATAATTGTAATTTCTGTGTGAATACTTTTTTTGTAGAAATGTTAATATGTGCAAATGTTCTGTTTTATTTATTGCATTTGGTTGGTGTTATGTAAACTGCTGACCTTCACTTAGGATTCTTAGTTGTTCTGTGTGTAAAAGGTGTAGTGGTTCCCCTTGGGAACAGAACTGTGTAGCGTGCGAAAATTGTGGTTGGCCTAGGTAGAAAAGGTGGAACAAGAGTCAGTCGGGGACGAGCTATCAAACTGCGCACTGCCATGTAAATGCTGCATATTGTGCTGGTCCCGAGAGAGGCTTTTTCTGCTACTTTCCAATGCCTCGGATGGATGGATAAATAGCTGGAACGATTCTGGAATTGGTATTCATCATCGCCACCAAGAAGGGCCTGAGTCCAGCAATTCTGTCTGCAAATCCGCCTACGAATATGCAGTTGCCACCACACTGCGCAATCACTGTAAAGGAGTACTATAATAATGTACAGTGAAGGATCAGTTTATTGGATGATTTAGTGTGCACAAATAAAGGTAAATTATAACTGAATTTACGTACCTACCTTGACTTTTTTCCTATCACAACACCTCTCAGGTTCCTCAAAATGGTTCAAATGGCTCTGAGCACTATGGGACTTAACATCTTAGGTCATCAGTCCCCTAGAACTTAGAACTACTTAAACCTAACTAACCTAAGGACATCACACACATACATGCCCGAGGCAGGATTCGAACCTGCGACCGTACTGGCCCCGCGGTTCCGGACTGTAGCGCCTATAACCGCACGGCCACGGCGGCCGGCTCTCAGGTTCCTCTCCATTTGAACTATGAATACCGAGTGTCCTATTTTGTGGAAAAAATGAAAGCTTCAAAGTTAGACAGTTAATTACATAATGTTGTTTGATCTTTGATAAGAAGGGAATATTCAGAATTACTGTGGATTTAGTGAAATTGTGGGAGATAGTAAATGAAGTTTTGTGAAGTTTCAAAGTCACCTATTTAATCATTTACTTGAAAATAGAAGACTGTGGTAATTAAAACATTTTGCTGCTTCTTTTATAAATTAAAGCTCTTAAAATTGAGGCTTATAAAGTTTTGCTTAGTTAATGATCATAGTGCTACTTGTCGTAAATTTTATAAGGTGAGTCAGTTTCTTGCAAATTTGTCAACATTGTGTTTCACTGTAGCAAAAGTGGAAAACTGCAATAGTAGAAAATTATATGTTCATGATTGCTAAGTGTTTGTCTCTCTTGCGTATTGGAAGTGCATGTTAATCTTGTGTATTGGAAGAGCATGTTAATAGTATAACAGGATCCACAGTTTGTCTATTGTGCTAATGCTAGGTAACAAGTAACGGGAAGACCACTATTTATGAAAACCATAATTTCTTTATTCAAAAGATAGTGAGAAGCAACATGTTTGTGGATTCCAATTAACTTTTATTTTAAATAGTAAAGTATTTAACTGAGAGAGACTTAACCTATGTCCAATTAATGATTCTGCAGTGAATAGTAATAATAACGTTATAATGACCATTAAGTATGAATAAGCACTGAAAGTAATAGTGTGTTTCGTTATTTGTTATATTTATGCAAATAGTTTGTGCTGCTCTAGGTGTATGTTCCAACCTCAACGTTAACATAGGCAGGTGTCAGAGTTCATTGCACTCGCGTGTGGCCCAGTCTAGGTTGTGTTTGTCCGTTAAAGTTACGCATACCTACTTTCTTAAACGGGAACGTTGATCTTTCTCTTGCTAATTAGGTTGGCGACCGTTGTCCTTATTCTTTAAACCGTGTATCTAGCAAAAATATTGTTTGTTACTGTTCAAATATTTACGTAATTCTGACTTTCATTTCCGATAAGCCACAACCGTTAGGTACAACATGGTCAACATATCAAAATTCCTCTCAGAGGGTAACACTGCTCTGTTGCTTTATACCATAATTGCTTTAACAAGATAGTTTTATTTCACGACCGGCCTACAACTTTAAGGTTATGGTACAGCAGTAGCAGACGGTAGTGTTATAATACTGTTACTACTCAAATACTGTATTTGGAAATGTTTGACTGTTTCGTATATATTAAGAACTAATCGTGACGCTGAAAGAGGTTTTGAACGTATGTTTACAGACTTACGTCAGTTATTTCCAAGGAGCTTATATAAAACTTCCTCGATCGAAACATAAGCACTTTTATTGTGTGGTGGCTTCCAGTGAGCAACTGCAGTGCCGATACTAGCACAGTGTCGATATTTGCCGAAATTACGAATGGTGCGCAGCCCAAACCGTTAGCCGCATCTCTGCCGGATTTACCTTACAGAACGTGCCATCCAACACTGGTTTTATGACACCCACAAATGTTCAAACAGACGAAGATATACGTCAGTTTGCCGTCCACTTAATCGAAGAAGCCAGTCAGGAAAGTGCAAGTTTTCCAAATACGATCACACTTTATTTGGAATACTGATCAAAATGGACTTCACTGTGAAATAAGTTCTGATGCATCACTGTTAAACACGGGGAAAAGTCATTGGTTGCCTGAGTCCAGTCTGCAGTTCGTAGTTATAAAAGTGATGTTGGACTTTCAATGTTGATCTTCAGGGAAAATCTTTCGTCCCGAAAGTTAAAAAGGCTATTGAAGTCAAACTTATTACCATAAACATTCACAACAGACCATTTAAAATCCTTTTTCGTTAATGTTGTTAATGAGAATGTCACAAACAAGCAGAAGTATACGCTACGTTGTGATTCTTGGACTGCTCACAAGGACAACAACAAATGATTCATTTGCGGGTAAAGGCACTGAATGCAGGATCATTCCGCCAAAACAACAAAATATGTGCAGCCTTTGTGCTGGGTATATGTCTTCCGGCAGTGTAAAGTAAATGTAAGAAGGGTTACAGACTCTTCGAGGACTCTTTGCAGTGATATCGACACTACATTAGGAAACAGAATTTTCATAATGAAAATATATTCTGTTTATTAAAACCAGCTCTCTGCTCCAGTGTATCAGCGTATGCTTCAATATTCCTAGCAAATGACTGGGTAAAATACTCCCCCACATTTTGCTGAATTCAAAAATATGATTCAAGAAACGTTTGATTTGTGCAACTAAAGAATATGATTTTCAGGATTATCCAGATACTGCTTACGCCAAATGCGTGTTGTTTCAAGCACTTTATTCAGGAATGTCACGTACATTTTTAAAGTCTGAAAGTGGGAAAACTAAGAGTACGACAGTCGAATGTTCTGACCATCCTAATCGTAGTGGTAAGTAAAGTTTCTAAATAAAATCAGAACACCGAATTCCTGTTCGAACCCAGAGACTTGCCACTCATCTCAACTCATACAGTTAACAACATAGTTTCGCTTTATTTACATTAAATTTTTCAACTTCCACAACAAAACATAGTCTGCACCACAGTAACAACATCACTTAGAACAAATGAAACGGAAATTTTTCCCTGCACATAATTACCTTCAACCACCGTAACCAAAGGCCTTCATGCCTACACAGTTAACCTGAATAAAGACGTAAACATCAGAAGTATCGTAATATCAACAAAACTTCGCTGTCCTCTGAGGAATAACAGTTGAGAGTAATCATATCCGCACTTCATTATTCCTTGTAATTTACATTCCCTTACCTAATACATCATAGCTTGGTGCACTGAATTTACTAGTTACGCCACTCCGACTTATGAAAGACAAAAGGTAGGTGAGGTGTCAGGTCAGAGGGGTGTTCTGAACACAATTTCGACACAAAGCAGCTCAATAGGCTGTGGAGTGGAAGGGGTAGGCTAGCAATAGAACAGTGCATCACCATTGAGTAGACACTCATTTATTGAATACGTAAGTCAGGTATTACCCAAAAGGAACAATCAGTACAAATTACAAAATAATATTCTTTTCCTTTAAGTCACTCAAACATTTAAACAGGCAAATAGCAATCATTTAACTGAAAGCCTTTTAAGAAAGCAAGACTAGAAAATTTGAATGATGAGTTAAAATCATATTTAAATAGGCTCTGACCGAGCACACATTTTAAAACGAAATACTTCCTTTAAGGAACCAGCGATGAAAAATAATTACATAATCCTCAACAACCATATTACATCCAACACATTTAAGATTAGGCAGTAATATATAACATCAGAGAGCTGCAGTCCCAAGTTTTAAGCAGCACGTTTCAGATGGACTGCACTGCAACAGTACAATACAAGTCCCTCAGAGGATCTCCCCACACAGGAAGTTATTGGCGCAATCGACAAAATATCAACATCATTCCATTTACAGACCTAAAACAAATTAAAAACTCTCTTAAGTTTGTTGCAGTTAATTCCCTTTCAACATAACACACAAGTCTAGCCCCAGGACGGCACCGACACCCCGCAATTTAGCACGCGGAAAACTACAGCGATGCACTCATCACGTATCCTTACAAAATCCAAGAACAGAGAGCCGGCTACCCAATAGCGGAACATTTAACTTCGCGCAGCGTGCGGGTTTGCGGGATGCTGATCTCGCCCTTAACCTCGACACCAGTTCAAATACTAGTCAGCCTACAATCTTGAACCACCATACACATTCCTTCAGTTACTGCACAGAAAGTCAGTGTGATAGGCAAACAGAGCAGCATATGTTAAAAGCTTAAGCATTTTCCTTACTGGACAACCCTTATGAATAGTAGCCGTAATTTTTTTTTTTTTAAAGTGAGCACACCCACAATCAAAAGACAAACAACGCCAATCATAAGCACAGTAGCACATAAGCAAGTAGCAATTGTAACTTCTGCTTAGATTGGCTAAAAACCAGCGCGTGATTTAACACACCAGAGAACGGTCTTTACAATAAACCATCAATACAACAGCAAATTACTCACAAGTGTACTCCCCCACGATTACGATTCGCAAAGCCATAGACAAAACGTGGAGATCGTATCACTTAGACCAACATAATGGTGCTCCCTCAGTCACACCAAATAACTGACTCCCTTAGTTGCACAGCAAAGAACCAGACCTAATGAAACCACCACAGTTTTCGCCTCTAAATTGTCACAGTACAAGTGAGATTCAATCACAAATGTAATTTTACGTCACCAGTTCCCGTATAGTCAATACAAGCGCCTGATTTGCACCCGTTTATAACGGCAGGCAGCAGCATCGCACGGAAAAGAGCGTAGACACAAGCTCTTACCAATTCTATTCTCCGCAAGCAGCCACCTCAACTCTTGGGAACCACTGGGACATCCAATGCAAAAATCGTTACTCCTTCACACAAATTACAGGACGCCAGCTTCCCGCTGCTTGCTACGGCGCCTTCCGTTCAGAGCCAACTTGTACATCTCCATGCGATAGGTCCGGTCCCACACTCGCTGTGTCAACCCGACCACCATCTTCCACCACGTCCCGGAGCACACACCCCACAGGACCTCGCCTCGTTACTCCTCGCGTAGGCCCCAGAGGGCGCCGCTTACCGCCCTGACCGTGGCAGGAAAGATAATCAACCAGAGTGGAACTATCGATATGAGCCGCCACGGCTCAGCAGGGACAGAAATGGAATAAAATTTGGGGAGAATTAATTTAGAGGGATGCAGAAAAAAGAGAAAGGGAAGACGGAAAAAGTTCAATCCTTTTGATCCGCAGTCCAGCATGTCAAATAACGACCTAGCGCTTTCGGGAACACAAGTGCTAATCGTGTAACAAAGACTGCGTATACGCTAGGGGCCTCAAATCGCCTATCCCATTAGCAACATTATAGACTATACCAGATTTGTCACAATCTAATAGTTTGCCTACATGCGGATTTTGCATGTGCCTGTTGTTGCAAAGAAAATAAACTCCCGTCATTGCCCAAATAATTTAGTGCACTAATGATTGTGGAAGACTTGCAGATGCAATATGGAGCCTCAGACAATGACAGAGCCCTTGAGGTGCCACGTTTATGGAGCAAGAAGAAGCAAATTGCTTTCTTCAGGGTGCACAGACATGGTGCTTCTAGGAAAGATGAAAGAAAGTAGAATGGGTCATGACATCAATGCGAAACAGAAGATATTGCCATGAGCGGCTGGAACAATCCGTGATTGCCGGAAACATTTCGTTGGCTTAAAATCCCTGGAGATTAAAAGAAAAATCTATCCTGGAGCCATAGTAGCACATTCGGTAACATTCGGAAAAATGGAAATGAGCGTATGGCATCGTTGGCTGGGACGCCCCATCGGTCGCCAAGTGCAAGTCTTACATCAGGAGAAACGGAACGATCAGCTGTTGCGGAGCATGCTTTCCAGCCAGGGAACCACAATATTCGTTTCAAGGAGACGCAAGTACTAGCGGCTACAAGCGGATATTACGAAAGGCTCTACAGGGAGGCAATCGAAATCGCTAAACACCCAAATAATTTCAACCGTAAAGAGGAGGGTGTGAAATTAAACGGCATATGGATGCCGGTGTTAAAGAAGATGTGTACCACCCGCCCACTACTGGGTGATGGCAACGGCGATCGACAGTGACGGACAGAGGCCAATTGCACTGACGTTTTCAAAACACGTGACGTCATGCCGCGGCGTAGGAGCGCGCGGGCACGGAATTTAGCGGCAGTCAGTAGCGAGCCTGTGGGAGTTTTGGACCTTCCATTGAGGTACGGACCCCCTTGAAGACGTCTCCTGCAGTCGGAGACGAAACGTTGAGAATCGACACAGAATTCATCAACCGACCACGGCATAACAGCCAGGATAATTATAATGGACAAGATCTTGAGAATGAGCTGGCCAGGGCAGCAGTCGAACATTATCTGTATCCCGAAAGACCCGTACAGGACCTGCAACATGCGGTCGTGTATTATCCTGCAGAAATGTTGGCTTTCGCATGGATCGAATGAAGGGTATATCCATGGGTCGTAACACATCTGAAATGTAACGTCCACTCTTCTAAGTGCTGTCAATGCGAACAAGAGGTGACCGAGATGTGTAACCAATGGTACCCAATACCATCACGACGGGTGATACGCCAGTATGGCGATGAGGAATACACGCTTCCAATGTGCGTTCACCACGATGTCGCCAATCATGGATGCGACCATCATGATGCTGTGAACAGAACCTGGATTCATCCGAAAAAATGAGGTTTTGCCATTCGTGCAGCTAGGTTCGTCGTTGAGTACACCATCGCATGCGCTCCTGTCTGTAATGCAGCGTGAAGGGTAACCGCAGCCACGGTCTCCGAGCTGATAGTCCAGGCTGCTACAAACGTCGTCGAACTGTTCGTGCAGATGGTTGTTGTCTTGCAAACGTCCCCATCTGCTGACTCAGCGATCGAGATGTGGCTGCACGATCCGTTACCGCCATGCGGGTAAGATGCCTGTCATCTCGACTGCTAGTGATACGAGGCCGTTGGGATCGAGCACAGCGTTCCGTATTACCCTCCTGGACCCACCGATTCCATATTCTCATAACAGTCATTGGATCTCGACCAACGCGAGCAGTAATGTCGCGGTACGATAAACCGCAGTCGCGAAAGGCTACAATCCGACTTTTGTCAAAGTCGGAAACGTGATGGTATGTATTTTTCCTCCTTACAGGAAGCATCACAAGAACGTTTTACCAGGAAACGCCGGTCAACTGCTGTTTGTGTATGAGAAATCGGTTGGAAACTTTCCTCATGTCAGCACATTGTAGGTGTCGCCACCGCCGCCAACCTCTTGTGGATGCTCTGAAAAGGTAATCATTTGCATATCACAGCATCTTCTTCCTGTCGGTTAAATTTCGCGTCTGTAGCACGTCTTCGTGGTGTAGCAATGGTAATGGCCAGTAGAGTGTGTATATGGGGCTCTCATGAACTGTGCAGTGACGTTCGAGCACAATGATTCTGACTCACTGCATTTTTACATTACAGGTAGTTGGAGTCAAAGTAATAGCATTTTATACAAAAAATGAGGTCTAAAAATCACAGCAGCATCTTCGTTATTTAAAACTATAATTTAGTGAACTGAGAGAACTTATTCGCTTTCGACGTTCTCCTCAGAGCAAACGGCTAAAGTACTTAAGTAGGTAGCAACATTTAAGACCCCGAAAACGATCAAGCATTTTGTCAAACTTCACTATCTTTGCCAAATATTTGACAATGCAATATGCTGTTTGATGTACTTTTCAAGCATAGATCGTGTTTGACGGGTTCGCGAAAAATTTTGACTGACGGGATGTTTGACAAAATGGCGGACGTTGTTGCTGTAGATGTTTCACCGCATATGTGAAGTCAAAAATTGTTTTATTACCATTACATTCACTATATCATGAGTTTCTACAACTAAAGCTATGACCAAGGATAAGTTCCCAAAATGGTAGAGGCATTATATCTTTTCTAGACTTATACTCGTATTAATCAGGAAAAGGTTATGAACAAAATCATTATCTTACGCATTACACACAAGCGGGAGTGCTTTGAAGCGAAAGAAATCGAGCTTCTCCGGTTCTCCTATGACGTTATAGAATTTTAATGAGCAAACATTGGAGTACGATGAAGAAGGCAAAAAACATTTCACATTCTGGCATCTTCTTTTCCAATATGAGGGCAAAATAACTCGAAACATGTTATTTAACGTTTCACTGTCCTTCTGCAGAAAGTTCATATAATCATCCAGTTCCGAGTGTAATATTCCCATTAACAGGTCTTCTCCTTATTTTGAATAGCTCCGTGGCCAAGCGTCTTGTTTCTTTTTTCGTTCTTCTTCCTTAAACACATTGTCAGAGTCAATGTTAGAAACGCTTAATGGCATTTGTAGCCATTCCCACTAATACCAAAACATATCATACACGAGAAGCGCCTGCTTTAAAAGTCAGGTTAAATTGACAAGCTTTCTTCGCACGTGTACGGCTTGTTTCACCCAACTGTAGTGAGGGTTTAACAGGTATTTAAAAGTTGCTGTAATCATCGTGTTTTGAGAGTTATATTGTTTTTCGTATATTTCCATGAGTAAATTTCTCTCTCATTATCAACCATTCTCTGGACAAGCGTGTCTACATCTTCTTTAAACACAGGGTCAAAGTCAATGCTGCGACTACTTTCCCTGCATTTGTAGCCATTCTCGCAAATGTCAGTATACACTGAAAACCAAAAGAAACTGGTAGACCGGCCCAAAACCGTGAAGGCCCCCGCGAGTGCGCAGACTTGCCGAAACACGACGTGGCATATACTCAACTAATATCTGAAGTAGTGCTGGAAGTCAACATGGATCCTGCAGCGCTGTCCGTGAATCCGTAAGAATACGAGAGGATGGAAATATCTTCTGAACAGCACATTGCAATGCGTCCCCGATATGCTCAATAATGTTCGTGTCTGGTAAGTTTGGCGCCCAGCGGAAGTTTTTAAAATAAGAAGAGTGTTCCCGGAGCCACTCTGTAGCAATTTTGGACGTGTGGGGTGTTGCGTTGCCCTGCTGGAATTACCCAAGTCCTTGCACTATGGACATGAATGGATGCAGGTGATCATACAGGATTCCTACATACGTGTTACCTGTCAGAGTCGTATCTAGACGTATCAGGGGTCCCAAATCCATACAACTGCACACGCCCCACACCATCACAGAACCTCCACCAACTTCAACAGTCCCCTGGTGATATGCAGGTTCCATGGATTCATGAGCTTGTCTCCATACCCGTACATGTCCATCCGCTCGATACAATTTGAAATTTGCATATGAAACAGACAATGCAACATGTTTCCAGTCATCAACAGTCTGTGTTGACGGGACCAGGCGAGGCGTAAAGGTTTGTGTCCTGCAGTCATCAAGCCTTTGGCTCCGAAAGCCCATATCGATGATGTTTCGTTCAGTAGATCGCACGGTTACACTTGTTGATGTCCCAGCATTGAAATCTGCAGAAATTTGCGGAAGGGTTGCACTTCTCTCACGTTGAACGATTCTCTTCAGTCGTCGTTGGTCCCGTTGTTGTAGGATCATTTTCCGGCTGCAGCACTGTAGGAGATTTGATGTTTTACCGGATTACTGATACTCTTGGTACACCCGTGAAGTGGTCGCACGGGAAAATCCCCACTTCATCTGCACCTCGGAGATGCTGTGTCCCATCGCTCATGCGTCGACTATAACACCAAGTTCAGACTTACTTAAATCTTCATAACCTGCCATTGTAGAAGCAATAACCGATCTGATAACTGTGCCGGACACTTGTTGTTGTGGCGTTTGATGTGTTATTCAGTGGTCTGGTATTTAACTAATTTGTAAATGAAAATGATAATCTTATTTCATTACAGTGAGTAATTACTAAATAATTTTTCCTCTCGGCTAAAGATTTGGTCAAGTAGCTAAAGAACTCTAAGTTAACGTTGTGTTAAAGTGTTGTCTGTATGTTGTGTAACTGTCACTAAATCACAGTTCTTACAACAGATTCTATACAATTATTGATTATGATAATCATTAAAACCAGCGAATATCAGTCACTCACAACACTGACGTATGTTACCTGAAACAATATTCATCGCAACTCGTGCGTAATTAGTTTCGGCTCCATACATCAGCAAGAACAGTTTGTTATATGGATCGTGCTTTGATCACTGTTTTTTAAAGAACCAATTTGATTCGAATTATTTTCATTAAAATGAGTTCGGGACCATCGGTGCACATTTATTTTTACACATTTTTATTACCTTCGGCATTTATGTCTGCAGAGTTAGGTAATTTGAATTTGCCGCTGAGATAATTGTTAAGATGGCGGCAGACAATTGAGAGAGACTTTCTATTGTTAGAGCATGTTTCCTTTTAACAGGATAAGTATTTGAATTAATGCTTATTAAACTTATCTTTTGTATTGAGCACTATTTAGACTAATTTTCATCAAGCAAATCTTTTATACTTTCGTAAGAAACACAGTTAAAATGTGATACAAATCGCTATCATCAATGGCTGCGCTCCTTGCAGCGGAAAGAAATAATAAACACAGATAATGCTTATTCAGAGAGGCATTAAAGTTGCAAATAATTATTCACTCTGATTTGTAATAATAATGAACTCTATTCTCAAGTAAAAATTAACAAATAATTACAATTTCTTAACGTACGTCAGTTTGATATGCGTCTTGCGTCCGCAACCTACAAAAGCCAACGATAAAAGGTTAAAACAAAGGAAGACAATCGCAGGTCATAAAAGGAATTTACAATTATCATTGTCTTTGTATGATACACATCGATATGTCCAATTACATCATAAAATATTATATAAATAATTAATATTTATCATCGTTTTGTTTTGTTTCACTGTTTTTCCATATGTCGGATAGATAATGTTTATAACTGTTAGAGGCATAATTTTCTCTCGTCGCACTATAGCTAAAATTTATCTCGTGGATGTTACATTGTGTTATATTAGTGTCGCCAACCGCAACGTCATATTGTGCCTGTGGTTTCACCGCCAGACACCACACTTGCTAGGTGGTAGCCTTTAAATCGGCCGCGGTCCGTTAGTATACGTCGGACCCGCGTGTCGCCACTATCAGTGATTGCAGACCGAGCGCCGCCACACGGCAGGTCTAGAGAGACTTCCTAGCACTCGCCCCAGTTTTACAGCCGACTTTGCTAGCGATGGTTCACTGACAAATTACGATCTCATTTGCCGAGACGATAGTTAGCATAGCCTTCAGCTACGTCATTTGCTACGACCTAGCAAGGCGCCATTACCAGTTACTATTGATGCTGTAAAACATGTACTGTCAAGAGCGACGTTCACCAATAATGGATTAAAGATAAGTATTCCACCGCTACGTCCTTTTTTGCTAGTCTCATTTCCTTGACCTGTTCCAGACCTCACGCCAGCCTGCGTGAGCTAAAACGCGTGCCTTTCGGCTTCCTCTCATAACTGGTGTTGGCTCTCCTGCCAACCCACAACAGTGCCTACTTACATATCTCTGTATTTGAATACGCATGCCTGCACCAGTTTCTTTGGTGCTTCATTGTATTTACGAACACGGACAGCGTCTGCTTCAAAGTGAGGTTTAACTGACAGACTTTGTTTGTACGTGTGCAGTCTTGAGAAATCTGCGGCTAGAGAAGGGCGCGTTTGACAAACAAGTGTGCTCGGCTACGGGGGCCTTTGGGTGCACGTGACAGGTCTCGACGCGTGGAGTGCTGTGGCGGTGGGTACGGCGTGTCGGCACGCGTGGGTGGCAGGTAAGGACCATACACAGACGATACCCACGTGGCTACGACATGTGTGGCGAGGCCAGCTGACTGCACGACGGCGAAGATGGCCGCCCTGGTGTTGAGGACAGGACCTTCACGGAGGTGGGAGCAGGGGGCTACCCAGCAGCAAACGTGGGGCGGCGCGTGGACAGACGGGCCTTGAACGCTGGTGGCAACAACAGCATACTCCGTTGCGCAGACATCACGGCTGGCAGGCGTCGTTTGCGCGCATGCGCACTGTTGTGGGTTGGCAGGAGAGCCAACACCGATATACTAGAGGAAGCCGAAAGGCACGAGTTTTAGCTTACGCAGGTTGGCGTGAGGTCTGGAACAGGAAAAGGAATTTAGACTTTAGAAAAACGGACGTAGCTGGTGGAATACTTAACTTTAATCCATTAATGATGAGCGTCGCTCTAGACTGTACATGATTCAGTATCATTAGTAACTGGTAATGGCGCCTTGAAATTCTAAAGGTGGCAGGGGTAAAATACAGGGAGCGAAAGGCTATTTACAATTTGTATAGAAACCAGATGGCAGTTATAAGAGTCGAGGGGCATGAAAGGGAAGCAGTGGTTGGGAAGGGAGTAAGACAGGGTTGTAGCCTCTCCGTGATGTTATTCAATCTGTATATTGAGCAAGCAGTGAAGCAAACAAAAGAAAAATTCGGAGTAGGTATTAAAATCCATGGAGAAGAAATAAAAACATTGAGGTTCGCCGATGACATTGTAAATCTATCAGAGACAGCAAAGGACTTGGAAGAGCAGTTGAACGGAATGGATGGTGTCTTGAAGGGAGGATATAAGATGAACATCAACAAAAGCAAAACGAGGATAATGGAATGTAGTCGAATTAAGTCTGGTGATGTTGAGGGCATTAGATTAGGAAATGAGACACTTAAAGTAGTAAAGGAGTTTTGCTATTTGGGGAGCAAAATAACTGATGATGGTCGAAGTAGTGAGGGTATAAATGTAGACTGGCAATGGCAAGGAAAGCGTTTCTGAAGAAGAGAAATTTGTTAACATTGAGTATAGATTTAAGTGTCAGGAAGTCATTTCTGAAAGTTTTTGTATGGAGTGTAGCCATGTATGGAAGTGAAACATGGACGGTAAATAGTTTGGACAAGAAGAGAATAGAAGCTTTCGAAATGTGGTGCTACAGAAGAATGCTGAAGATTAGATGGGTAGATCACGTAACTAATGAGGAAGTATTGAATAGGATTGGGGAGAAGAGAAGTTTGTGGCACAACTTGACCAGAAGAAGGGATCGGTTGGTCGCACATGTTCTGAGGCATCAAGGGATCACCAATTTAGTATTGGAGTGCAGCGTGGAGGGTAAAAATCGTAGGGGGAGACCAAGAGATGAATACACTAAGCAGATTCAGAAGGATGTAGGTTGCAGTAGGTACTGGGAGATGAAGAAGCTTGCACAGGATAGAGTAGCATGGAGAGCTGCATCAAACCAGTCTCAGGACGGAAGACCACAACAACAACAACAACAACAACAATGGCGCCTTACTAGGTCGTAGCAAATGACGTAGCTGAAGGCTATGCTAACTATCGTCGCGGCAAATGAGAGCGAATTTTGTCAGTGAACCATCGCTTCAAAGTCGGGTGTACAACTGGGGCGAGTGCTAGGAAGTCTCTCTAGACCTGCCGTGTGGCGGCGCTCGGTCTGCAATCAGTGGCGACACGCGGGTCCGACGTATACTAACGGACCGCGGCCGATTTAAAGGCTACCACCTAGCAAGTGTGGTGTCTGGCGGTGACACCACACGCACAGTGGCGGCAAGGCAGCGTCGTCAGTGCAGCTGCACTCACCGATGCAAGTGGCCGGTATTCCACTGGCGGACGCCATCTTTCGGCGTCAACCTTAATTAGGGCGGTCGTGCATTTGAAGACACGTGAGCGTCACAGATGTGTCTCCCAGTAAGGCGCTGCTGGCATCAGTCAACTGCGCCCAGGATGACGCTAGTTTAGGGATGGGAGAAATCAACTGGTTATAATCGAGACCAGTATTTTAGACCTGAATAACCCGTATTTTTCGGTATTTGTTTGGTCTCGGTTACAACAGGTGTTTTATATTTCTTACTATTAACAGAACAAGAAAACCGAAATGTCAATTAGCTTTAGCAGCAGTGCCAAAATTATTCGTTTTTAAATAAATCCTTCATAAAATGGAGTCATTTTTGTTCGAAAAATTGATATTGTTTTGAAATACTGAGCTACATTACAAAATAGGAAAATCGATGAATGCTCTTTTTACAACAATACTGATAGAAACAGACACGTGGCATAAGAACTGGTGCAGCATTGCGGAGAGAATTATGTCCCTGCTGGCGTGTGTCTGTGTCAGGACGTTAGGTAGGCAGATGTGCAAGACTCGACCCTCCCCCCACCCCCCTCAAAGCCGCCAACCACTCTCGTCTACTTGGCAGTTTCTCGCTGCCGTCACCTGATGTACATTGTACTGGAGAATGGCACCAAGCCTTAGTACTAAATTCTCTCCGAAAAGGTCTCGGAAGACTCTGACGCTACCTACCGACTGCCGTGTCATCCTCAGCCTATGCGGAATGGAGGAACCTGAGGTCAGTCTCCCGGCCGGTGTTGGTATTCGTGATCGAAGCCGCTACAGTTTAGTTAAGCAGCTCCTCAATTGTCCACGAAAAGGCTGGGTTCTCCCCTCTTGGCAACAGCGCTAGGCAGACCGGACGGCCACCCATCTGTGTGCTAGCCGAGCCCGACAGCGCGTAACTTCGGCAATTTGAGGGGAACCGGTGTTGGGCAAGGTCGTTGGCCGGCACCAAGTCTCGCCTGGAAATATTTTTTTTACGAGTGACTTAGCAATAAAGTACATTGCTTTACTTTCTTTAACTATTAAAGACTGGTCTGCCATTTCTCAGAAATAAAAAAGGGGATGGAGATTATGACAACAGTTATAAACTAATAATTGAACAGCAATTCACTCAAGGCATACAGTAAAAATAGAAAGTGGCTGATCCGCGGCGTGTGTATACAAAAATGCTTTTATCTGCTTGTAGCCCACGAAAAAGGTCAACTTAGCTCGAAAAAAAAATCTCCAACCTCAGTTTTAGCACTTACTTTTCGTAATGCCCAAATAGTGGTAAGATCCCCGATTACAACATGATTTTTGAGCAGAGTTTTAAAAATTTGTGTCGAGAAAAGAAGCGAACAGTGGACTTATTAGGTTTTCTTTTATTTGCGTATTTGATTTCAGTGTCGATTCCTTTGCTGTTGTTGTGGTTGTTGTGATCTTCAGTCCAGAGACTGTGAAACGTCCCCTTTGAACATTTATACATGACTGTGCTTAAACTGACACACAATATTTTTAGCGCAACGCAATCTGACTTTCAGAAATCCCTACAAAAGAATGGCCCTGACTAACATTAACCTATACCTTTCACAAATCACTTACCTCACAAAAATCTTCATTACTCGAACTACTGCAATACAGCAAGCGCCACTACTGCCAGCTAAATAAAAGATTCAAACTACGGAAGGCACTAACTACTGATAAGCATAGTTAGCAAAATTAAAGATTTTGATAGAGAACAAACAATGTATTTACCTTAATAGTGTTGAAAAATCATAATATACATAGCAATTCATAATATCCAGTATTATAAATTTCAAAACTCCGCCATCTCTCTCCCCACATCCACCACTGCTGGCGGCTCACCTCCAACTGCGCAACGCTACTCGCTGTTAACATCCAGCTGCCCCTCTATAATGGCAGACAACAATGCAAACTAGCCACAGACTGCACACAGCACAGCCAGTGATTTTCATACAGAGCGCTACGTGGCATTACCAATATAAAAATCTAAACAACCTACTTACATAGCCCCCATACTCCCCAAAAAAAAATTTTACAAATGGTTTTAGGCAGTGGCCAATAATGATTTGATAAAATTTTTCATAATTACAATAACAAAGAAATCAAATGCACACACTTATTGATACAATGTTGGTCAAAAGCTAAAATTTTCTCACAGTCCATAAAGACAGTCCTGATCATTCATCATAATAGTAATTACAGTTTTTTTCACAAAGTCTCATTAGTAAAAGAAATTGCACACAGAAGTAGTTGATTTCCATGCATGAAGAAGTAGTGTTGTCCTTCCAACTGAAAGACAGTGCTGACTCTTGACATGCAGACAGGTAATGGGCCACAACAGAGCAAACCCACAGCAGAGTCATTCGACATTTTGAAGAAGATTGGTAGGTAGGTCATCACAGAGTAGACCCACTGTAGTCCTGGTAGAGATTACGGTATTGGTGGGCCACCAGAAGTGCAGACCCACTGCAGTCCTTGTAGAAATAATGGTATTGGTGGGCCATCAAACGTGCAGACCCACTGTAGTCCACGTAGAAATAATGGTATTGGTGGGCCATCAAAGATGAAGACCCGCTGTAGTCCATGTTGCGACTGTGCAGGTGCACATTCAGCATCAAAGAGTCTTGCGGAGAATATAGCAAGTCCATAAACCACCACTTGTGCACTCACAAAGTTTTTGGAAATGTCCTTAGAACCAGCAATGCTGTTATCCAGTCCCTTGCTGAATTATTAACACACGTGCAAACACTATCAGTCCCTAATTCTCACATATGGTCCATATACTATGACCAACAGAAACGTGTGCAGTGAAATTTAACTTACAAGTTACTTAATTTGATGAACTGCTGTCAATTACAATTTTATAACATAAGAATACAATAACAAAGGTACAAATTACATCATTAAAGAACATAACAATACAGATAACATTTGTAGTAAAACAGGCTTTACAAAAGAATAGAAATAAACAAATACATCAGCGTTACAGGAATTATGACATAAGTAAATACATAAAAGATCAGAATAACTTTTGAAACATCAACTTTACACATGAGCATTAAAACAAAACAGAATAAATAATGTCTAAACATCTTTACAACGTAAATAACATATTATTAATGCCAATTATATTCGAGGATAACAGTATACCTCATCATAGTGAATGTAGCTTAGTATTAGAAGAAGAAAAAATTCTATGAAACTACACAGAGACAGGAAGGAAACAAATACACAAGGGTACACAAACACATAGTGGGATAACACAAAAGGAAAGGACAGGGTTCGTTTTCAGTGTAACATTTGGTACTGCAGTCCAACCCAAAACTTCATTCCATAGATCTTTCGTCTTATTTCGATATTCTCTCCAGCCAAAAAAATCCTATCCAAGCGTGCTTTCTGTATTTTTCTCGTATAACCTCTCAATGCATTTCTTCAAATTCATCGCAACTCATTCTCTTATAGGCTACCCCCTCTTAAGCTAACTTAAATCTACTGAGCTCAGATGCTAAACTATGGGACAAGGCAATGCAGCAGCACAAAATAATTGACACAAACAGCAATGACAAAAAAATTCAAATTGGCAAAGTAAGCAACAATATTACAACTAATATAAGGCAATGAGCAGCAAACAAGAAAAATAAATCAGTAGTAAACTGGCTTAGCAGAGTAACACAAAGTCAAATTCAGTAACACTATGCCTGGCACACAGCAGCAGCAGCAAATTATACCTAAACATGACATAGCTCAAGCATAAAAAATATTACAGTAAAAATGGATATGTTTAATACCTATGTCACATCTTAACACTAGAGTGATGCATCACGAGAACTTACACTAGCTGATAAGTTACCAAATCGTAAAGAAATTATTTATGCAATTCCTGTGAAGGGAAATGTCTATTTATGTGCCCTCGTTTCTTGGAAGTAGATCATAAATTTCTTATTGACTGGATCTGTAGGCATAAAATAACTATATTAGTACATATATTAAATTTTATTTTAACCAATGCTGCAGTGGAGCTAGAAACTAGATATTAAAGAAAATGAGCAAATATGTACAAAGGACGGCATGAAACATCATTCATTAGCCATATGGCATTTCATAACGCAGTAAAAATTCCCTGAATTCTAGAGAAAGACGCTTGTCATAGTCAGGTGTGCAGATATAAGCGTGTCGTATTTGCGATGCTTTCTACAAAGGAATGTCAAAAGCGAGGATAATGGCCACCCTTTTTTTTCTTTTCTACCTGTGCCTCTGAAAAGGCATGCACTCTAATGGCTTGTTCTCCAGGCGTCTGACACAGCTGGGTGCCCACGACGCATTACGTGCAGGTGGTCACTTAACTTTCTTACGGAAATATTTACGACAGCAGTTTCCGCTACAGTGACAGTCTCATATAAAAATATTTCACAGGTCAAGAATTTGCGTTACAAATCTGTAGAAACAAAATGCTATTGATATAACAGTGTCCAAAAAATTTTTGCCGACATTGTGATACATCCACGCATTTACACACATTTCATAACTCTTAAAGTACGATTCTTGGTTTCCAACAACCTTTTTCACAAACCAGAGTCCCTAAACACTACTCATTATTCCTTACCTTATTCGTCGACACTTCTTCAATATTTCATCATAACAGATACGTAGCTTAATCAAATAACTCATATAGCATCAGCTTATTGATCATAAACATACCGCAACAGCATAATACACATAGTCATCATAATAATAACATCATAACACCTGAGCCAACTCTCACAATCGTCGTAGTTTCCTCCAATAATTAAAAAAAAAAATCTCTGCTCATGTCAAAAGTGTCATGTGCCTCAAACGTACTTTAAAATCATGCTCCCTTACCAAATATATCATTCAAAGCTCTCATAATATCACAATGGGTCCGAAAAAATATGAACAGGTCACAAAGTACAGACAAAATACAATTTCATAAGTGTGAAGTTACCCAACTGTGTAATTGCGTAAACATGTGTTACTGATGTAGTAAAAAAAATGTTTATTTCTCTGTTAAATAATCAGGTGGCTGCGTAATTCTGTGTTGGAGAAATATGGTACCGATGTATAAAGTTGTATAAGCAAATACCATATTAGCTAGGGCTCCTTGTGCTTGCCAAACACATGGTACACAAAGTAAGTCTGTACCCCCCTGAGGATTAATGTAATTATACCCTCAGGTGTTACAGATTACAGCAATGGAATGAAATGTATCACTGAAAACTTTCTTTGTAATTCAAAAATCTTTAAAAATAAATGTTTTAAGTACAAAATTAATCATTCAAATACGTGTCCTGTAGCGCTAAATGTGCGTCTTGCTGTAAGATAATCTCTGTGGAAGTGTCGTAGTTATTGTCCTCCGAAAGCTACGTTCTGCAGAAGTCAATGTACTTACCTCATGATAAACAAAAGTGAAATGCTTTGCGTATAGATATCTTAGTTATTACGCTTATTGTTGTGATGAAGAAATTACTGTGGTGTAACGTATTGTTTGTGCTACGGAAAAGGCTGTCTCATTGTAGCTATACCACAAAAGTTACTACTAAAACATGTTTTCCTTTCCAGAAGAATTCAGAAAAACTGTGCCGACATAAAACAGAAACAGCGCAAAAGCAACATTGTAAATTGTCACTCATTAGTAGCGTCGTGATAAAATCGTGTAGCTGTCACATAAACTAACCACTGTGTCATCTGGTATCTCTCAGAAAGTACTTTCAATCCAGAATGTATTTTCAAGTGAACCAAAATGTTGCATTAAGATCTCATTAGCAGTACCAGATATGTACTAAGTATGTGAGCCTTGTAGTCGTTACGTAATCGTGCAACTAACATGCAAGGATGTACACAAACCATAACACTGTGTCGTCTGTTCTCAATAACAATGCATTCGTAATTTCTGTTTAAATAAGTTCTCTTGGTTCTTGACTGGATATTTAACTTCAAACATTGTTGCATGGTAACAGTTTCTAAAGCATACTAGTAACGTGAAGTGAAACGTTTTATGGCAAAGACAAATTTAAAAAGCAGATTATCTTTCAATAAACGGTTTTACATGTGAAATGTGGTGTAAATCTTTACTCTTCCTAGTACGCAGAGTTTCAACTTTAGCGCAATTATCATGTGGTATACGTCGGATTCTGTAAGGTCCATCGTAAACTAGAAAGAATTTGTGACTCAAGTGTTTCTTCTTATGTGACAATGAATGAGCTTTAATGAGAACTTTCTGACCAATATCTAATTTCTTTGCATTTGCTTTACTGTGTAGTTTTCTCCTTTTGTCTGCTGCAGATTTTATATTTTTAAGAGCCAAATCAATTATGTCTTTGTGTCGAAGTTTACGTGTATTCGGGAAAGGTACAAGCTCTCTGATTCTGTTCGGTGGTTCTTCATTCTACAGTACAAGAGTAGGTGGTAAAGCAGTGGAGTCATGAGGCCTTTCATTCAGCACGTTTTGAAATAAGTGTAAATATCTGTCCCAATGCCGATGCTTTCTGTGACAATAAAGTCTGCAAAGCTTATTGATTTCTTTCATAATCCTTTCAGACGGGTTACAATGTGGTGAGTACAATGAAATAAAAACAGGTTTGATTTTATGGCTCCGAAGCATGCGTGACCAAACAGCAGATCTGAATTGCGGTCCGTTATCTGAAATGACTTTACTGACGTGTCCAACTTCACGTAAGAAATTTTTAACAAAGGCGTTGGATACAGACCGTCCAGTGGCATTACGTAACGGTGTGAAAGAAACAAATTTTGAAGTAAGTTCAACAGCGACTAGAACGTACGAAAATCCTTAGATGTTCTGACAATCGGTCCCAAGAGATCAACAGCAGCAAATTATTTTAATTTAGAAGGAATAATAGGAAACAACGGAGCACGATGTGAGATAGTAGATGGTTTCGCCTTTTGACAAAGTTTACAAATAGACAAGACTCTTCGAATTCGCTTTTCCATATTGTTAAAATAACAAGTCGTTCGAAGAATATGATAACATTTTCGTGGGCCAAAATGTGCGTAGCTGAAATGAATGTACCAAATGAACTTATTAACAAAATCGTCTGGAATGCAAAGTACCCATAGCTTGTCATCAACAGTGCAGCGTTTGAAGAGTATGTTGTTTCTAACCAGGTAATAATGCCGAATCTGAGTGTGTGTCTTTTCATGCCATTTACTTTCGATGTCTTTTCAAATCGGATCTTTATCTTGTTCATGAGCAATGTCCTTTAAAGATGTGGTATTGAAGTTTTCAAAGGCGACTTTCTGAATGTAAGGAATACTGAAATTTTTCTCAAGGTTGCCTTGTGTGTTACTTTTCTCAAGCCCAACCTGTGCGCGTGACAGCGCGTCCGCAACAATGTTCTCCTTGCCGGGAATGTAGACTATTGTGAAGTGGAATTCTTGCAGAAACAATGCCCAACGTTTTAACCTGTCATGATTTAATTTTGAAGACATAAGAAATTGTAATGCACGATGATCACTGTATACTTTTACGTGCTTGCCAGAAAGAAAGAAACGGAATTTGTTAAATGCCCAAACGATAGCTAAAGCTTCTAATTCAGTAACAGAATAATTTTTTTCAGATTTTGTTAGCGCTCGGCTAGCAAAAGCAATGATTTTCTGAATGGTAGTGTCATTTTCTATGGCTTCTTGAAATAAATGGGCACCAAGACCGACTTTAGACGAATCCGTGCTAAGGCAGAAATCTTGTGACAGATCTGGATGAGCTAGTATTGGCGCGTTAAGTAGCGATTCTTTCAAAGAATTGAATTCCAACTGTGCTTGTTCGTCCCAGTTCCAAATAGTATTTTTTCCAGTGAGAGAACAAAGTTTTGGTGTAACAAGAATTTGCATCTTCAATAAAATTCTTCAGGGTATCAGACCACATCGTCATAAATTTAAAATGCGCCAACGTTTCGGCCAGCGTTGCAGCTAGCGTTCATCAGGGCCTTACGTTAAACTGCTAAATGAAACACACTTGGTTCCTTAAATAGCTGCACGAGAAAACCGTGTCGTTACTTGATTGGCTGTAAAAGGAGGAGGAGGAGGGGTGAAAGGTATGCTTTATTGGTGTTTCCTTTATTATCTGTCATTGGCTGAAATAGCTGTTTTCTATTGGTCTTTATATTAATCCACCCCATTGGAGGAGACGGACGAATAGCGAACAGGTGATGGCTGTGACGTCATACTGTTTACATGCTGTCCGGGAGCCGGAACCGCGCGAGGTGGCGCAGTGGTTAGCACACTGGACTCGCATTCGGGAGGAAGACGGTTCAATCCCGTCTCCGGCCATCCTGATTTAGGTTTTCCGTGACTTCCCTAAATCGCTTCAGGCAAATGCCGGGATGGTTCCTTGGAAAGGGCACGGCCGATTTCCTTCCCCATCCTTCCCTCACCCGAGCTTGCGCTCCGTCTCTAATGACCTCGTTGTCGAAGGGACGTTAAACACTAATATCCTCCTCCTCCTCCTCTGGGAGCCGGCTGCGGTGTGCCATTGCTTTGTGTGCTCGCGACCACTACTGCGGCTCTCCGCGTGTCTGCATGGGCCGCCACGGCTCTGCCGCCGCTCCGTAGCCCTGCTATTGCAGGCAGCCAAGACCTCGGAAGCTTGTACCCGTCCTCTCTATTCATGTTGGCGGGTCTTTTGGCTATTTCTATCGCCTCTCTAATCCGGGCGCTGATAACCACGCAGTTGAGCGCCCCACAAACCAAACATCATCATCATCATCATCATCAAACCTCTCTAATCTTTCTTTTGAAAGTGAGAGGCTGTTTCGCCAGGACGCGGGCTTCTTGAAAAAATATTGGTTTCCTGCACTCGTCTCGGTGTTCCGCCACTGCTGACTTAGTGTGTTGTTTCAGGCGGATATATCTTTCATGTTCTGAGAGCCTTGTGCTAATCGGACGTCCCGTCTCACCTATGTAGACTAATCCACACGCACAACCAATTTCATACACGCCAGCTGTGTGTAGTTCGTCAACTGCATCCTTGGTAGAACCGAGCATGTCTGATATTTTGTTTCTGCTTCGGAAAATTGGTTTGATGTCGGCTTTTCGTAGAATTTTGCCAATACGTTCGGTGACCCCTTGTACATATGGTAACACAGCAATGCTCTGTGCCTCCTTCTCCTCTTCCCTTCTAGTCTTCTCCCTTGTCGACATGGTGCTCTCTATCGTCTGCTTCCCATAGCCATTAGTTCCGAAGATGGACCTGAGGCGTTCAAGTTCTGTCTTCAGATGTTCTTCGTCGCTTATCCTGTACGCTCTCTTCGTTAGCGTGTGCAGGGCGGACTTCTTCTGCGTGGGGTGATGGTGGGAGGAGGCGTGAAGGTACCTGTCCGTACTGGTTGGTTTCCTGTACACTTTGTGGCCAAGGTTTTCGATAAACTTCGACGTCGAGAAAAGGCAGCACCCCATTCTTCTCTGTTTCCATTGTAAACTGAATGTTCCTATGCTGTTGGTTAAGGTGCTTGTGGAAGTTCTGTAACTCCTCTTCTCTGTGGGGCCAAATGACGAAAGTATCATTGACATAGCGAAGCCTACACTTTGGACGTAATGGTGCGGACTGGAGGGCTGTTTCTTCAAATGCCTCCATGAAGATTTCTGCTGCGATAGACGATAGGGGTGAGCCCATAGCTACACCGTCAATTTGTTCATAAAATTGACCTCTCAACTAGAAATAGTTGAGACAGTGGCGCACAATCTCACATATATCAGGTGCCACGCGTTCTTCTAGGATGTTCACAGTATCTGACACTGGGACATTCGTGAATAGGGATTTGACGTCGAAACTAACCATCAGATCTTGGTTCGTAACACGCATTTCCTTTAGGAGAGACACGAAGTGAGTGGAAACACCAATAAAGCATACCTTTCACCCCTCCTCCTCCTCCTTTTACAGCCAATCAAGTAACGACACGGTTTTCTCGTGCAGCTATTTAAGGAACCAGGTGTGTTTCATTTAGCAGTTTAACGTAAGGCCCTGATGAAGGCTAGCTGCAACGCTGGCCGAAACGTTGGCGCATTTTAAATTTATGACGATGCGGTCTGATACCCTGAAGAATTTTATTGAAGATGACAACGGCCGCGGAAGCCTACGCTTACAAAGAATTTGCATATTCAGAAAACGACGGTAAAAATTTACGAGACCTAGAAAACTGCGGACTTGTTTTTTTGTGGATGGAACTGGAATGGCTCTGATTGCTTCTAACTTTTCAGGATCCGGCTGAATGCCTTCAGAAGAAATAATATGTCCCAAAAACCTCACCTTTGACCTACCAAATTCAGACTTTTCCAAGTTAACTGTAATTCCAGATTCTGCAAAAATACGTAACAAATTGTAGAGGATGCAGTTATGTTGTTCCCATGAAGCTTCTGCTATTAGAGTATCGTCCACATATAAGGTGATGTGACGTTTTAAGAACTCAGATAATATGGAATTTAGCCCGCGAATGAATGCTGCCGAAGAAATGTTCAAACCAAAAGGAAGTTTCCGAAACTGATAACAAACGCCGAAACAAAGGAAAGCTGTGTATTTTCTGGATGAAGTTCGATCTTATAAAAGCTGGATCTGAGATCAATGGAAGACAACACTTTTACACCATTAAAATTTTGAAGAAGTTCTTCCATCGTCTGCGGCCTGTCTGTTTCAGGAATAATGATAGTATTGATTTGTCTCGAATCTAAGACAAGCCTGATCGATCCATTTTTCTTCTCAACAACATGTAACGGATTGTTGTATGAGCTTACTGCAGGCTCAATAATGCCCTCGTCAAGCATAGATTGTATTTCTGTTCTAACACGGTCCCTATAATGTGCTGGAATTACGTATGGTCTAAAACAAAATTTAGTATGCTCACGAACACGAAATTGGTATTGAAATCCCTTGATTGTTCTTGTTTTGTGAGTAAAAACTGTGGAATGTGCTTGTAAAATCTCAAAAAGGTCCTGCCTATCAGTGTCATTACAATTCTCAATTGTTTGAATTTTATTCTGAATTTACTCATTAGTTTCAAATATGCCGTCGATATCATTCCTGTCAGTACTTGCAGAGTGATTGTTAGTGTCTAGTTCCATAGAAAATTCCGAACTGTTGTCTAACAGAAGGTAAAGCCGATTAATTTCCTCATCATGGTTTGAGAGCCAGTCTTCAAATTTCAAAGCTATTGACTTACCTTCTTTCTCTAAACTTATTTCAGCATCGTGAAAGCTTAAGATTGCTTTGTATTCATTCAAAAAGTCTACTCCCAGTATAATTTCCGTCGACAATAATGGAACAATAAGAAAGTTCATAGAGAAGCTGTGGCTTTGGCAAAATAATTCTAAATTGGTTTGTTGGCGTACATCTACACTTTTTCCAAAGATTGCACCTTGTAATTTAATCTTATGTAACGGAAGTGTGGGGCAATCGTTCGATTTGTTGCATTTGCTAAAAGCTGTTTCACTAATTACTGAAATGGGGCTGCCAGAGTCAAGTACTGCCGTAAATTTTATGTCATTTACAGTTATGTGAATCACAGGATATGCAATGTTGTTATGTTTTACGTCATGTTCCTAAAGTAAGATGTCCCTAATGTCTTCCATTTTTACGTAATTACTAGCTACGGCAGCTGCGTCGTCGGTTTCATAAGTACGTTTTGAGGCTGCCAGCGGTGTGAGTCATTGCCTATTGTCTCTTTGTTGGCGCACGTCGTTATTGGGATTTGGAGACCTAACTTCTACAAATTCACCGTGACGAGAGGGCCCTGCCCTGTTTAAATTCCGCCAGTTCTGATGCAGTTCAGGTCTGTCGTTACGATCATATCGTCTGTCGTCATGTCGGTAGATTCCATAGTTTCTTTCTTGTCGGTCACGTGGTGGAGAATTTCTCCCTGAATCGTAACTGCGCGCTGGACCGTTGCATCTAATGTTATTCTGTCTTCCTTGATAATAATTATTTTGGTTTCCATATAGTTTGTTTCTCTGATTGTCTCTGTGGTAGTCATTACCGCAGAGAGGTGACCTTTCCCTGTAATTATTACTACTCTGCCAACGGTTGTCATACGGGTGGTGTCTGTTTCGGTCACGATTTACATTGAAAGAATAGCCTTGTCGTATGGTTTGACACTGGACTCGCATTCGGGAGGACGACGGTTCAATCCCACGTCCGGCCATCCTGATTTAGGTTTTCCGTGATTTCCCTAAATCACTACAGGCAAATGCTGGGATGGTTCCTCTGAATGGGCACGGCCGTCTTCCTTCCTCATCCTTCCCTAATCCGATGAGACCGATGACCATGCTGTCTGGTCTCCTTCCCCAAACAACCAAACAACCAACCAACCTTGTCGTATATTATTTCTGTCATCGCGGAATTGTGACGGATGTGATCTGTAATTGTTGTGCTCCTGTTTTCGCGTACCGCGATTGTCAGTGTCAATTTCCAGTTCTTGTAACAGTCCCTGAAAAGCTTCAATGTCGTCTTTGCAACGTCCTGCCAAAATAATATGTCGTAAATATTCAGGTAATTTGATTAAGCAAATGCGTATGAGTTCTGAGGGGCTGTATGGGTTTGACAGGTACTGATTCTTGTGCAACATGTCTTCAAAATATTTCACAAGACTGGAAAATTCAGATTGTTCGAAATGTTTCACCATTATGATGCTATGTTTTACTCGGTCTTGTATAGCTTGAGATCAATATGCTGAGAGGAACGCATGGTAAAATTCTCCTTCACTGTGACAATCGTGAATGACCGATCGCATTCTTACAGCTGGTTCATTCTCCAAGTAGCCACACATAAATTCTAACCTGTGCTCCAATGACCAGTTGGGAGGAAAACAATGAGAGAATTGATGGAGCCACGCTTGTGGATGAATGTCGTTGGCAGAATTCTAAAACGTTTTGAATTTACGTGTAGTAATGAACAGCTTATAGTCAAAATCATCGTGTCGGCGAGTAGCATATCGGTCATTGTTACGTCGTGTCGGCGATTCCATCTCAAAATTCGGTGTATCTTGCCAATTTCTTTCATAATTTCCGAAGTGCTCTGAGTTATTATTTTGTGGCTGCTCCGTATTTCTATGTCCCTCTTCCCGTATTGGAGCGCGAGTGGCCTCTGAAATACGTAATTCTTGTATTACCTGTGTCAGCTGATCTTGTACTTCCCGGATTTCTCTTTGGTGTTGCGTATTAATTTGATTCTGATTTTGTTTGAATTTCCTAATTTGTTCACACTCTTCTGTGTCAATGATGGCTACAGGTCTTGTGTCATTCAGATCATCATCTACCTTTACAGATAAGTTAGTGAACTGATCCGAAAGTTTGGCTACTTTCTCCGATAGTGTACTTATTTCCTCAGTGTGTTTTTCTGAACCAAGTTTCAGAGTGTCCATTTGTGTTGAAGTCGTATCTACTGGGTCCTTTAAGTTTTCTTGAGTTTTTGCAAGTTGCGTAACCGAATCGGCAGATGCAACTGTGTCAATTTTAGCTTGCAGGGAGTCGTGATTTTCATGAACAATAGTTTGGAGTTCTTTTATGGCTGCTTCGTGTTTCTGTAATGCATTTTCATGCCGCGAAAAAATAGGTTGAAAATGCTCACAAATTTGTGTTTTTACATCATTACAGGCTTTTTGACATTTCGATTCAATATTATGTAACTCAGTAGTTAAACCTTCACGTGTTTGTTCAAGCTTATGTTCCACTGAGTCTAACGTTTGAAGCTTTAGTTCCATTGCGTATAACTGTTGCTGTGTTTGTCTCTGATTTTCTTCCATTGTGTCTAACTGTTGCTGTGTTTGTCTCTGATTTTGTTCCATTGTGTCTAACTTTTGAAGCTTTTGCTGTGTTTGTCTCCGATTTTGTTCCATTTGTTGCATTAGCTGTAATAACAATGCATTAGTGTCTGGAATCTGTTCCTCTACGCTTTTCGGCAGTGCATTTGCACCGGCAACATTCACATTTTGACAAGCTGAAAATGTGTCTTGACTTATGTGAGAAAACGGTGAGGACGCAAAACCTGAATCTACAGTATTTGTAAAATTGTGTCCTGTCATTTCGGATTCCTGAGGCGAGCTGTTGCCGACCGATCGATCAATAATGCTTCCCTGTTCACAACCTGTTTCACTGTCTACACCATTATTTGCCGCCCGCTCCATTTCCCTATGCACAATTACCAAATTACTACTTGGAATGTCTGTTAATTCACTACGCAGTGGTGCTGATAAGCTACGCTCGTCGTGACTATTATTTCTCAGTTTACTTTGGAGCCTAGTGTTACGTTTTTCACACGCCATTATTGTGACAATATTTCACACGATAACACAGAAAAGCACAATTTGAAGAGCAAAAGTAAGAGAACATATTAACATAGCACTGAAAATAATATCTAGTTAATTGCAGCTGCGAAATACTTGGTACAAATCTACATGCATGCCACAACTGTTTTACTGTACAACAATGAAAGACTGTAACTACAAAGGAGATTCTCTCTACAATTACGTGCTAGCAATAAACAAAATCTACACTAATTACACAAACTACAAGAAAAAATCAGAAGATTCCAGTGAGGTATCCTCGACTAAGGGTCGACATATGAAACGTCCCCTTTGAACATTTATACATGACTGTGCTTAAACTGACACACAATATTTTTAGCGCAACGCAATCTGACTTTCAGAAATCCCTACAAAAGAATGGCCCCGACTAACATTAACCTATACCTTTCACAAATCACTTACCTCACAAAAATCTTTATTACTCGAACTACTGCAATACAGCGAGCGCCACTACTGCCAGCTAAATAAAAGATTCAAACTACGGAAGGCACTAACTACTGATAGGCATAGTTAGCAAAATTAAAGATTTTGATAGAGAACAAACAATGTATTTACCTTAATAGTGTTGAAAAATCATAATATACATAGCAATTCATAATATCCAGTATTACAAATTTCAAAACTCCGCCATCTCTCTCTCCCCACATCCACCACTGCTGGTGGCTCACCTCCAACTGCGCAACGCTACGCGCTGTTAACATCCAGCTGCCCCTCTACAATGGCTGACAACAATGCAAACTAGCCACAGACTGCACACAGCACAGCCAGTGATTTTCATACAGAGCGCTACGTGGCATTACCAATATAAATATCTAAACAGCCTACTTACAACTGGTTTGATGCAGCTCTCCATTGTGCTTTGTCCTTTGCAAGCGTCTTCATTTCCGAGTAACTACTGCAGCCTACATCCTTCTGAATCTGCTCAGTGTATTGTGTGTGTGAAATCTTATGGTCTTATGGGACTCAACTGCTAAGGTTATCAGACCCTAAGCTTACACACTACCTAACCTGAATTAGCCTAAGGACAAACACACACACCCAAGCCTGAGGGAGGACTCGAACCTCCGCCGGGACCAGCCGAACTGTCTATGGCTACAGCGCCTTAGACCGCTCGGCTAATCTCGCGCCTCAGTATATTCATCTCTTGGTCTCCCTCTACGATTTTTACACTCATTGGTTCCCTCCAGTACTGAAATGATGATCCCTTGATGCCTCAGAACATGTCCTATCAACCAATCCCTTCCCATCAAATTGTGCCACATATTTCTCTTATCCCCAATTCTGTTCAGTACCTCCTCATCAGTTACGTGATCTATCCATGTAGTCTTCAGCATTATTCTGTAGCAGCACATTTCAAAAATTTCTTTTCCCTTCTTGTCCAAACTGTTTGTTCTTCATGTTTCTCATCCATACATGGCTACACTCCATACAAATACTTTCAGAAAAGACTTCCTGACAAATCTATACACGATGTTAACAAATTTCTCTTCATCAGAAACGCTTTCCTTGCCATCGCCAATCTTCATTTTATGTCCCCTCTACTTCGACCATCATCAGTTATTTTGCTGCCCAAATACCTCATCTACTGCTTTAAATGTCTCACCGGCTAGTCTAATTCCCTCAGCATCACCTGATTTAATTCGACTACGTTCCTTTATCCTTGTTTTTCTTTTGTTGATGTTCATCTTATATTCTCCTTTCAGGACACTGTCCATCACGTTCAACTGCTCTTCCAAGTCCTTTGTTGTCTCTGACAGAATGACAATCTTCTAGGCAAGCCTCTAGTTTTTACTTTCTTCTACAATGTTTTTAATTCCTACTCCAAATTTTTATTTGATTTCCTTTACTGCTTGTTCCGGTTCCCTTCTGAATCATTGCTTCCCTTTAGTGCCCCTCGACTCTTACAACTAGCCTCTGGTTTCTGTACAAATTGTAAAAAGCTTTTCCCCTGCCACCTCCGAATTGAGAGAGAGTATTCCAGCCATCACTGTCAAAAGCTTTCTCTAACTCTAGAAATGCTATAATCGTAGGTTTGCCTTTTCTTAACCTAGCTTCTAAGGTAAGTTGTAGGTTCAGTATTGTCTCGTGTCTTCCTGCACTCCGACGGAATGCAAACTGATCCTCAAAGGCACATTTGCATGCTGATCTTTTACTAGCGAAAGACTTAATTGTAACTCATAAAAAAATATTTAAATTGGCGAATTCGTGTCTGGACACATTGCGATATGTACTATATCGTGTTCCTTTTGTTACATGTTTATTGAAAACGACATACGGGATTCAAGACAGCAGTACTTTGAAGTAAGACAAATTACTGGATTCTATCTCAACACCTGAAATTACGCTGCAGTCGCGGATACAAGGTACGGCACCGCATCTTTACATCAGCAATCTTGCCCAAGCGCTTTGTATTATGGTAGCTTGCTTCGTAGATCTATCACAATTTTCCGTTTCCGTAGCAATGATTTTTAAGCTACATCGCGGTTTCCAAAATTATTTTCATTATGCATGCAGTGCAACAATAGAGTTTTATCAGTTCATAATGTGGCCGAATTTAGTTCTGTGCGACGTAATATGGCCATTAGTACTCAAAATTCCACCATTACGTTCGACAATTACTTTTCTTTTTCAGACAGAGCAGTTTTTACATTTATTCTGATTACACATAGGAGTTTAAATTTTTATTGTGTCATTCATTACGTGTGGCATGGTACTGACCAGAAAACAATAAGCAAATATGGAGAACCGGAGACTGCAAACACAGGCGCCATCCGACTCTCGCATGCCATTAAATAATGAAAGTGACATTGCGGTTGACTCGAATACTAACGATCGACATATTATTGACTGTCCTGGTGGCGTAAATTTAGAAAATAGACCGTCTACCAGTAACATGCCTAAACCTAGTTCGGAACCCATTTTCATGTCTAATGACACGGCGGGGACGGAACAGTTGCACATCACTAGTATTGCCAGAATTTTCGATGCTGTTATGAAACAAATGACACAACATGATCAACCGATGACGTCTGTAGGAACCAGTTTGAAAACATCTCATGACGAGATGAAAACATGACATGATGGAATTAAAACAGATTTAGGTGCACTTAACGCTTCAGACGACACTTTGTGTAGCCGTGTTGAGGGGACAAATTACAGACGTGACAGATATGAAAGCACAAGTGAAGAATCTCAATAAAACATGAGCGTCTGTAATTATTTAGATTAAATCTTATCCGGCAGTGCATAATGATATAAATACACGTATTGCCGATGTCGAAAACAAGTTTGACACAATTGACAAACAGTTTTCTGATAACGTATGACTACGCACTGACAACCACTTGTCGTACATCAGTAGAGAATTTCACAGTTGGATAGAGCAAAAAGACAAATATTTAGACTAGTGCTTAGAAGAAAAATTGCCTGCTGTGGTCCACGACACTGTCGCGGAATTTATAAATAAGAACATACACGTAATCAGTCAAGCAGCACAATCTGCCGCTGCGTAATCCTAACAGTTTGACAATTACGCACAACCAGTGTGCAATGACGGTACTAGCAACCAAAACACACAGTTTGGCAATGAACACAAGTAGATTTATGACGCATACACACCGCATACTACGTACTCACAACAACAACTTTACGCACCTCGACAAGACGCACTGCATTGCAGTCGTGATAATTATCAACAGTATATCCCTTGCCATTCGACAGTTGAAACTTACAGTAATCTTTCGGAAACTAAACATTACTGTAATGACACGGAAGTGGAGAACCTCATATACCACAGACAATTTCACCCATTTATACATGGAAAAAGAACCGTACATCCTGTCATCTTTGTTAAAGCCTCCAGAAATGCATTTCCTCGTACGTGGAGTGACCGTAAGAGGATATCTTATGTTGTCGGTTATATCCAAAGCGATGCAACTGTATGGGCGTATAATGAAACCGACAGATGCGTCACATACCAACAATTTTAGAGAGCCTTTTTTTCTAAATTTAGGTCACAATCTGTACAGGAACGACTTCGTAGCCAGGCTATGGTTCCTGAACCATTCAATCCAAAGCACGGCTATTTGTGAAGGTATTTTGAGAAATATTTAAATATGGGACATGCACATCCCAGACAACGACGCAGAGTACTTTCTCACTGTGCTCGATTCTGTCGACATGCTTTACGATGACCACCGTTCCGTACGGCAAAACAATTGCTACAATGTTTACACGAGCGCCATGCAAAATACGCAGGGTACCCAGCCCAATTCAGGGGCACCGGCTGCTGTTGGACACGCAAGCCAACAGAATCAACCGCTTCAAATGGCAGATACGTGTTCATAGCAGAACCAACATGCTCAACATAGCGCAAACAGCAATTATAACACTTCTTACTCTATTGGCGACAATCCAAATAAGGGACCGCGCAACAACAACAACAACTACTACTACTACTACTACTATTGTAATATTAATTATCAGAATGGTAACAAAAATTTTAAAAGAAACAAAAATAACTATCACTCCACAACAAACGAGCAACGGATCTGGAGTAACAACAACTACGCTACCCAGTATCAAAACACTGCGACAGCACAGCAGCAAAACAATAATATAGGCCAGTGCCAATTGCCGGCGCTCGAGATGACTGGGTGTTTGTGTTGTTCTCATCATTTCATCATCATCCAGGAAAGTGGCGAAACTGGACTGAGCAAAGATTGGATAATTGTACGGGCGCTGATAACCACGCAGTTGAGCGCCCCACAAACCAAACATCATCATCTCAATTGCCGCCGCCGCAAATGCAAAGTCAGAATTGGACTGCAGGTACGTACCCACATGTGAGTCAAAATATGAAAACGTAACGACCGCCACAGTTCGGAGACTGGAGTAAACAATATCCAAATATAAATATTATCGAAGAAACTAGAGATATTCCGTCTGTGCCTGCACCCACTACAAATATGACGACGTAGAACTAAAAACAGTCACGACTGTGCCCCAGGTCCTGTTTGTAGAAGAATTGGGGTTGCGACTTCAGTTTAAATTTGTTATTTGACGCACCCACTTTGCAACGGCACAATGATCATGTGCCTGACATATAAAGCAACTATTATTATTCATAAAGTATAATCATGACGAAAACTTGTCTGATGAGCTATTGCAAGAGAACAGACCATGTCTTTCATCAACCAATGAAATTTGTTTGGCCTCAACTATTGGTGTTGTGGGTGGTATTCCCACTACTATTATTCTGGACACAGGAGCGGCTGTTAGTGTCTTGTGCTATGATTTTTACAAAGAAATGTGTGAATTTGAAGCTATACCAGAGTATCCTGTCCAGAAGTGTAAAATTTTAACTGCAGAAGGCCGTAAATCTTCTTGGGTTAGGAAACAGGTATTTGGGACACTCAAGGTAGTTAATGGAATCGTACAATGACCACGTCTCATCGTCCAAAACCTGGTCACTAATTGTGATTTAGGTTTAGATATATTGTGCGAAACGGACAGGACTATTGACTTCTTCTCACGTAAATGTATACTTAGAGATAAGGGCAGTGAAATTTCAATTGGCCTGGATATCAGGACTCTCAAGCGCGATATATATTGTACAGGGTACAAGATTCAGATAACGCAGGACACTGATGATGTTGACACACAGATACACGCACCTGATGCTGAGTTTGAGGACTTGAAAACTTTAATTAGCTGTCACACATGATGAACGCAATGAACTTTATAATGTTTTGTCCAAGTATATACAAGTATTTAGCAAACGCCCATGTGCTATCAGCACATATGTGTATATAAAAGAAGTTAAGTCTCACTAGTTCTTCTTTCCACTAAACTTATAATGTACTACAACCCCTACGACCGGCTGTGTGGCATGAGTTGAAACAGATGTTAGAGTGGAAAAATATCGAACCTTCCACGTCCCCTTATTGCAGCCCTTTACTTTTTGTAATGACGTTTTGTAATGAAACCAAACGGGAATATCAGAGTTGTTCTGGATTCTCGTGGACTTAAAGAAACTATTTTCCCTGTTCGCACGAATCCTGGCAATTTAGAGGAGCAACTCCAGAAACTTTTCGATTCTAAGTATTTATCTACGATAGATCTGACCAATTCGTTCTGACAAGCCCCAATCACGCCAGTTTCTAGAAAGTATACTGCATTTGTAACCGGGGATGAGGGCGAATCTGTCAATTTTGTGTTCTTCCCTTCGGTCTCAACGTCAGTTCAGGCGCTTTTATCATCGCATTAGATACTGTACTTGGTGATGAATTGGTTGAATCGGTTATTCACTACATTGATGACCTGCTCACAGCTAGTAATACTTGGTCTGAACACACTGATACCTTGCAAAAGATTCTGTGTAAATTCGCACAAGCTGGAGTGACAGTCTCAAAAATTCGAACATTGCTTGCAGTGAAATTAAGTGTCTTGGACATATTATTAATGCTCATGGTATACGGCCTGACCCAAGTAAGTTAGATGCAATCAAGACATTTCCTAGTCCACGGACTAAAGAGCAATTATAACCTTTCCTTGGACTTTGTTCTTTCATTCGACGGTTTTTACCACACCAACTTTTAAACAGCAAACATCTAAGGAACCTACTCAAGAAGAATCAGATGTGGGTATGGTCTTACCAGTGTCAGAAAGTCACTGATAGTATTAAGCATGCTTTTGATTGTGCAAACATTTTGGATCACCCTGATTTTAATTTAGATTTGTATATGACTTGTAACTCCTCATCCTACGTCTTAGGCTGTTGTCTGGTTAAGTTGTAAAGAATGGAGAACAATAATATGTAAAAATTATTTGTCTTGCGAGCCGCACACTTAGTGAATGTGAATGCACATAATCTACCACAGAACTTGAAACACTCTCTACAGTGTGGGCCTTTTAGAAATTCAATTATTATTTGTATGGCAAGCAAAATAAAATTTATACTGACCACTAACCTCTCTCGTTTCTGTTAACTTGTAAGCTTGTACATCCCAGATTATCACGTTGGGCTTTATCTTTGCAGAACTATTCCTTTGAAATTGTATGTATTAAGGGTAAAGACAACATCATTGCCGACGATTTGTCTCGTCTGCCTCAAGGATTGAGTGAGTGTAACTTTAACCTGGAGAATGTCGATGATTACCGAATACTTCTTATGCTTCATAAGCTGTATCACCAGTATTATATCGACTTATGTAGAAATGTGTCAACGTTCCAGAAATGTGATCCTCGCTGAAATAAAGTAAGATTTTTACGCACAAATCAACCTGACCATCCTCTGTCCAACCTGTATTTAATACATAATGATGTGTTATTTTATCGCCGTCATCCTGAATCCACTACTAGGTGTGTTTGTATTACTAAAGATTCTGAACGCAACCTAATTTGGCAGTCACATTTTGTTTGGGGTAATTATGGCACCAAGAAGTGCCTAGCAAAGCTTAGTACCTGTTGTTACTTTAACAATATGAGACGTAAGATCAATTGTATACTGAAAACATGTGTGATCTGTCAAAAATCTAAACCGCTGATCTTGTCTACGAAGATTGATTTCCATTCTATTCTGCCCAGTAAACCTCTAGAAATAGTAAGTTGTGACGTAAGTGGTCCATATCCCACAAGCGGTGGTGATGTGAAATATATTCTTACATTTTACGATTTATTCTCCAAGCATGTTAAACTGTATGTTATAAGATCTGCTACTGATACTGCAATCATTCGCCGTTTCTCTTGTGACTACATCCCTCTTGCGGGAAAACCAAAAGCAATTTTATCCGACAATGGTGCACACACTACTGGGTACAAGTGGCTTAAATTCCTCAAAGAAAATAGTATTAAGAGTATTTTTATCTCGAAGTATAGTCCACACTGTAGTCCCACTGAACGTGTGTTCCGTGAGATTAACAGGTTTATGACAACCTATATCCCTACCAAACATTACCTATTGGGTAACATATTTGTCTTTATTTGAAGAGGTATACAATAACCTCTATGATTATGAAACTCCATACACTCCTAATGAGCTCATGTTCGATCGCCAAGAAGACAACGATTGGGCAATGCCGTTACCAAAACTTTCTTTTCAGCAAACAACACTCGACGAAAAGGTAAGGGAAGTCTTTATGACGCTTACTACGGAAGCCAAAATTAGGAACAAAACTTATTCGCGCACTGTCAAGAGGAAGCAGGAATTTAAAGCTGGCGTGATAGTGCTTTTGCGTACTCACCTTAAGTCGTCTGCTCTTCAGCGGCGCAACGCGAAGTGGTGTCTGCTGTACTACGGTCCTTATGTTATTGACAGCGTTCCACATCCTGGTGCATTTCTGGTGCAGCATCCTAAAACAAACAGAATTATTGCACTATATGCTCACCGTGATCTTAGAGTATACCATGTTCAACAGTGAACGCATCTATGGATCATGCTTAAGTTATACGCAACTCTCAAATACACGTACCTCACAGTACTTCTACAGAGAAGCTATGTAGTAACAGAGTTTTGTTTCAGCTGTTCTTGCTAGAAGCAGAAGGAGGAAGAAGAAATTCGTCTTCGCCGAATACTTACAGAGCCACTTAAAATTTTAAAGTAAATTTTATATTTAGTGAAGAACACATATTTTCAGCCTGTGGGATTGATTATGTGCACTGTATTCGACTACTAATGACTGATTGATATGAATACTTAATCATTCTACACCCTTACACTTTCACCTTGAAACTGAGTGGATACGCATATCACCACTGAACACAAACATACGAGTAGCTAAGGCCATACTTACACTGCACATTTACACTCGTGTCGCGAGTATTTTTTGAGTTTGATGCTAGTTCATTGCTTTTGCTATTTGCTTATTTTTAGCTGTGCTCTTGATCTTCTTGTTGCTGTGGGGTGTCGTGTCTAATCCTTTTCTATTTCAGGTGACATAATTTGCAAAAGAAAAAAACATAGATCTAAACTTCTAATGATTGTAAATACTGTACATATTGTACACTTAAGTAAAGCTATATGAAAAATGTTTCTACGAGACCAATCATACCTGTGTGAAAACAAGAGGAATATGTCCCTATGTTTATGTAAAGCCAATATATAATACGTTTGTATGTATTTGTACCTATGTAAAAAACCTATATGTAACATGTTTCCACGTATTTATCATATATGCTCACTTATATATATTATCTGTACTTGTTATATGTACCCATATGGGAAACGTTGTGAGACTTGCATAACCTGAAACTATTTTTGGACGTTTACCATACGTCGCTGGACTGGTGACTACGAGGAAACTGGTGAACAAAATCGCATAATTGAAACACACTATTCGTGTTATAATGCTATGTACATAGACGTGATGAACTATTTATGTTTGAAATTCGTGTACAAACTGTTGACGTAGAATCGTGTTAGGAATTGCTGGCGTAAAGACTTGGCGATGGACATTTGTTCTACGTCACAACTACTTGTGTACGAATATTTGTATATCGCTTGACAAACTGTGTACGTCAAAAAACTGTCATAGTATAGTGCACTGACACTTTTAAATGCATCGCAGATAGTCATTTACTGCGCTGCGTCTCTGTATCTCTGCAAGTCTGAATAGCAAGAACTCGGTTTGTTCCAAAACGAGGAAGATCACTCAACGGGAGGAGGAATTTTGGACGGGTTCTTAGGGAGCAATATATTCTCGGAAATGACGGACACTCTTACCTGTCTAAACGAGGATCGACGCCAGCATCGTACCGTCTGAGGTCCTGCTTCCAAGCCTTCACGAACTTACGCTCTGGAATGGGAATCCACTAGTCCTCTATCAGGCGATGTATGACCTAGAACAAAAATAGTGGCGTCGGTCTAAATAAACAGTGTAACCAGGGGAAAAATATAAACGGCGCTAAGAGTGATCGCTCACACGCACCTGTATCAAAACTGCGAACTATGACATTTAATTGCCATAAACAATGCTCACCTTTATAAAGTTATCGTATGTTTTCGGTTCATGGAACTGTGCACGACGACACGTAGTGAAAAGACGTTATATCTGAAACAAAAAGACATTTCAAGCGCAGTACTGTGCGAAAGAGACTATCAGCAATGAGAATTTCTTATTTCATGTTAACGAGTATTATAACTTTAGGATTTTCTACCCGTTTTACATGTTAATCCGCATTTGTGAAGTCCATGATAATAAATCTTGCCACTTCTTGTGCACATGAACACACGAACTGAGAATAAACTGTGTGTCGTGTGATGAACTCGCTTCCCAATGGCCGCACTGGTAATGAACTTTACGCGACTGCGCATGTGGGGTAGGGGAAATGTCAACATTGAACTGTTGTAGGCGCACGTGCCCCATTCAAACATTGAAAATCTGTTCTGGGTAAATATTATGTTACGATATGTATGTTACATATGATATATATGTGTATTTGTGGACTTAGATATGCAATGTTCTTTAGAGTGAGTTGGTCGTCTCCAGGCGTGCCCTTTTGCCTCGCAACTCAGTAGGTATTTTAAAGGCACATTTGCATTCTGAGCTTGTGTTAGTGGAAAACGTAGTTGTAACTAATTTTAAAAATTTAACTAAAGATCTTCTATCAGTTTTTCCATTCGTCTGTAAAGAATTTGTGCTAGTATTTTGCAACCGTGACTTAATGTGACTTATTAAATTGGTAGTTCGGTAACTTTTACACCTGTCAGCACCTGCTTTCTTTGATTATATGTATTTTGAAATTAAGTCAAAATTTGTCAATCTTGGTTCTACGTTTATTACAAGAAATATGATAAAGAAAAGCCGAAAATCGGTTATTTCATAAACACGTTATTTTTAGCATCTTTAACGGTCATCTTAAACTGGCGCGAGTAAGAGCTGGTATAACGAAAAACTGGTTGTTTCAGCGATAACCCCCATCCGTACGCTGGCTGCAAACGCACCGTGCACGTGTCTTGGCTGCAAGCTGCGCAGCGGACTCATGGCAGATCTGTCCGGCAGTTATAACGGATTCGTTAATCGTCGGTCTAGCTCTCACATCCGGCGACTCATGTTCCGAAGGCAGCAACAATGAAAGCTCCGAGTAAAAAGGTATGTGATTGGAATATAGACTTACTCTGGAATTATCATGAACATTTACTTTCATCTCTAGCTGTCTGTGCCGTAGAAAGTAGTTAAGTGGAATATCTATTCTGTAACGACAATTTTATTTTACTTCATTTTTTTCTTTAAATTAAATGCCTTTTTATGCTGCAGTCTGTTTTTATTAATCCAGACGTGTTTAGGATTTTATTTTAAGGCATCATCAGTGGATATCATCTGATGTAGTACACTGTAGCTATTATATGCCGTCATGTAGATTTGAAAACAAATTACGCCCTGATTTTTGCATAAATAAATTATTATTTACGAATATATGCAAAAATAGGGGCGTGAACTGTCCTTAAATCTACAATGACGGCATACAGCCCTAGTGTACTATTTCAGATGATATCCACCGATAATGCCTTAATGTGGAACACGTCTGGATTAATAAAACAGATTGCAGCTAGAAAAGGCGTGTAAGTAAAAAAAAAACGATTATTTATATAACTGCTGCGGAAAATGGCCGTTCAAACAAATTTGTTTATTTTACTTCTCTCTCTCTCTCTCTCTCTCTCTCTACGATATAACCGTAGATTAAAATGCTGTTCGTCCTGGGGACTGGGGTGGGTATTTTAGATTTGATTCTTTCGTCTTTTTCTTTATAGAGCAAGAGGAACGGAAGGAGTAATTTTTCTGTAAGGTGCAATTTATTATAGAATCCATTCTGCAGTGAGAGAGTATGTGTCACTATTTCGTAATGCAGTTATGACTAGGGAAGATTGAATAGACATTCCATTGTGTTATGTAGATGTCGCAGTTTTTAGGTACATTTAATTAATCTATCACGGAACGGGGAGTAGAGCACCATGAACCTGACAGTAGCGAGACAGGACAAACATCGGCTAAAGTCCGTAGCACAGTTGCCGTCAATTCTCCCAGCGCCGAGTTGACAACGCAGCACTCCTTGGAAGCTGCGCGGTGCGGCGACGGGCCATTAACGCTGTCGCGGACTGTAGCAAGCTGGACTTCGTTACGGGCACGGTTTTGCGTGGATGCAGCGCGTACTCGGCGGCGAGGCTGGTGCGATACGGCAGACAGGTTCGCAGCGGAGTACAGCAAAATCCCTCTGAACAGTCACACTATAGCTGACGGGGATGAAAGCATGGGCACCCTATGGGCAGAATGCTGCGGTTTATCGCGATTTACAGACGCAACTGAGCTGGGTGTGGCCTGTGTCAAGGGTCGGAGAGGGATAGGTTGTGAGGGAGAGAAGGGAGACCCGTCTGCAATGAAAACAGAGGATTAACACTAGAACGCCCGGCAAGGTACAACCGACCATTTTTATTTTAAGATGGGATTATCTTCGTTGTTTAAAATACTGTGTTCCTGTGATTTTCTGACTTTCAATAGTTTTAGACAATGTTTCATTTCGCCTAATAGTTTTGCTTCGTAACTACAAACTTTTAAGGTAATTATTCATGTGCCAATGGTTCCCAATGGCGGTCAATTGGCCGCTTTTCACGATTACGCAACTTACCTGGTTTATTTTACGCTTTTGTAAGCCAGCAACGGTCACTTTCACACACTGTTGCGTAAAAGGGGTATTACACGTTAGTTTGCGGTCAGTAGCAGCTCGACTTGCAGAGCGTTTCTGAAGGTGAAATTATAGAAGCTCTTCAGATATATCCAACTCAATCCAAGTTTGAGAATGAGCACAATGAAAGTGGCACATCGGACGATGAATGCAATGCTCCTGCGCATTCACTACTGATGCACCAGAAAGCAGTGACGGCAGCGACCAATAAAGAATTTCCTCCGACCACAATGACACTGTTACTTTAGTAGTTGGATCTGGCTTTTGCTTTTTGGAATGCAGGTATTGGTACTTGCCACAGAGGGATAATAAGAGGTGAGTAAAATTTTGCAATAAGTATAATTGTCAAATACAAAAGTTTTTCAATGTTATTTACTTTCGTATTTTGTCTTAACTACTTTTATAAAATTCGCTTTGGGACTGAGATCTGATATTGCTCGACAGGAGTTTGGGGCTGATGGGTTGGCATGAACACACATTTTTCCTGTAAACTCAGCAGGAAAGGTCAGCGAAATGCTATTCGAGAGACAGCTGGACTTACTGAGTATGCACAGAATATTGTTATGGAAGAAACTCCAAATGAAGTTGTAATTAAATCTAGACCTTTTGATGCTTACAGGCGTTGATAAATATCAGTCCACAGCTCGTGGTCGTGCAGTAGCGTTCTCGCTTCCCACGCCCGGGTTCCTGGGTTCGATTCCCGGCGGGGTCAGGGATTTTCTCTGCCTCGTGATGACTGGGTGTTGTGTGATGTCCGTAGGTTAGTTATGTTTAAGTAGTTCTAAGTTCTAGGGGACTGATGATCATAGATGTTAAAGCCCATAGTGCTCACAGCCAATTTTTGATAAATATCAACAGGGACAGGTGAAAATTGTGTGCCCCGACAAGGGCACGAACCGTGAACCTGCTGCTTACAGGGAAGACGCTCAACCGACTGCACCACCGAGGTCTCAGAGGATGCTTACACTGCAGGTACTTACCTTCGGCACGTTGACTGGCCGGTAAGCCGTATCTACAGTGCCCTTCATCTAAACGTCAGTGAAAATATTTTGCCACTTGTGGAAAATTGCACTGCAACAGAAGCACGCATTCTAATCAACCATGTTTTGTGGAACATCAGTTTCGAGGAGCTGGAAGCATTTATAGCCGCTCTGTATGCTCGAAGGGCATATGGTGCCCATGTGCGTTAGAGATTTGTGCAGTTGTGAGTGGAGTCTTCACTTTTTTACTCAAACAATGGTGCAAGTAATAGATATTTAGAAATAATGCGGTTTCTCCACTTTGACACTGAAGCTGTGTGGCAGCAGTATAAAGAAGCGGATAAATTTTGTTTGGCATCTGACATCTGGCACATGTTTGTGAAGAAGTGCATTACATGTTACAAACCAACTGAACTCTTAACTGTGGATGAGCGGTTATATCGGACGAAATGCTGAAGTCCGTTCTCTCAATACGTGAGTACTAATGCTGATAAGAATGGCATAAAGTGAAGGTTGCTCGCAGAGTTAAAGTTAGATATGTTCTAGATGGGTTTCCTTATTTGGGAAAAGATGAAACGAGCCCAGCTTGTTCTATCCTGGGAGAACATACACGCTACGTCTCATGGAACCTTACTTGCGAAAGCAGACAAATTTTACGACACACATCTTCACTTCTCCCAAGCTGGAAAAAGAGCTGAAAAGAGGGATACAAGCATTTTTCACACTTTGAACGGGAATAGAATGGAAGAGTGAGGAAAGGACGAGATGTACTTCCTCAAATGTTGTTTACAAGGCTGATAATCTTACTCTAACATCTTACCAAGGAAAGAGTAAGAAAATGTGCTTATTCTTAGTTCTCTGCACTTCAGTGAAACAATCAATAAGGCTCCAGAAACAAACACTCTACAAACAATCCATTTTTATAATAACGCCAAATTCTAGTCCGAGCAGTAGAACAAATGACAGGTAAAAAAGTGTGAGAACCATGATGAGGAGCAGGCCAGTACATGTCTTCTGTAACATTCTGCATCTGGCTGTGGTCAACGCTCACACCCTGTGCATGTTGACAACTGGTTATACTGTCTCCCGACTGTCTTTTATAATGAAAAGTGTAGCATAATTAGTGGTTCCATTCAGAAATTCTCGTTCTCAGTAACTCCAGGCTCCATGTAGACTGCTGACAGCCAGGAAGGAGCATCTAAGCGAACTAATTAAAAAGCTTCCCAAGTTGGACTGTGCAACCAAAACGAAACTAGAGATGGCTATTTATATGTAAGAAATTTGCATGTGGTTCATTTCAGCGTAAATGGATATGCAAAAAGTGCACTTGAATGGTCTAGTTAAACAGTACTTACTTGTTACAGGATAAAAGTACAATTTTGAATAGCTAATCAATTCTGAGGTTGTAATATTTCTCACGTATTGTAGGATGTAAAACACAAACATCAAAACATAAGGAATTTTTACCTCTGATGCGGCAGCTGGTGTAAAAAAATTAAATTTGTCAGGTTCAAATAAAAATGTGCCCTCACTGTTGCTATGTCTAAAAATAGCAAAATCATTTCTAATGACAAAACATACGAAATACCGTTAAGTTTTTTTTTAAACTTTTAGAAATTTGATAAAAACTTTAGTGGTAAGCTGACATCCACTGGGCGATCTATTAGATAAGTCTAAGCTAGACGTTCGTGTTGAAAGTAAGTCACAGAGTATATGAGGGCTTTTCCGCGCTGGGCTATAGAGGTGTCTGTCAGTCTGGGTGTTTGAAATATGAGGGAATAGGAAGGGGAGAGACAGTTGGTTCACATTTGTACCAGCTGGTGACCTGTCAGAGAGAGCAGAGACGGAGGCAGGTGGCAAGAGGCCGTCTCCTCTGACAAGAAGCTTGAAAGGAACCAAGAGCGTCTGTCCTGTCTGGAAGATTGATCACAAGAGAGAGAAGCGACAGTGTTCTGCTCCCTAGGACGCGCCCAGCAGCATGCTGCCCATTGGCTGATCAATGGCGGGGACACCTTTAGTGCTTTTAGCATAGGGCTGAGAGTGTACCTTGTCAGTACCCATTACTAGAAAGAACAGCTTCTTTCCCGAAGGAAGAGGCTGGTACGTCACATAGGCCCTGCAAGAACTCATTTTACATTTCAAGGCTTTACCTCGGTTGCGGCTATATGCAGGAAAGAAAATTTTGAAGTCTCGATAAATTGGCAATAAATTACATCCGATAATACGAAATGGCCAGGCGCCATGTACAAATGGACTCACCTTCATCTTGAAACAAAACACTGCCTATAGCGAGTTTTGTGATTTCTGTGATCATGCAAAACCCACGCGATGAATTAGGTGCACTAAAACAGAGGCAGTAATGAGTGAAACAGAAATTTCGACATCAATGTAAAATTCGCAGAGCGTCTTATTTCCTGTCAGTTCACACAAGAGAGGTGTTGATAATGTCACGACTCTGATGATTATAAAAGGTGAGGAGGGCCTGTAATGAAATGAAGTGTTCTTACGGCATAAGAGACTGGGCGTCTCCTTCTGGGCACGTAAGTCACCTGATGCAACTGTTTGTATTTGACGCCATTTCAGTGGCTTCCGCTCAATATTGATGTATTGGTAATGAGGACAATTCACAGTTCCTGTCCTGAGAAGAGAAAATCTCTGACCTGGTCGGGAATCGCATTAGGTCACCGTGATTGATAGTCAGCAACGCAAACGACAAGACCATGACCAGCTGCGAGATTACGCCTAAGTATCTCTCAGTTTTGTGGGACCCAAATAATGTGTCCAAAACACTTTATTCGAATGGAGCCAAAACAGGATTTGTTGGTGTTCGCAGTGACATGTTGTTCCAAAGTGCAGGGAGCAGTGATCCCAGTCTCTGTTCGGGCTCTTCCCAAGAATTCTTCACTATTATTATGTTGTCATTGTACCATGTCACCCAGTGCTGTAGCGAATCATCAAGGAAACTAGTCAGACCGTTAGTAAATGTGGCAGAGGAAATGTTTAGTCCAAAGGGAAACATCTTCTCCAGCTCTATTTCCAAATATCTATTGAAAGACGTATACATTGCCGGCGATGGGCGAGGCATGACAGAGTCTCTGACCAGAGAGTAGTTTATCATTAGCTGTTGCTAGCCTGTGCTTGACCACATGAGTCGACAATAGTAGTTGTCAGTAGAGATGGGCAAAACTGTTCTTTTCAGAGATTGGATCAGAACTGTTCACTCCCTGAAATGAATTAGCACTTTTTCATGACTCACCACTCATTTACAATAGAAAATAAATGGAAGGCACATTGCCCTTTAAACTTGGTTTATTCCAGTACTATACCTGTATTTTGATGTTATTTGATCCTATTTTGAAGTAACACAGACAATGAGTAAGAATTTTGTATTGTTTATTGAAATTTCCACGTTATGACAAAGTTTTGGATTATTGATTTATTTTGCACTATCGTGGTTTTTTGGGTGATTGGAAAATGTTGCAACTTGAGATTTACATTAACAATATATTTGGCTATAATGTATTAAAATTTAATTAACCTCATACAAATACATCGCAAGCCATATATTCTTAAAGTGAACGTTTCCTTCCGAAGACGCCTAAAATCGCAAAATCCGTACCAGAATAAGAAAAAAAAATATAAATTTGACTGTAAAACGAAAGTGCTGCATATAGCCTTACGCAGAATAAAACAAGGAAAATATTGGTGTATCACATTTTGCGATACATTTATCGGTTCGCTCGTAATTAAAGCGTAAATTCGAGTGTCCATAATAAAAATCCTATAGTAAGAGGAGTCGTCAGGAACCTAATCTAATCAGTTTAAACAAAGAAAAATAAAATAAAAACAATTGATGTATACATAACATAATAATGTAATATACATAGCTGTATTACTACGAAGAACAATATCCAGTAGAGACGAACTCCGATGCAGAGGCGCTGAGTCGAGCAGGTCGAGCCGCGAGCTGTATTACTGCATGAGCTGAGACCGCAGAGACCAGAGTGACACCTGAGTCGCTTTTCTCAACGCTCTGGCTAGAGTCGAGACGGTGGGGCGAGCGTTGAGCGGGCGAGTTCCGAGGGTGGGGGGGAGTGGTGAACTCACCCACTCCAAGACAAATCGTCCGTTCCCTTGCGAGCAGGTTGTTGCAAGTAGTTCCTATGTTATCCGCTAGGTGGCTTTCTGTCCTGTTGCTCGCATCAACTGCCCAGAGGGCAGGACGTGCGACTGAAACGATCGCCAACAGAGTGCGATGCGAAGTTACGCTGCGCCAGACACTGCAGGCGGCAGACGACGCACAGAGACGGCACGGCATATGTGAAACACAAAATCCAATGGGGCACTGCACAATGCAGGCAGCCAAGGTAGAAGCAGGGCAGAGGCCTGGCTGTGTTGTGTGGCGTGCATTGTGCTCTGACCAGCAGAGGCACTGCTGATATCCTCCGTCTCTCTCTCTCTCTCTCTCTCTCTCTCTCTGCCGTGGGAAACGTTTGGAGCTACCATTCTTTTTTTTTGAATCACTGATTGTTCACTCCTTTGAAAGATTCAACTCTATGCATTAGTTAAAGAGCGGACCCCCCATCTCTAGTTGTCAGTCGACAGTAGTCGTCAGTCCGTACTAGTCCGTGCTAGTCGGCGGGAGTCGGCATGCGTCGGCTGTGTGCTCTGCTCGCGACTCTGGTCAGGACTCTGGAGGATGAGTATTGTTGTAGAAGGTAAAGAAGCAGCCTTGCGCATATTTAATAATGTATGTTAATTGTAATTTAATTTGTTCCAAAAAAAATGCCCCAATAATAATTTTATAATATAAAGCAACTCTTGTAAAGAAAAGCATTTATTCCAATTTAAAGAATATTTCAAATGCATGATCATTCCTTCCAATAATAATAAAAAAAAATTATACGCCAGCATTGCACGAAGCTGTGCCGAAAAATTCCAACTTAAGAGCTGATATAATTGCGGTTTTTATTGAGGAAAATGTTTTTGCTTTTTTATTCAGAATACAGGGCCGAAGGCCAGCGCTGCTGTCCTCAAAAAGTTTATCAGGTTACTAAACATTTTTTTATTATTTTTGGTGTTTAGGAAGTTTTCTATTCCGAACTTGACATTAAATGAGAAAAGAATTTTTGTGGTAATATTAAGTGTGAATGCATTCTTTGCACAGAGACTATAAATTGGAGCCAATTTTGTTCAGAGGTTACATTAAGATTAATTTTGTTCAGAGCTAACAATATTTAAAAATTCATTTAATTATAAATTATACTTTTTTGGGAAGGTTACACTTGGCTCCATTACCATTTAAAAATATTTATGCTGGGGGGTTACACGGCCAGGATAAATATTTTTAAATGGTAATGGAGCCAAGTGTAACCTTCCCAAAAAAGTATATTTTATAATTAAATGAATTTTCCACCCTTCATGGGCACTACTAACCAAGGGCTGTCAGAAGATAAAATCGCCAGGTCGGTCACATCTTTATTGAAGACTGCCCAGATTTCCTCAAAGAGCTTTTATTTAGAAACCATAGTGATCCTGTAGGAGCGTACAAAGAAATCAGAATGCTCCATGCCTTATGTTCATACTGAAAACTCCTTATGACACCCAGATTTGGTAGGGAAATTATCGCATTATCCAATAACATTTCAGCTTCCTCCTCTGTTTCACATGAAGTAATATTTTTATTTGCCTCTAACATTTCAAGAGTTTTGGGTTAACTTCTTTTCACACGGACTCAATAATTTGGGATACTATTATTCGTCCAGATGAAGGCTCTCAGGTTATATACATCAGTTCCCTTGGGCCTCGAGTTGGTTTGTAGAACGTACGAGTCTGGCGGTACCCCATCTGACTTTCAGAGAAACGTTTTCCGTACAATTCTCAAGAATGCCGACAATAGCGAAAATTATCGACCCATTAGCTTAACAGCTCATGCATCCAAGATGCTGACCAGAACAATATACAGGAGAAAGGAAGAGACAATCGAACAATTGTTGATCAGTTTGGCTTTAGGAAAGGTAAAGGCACCAGAGAGACTGTTCTCACGTTTCCGTTGATAATAACAGCAAGACTAAAAGAAAATCAAGACGGTACATAGAATATGTCGACCTTGAAAATGCATTCGAGAATGTCAAATGTTTCGTAATTCTTGAGAGATGTTGGTGTAAGCTATAAGAAAATACAGGTAATATTACACGAACCAAGTGGGAAGCCCAAGAACGAAGTGTTAAGATTAAAAAGAGTGTAAGACAGGGATATAGTCTGTCGGTTTAACCATCAATCTTTACGCGGAAGAGGAAATAAAAGGTTGAAGAGTGAAGTGAAAATTCAAGGAGAAAAGATATCAACAGTAAGATTCGCTGGTGATGCTCAGTGAAATTAAAGAATTACCGGATGTGCTATGTGGAATGAGCAGTCTAACGAGAACAGAATACGGTTTGAGATCAAATCGAAGAAAGAAGAAAGTAATGAGAAGTAGTAGAAGTGAGAACAACGAGAAACTTAGCATCAGGACTGGTGATCACGAAGTAGCTGAAGTTAAGTCTACTGGTATCAAACATAGGCCTTAATCTGAGGAGGCAATTTCTGAGAATGTACGTTTGGAGGAAACCATTGTATGATAGTGAAACATGAACTGTGGGAAAACTGGAAAAGAAGAAGGTCGAAGCATTTGCGATGTGGTGCTACAGGCGAATATTGAAAATTAGATGGGCTGATAAAGTGAAGAATGAGGAGGTTCTTCGCAGAATCGGCGAGGAGGGGAATGTGTGGAAAACACTCACAAGAAGAAGGAACATGATGGTAGAACATCTGTTAAGACAGCAGAGAATAAGTTCTATGGTACTAAAGAGAGCTGTGGAGGCTAACAGCTGTAGAGAAGAACAAAGATTGGAATGCCTCCAGCAAATAATTGAGGACGTAATTTGCAAATGCTTCTCCAAGATCAAGAATTTGGTACAATAGAAGAATTTGTGGCTGATCGGTCAGATGAATGATGACCCCCCCCCCCCAAAAAAAAGAACGTACTGCTTTATCACCACTTACAGCTGGCACATGTTTAAACGAACATTTTCATGGATCAGTATTCTACAGCTTGCACATTCAGCTCTATCTCGTTCAAGAGTTTCTGATAATACTGAAATAAAAATAATACAAATTCTACTGATACCAGCCCAATCTCTATACTGTGTTCTTATTGATTTGAGTACTTTCCAGATTTTATTGGCTACTATATTACCTCTACCATTTTCTGCTTCATCGCATTTTTTTGACAATGTCATTCCTTATTTTTGTATCATTTGACAGGAGCTATTTCTCTTTTCACGAGATGTTCTAAAATACTCATCCAACTTGGTAGTCAGCCAATTCCAATATGACTAAATACATACTTCCGTTTACTGAAACTATTGCTCAGTTCTCTTCTACATTCATCTAAGGTTTTCTGAAAATATACGAAAAGCTCTCACCATTCTTCTTGTCTCCTCTTCTCATTCCTCAGCATTTCCTGTTGTCTTTTCATTTCCCTCTATTGCTTTTGTTTCTCTGCGCATTTGTCCAAAAACGTCCTCATGTTAAAATATACCTATACGTAAATTCTACAAATCTTAAATTAACACTAAATGCGTTTCGAAGTGCACAACACGATACACATACTCTATACATAAAATTACAAATTATTACATCATAATACGTTGACTTTACTGCAAAAATTAAACCTTCTAAACTATCGTTACTTACTCTGTTATGTTTTCTTCTTTTACTTAGTCTGAACCTATTGCAGCACACCACTTGCAACTAACTTGTCTCTACACAAACACAGCTGTCAAAATAATCGTCGATTTCTCCTTTATGGTGCTATTATATTCCAACCATCCAACCTTATTTAATTCTACTAACAACAGTTCTTAATTTCCATCGGTTGTACAGCACGAAGCTTCTGGCTGGCTGAGAATTGGAAAACCAGGCCAGTACTGTGTAATTACTGTGAGAATCAGTACAGCCATTTGAAGAACAAAATATATTGCAAACTGATCAAGATAAGAGATCTGCATGGAGTGAAAGGCGGCAACTGACTAAAAAATGAAAAATGTGCTATCATCCACATGAGTACTAAAAGGACTCCGCTAAATTTCGGTTACATGATAAATCACGCTATACAGAGGCTGTCAATACAACGAAATTCTTGGGGATTTCAGTTCCAAAGCATCTACATTAGAATGCTCACATGGATAATGTTGATGTAAAGCGCACCAAAGACTGCGTTTTACTAGAAACAGAATTAATAAGGAAACTGCCTACACTACGCTTGTCCGTCGTCTCTGAAGTGTTGCTGCGTGGTATGGGACGAATATCAGATAAGATGGACGGAAAAACTCAAAGAAGTTCAAAGAAGGTCACCTCGTTATGTATTATCGAGTAACAGGGTAGAGACTATCAAGGATAAGATGATTTGGGGTGGCTATCATTAAAACACAGGCGAACTTCTTGCGCGTGATCTTTCCAGGATATTTCATTCACCAACTTTCATCTGTGCATGCGAAAATATGTTGATGACGCCCACCTGCACAAAGAGAAATGATCATTACAATAAAGTAAGATATATCAGAGCTCTTACCGAAAGATTTACCTATTCGGTTTACCCTCTCGTTCTCTGTGAATGGAAAGGTAGATAACTAGTCTGAAGATGCATTGATATCCACTTTGTCAAGCACGCAATAGTGAAACGCAGAGTACTCCTGTAGATCTAGATATCAAAATGAAATATTTAGATATTATCATACTAAAATTACAGTTTAGTAACCAAACTGAAATCCACTTGCGGTCCCTAGGCTTACACACTACTTAATCTACTTTCAACTAACTTAATCTAAGAACAATATACATACCCATGCTCGAAGGAGGACTCGAACTTCCGACGGGGGAAGCCGCGTGAACCGTCGCAAGGCGCCTAAGACCGCGCGGCTACCATGCGCGGCTTTTAGTTTTTCTTCTACTTTTCTGAGGGTATCATTCAAAGAGTTTACGATTAACTTTTAACGTTGCTGGATCCGGTGTAATGTATTTATTGTTTGTTATGACGGCTGTGTTCTGTGTTGTATGAGAGTTCTGATATGTTGTTCTACCTCGTGTTGTCCATGTTAGAAACAAAAAAGAGATACAAAGCTTTAGAATATTGTTTTGTATCATTGTATACATTCTTTACTCATTCCCAGAGAAGAATGAAACGAAACATTTCTCTTAACAGTTATATACGCCAGGGTAAAGTATGAACAGTCAGTGTCTCCCGCCTTGGGTCAAAGATCCTTCTACGCCCTCAAATTTGTGGTACACTGCCTGAGAAAAACCGTGCGATTAGTAGACGAAAGGACGTGCCTCTCCAAGGGGAACCGAAAACATTTGATCGCAGTGTCATAGGTCAACCGATTCCTCTACAGGAAAACACGTCTGATATATTCTATACGACACTGGTGACGGCATGTGCGTCACATGACAGGAATATGTTGTCGACCTAACTAACTTGTACACTTGGGGAATGGGTAAAAAGATTCTTCTACCTTGCCCGATTTAGGTTTTCTTGTGGACGTGATAATCACTCCCAAAAAAGAGATGAAAACATAAAGAGTTTGTCAGATAAACTGCAACAAATGAATGCAACAGTTTCACAGTCGCACAGTTTTCCCTGTGCTCTGTCAAAACATATGTTTCTAACGTTTTCAAATTTTCCGTTTAGGTGTAGCGTGCCCATACTACGGCGCAGTTGCCTCCCATCGGACGGTCTGACGGACAGATAATAATTGTCTGAAAATGAAAAATTAAAATTTTCACTTGATGGAAGACTCGATCCAAGGACTTCTAGTTCCGCAGCTGCTCACGCTAACCACGGGACCACGGCGCTCTTGACCCCATGTCGTCCTTGATGTTGCCTATCTTGCACATGGACTCCTCAGTTTGTATATTTTGCTTATTTTTTCATAGTTCCACACAACTTCTTCCTGTTTTCTCGATTGATCTGTGTTCAGTTTTTCAAGACCTATCCAGTGTGCTAACTTATAACTAAATCTGAAGGGGGTGCGACGGGGAGGTTCCCTTGTAAGCAGAATGTAGTAGCTGTTCCTTGAAATTCTAAATACTCACACTACCGGTTCCATGCACATCCTAGCGGGGACAGGTCTGAGGACTTTGCTAACTGTGAGAGGGAGTACCTCAACATCATGCTGACAGATCATAGAGATGTCCCCCATGTGTGGAAAAGCACTGTCCTGTAGAAAAATGTCGCCATGACACTGTCACATTAGAGGTAATGCGTAACGACACAGCATGTGCATGATGTACTGATATGTCTTCAGATCTGCATCAGTCTCTAGCAGCTGTGGCATGAACTCATAGCTGAAACCTTTCCAAGCCATGACGTCATGAGGTAACACTGCTGTACCTGTCCAAAAGATTGTAGGAAAAACACATTTATCCAGATCTCCGCTACACTCCCCAATGATAATAATCCAGGATTGTGCAGAACTGCGATTCATCGTCGAACATAGTGCGATACCATTCATCATCACTATATCCTTCCCCACTCCAAATGCAGCTTTTTTGTGTGATGTTAATAGCAGCCTACTTACGAGGCGGTAATTCCTTAGGTATGCTGCTGTTATTCGCCGACTAATGTTGGAGGGTACAGAATGTTGCAGGGATTCCATTACCTTTCCACAGACAGCAGGTGCAAATGTGAAGGGATGAGATGTACGGACAACGTATCCATTCTCTTTGTAGTTGTCCGACGTAATCGACGAGAACCTTGATGACGAGTATATCTGCCACCACATACCCCTTTAGTCTAACAACTCGCCATTGACACAGTGTAGTGTCCCACAAATTTGGATACTGCGCGATTCGACCAACCAGCCAAATGGAGAAAGGCAAGGAGGCCTTTTCAATCTCTATCACATGCTGATAACATTGTGTCACACGAGTATGGAGCATCTCTGTGTCTACATCTACATCTACATTTATACTCCGCAAGCCACCCAACGGTGTGTAGCCGAGGGCACTTTACGTGCCACTGTCATTACCTTCCTTTCCTGTTCCAGTCGCGTATGGTTCGCGGGAAGAACGACTGCCGGAAAGCCTCCGTGCACGCTCGAATCTAGCTGAATTTACACTCGTGATCTCCTCGGGAGGTATAAGTAGGGGGAAGCAATATATTCGATACCTCATCCAGAAACGTACCCTCTCGAAACCTGGACAGCAAGCTGCACCGCGATGTAGATCGCCTCTCTTGCAGGGTCTGTCACTTGAGTTTGTTAAACATCTCCGTAACGCTATCACGCTTACCAAATAACCCTGTGACGAAACGCGCCGCTCTTCTTTGGATCTTCTCTATCTCCTCTGTCAACCCGACCTGGTACGGTTCCCACGCTGATGAGCAATACTCAAGCATAGGTCGAACGACTGTTTTGAAAGCCACCTCCTTTGTTGATGGACTACATTTTCTAAGGACTCTCCCAATGAATCTTAACCTGGCACCCGCCTTACCAATAATTAATTTTATATGATCATTCCACTTCAAATCGTTCGCTACGCATACTCCCAGATATTTTACAGAAGTAACTGCTACCAGTGTTTGTTCCGCTATCATATAATCATAGAATAAAGGATCCTTCTTTCTATGTATTCGCAATACATTACATTTGTCAATGTTAACGGTCAGTTGCCACTCCCTGCACCAAGTGCCTATCCGCTTCAGATCTTCCTGCATTTCGCTGAAATTTTGTAATGCTTGAAACGTCCCCTTTGAACAATTTTACATGTGAAACGTCCACTTAGAACAATTATACAAGCCTGTGCTTAACCTGACACACAATATTATTTAGCGCAACGCAATCTGACTTTCAATAACCCCTACAAAACAATGGCCCTGACTAACTTTAACCTATACCTTTTACAAATCACTTACCTCACAAAAATCTTCGCTACTCAAGCTACTGCAAAACAGCGAGCGCCACTACTGCCAGCTAAATAAAAGATTCAAACTACTGAAGGTACTAACTACTGATAGGGATAGTTAGCAAATGAAAGATATTAATAGAGAACAAACAATGTATTTACCTTAATATTCATAATTGACATTCAGTCTTACAGATTATCAAAACTCCGCCATCTCTCTCCCCACGTCCACCACTGCTGGCGGCTCACCTCCAACTGCCCAACGCAATCTGCTGTTCACATCCAGCTATAGCAGTTCATGACAACAATGGCAGGCAACAATGCAAACTAGCCACATACTGCACACAGCACAGCCAGAGAGCGCTACGTAACGTTGCCAATAAGAAAACATAAACATCAAACTTACATAAAGAAAACATAAACAGCCTACTTACATAGCCCCCATGCTCCCCACAAAAAATTTTACAAATGTTTTTGGCCAGTGGCCAATAATGATTTGATAAAATTTTTCATAATTACACTAACAAAGATATCCAATGCACACACTTATTGATACAATGTTGGTCAAAAGCTAAAATTTTTTTCACAGTCAATAAAGACAGTCCAGATTGTTCATCATAATAGTAATTACAGTTTTTGTTTTTCACAATGTCTCATTAGTAAAAGAAATTGCACATAGAAGTAGTGGATTTCCATGCAGTCTTGAAGAAGTAGTGTTGTCCTTCCAACGGAAAGACAGTGCTGACTCTTGAAATGCTGACAGGTAATGGGCCACAATGGAGCAAACCCACAGCAGAGTCATTCGAAGTTCTGACGAATATTGGTAGGTAGGTCATCACTGAGCAGACCCACTGCAGTCCTGGTAGAGAGTATTGTATTGGTGGGCCACCAGAGGTGCAGACCCACAGTAGTCCTTGTAGAGATAATTGTATTGGTGGGCCATCAAAGATGCAGACTCACTGTAGTCCTTGTAGAAAGTGTGGACAGGCCCACTGTAGTCCTGGTAGAGATTGTGGTATTGGTGGGCCACCAGAGGTGTAGACCCACTGTAGTCCTTGTAGAAAGTGTGGACAGGCCCACTGTAGTCCTGGTAGAGATTGTGGTATTGGTGGGCCACCAGAGGTGTAGACCCACTGTAGTCCTTGTAGAAAGTGTGGACAGGCCCACTGTAGTCCTGGTAGAGATTGCCAGCAGCCATCTGTTGCGACTGTGCAGGTGCACAATCACCATTGAAGAGTCTTGCGGATAATAGAGCAAGTCCATAACCACCACTTGTGCATTCACAAAGTTTTTGGGAATTGTCCTTAGAACCAGCAATGCTGTTATCCAGTCCCTTGCTGAATTAGTAACACACGTGCAAACACTAACAGTCCCAACTTCTCACATATTGTCCATATACTATGACCAACAGAAATGTGTGCAGTGAAATGAATGCTTTCAAGTTACTTAATTTGATTAACTGGCGTCAATTACAATTATATAACATAAGAATACAATTACAAAGATACAAAATACAACATTAAAGACATAACAATACAGATAATATTTGTAGTAATAGGGGCTTTACAAAAGAATAGAAATAAACATATACATCAGTGTTACAGGAATGATGACATGAGTACATACATAAAAGATCAGAATCACTTTTGAAACGTCAACTTCACACATGAGCATGAAAACAACACAGAATAAATAATGTCTAAGCATCTTTACAAAGAAAATAACAGAATATTAGAAAAATTCTACAACATAGCTCTCATCAGCTAAACACATAAAGACAGGAAAACACTAATACACAAGGGCACACAAACATATAGAGGAATAACACAAAAAGGAAAGGACAACACACAATTACATATTTGGAAAAGGCAGCAAAGAGGAAAGGACAGGGTTTGGTTTACTGCAGTATTTTGCTTGGAGAACTCCCTTCATTCCATAGATCGTTCGTCTTATTTCAACCTTTGCTTCCACCAAAAAAATCCTATCCAAGCATGCTTTCTGTATTTATGTGTTCACATATTTCTTACCTCATTATTTATTTCCAAGATAATCCTACCTATATCTCCTTCCTGTATTCCATTCATATTTCTTTCAAAATAATTATTTCTGATTGTACAATACTCATTGGGGCCCAAATCTTTCTTCGCAATGCATTCTTTACCTATTCTCCATAGTCAGTTTCTTATATAGTCTACCCCCTCTTAAGCTAACTTAAATCTACTGAGCTCAGATATATATACCAAGGGACGAGGCAATGCAGCAAAAAAAAAATAATTAACACAAACATCAATGACAAAATATAGAAATGGCAAAGCAAGCAGCATAAATTAGCAAAGCAAGTGCAATATTACAACTAATATAAGGCAATGCAGGAAACAAGAAAAACTAGCTTAGAAGAGTAACACAAAGTCAAATTCAGTAACACTATGCCTGACAAACAGCAGCAACTTATACCTAAACATGACATAGCTCAAGCAGAAAAAATATTACAGGAAACAACAATGCAGACAAGGGAAATGCGTATTCACATCTTAATGTCTATGTAATTAAAGTGGTGCACCATAACAACTGATTGTAAAAAAATACTACCATGTACTTGAAAAGAAAATTAAGTGTTACTGTTACTAGTTACTTCTTATTGTTCTTTCCTTTCCAAGTGCTCCTTTTTTAAAGAATGTGGATTACAAAATTATCATTTAATAGATCTGTTGACAGAAAGAGTTCACATTAGCAAATGCATCTCATTTTATAAAAGCAATGCTGCAACACAGCTGGAAACCAGATATCAAATGAAATAAGCAATTACACAAACCAAAGCATAAAAATATCATTCAGTAGTCATGTGACATTTCATTTCATAAGTTAATGGCTCTCAACTCTCGTAGAAAGACACTAGTCATAATCAGGTGTGCAGATGTAAAAATATTTCTTGTCATTTTGTTAGGCATTTCAGTAAATATCATAAATTTTTAAGTAACGAGGGTGTCGCATTAGCGATGAAAGGCACATCCTAATGGCTTATTCTCCAGGTGTTTGACACAGCTGTGTGCCCACAACGCATTACAAAAATCATATGTTTTCAAGTAACGAGCGTGTCGCATTAGCGATGCCCTCTACAAAGGAATGTTATTAAAGTAGGCTGTTTATGTTTTCTTTATGTAAGTTTGATGTTTATGTTTTCTTATTGGCAACGTTACGTAGCGCTCTCTGGCTGTGCTGTGTGCAGTATGTGGCTAGTTTGCATTGTTGCCTGCCATTGTTGTCATGAACTGCTATAGCTGGATGTGAACAGCAGATTGCGTTGGGCAGTTGGAGGTGAGCCGCCAGCAGTGGTGGACGTGGGGAGAGAGATGGCGGAGTTTTGATAATCTGTAAGACTGAATGTCAATTATGAATATTAAGGTAAATACATTGTTTGTTCTCTATTAATATCTTTCATTTGCTAACTATCCCTATCAGTAGTTAGTACCTTCAGTAGTTTGAATCTTTTATTTAGCTGGCAGTAGTGGCGCTCGCTGTTTTTCAGTAGCTTGAGTAGCGAAGATTTTTGTGAGGTAAGTGATTTGTAAAAGGTATAGGTTAAAGTTAGTCAGGGCCATTGTTTTGTAGGGGTTATTGAAAGTCAGATTGCGTTGCGCTAAATAATATTGTGTGTCAGGTTAAGCACAGGCTTGTATAATTGTTCTAAGTGGACGTTTCACATGTAAAATTGTTCAAAGGGGACGTTTCATATGTCGACCCTTAGCCTAGGATACCTCACTGGAATCTTCTGATTTTTTCTTGTAGTTTGTGTATTTAGTGTAGCTTTTGTTTATTGCTAGTGCGTAATTGTAGAGAGAATCTCCTTTGTAGTTGCAGTCTTTCATTGTTGTACAGTAAAACAGTTGTGGCATGCATGTAGCTTTGCGCCAAGTATTTCGCTGCTGCAATTAACTAGATATTATTTTCAGTGCTATGTTAATGTGTTCTCTTATTTTTGCTCTTCAAATTGTGTTTTTGTGTGTTATCGTGTGAAATATTGTCTCAATAATGGCGTGTGAAAAACGTAACACTCGGCTCCAAAGTAAACTAAGAAACGACAGTGAAGACGAAAGCAATGTGTTAGCGCCACTGTGTAATGAGTTAACTAATGTTCAAAGTAGTAATTTGGTAACTGTGCATAGGGAAATGGAGCGGGCGTCAAACAATGGCGTAGACAGTCAAACAGGTAGTGAACAGGGAAGCATTATCGATCGATCGGTCGGCAACAGCTCGCCTCAGGAATCCGAAATGATAGGACACAATTTTGCAAATACTGTAGATTCAGGTTTTGCGTCCTCACCGGTTTCTCAAATGAGTCAAGACACATTTTCTGCTTGTCAAAATGTGAATGCTGCCGGTGAAAACGCACTGCCAAAGAGCATAGAGAAACAGATTCCAGACACTAATACATTATTATTGCAATTAATGCAAAAAAATGGAACAAAATCAGAAACAAACACAGCAACAGTTAGATACAATGGGACAAAATCTGCAAAAGTTAGACACAGTGGAACAAAATCAGAGACAAACACAGCAAAAGCTTCAAAAGTTAGACTCATTGGAACAAACACTTGAACAAACACGTGAAGATTTAACTACTGAGTTACATAAAATCGAATCGAAATGTCAAAAAGTCTGTAATGACGTAAAAACACAAATTTGTGAGCATTTCCAACCTATTTTTTCGCTGCATGAAAATGCATTACAGAATCACGAAGCAGCCATAAAAGAGCTGCAAACCATTGTTCATGAAAATCATGAGACCTTGTGGGCTAAAATTGACTCAGTTGCATCTACCGATTCGGTAACGCAACTTGCAAAAACTCAGGAAAACTTAAAGGACACAGTAGAAAGACACATGGAGGAAATTAGTTCATTATCAGAGAAAGTAGCCGAACTTTCGGATCAGGTCACTAATTTATCTACAAAGGTAGATGATGATCTGAATGACACAAGACCCGTAGCCTTCATTGACACAGAAGAGTATGAACAAATAAGAAAATTCAAACAAAATCAGAATCAAATTAATACGCAATACAAAAGAGAAATGCGGGAAGTACAAGATCAGCTGACACAGGTAATACAAGAATTACGTATTTCAGAGGACACTCGCGCCCCAATAAGGGAAGAGGGACATAGAAATATGAAACGTCCCCTTTGAACAATTTTACATGTGAAACGTCCACTTAGAACAATTATACAAGCCTGTGCTTAACCTGACACACAATATTATTTAGCGCAACGCAATCTGACTTTCAATAACCCCTACAAAACAATGGCCCTGACTAACTTTAACCTATACCTTTTACAAATCACTTACCTCACAAAAATCTTCGCTACTCAAGCTACTGCAAAACAGCGAGCGCCACTACTGCCAGCTAAATAAAAGATTCAAACTACTGAAGGTACTAACTACTGATAGGGATAGTTAGCAAATGAAAGATATTAATAGAGAACAAACAATGTATTTACCTTAATATTCATAATTGACATTCAGTCTTACAGATTATCAAAACTCCGCCATCTCTCTCCCCACGTCCACCACTGCTGGCGGCTCACCTCCAACTGCCCAACGCAATCTGCTGTTCACATCCAGCTATAGCAGTTCATGACAACAATGGCAGGCAACAATGCAAACTAGCCACATACTGCACACAGCACAGCCAGAGAGCGCTACGTAACGTTGCCAATAAGAAAACATAAACATCAAACTTACATAAAGAAAACATAAACAGCCTACTTACATGCTGCAACTTCTCTGTATACTACAGTATCATCCTTCACAGTGTTGGCTGAACGCTAACAATGTTCATGCTCTTTATATGCCCTATGACACCTGGTAAATAAAACTAACCGTGAACAGCAGTACTGCACTCTGTTAGCATTTTCACTGCTTGCGGAGAATAAGCAACACTTACCTTTCACAAACTACCTGTAGTGTGTGCATGTAAAAAGTTACATCGACATTAAGACACGTGTTCTGGTTGTTTCACTTCTTTTGTCTGGAAGTGGGCTACGAGATTAATGACTCAAAGTGAAGCTACAAACATTGCCTCACCAAAATTAAAAATCATAAGAAGTAACATCATCCTCTGTCACCTCCATTTTAGGATAAACACTCACTTAAGCTGGTGACAATGTATATAACTGCGTTTCAAATGCTGATTCCACAGATAGGACGACTTCTGAGACCTTTCCGCTCAGCAAGCGAGCACAGGCGATTTAGCGGATGCCATGACCGCATTCTCGGTTTTCTCTGTGATGAATAGTTAATTTGCTCAGACAAACTCAGTAGAGAATGTTTCCTCCTGTATCATCAGCAAGTCGAGGAGCGTTCGCGCATATGTCTGTCGCATCTGGATTTCTGCTGAGCTCTGCGCTCGGAAGACTAAGTTAAACGCGTCGGGCGGCGGCGGCGGCGCGGCCAAGTTGCATGAAATGTGGTTTCTGCCGTCGCGGCCGGAAGCTGCAGAGCCGCTTCCGCCGGGTGACTGATGGCTGGCCGGCAAGCGAGCGCGGCGCGCGGCGCCTCTGGACTGCTGTCAGCGCCGCCCCCACCCCCTCCCCTCCCGCCCTACCACCACTCCGCCAAACGCCGCCGCGCTAGAAGCTCTCGCCACGCCTCGTCTGCGGAATGCTGCGTATGCTGAGCACCCATTCGTCATCCCACCCGAGCGGCTGTGCTGCGTTGGGCGCTCGTGGGCGTCCGAACACCGAGTAATGATGGAAGATTGATTAGTTTCCCGGCCCGCTCTGGTCGTCCACTTCAACTGTTTTTCCATACCACTTTACTTAATTAGAAAACAGAGACAGCCAATAACGCAGTAAATGGATGACCATGTAGGGGGTATTCACAGACCTGTGGTTTGTCTCCATGAAATATGCATTTTTTTCTTTCATTGAACCTTTCCTCTTCTGCTCTTCTGTGATCGTAGCAAATTAGGACCCCTGTGTTCTACGTCGTCTGTGTATGCAATACGTCCTATTCGAGTAAGATTAAGATATGACATCGCATTAATGAAAATATATATTTGTCTCACATCACCTGCGCTCCCACCCCACGGGAGCCCGCAAAGAGTTTTCAGAGATGGAGCAAAATTCTTTAATAGCCATTTTCATTGTAACTGATTTGACGATTTTGAAATGTGGTGTCCTAATTACCGTGTTTGACAAACAGCATACAAAACTAATGATGTATCACAAGACTGCTAATCATGCACGCAGTACAAGTTATTTTCTGTGTAATATGTATCCCACATTATAACATCCAAATTGTGGAGCCGATTTTCGTTAAAATGAGACATCAGCATTCTATATTACACCCAGATAGGCCAATTCTTAGTATTATGACAGTGATCTTATCATCTCCTTCGGAAAACCTGGTATGTACTGCACAGTTCAGTATCATTTCTTAATAAGTGTGCCTTGTCATATACGGTGTAGCACACCACAGGAAATTTGTAGTCTATGATAAGCTAATATCGACTTTATGCATATCGGGGTGTATTACATGAAAACTAGTCTGTGACATAGCTTCTATAATTCGTCTCCTACACCCACATATATTACTGTGATTTGTGGATACACTTAGAAAATAACTGTAATCGCAGGAAGTAATCGGAATTTATAACAGAAGTTGGTGAGCCATAATTTCTAGCTGTATAATAGGGTGATGACACCACATGCTATGTGAGCTGTAATAGAGGGAAGCCGACAAAGCATTCTAACTTAAACATCCAATTACAAAGTGCGTGGGTCGAACAAACTGTGTAAGATTACGCTAAATAAGATTAAACAACAATGTGGAACGAAGATGGCATCACATAGGCGAGTGCAAGTGTCGATCAGGCTGTGGCATGATTCTCTAAGGAGCCAGCGGAACAGTCTGATGGCTGGCAGTGTATCTTCACGTCATGTGGTGTTGTCACTCGTCGTATGATGTCAACAAACTGCAGAGTCCTTTCAGAGATCCCAAAATCGTCGATGTCACAGACAATTATTACAAGGATTACTGAATTACTGAATTCAACCAAGATTGGTAGATTTTGTCGCGGGATCGTTATGGAGATGTTCAATAGAGTACAGAGGCGGTCGCTCAAAATGAGGCACTGCGTGTTATGGAGAGATTTGCTATTGGAAAACTCGGAAGGAGTATCTTGTCGGTAATATATTACTTCCTTCAGCAATGAGAAATTAGGGCTGATGCAGTGGTTTTGCAATCATTCTTTGTATATGGGAGCATGTGCCTGGGTTAAAAGTCACATGTATGGTGGTGCGTGGTTTTCTCTCGTCCCAATTCTCGATATATATATATAGTAGCATCGCTTGGGAAACACTGTGGATGAATGAAAAACAATCACGTCAACCTACGTGCAGGAGCCCAACTGTCGCAAATCGCGTCCGTATGTCACTTAGAGGCTGTAAACTACGATTCCGCTCCATCTTTGGAAAAATTTCTAAGTGATAAAAGATACTCTAGCCGAAATCTGATATCAAAGTCGTTACATTCTCGAAAACACGTGAGAAAAAATGAATAACTTGAATGTCATAATCTTGTGGGGGGATCATGTTGTATGGCGTGATAGTGATCTGTGGATCATGTACTAAGGCAGTGTGTAGATGCTACACTAAGCAATGTACAATAAGAGATGCAACAGCAAGGCCTGTTTGTTCATTGACCTATTAATTAGAAGGAAGGTCACCGTTGGCCGTAATTTTGATGGTTTATTGACAGGAAAATCGATTTTCATTCACTTAGTGATCATCTTCAGTGCTGTAGTCACTATGTGATTGAAAATCGATTTTGCTGTCAATAAACCATCAAAATTACGCCCAATGCTGACCTTCCATCTAATTTCCCTTATATGGTCGTTGTGCACACAGCACTCTATGGAGTCGCCAATCAGTTGACTTATTAATCTTTTCATACGTTCTTAGAATATGTTCCATTCAAACTGCAGTCCTTCTGAGTTTATTTTAACACACCACTTGTTTTAAAAAGCTGAATTGGGAGGGCTACTGCAGCCTAGTTGTGTGGGAACTGTACATTCTATTGTAAAATATGGAGTTTCAGTCTTCGATCGCTATTCTTTATTTTCAATTACCGGTTTCGGGCTAGCTGCCCATCTTCAGATCTGTTAGACAATGTTAAAAATGTAATTAATAAGAGAGATACAGTTAGTGAAAAAATATCTTAGTTTACAAAAAGAAATTTTGGAACGTATAAAATGCCAACATACCATATGTTGTAGTTACAGAGTAACTTGTCCGTACAGAACACACAGTTCACTGTCATAAGTAAAGTAAATTTCAATCTGTTAAAACATTATATCGCAGTATTTAAGAGTAACCTGATTGGTAACAGTAAAAAGTGCCCTCTACCTATAACAATTGTGCATCTGTTATTATTTCGCCGTATATATTATTGGCGAATATTCTTTTTAATAAAACAATTTTTAAGGTAATAACAAATGAATAATCTTTTTGAGTGGACCATGAAACGAAAAATTTTTACATTAATTTAAAATTTCTTTATAAAGAAACATAAAATATAATTAAAATGTAGATATCCTTCCGAAAATGTGCGTTTACTCTTCTTTGTTTTTGATTGGTGGTGGAGTGGATTTCCCTACGTCAGAACGTATACAACGCCACGCCGAGTTGTCTTGCGCCGCGCCCAATTCACCTCGCCGCCAGTACGCTGAGGGCCGTTCCGCTGTAGCTGTTTCTTACTGGGGCGTGCTGTTGCATTCAAGAGTAAGCCTAAAACAGGTCTTTAAAAATCTCATAATAATTCCTGTGCATAAAATCACTTTGCTCATTAAGTAGTAGGCCTGGGGTTTTTCTTTGATGTGCGTATATTTCAATCTCTTCGAGCACGTTGAGATAGAGACTTTTTGGAGCTTTATGTAGCACCTCCATTTGTTGATTTATATTACTAACTTCATGTCTACTCTCTTTTACATGTGTTCCAAATGCTGTTCGATTGCTATGACTGCAATGTTCCCTGTATCGAATTTCAAAGTTCCGCCCTGTTTATCCTATATAATAACTGTCACATTCAGCACATTTAATCTTATATACTCCGGAATTATTGTATTTCATTTGTTTCGTCGTTGCTGGTTTATGTCTTAATCTATGTGCCATTTGCCCTTCGTTCTGAAATGCCACTGCGATGTTTTTTGGAAAGCATTTAGCAATTCTGTCCGACACACGCCCTTTGTATGTCAGGGTGACAAACTTCTTCTTAACTCTAATTTTCCTAGAATCGCTACTGATGCCCGCGGCTTTGTTTTTGATTTTGTTAAACATACGTGTAACATCTTGTGTCCTGTATCCGTTAGCTGCTGCTACTTGCTTAATAATACCCAGTTCTTTCTGCAACTCATCTGCCTGTAGTGGCAATCTGAGGGCTCTGTTGCACATTGCATGAAAGTACGCTCTTTTATGTTGTGCCGGGTGGTGCGACGTCGCTACTATGATGTTGTCGGAGCACGTGTCTTTTCTATAGACGCCGAAAACATGTTTGCCTCCCTCCTTTCTGATAGTCAAATCTAAATAGTTAATCGCCCAGTTGTTTTCCATTTCTAGTGTGAATTGAATTTTTGGATGCTGCTCGTTTAAAACTTTAGTCATTTCCTCTACGTCTTCTTTTTCCCCTTTGAATAATAAAATACTGTCGTCAACATACCGTCTGTAATAAATTAACTTCTCCTTAATTTCTGGAAAAGAGCTAAAAACTTTGTTCTCAAAGTCATTCATAAAAATTTCAGCTAAAATGCCTGATAGACTGTTACCCATAGCTAAACCCTCATCTTGAATAAAAACTTTATCGTTAAAGATAAAACTATTAAAACTCAGTGTGAACTCTAGCATATCTACGAGTTCGACGATTTCACCCATGCTCATTGACTTATTTTTTTATCAGGTTTTTCCTTATAATTTGCAAAGTTTCTGGTATTGGTATATTAGTGTAGAGGTTCACGACGTCCAATGAGGCTAGGACTGCATCCTTTGGGATTGCAATGTCCTTCACTTCGTTCGCGAAACACACACTATTTTTTACGTTGTAAACTTGCTCGTATTTATACGCAGATTTTAACTTACGGTACAAAGCTTTATTCAAGAGCTCATTAACGGCTTCCTTCCCATTGCAAATAACACGCATTGGTTTATTCTCCTTGTGCAATTTTATTTGCGCTCTTGCTTCTGGTGTTCTTGGATTCATCTTTACTAATCTAGCTTTTTCATTTGGAGTGAATAAAAATAGTATTGTTTCTATCCTTGCCTTCAAATCTGTCTGAAACTTCTTTGTTAAATCTTTTTTGACTTCTTTAATTCCATTTTCCTGAAAAAAACCGCATTGTCTTATCTATATATTCCTTTTCGTAAATGACAACTGAGGTACTGCCCTTATCTGACTTAATCACGATTGCGTTGTTAGAATCCAGTTTTAAGTTAATTTCTTTCACTAACCTCATCTCACTATATTTACTGTTATGTAAAGTTTTCTGGCATTCAATTGCCTCTTTGGCTTTGATGGCGATACATGTCTCCTGGAATTTAGTTAACTTAGCATCCCTACATGCTACCTTAACTTCTGCGATCATTCTCTTGATGTCTCGATCTTGCAAGTTCGTTCGCGGATTATGCTTAAGCCCCTTATCCAAAAGCTTCTGCTCTTCTTTAGAAAAGACAATATCTGTTAGGTTAACGGTTCTGTCATAAAACTTATGTACATACTGTATTTTATCTGTTTCCCTCTCTGCCTTTGCTATTGCTAAAACACCAGAAGCAAGAGCGCAAATAAAATTGCACAAGGAGAATAAACCAATGCGTGTTATTTGCAATGGGAAGGATGCCGTTAATGAGCTCTTGAATAAAGCTTTGTACCGTAAGTTAAAATCTGCGTATAAATACGAGCAAGTTTACAACGTAAAAAATAGTGTGTGTTTCGCGAGCGAAGTGAAGGACATTGCAATCCCAAAGGATGCAGTCCTAGCCTCATTGGACGTCGTGAACCTCTACACTAATATACCAATACCAGAAACTTTGCAAATTATAAGGAAAAACCTGATAAAAAATAAGTCAATGAGCATGGGTGAAATCGTCGAACTCGTAGATATGCTAGAGTTCACACTGAGTTTTAATAGTTTTACCTTTAACGATAAAGTTTTTATTCAAGATGAAGGTTTAGCTATGGGTAACAGTCTATCAGGCATTTTAGCTGACATTTTTATGAATGACTTTGAGAACAAAGTTTTTAGCTCTTTTCCAGAAATTAAGGAGAAGTTAATTTATTACAGACGGTATGTTGACGACAGTATTTTATTATTCAAAGGGGAAAAAGAAGACGTAGAAGAAATGACTAAAGTTTTAAACGAGCAGCATCCAAAAATTCAATTCACACTAGAAATGGAAAACAACTGGGCGATTAACTATTTAGATTTGACTATCAGAAAGGAGGGAGGCAAACATGTTTTCGGCGTCTATAGAAAAGACACGTGCTCCGACAACATCATAGTAGCGACGTCGCACCACCCGGCACAACATAAAAGAGCGTACTTTCATGCAATGTGCAACAGAGCCCTCAGATTGCCACTACAGGCAGATGAGTTGCAGAAAGAACTGGGTATTATTAAGCAAGTAGCAGCAGCTAACGGATACAGGACACAAGATGTTACACGTATGTTTAACAAAATCAAAAACAAATCCTCGAGCACCCTGACATACAAAGGGCGTGTGTCGGAAAGAATTGCTAAATGCTTTCCAAAAAACATCGCAGTGGCATTTCAGAACGAAGGGCAAATGGCACATAGATTAAGACATAAACCAGCAACGACGAAACAAATGAAATACAATAATTCCGGAGTATATAAGATTAAATGTGCTGAATGTGACAGTTATTATATAGGATAAACAGGGCGGAACTTTGAAATTCGATACAGGGAACATTGCAGTCATAGCAATCGAACAGCATTTGGAACACATGTAAAAGAGAGTAGACATGAAGTTAGTAATATAAATCAACAAATGGAGGTGCTACATAAAGCTCCAAAAAGTCTCTATCTCAACGTGCTCGAAGAGATTGAAATATACGCACATCAAAGAAAAACCCCAGGCCTACTACTTAATGAGCAAAGTGATTTTATGCACAGGAATTATTATGAGATTTTTAAAGACCTGTTTTAGGCTTACTCTTGAATGCAACAGCACGCCCCAGTAAGAAACAGCTACAGCGGAACGGCCCTCAGCGTACTGGCGGCGAGGTGAATTGGGCGCGGCGCAAGACAACTCGGCGTGGCGTTGTATACGTTCTGACGTAGGGAAATCCACTCCACCACCAATCAAAAACAAAGAAGAGTAAACGCACATTTTCGGAAGGATATCTACATTTTAATTATATTTTATGTTTCTTTATAAAGAAATTTTAAATTAATGTAAAAATTTTTCGTTTCATGGTCCACTCAAAAAGATTAATCATTTGTTATTACCTTAAAAATTGTTTTATTAAAAAGAATATTCGCCAATAAAATATACGGCGAAGTAATAACAGATGCACAATTGTTATAGGTAGACGACACTTTTTACTGTTACCAATCAGGTTACTCTTAAATACTGCGATATAATGTTTTAACAGATTGAAATTTACTTTACTTATGACAGTGAACTGTGTGTTCTGTACGGACAAGTTACTCTGTAACTACAACATATGGTATGTTGGCATTTTATACGTTCCAAAATTTCTTTTTGTAAACTAAGATATTTTTTCACTAACTGTATCTCTCTTATTAATTACATTTTTAACATTGTCTAACAGATCTGAAGATGGGCAGCTAGCCCGAAACCGGTAATTGAAAATAAAGAATAGCGATCGAAAACTGAAACTCCATATTTTACTTAATGAACGATCGCGGAATTCCCAGTGAGACAACTATGTCTAGTTTTGATAAACATTCTATTGTCGCAGAGCTTTTAAGAAAAAAGTAATTCAAACTTTCACTGTTCGTACAAGTATTGTAATTCCACAGGTCATAAGGGAAAAAAAATCTTTTTAACAAGCATAAACCAACGTTTCTAAAAAAATTACTCTTTTTACTATAGTTAGTATCTTACGTCTATGAAAAAGGAAAAAACGAAAGTCGAAAAGAAAGAATTAAGGAAACGAGAACTCGAGTTTATGGCGAAGACCACTTCCATTATTAAAGTATATAAAACGCTACTGGAAAAAGTGGAAGCCATTGCAGATATGAAGGCTAGTCTCACATGTTACTTTGAAAACAGTTTTTGGAGATATCTGGTTACAAGTGGAGAATATAAGATATTAATATTTAGTTTAAATGCCAATGGTCAGTGACCACACATTGACATAGTGGGCAAAAAGGTTGATTCGGCCATATTTACTATGATAAATGACGCACGAAAAATCTGTCTACGAAGCTCCAGTCGCGTTTGGATCTACTTAAAAACATTGGTTGCATTGCATCGGTATGTAGTGGGTGGGATGTGCATCTGAAAACGGAATACCTAAGTTTAATGCGCACTTGTTTGTAAAAGTTCTAAACAAAGATCTATATTGTAATGCCACAATAATATGGAGTAGAATAATTCCCAGTGTACATCCAAGAAGCTATGGAATGTTTTAACAATAGTGTAATGCAGGAGATTAGAGGCAAAATTTAAATTACTGAATGCTCTCGGCTAGAAGAGTTGCAAGAAGGAGGTAACATAAATGATAAAGCAATAAAAGAGAAACTTTATGGTATAAAAAGTAGATATGTATTGTTATTCGATGTCATGGCTTGTCTGTATTTGTCATGTCACTTGTTGGAAAAAGAATTGCACATTCCGATTTACATTTAAATCATAAGTGAAAAATAAAGCCGGATGTTATCAGAAGTACACAGAGCAAGCAAAGAGAGGGTAAGCACAGATCAATAAATGTTTGCTGCAGGTATATGTTTTTTTTTTTTTGTAATTTACCACCCTGGCAAAAAATCCTATTCACTATGACATACATGTGTCTCTTCCGGATGTTTACGTTGTAAAGCAGTTGCAAGGGGATAGTTGGAACGCTAGTTCATAGATTCTCGATGCAGTGCGTACTAAACAACAACAATTAGAATTATGAATGACCTGGTAAAATTATAAAAATAATTCATCTAAATTCTAAAGAAGATGTGATGGGTAAGTCCGGAAAGCTCTACGAACAGCATAGTGTAGATATCATAACATAGTAAAGTAATCAAGACACGTTGGATGAGCTAGTGAAATAGTTAACAACAGTTTTCATTCAATGAATACATCAGTTACTGTGAGTTTATTTTAACACAGAGTAGTCGACAGCCACTGTGAGCCTACGTTAGTTGACGATAGTGGATAGCTGCTGTGATGAAGTGCTCAAATGACTGTAGTAGTTAGCAACAGTGAGCTGGCGAAAAGTGTTATTGTGTTCTGATGAGCTAAGCCAACGCTTTCAGACAGTGTGCTTAGTGAGACGTTACAGGAGAAGACAACAGCAGTGCAAGAGGGGAGTTTTTTTTGTCTGTTTCCAGACAAGCTACCAGGATGTGTGGTGAAACGTGCGCAGCACAACAGCCCACTGTTCACTACGCTGGCGTAATGTTTTTTGTGTTTCCACGTGAGCGGAAGCCGAGGAGTATGCAGCAGTTCATCTCAAGGAACGTCAGGATACTGACGTCATCTGCGGTTGTCACTCGCCGTAAGATGTCAACAAACCGCAGAGTCCTTATGTCGACAAACCGCAGAGTCCTTTCAGAGATCCGAGAAGCGTCCATGTCACAGACATTTACAGCAAGGATTACCGAATTACTGAAATCCAACCATGACTGGTATATTTCGTAGCGGTATCGTTATGGAGATGTTCAACAGAGTCCAGAGGCGGTCGCTCAAAATGAGGCATTGCGAGTTATGGAGAGGTATACTACTGGAAAACTCGGAAGCGATATGTTGTGGGTAATATATTACTTTATTCAACAATGAGCTTGTCCAGAAAAAAAGAACACCTTGAACGACTACAGGTAGGACGTTCGTATTCAGAGGACATGTACGTTAGTATGTTCTGCATAAATGATTAGCATTTGAAACATGTCGGCCAGCGCTCAACAGCGATATCGCGGCCCACTACTACCTACCGGTAAATGGTGCCTGCGGTGCTCGCTGTCGCTATCAAGCGAAGGTAATGTATCAGTGTACTTGAGCAGATGTGCAGGATGCCTCGCAGGCATATGCGAGAACAGTAGTGTCAATTCAGTGAATTGAAAAGAGGGGGCGTTATTGACACGAGAGAATGTGATACATCCACAGCATAATTTGCTACTCGTGTGGGACGAAGTGTTTCGGCAATGCAACGGGTGTGTGCAACATGATTCATGTAAGGCCGTAAAACACGAGATGGGGCAGATCGCAACCCTCCCCCCCCCCCTCCACAACCCCCTCGAGAAGATCGACGTCTCATCCAAATGGCACTGCAGAGCAAATATGCATTCTCCTCGGCTCTGACGCAAAAGTGAAACAGTGTAACACGTCGTACACTGTCAGGGGCGACAGTCCGTCGCCGTTTATTACAGCGTGGTTTACGTGCGCGACGTCCACTTCCACCTTTAAGGAATGAGCAGATACATAATAGACCGTAGTGGTGTATGGAACGACATCACTGCGGACAGGAATGGCATCACACAATGTTTTCGGACGAATCCAGTTTCTGTTTCTTTGAAAAACATTGCCTTATGGCATGGGGTGCTGCTGGGTACAACCACAAATCACAGATGGTGCTTGTCCAGGGCACAGTGACCAGTGTGATCTACGTGAATGACATCGTGCGACCTATAACCATTCCCTCTCTGCAAAACACTTCAGACGCCATTTTCCAGCAAGACAATGCATGACTACACTTTGCTGCACAAACAAGTGCGTTCTTTGTGTCACAGGATGTCAGCCTTTTGTCCTGGCCCACCAATCGAAAATGTGTGTCTTATGGTGATAAAACAGGGGCAGTGCTGTGACGTAATGCCAACCATTACCGGTGAACTTTGAAATCAGATAAAAATGCAACATGGATGGCTATACCAGAGGACGCTATTCCCGACTTTTATGCTTTGATGGCAGTAGGCATGGAACAAGTCATCAGGGCCTACGGCGGCCCCTGTGACTATTAGGCAATAGGACACATGCTGAATCGATGTGACTGAAATGCTAATAATTTCTGTAGAACATATGAATTTACACGTCCTGAGAATACGGAAGTCCTATCTCCAATAGTTCAAGGTTTTCTGTTATTTCTGAAAATGTTTGGACAATGGTTACAAGTGTTTCATAACGTGATAAAATCTGTTTTCGAGTCGCATAGTTAAGATTGAATCAATTCAAGTTATGAAAATTAATCAGTATTTTGGAACGATTAGAATGTAAGCTGTGCACCAGATAGCGGGGCCTCAGCTGTGAACTGTAATAGTTTGTCAAAGACAACAGAAACAGAATGTTTATGAATACACTCTTTAAACGAAATTCTCTAAGAGGTGTCTAGTGATGTACCACTATTGCTTTACCTATCCCTTGAAAGTGAGAAGGCCTGCCACAGCATGTGCACTAATGGAAGATGCATTACTAAACGTATCTGATACTGTAATCTCACACTCAGCACTCATCATATTTTCCCTTCCATCTCCAGCACGTTCCAGATGAGGCTCGGTGTTTCCTGTAGGCATCGTTAAAGTGAAGCAAAAGTTCCTTGGTGCGGATGTCTCTTGTTACTTAATTTTATGTTCCATGGATCATTTGCACAATAAAAGTTAATGGTGTGGTACGAGTAATGTTATAGTGAAACCACAATTTATTGTGTAAATGTGGCTAAATGCTGATCATTTTCTATTTTTTCTCGATAAGAAAGACATATGCATGTGATTTATCAATTCTTACCCAACACCGTTTATGCATTACACTAACAGAAATTCTTCTGCGGAATACCATTTGTCAAACTGAGACTTTTTCAGTTAGTTTTCAAATTTTACTTTGCTGCCTGTCAGAAATTTTACACCACTGGATAAGTGATCAAAAATTTTGGTTGCATCATTGTGCTAATCTCTATGTATTATGTTAACTTTAATGTAGCCAACGGTGCTGTAATTATTTGTTGTTAACAGAGGAAGGTTTTCTTTCTTGAACGTGAGTCACCCCAGAACATTATTCCATATGACGCTATTGAATGAAAATATCCCAAAAATAGGGCATCTTGTTAATTTGTGCCTTCCTAAGATCTGAAATGATTCTAACGGCAGCTGTAGCTGAACAAAGTTGTTTTAGGAGTACCAAAACGTGCTATTTCCCTTTTTAAATTCTCATCAGTACGCACACATAAGAATTTTGAAGTTTTCACCCCATTTATTATTTCCTCGTCATGTGTTACTTGTACTACGGGTGTCGTAGCTCTAGACGTACAGAACTACATGTTGTCTTTTTAAAATTAAGTATGTGACTATTCGCAGAGAAGCAGTCAATGATGCTTCTAAGTACATCGACTGCGTTTTACTGTTTATACTTGGACTAATTACAGTATTACTGTTATTCCCAAAATTGATGCTTGCTTGCTTCATATTAGACGGAAGATCCTTCATCGGCATAAAGATCTAATACAGCTTTCTTTATCCCTTTCAGGCCCTGCAAGCACAGTTGTGCGTGTCTGATCTTGACTGCTTTATTTCTCTGTAATTCACGCTAGGAAGTTGAGGCAAGCATTGCACAATCGTACTCGTATGCTTTTAACACGTGCGATAGGTTTCAGTTCCTTTCCTCGTCACTGGACGGCACCAGCAGTCGGCAAAGTTTCAGTTTGAGTGAGGATGACGTGCAGGAAGTCCACGTTCAAAGTTCAGCCTCTGCTGTTGTAACGTAAGTTTACTTTAAATCGTTCTCATGATATAAATCGACTCTAAATATATCATTGCTCGTAAATACGTCATAAGTTTCTACTTTATATGATATTAACTTAGATATAAACTGAAACAATAGCACACGCACAATTGTGCGTGTTGAGCCTAATGTAAGTTTCTTAAGACAATGGCATGTCAACAAAGCCTCGATATCTATACTTGTTTCAAAGTGTGTAGCTATCATTTCTCAAGCCACTTGGTTTTATACGACACTGTCATGTTGCTTCGTAATTACTTTGAAAAAACACGCTGTCTACTATAAATCTAAGAATAGAAATAAATTACTCGATCCATTTCAGCACCTTTGAGTGACTCTGCGAAGATTTAAGCAGGGATAATGTCACTCTAGATTCAATTTGGCAACTGCAGCGAACAATGCTGAGAACAAAGTGAAACCCTGCAGGGTGTAAACCAACAAAAAAGAACAAAATATACATGCTCTGCCAACAGCTGCACCAGAAAATGGTGAAAAATCTAGGTAGGCATATTTGGAGAAAGAGATCTTTTCCATCTCGAGAGCTACAACCTTTCAGAGGTGAGGTAGAGTATTACATCTTTTCACTTGTTTATAGAGTAGAGATTTTACTTCTGTAGTTTTTTTATAGAAAAATTTTATTTCGTGTATTTCTGGATGTTGTCGAAGTGGCATTTATAGCAACATACTTCCTAAATTATTTTAATGAGAAGTTCTTCCACGAAGCTGCAGCATGTACAAACATTTATTACATGACAAAAACGGGACAAGAACTTAGAACAACCTCACAGGAAATGAAATGAGCATATGGCATGTGCGAGTCTTATTTCAGTCGGTGCAACATTGGGCGACTTGAGTGCTGGTGAAACGAAACGTCGTGTAGAGAGGGACTCCCATCGGGTAGACCATTCGCCTGGTACAAGTCTTTTGAGGGGACGCCACTTTGGTAACTTGCGTGTCGATGAGGATGAGACGATGATTATGACAACAAAGCACCCAGTCCCTGAGTGAAGAAAGTCTCTTGTTAAGCCGGGAATCGATCCTGGGCCGCTTGGCATTACATTCCAGTGCTCTGACTACTCAGCTACATGGGCGGACCGAGCGCCGGTGATGAGGATGAAATGATGAAGTGAACAACAAAGCACCCAGTCCTCGAGCGGAGAAAATCTCCAACGAGACCGGAAGGAAATAAAGCAGTTGTTCATTATGATTTCGGCTTCCATTAGTGGCTAATGCTATGTCAAAAAGTATTTTTTTAAAAGTTGACAGTGGCTGTCCACGTTACTGATATAGACAGTACTTCTGCTGTTTATAAGGAAACAGACTGTGGAAAGTTCAGCCATCTATTGATGCTGTGAAAGCAATGTAGCTCAAGCTGCCGAGAACCTTTGGACAGAATTTTTTCATGGATGAACAGATGATACCATTTTGCGGTCGTTGGTCACTGAAGCAGTATGTACCAACCAAAGCCAGACCAATGGGATTTAAAAATTTTGTTCTATCCACAAGCAGTTGATTAGTACTGGACGTTGAAATTTATCAAGGAAAGTCCGCTCCTTTGCCAACAACATATCTTGGTCTTGCGCCAGGAATTGTTTTGCAATTAGCAGTAACACTTCGACAGGGAGCAGACATATATTTTGATCGTTATTTCACCACACTGGCTCTCTTAAATACGCTGAAATCAAAAGGACGGGAGGTGTCAGGTAAAGTAATGAAGACAAAAGTGATGTTGTTGTTGTTGTTGTTGTGGTCTTCAGTCCTGAGACTGGTTTGATGCAGCTCTCCATGCTACTCTATCCTGTGCAAGCTTCTTCATCTCCCAGTATCTACTGCAACCTACATCCTTCTGAATCTGCTTAGTGTATTCATCTCTTGGTCTCCCTCTACGATTTTTACCCTCCACACTGCCCTCCAATGCTAAATATGTCCTACCAACCGATCCCTTCTTCTAGTCAAGTTGCGCCACAAACTTCTCTTCTCCCCAATCCTATTCAATACCTCCTCATTAGTTACGTGATCTACCCACCTTATCTTCAGCATTCTTCTGTAGCACCACATTTCGAAAGCTTCTATTCTCTTCTTGTCCAAACTAGTTATCGTCCATGTTTCACTTCCATACATGGCTACACTCCATACAAATACTTTCAGAAACGACTTCCTGACACTTAAATCTATACTCGATGTTAACAAATTCCTCTTCTTGAGAAACGCTTTCCTTGCCATTGCCAGTCTACATTTTATATCCTCTCTACTTTGACCATCATCGGTTATTTTACTCCCTAAATAGCAAAACTCCTTTACTACTTTAAGTGTCTCATTTCCTAATCTAATTCCCTCAGCATCACCCGACTTAATTTGACTACATTCCATTATCCTCGTTTTGCTTTTGTTGATGTTCATCTTATATCCTCCTTTCAAGACACTGTCCATTCCGTTCAACTGCTCTTCCAAGTCCTTTGCTGTCTCTGACAGAATTACAATGTCATCGGCGAACCTCAAAGTTTTTACTTCTTCTCCATGAATTTTAATACCTACTCCGAATTTTTCTTTTGTTTCCTTTACTGCTTGCTCAATATACGATTGAATAACATCGGGGAGAGGCTACAACCCTGTCTTACTCCTTTCCCAACCACTGCTTCCCTTTCATGCCCCTCGACTCTTATAACTGCCATCTGGTTTCTGTACAAACTGTAAATAGCCTTTCGTTCCCTGTATTTAACCCTGCCACCTTCAGAATTTGAAAGAGAGTATTCCAGTTAACATTGTCAAAAGCTTTCTCTAAGTCTACAAATGCTAGAAACGTAGGTTTGCCTTTTCTTAATCTTTCTTCTAAGATAAGTCGTAAGGTCAGTATTGCCTCACATGTTCCAACATTTCTACGGAACCCAAACTGATCTTCGCCGAGGTCGGCTTCTACCAGTTTTTCCATTCGTCTGTATAGAATTCGCGTTAGTATTTTGCAGCTGTGACTTATTAAACTGATAGTTCGGTAATTTTCACATCTGTCAACACCTGCTTTCTTTGGGATTGGAATTATTATATTCTTCTTGAAGTCTGAGGGTATTTCGCCTGTCTCATACATCGTGCTCACCAGATGGTAGAGTTTTGTCATGACTGGCTCTCCCGAGGCCATCAGTAGTTCAAATGGAATGTTTTTTTTTTTTTTTTTTTTTTTTTTTTGTGGTTTTAGGGCGCACAACTTCAATGGTCATTAGCGCCCTGACTACTCTAAGAATGCACCGCGAGGCACAAGTTGACAACAACAACTAAAAGGGGAAAACACGCTAAAAGAGACTGACAGGCATAGGATTAAAAAACAACATCATCAAATGTCCTTAGCGAGGTTCGTCAAACTGATAAAACAAAGAACACGAGCAGCTGCTCGTGGGTCATCCGCTAAAATTGCATCGAAAGTATTAGGCAGTTTAAGATCGAGGCGCAGTTGGTTAAGATCTGGACAGGACATTAAAATGTGTCTAACAGTCAGCAAGTGCCCACATGGGCAGAACGGCGCAGGCGCAGCCGTCAGCAGATGGCGATGGCTGAACCGGCAGTGTCCAATTCGTAACCTTGCTAAAACGACCTCCTCTCGCCGAGAAGGGCGTGAGGAGGACGTCCAAGCCACGGGAAGAGGTTTTAAGGCCCGAAGCTTGTTGTCGGTAAGTGCAGCCCAATCGGCATGCCACAGCGACACAACGCGCCGACAAATGACCCTGCTATAATCGGACGAAGGGATACAACAAGAAGCTGTCCGAGGCTGGAGGACCGCAGCCTTGGCCGCGGCATCTGCAGCTTCGTTCCCAGGGATACCGACATGGCCAGGAACCCACATAAAGCTAACCGGCGGACCGACGTCCACCAGCCGCTGAAGAGAGCGTTGGATCCGGTGTACGAAAGGGTGAACCGGGTACGGATCACTGAGGCTCTGGATGGCGCTCAGGGAATCTGAGCAGATGACATAAGCAGAATGTCGGTGGCGGCAGATGTAAAGAACAGCCTGGTAGAGGGCAAAGAGCTCAGCTGTGAAGACCGAACAATGGTCAGGGAGCCGGTATTTGAAACTTTGTGCCCTGACAATAAAGGAACACCCGACCCCGTCATTGGTCTTAGAGCCATCTGTATAAATGAAAGTCATGTTGATGAACTTCGAACGAAGTTCCAAAAAACGGGAGTGGTAGACCGAACCGGGGGTGACCTCTTTTGGGAGCGAGCTGAGGTCAAGGTGAACGCGGACCCGAGCCTGGAGCCAAGGTGGCGTGCGGCTCTCGCCCACTCGAAAGGTTGCAGGGAGTGAAAAATTAAGGTGTTGAAGGAGGCGACGAAAGCGAACTCCAGGGGGTAGCAGGGCAGAGACATACAACCCGTATTGAAGGTCAAGAGAGTCGTCAAAAAAGGAACGATAAGACGGATGGTCGGGCATTGACAGTAGCCGACAGGCATACCGACAAAGCAGTATATCGCGCCGGTAAGTGAGTGGCAATTCGCCAGCGTCAGCATGAAGACTCTCTACGGGACTGGTATAAAATGCTCCGATCGCAAGTCGTAAACCCCGATGTTGTATGGAGTTGAGGCGGCGTAAGATGGATGGCCGTGCAGAGGAGTATACGAAGCTCCCATAATCCAGCTTGGAGCGGACGATCGACCGATATAGACGAAGTAGGACGGTTCGATCCGCTCCCCACGACATACCACTGAGAACACGGAGGACATTTAAAGAACGGGTACAACGGGCGGCCAAATATGACACATGTGGAGACCAGCTAAGTTTCCTGTCAAAGGTAAGGCCTAAAAATTTGGTGGTCTCCACGATTGGGAGAGCAACGGGACCAAGTCGTAAGGACGGTGGGAGAAACTCTTTGTAGCGCCAGAAGTTAATACAGACCGTCTTCTCGGCAGAAAAACGGAAGCCATTGGCGACACTCCAGGAGTAAAGACGGTCAAGAGAACGCTGAAGACAGCGCTCCAGGACACGTGTACGCTGCGCGCTGCAATAGATGGTAAAATCGTCCACAAAAAGGGAGCCTGATACATCAGCTGGGAGGCAATCCATTAATGGATTGATCGCGATGGCGAACAGAGCGACGCTCAAAACTGAGCCCTGTGGCACCCCATTCTCCTGGCGAAAGGTGTCGGACAGGACAGAACCCACACGTACCCTGAACTGTCGATCCATTAAAAAGGAACGAATAAAAAGAGGGAGGCGACCGCGAAGGCCCCATGTATGCATGGTGCGGAGAATGCCCGCCCTCCAACAGGTGTCGTAAGCCTTCTCCAAATCAAAGAACACAGCCGCGGTCGGGCGCTTCCGCAAGAAGTTATTCATAATGAAGGTCGACAAGGTAACCAGATGGTCAACAGCAGAGCGGCGCCTACGAAATCCACATTGGACATTGGTAAGTAGGCGTCGAGACTCGAGCAGCCAAACCAATCGAGAGTTAACCATTCGCTCCATCACTTTACAGACACAGCTGGTAAGTGAGATAGGTCGATAACTGGAAGGCAAGTGCTTGTCATTCCCTGGCTTAGGAATCGGGACAACAATAGACTCGCGCCAGCATGCGGGAACATGTCCCTCAATCCAGATGCGATTGTATGTACGAAGAAGAAAACCTTTACCCGCAGGAGAAAGGTTCTTCAGCATCTGAATATGAATAGAATCAGACCCTGGAGCGGAGGACCGTGATCGGCCAAGTGCGGTTTCGAGTTCCCGCATGGTGAATGGGGCATTATAACTTTCACAATTCGAGGAGCAAAAGTCAGGTGGCCTAGTCTCCTCTGCCTGTTTGCGGGGGAGGAAGGCAGGGTGGTAATGAGCGGAGCTCGAAACCTCGGCGAAAAAGCGGCCGAAGGCATTGGAGACAGCCTCAGGGGCCACAAGGACTTCATTCGCGACCTTCAAGCCAGAAACTGGGGAGTGGACCTTAGTGCCAGATAGCCGGCGCAGGCTACCCCAGACAACAGAAGAAGGAGTAAAACTGTTGAAGGTGCTTGTGAAAGCAGCCCAGCTGGCTTTCTTGCTTTCTTTAATAATACGACGACACTGAGCACGTAAACGTTTATAATTAATACAATTCGCCACTGTAGAGTGGCGTTTAAAGGTGCGTAAAGCACGTCGACGAGCACGTAAAGCGTCTCTACATGCTGCGGTCCACCAGGGGACCGGTACGCGACGTGGAGAAGAAGTAGGGTGAGGGATGGAATATTCAGCAGCAGCGAGAATGACTTCCGTGAGGTGTGCGACCTGACGATCGCAGCTTGTGAAGGTTTGATCCTGAAAGGTCGCCCTGGAAGAAAAGAGCCCCCAGTCTGCCTTGGAGATGGTCCAACTAGAGGAGCACGGAGAGGGAGTATGCTGCAGGAGTTGGATAACACACGGGAAGTGGTCGCTCGAATATGTATCAGCAAGTGCATACCACTCAAACCGGCGTGCAAGTTGGGGAGTACATATAGAGAGGTCTAAATGGGAATAGGTATGAGATGTGTCCGAAAGAAAAGTAGGGGCGCCAGTATTGAGGCAGACAAGATTGAGCTGGTTGAAAAGGTCTGCGAACAAGGAGCCCCTCGGGCAGGAGGCTGGAGAACCCCAAAGGGGATGGTGGGCATTGAAGTCTCCAGTTAACAAAAACGGTGCAGGTAGCTGAGCAATAAGTTGCATCATGTCTGCCCTGGTAACGGCAGACGACGATGGAGTGTAAACGGTACAAAAGGAAAACGTAAAAGTGGGGAGAGTAATGCGGATGGCAACTGCCTGCAGGCCGGTGTGCAACGTGATGGGATCGTAGTAAATATCATCCTGGACCAGCAACATAACCCCTCCATGAGCTGGGATACCTACCACAGGGGGTAGGTCAAAACGCACAGAGGTGTAGTGTGCCAAGGCAATGTGATCGCATGGGCGTAGCTTCGTTTCCTGGAGGGCTACGACGAGCGGACGATGCAAGCGGAGCAGCAACTTCAAGTCCTCTCGGTTGGAGCGAATGCTGCGAATATTCCAGTGAATAAGTGCCATCGTAAGAAAAGGAAGAGGAGAGAAGGGGTCACCTCGAAGGCCGCTTAGGGCCTGGCTTCGAGCGAGCACTGCCGCCGCTATCAGTAGGCGGACAGTCATCGTCCATGGGGTCTATAGGGTCATCGGCCATCTCGGGAGGATGGCCGGGAGGGGGAGCTTCCTCCGCCGGTGAACGGCCAGATATACGGCTACCGGCGGTGCGGCCAGGCGAAACGGATGACGGCCTGGGGCGGCAACAGCTGGGTGGCGCAGGAGAAGAAATGCGCCGTGGCGGAGAAGGAGAACTGTGCTTCCTATGCGCCTTTTTGGAAGGACGTTTGGTGGAAGTACCGGTCGAAGGCTGGGAGGTCGAGGGACGGAGGAAGTCTGCACGGGATGGTTCCTTCTTGAAGCACCGTGCATCTGACTTCGGGGACTTCGACTTAGCAGAAGCTGAGGAAGTGGCTGGTGTCTGTGGTGTGATGGGAGGAAGAGGAGACGTCGACCGCGCGATCTTAGCACTGGCCGAACGGACGACCGTGGTGCTGAAGGTCAGATCGCATGTCTGGGTTGCTACCTCCCGGGTAGTCCGAGGAGAGGCGAGGACAGTACTATATTTCCCCGCTGGGAGCAGCGTGGGCTTCCTACTAGCCAATAGCTTGCGAGCAGCCGAGGTGGACACTTTCTCTTTGACCCGAATTTCTTGGAGGCAACGTTCGTCCTTATAGACAGGACAGTCGCGGGAGGATGCGGCATGGTCACCCTGACAGTTCACACAACGAGGAGACGGAGGTGGACAGTCACCCTCATGGGCATCCCTGCCACAAGTGACACATTTAGCCGCATTGGAACAAGACTGTCGAGTGTGATTGAAACGCTGACACTGGTAGCAGCGCGTAGGTGTCGGGACATAGGGGCGAACAGAAATAACCTCGTAGCCTGCCTTGATGCGCGATGGCAGCTTAACACTATCGAAGGTCAAGAAAAGTGTCCGGGTCGGTACAAGGTCGTTGTTGACCTTTTTCATGACCCGATGGACAGCCGTCACGCCCTGCTCAGCGAGGAAAGATTGAAGCTCCTCGTCAGTCAATCCGTCGAGGGAGCTAGTATAGACTACACCACGAGACGAATTCAAAGTTCGGTGGGCCTCCACCCGGACAGGGAACGTGTACAGGAGTGTGGCCCGAAGCAGTTTTTGTGCCTGAAAGGCACTCTCAGTTTCTAGTAATAAGGTGCCGTTACGCAACCTGGTACAAGATTTGACAGATCCGGCTATGGCATCAACGCCCTTCTGAATAACAAAAGGGTTGACAGAGGAAAAATCCTTTCCGTCCTCAGTGCGAGAAACTACGAGGAACTGTGGGGCAGGCGGTAGTACTTTTGTCACTGTTGGCTGGTCACGTGTCCGTTTTTGGGTCGAAGTCGAGACAGATGGAGTAGAATCCATTGCGGAGGAATCCCCCATGATTGCCAGCGTCTCCGATGGCGCGCTCCTTCCTTGTGGGGACCCTCTCAGAGGGCACTCCCGCCTTAGCCGCCTTAGGTGAATGTTTACACCTCAGGTCACACCTCCCGAGAAACAGACGGAGGGACCAATCGGCATGGTCAGAAGGTATCAGCTCAGGCAATCACCCCTCCCCGGGCCTGGCCTTTACCAGGGGGTACGCGCGTGCCTTACATGTCTACCCAGGGCGGGGACTTACGCGTTACCCCGTCACCAGCTACGCGTGCGAACGCGTGGGTCGGCCTTCAGACACGCACAGGGAGGAAGGAAGAGGAGGAAAAAGAAGAGAGAGAGGGAGAAAGAGGACAGACTGTCTCAAACGCCAAGGCGGAGACCAGAGAAGGCAAGGAGAAGAAGGCAATGAGAAGGCAAGGAGAAGAAGGCAATGAGAAGGCAAGGATAAGAAGGCAATGAGAAGGCAAGGAGAAAAAGGCAATGAGAAGGCAAGGAGAGAAAGGCAATGAGAAGGCAAGGAGAGAAAGGCAATGAGAAGGCAAGGAGAAAAAGGCAATGAGAAGGCAAGGAGAAGTCAAGGGAAAGAGTAAGGAAGACAGTGAGGTGGAGAATAGCAAAGAAAGGAACCAACAAAAGGAAGGAAGAAACGAGAAGTGAAAAACCAAAAAGACCACGATTATAGGTCGTGGAACCGTCCGTCTCCGGACGCAGGCGCTAACTACCCCCGTGAGGGGGATGGACTCCTTTTAGTCGCCTCATATGACAGGCAGGAATACCTCGGGCCTATTCTAATCCCCGGACCCGCAGGGGGGAAATGGAATGTTGTCTACTCCCGGGGCCTTGTTTCGACTCAGGTCATTCAGTGCTCTGTCAAACTCTTCACGCAGTATCTTATCTCCCATTTCGTCTTCATCTACATCCTCTTCCAATTCCATAATATTGTCCTCAAGTACATCGCCCTTGTATAAACCCTCTATATACTCCTTCCACCTTTCTGCCTTCTCTTCTTTGCTTAGAACTGGGTTGCCATCTGAGCTCTTGATATTCATACAAGTGGTTCTCTTCTCTCCAAAGGTCTCTTTAATTTTCCTGTAGGCAGTATCTATCTTACCCCTAGTGAGACAAGCCTCTACATCCTTACATTTGTCCTCTAGCCATCCCTGTTTAGCCATTTTGCACTTCCTGTCGATATCATTTTTGAGACGTCTGTATTCCTTTTTGCCTGCTTCATTTACTGCAGTTTTGTATTTTCTCCTTTCATCAATTAAATTCAATATTTCTTCTGTTACCCAAGGATTTCTATTAGCCCTCGTCTTTTTACCTACTTGATCCTCTGCTGCCTTCACTACTTCATCCCTCAGAGCTACCCATTCTTCTTCTACTGTATTTCTTTCCCCCATTCCTGTCAATTGTTCCCTTATGCTCCCCCTGAAACTCTCTACAACCTCTGGTTCTTTCAGTTTATCCAGGTCCCATCTCCTTAAATTCCCACCTTTTTGCAGTTTCTTCAGTTTCAATCTGCAGTTCATAACCAATAGATTGTGGTCAGAATCCACATCTGCCCCAGGAAATGTCTTACAATTTAAAACCTGGTTCCTAAATCTCTGTCTTACCATTATATAATCTATCTGATACCTACTAGTATCTCCAGGATTCTTCCAGGTATACAACCTTCTTTTATGATTCTTGAACCAAGTGTTGGCTATGATTAAGTTATGCTCTGTGCAAAATTCTACAAGGCGGCTTCCTCTTTCATTCCTTCCCCCCAATCCATATTCACCTACTATGTTTCCTTCTCTCCCTTTTCCTACTGACGAATTCCAGTCACCCATGACTATTAAATTTTCGTCTCCTTTCACTACCTGAATAATTTCTTTTATCTCGTCATACATTTCATCTATTTCTTCATCATCTGCAGAGGTAGTTGGCATATAAACTTGTACTACTGTAGCAGGCATGGGCTTTGTGTCTATCTTGGCCACAATAATGCGTTCACTATGCTGTTTGTAGTAGCTAACCTGCACTCCTATTTTTTTTATTCATTATTAAACCTACTCCTGCATTACCCCTATTTGATTTTGTATTTATAACCCTGTAATCACCCGACCAAAAGTCTTGTTCCTCCTGCCACCGAACTTCACTAATTCCCACTATATCTAACTTGAACCTATCCATTTCCCTTTTTAAATTTTCTAACCTACCTGCCCGATTAAGTGATCTGACATTCCACGCTCCGATCCGTAGAACGCCAGTTTTCTTTCTCCTGATAACGACGTCCTCCTGAGTAGTCCCCGCCCGGAGATCCGAATGGGGGACTATTTTACCTCCGGAATATTTTACCCAAGAGGACGCCATCATCATTTAATCATACAGTAGAGCTGCATGTCCTCGGGAAAAATTACGGCTGTAGTTTCCCCTTGCTTCAGCCGTTCGCAGTACCAGCACAGCAAGGCCGTTTTGGTTAATGTTACAAGGCCAGATCAGTCAATCATCCAGACTGTTGCCCCTGCAACTACTGAAAAGGCTGCTGCCCCTCTTCAGGAACCACAAGTTTGTCTGGCCTCTCAACAGATACCCCTCCGTTGTGGTTGCACCTACGGTACGGCCATCTGTATCGCTGAGGCACGCAAGCCTCCCCACCAGCGGCAAGGTCCATGGTTCATGGGGGAAAAAGTGATGAATGTTCATTTATTAGAAGAGAAGGCATTGAAACGCGGTGATGTGGAACTGTTCTGTCGAGATGACGACAAAATTGTTGTTGCCGAGTGGAAGGACTCCAGCGCTGTTACCCTTGCTTCAACTGCAACAGGATATTATCCTGTCGAAACTGTTTGCAGATGGAGCAAAACAGAGCGAGAGTGTGTCATGGTTCCATGCTCATCAGTTGTATGGAAGTACAATCGATAAATGAGAGGAGTTGACATGCGTGACCAGCAGATAGAGGCATACCACACATACATAAAATCTGAAAGTAATTTTACATCTGATATACAGGGCATGTGTGAATTCATGGCTTCAGTACAGAAATTACAGAAAAGCTAATGAAGTTCCACATACATGATCATCTAGGTTTCCAGATGGCTGTGGGAGAATACCTTCTCACATCACAAGTAGGATGCCATACCGAAACGATGACGAAGAAGAAAAAGAAGTGGACGTACATACACTCGAAACAAACAGATATAAACCGTTACGTTCAGCATGCACAGGCAAAAGGCTGAACAAATCTGATTAATGACATATTGTTGACGATTTAAAATCTGCAGGAATTTGCCACAAAACTGGTTTCCTGCGGTGTACAAGAACAAGATGTGATAAATATAACATGTAGTTGTTTTTGTCAAAAGACGCTAACTGTTTTCGCTTCTGTCACATACAGAAATAAGGATGAAGACATTTTAAAATTCGATACTGTATATCATGAAAAATTGTAGTAAAGGACCAAGTCGCACAATTGTGTGAGAGCAAAAATTCTGAAAATTTTAGAATATCAATTTATTTTAATTTTTGCAATGAGTTACTGACTGATTTTTTTGCATCCTTAAAGTTCCTCTTTTCAAAACTTCAACCTTGGGTGTGAAAGCTTTATATCAGAAAGACGACGGTTTACATATATGAGGAATCATAGTGGACCTTTGATTAATTCTTCAGGAACCCCACACGTGATTTCTCCCCAGGTAATGTCCCCTGACTAAATAGGTTGAATTATTAATTAATACTTTCTCCATTCCTTTGGTAAGATACAAACTGATGGATTGATTAGCAATACCATCAGCTCGTTAAAACATCAATTTACTCATTAGAATATTGTGATTCACACTATCAAATGCCTTAGAAATGTCGCAGAAAATACCAACCAGAGTTAGAAGGGAGTTATGGCTAGCATCTCTTCCTGTGGACCTCATCTGACCATAACGTACAATCAAGTGACTGGGGGCCAGCTATTATTTTACGTATTACACCTGTCCATGTCGCCACAGATCCGTCACTCCCCATAACAATGACATAAACAATGCATATGTTGACATCAACTTACTGGTGCTGACTGTAAAACTACAGAGCTGAATGTTAAGTTAGCTTTGTGAGCAAACTTACCCACTTACTTTCCAACACAGCACTGGCAATATGAAATAAAATGGCTATGAGTGGCCGAGGACGACACATGTAGGGCTACACCAAGATTAGTAGTACCTCCCATGCTTTTCATTGCATTTACATTGGTCCTATACTATGTTTTGCCACAATAAGTAAAGGGTTTACGGTATTCTGACTAACAGTGTATTTATTCGGCGAATGACAAACTTCTTGGTGATGTGCTCAAGACAGATCAAGCTACGTCTGAACAACAGACGTACGTTGAGGAGAATGGTTTCGATACATCACATAGGAAGTCTTCACAGATACATAGTTTCTCCCAAGGAGACACTGAAGCTTGCCCCGTACAAACTAAAAGAAAGTAGTCATATATCTTGGACTCCATATCAACCATTAACTTCGCTATAATACACATATTATAGACACTGTCCTGAACAGCAAAAAGCCCGTTAATATATTGACCTTTTAAGGGATCTGCTGGAGAGCAGATGCTGACACTGGACTGAGATGTTATCTTGCCGTAGTTCATTCATGCAAGGACTATGGTTGCCTTTATCAAGGATCAACTCCGGAGATGTGTCTATGACGACTAGGCAGATATCGGAACAAAGGGCTTACAGTGTACCTGCTGGCCATGCAGTGTACACCGACTAACGCTCTTTTAGTCACAGCAAATGAGCTCCCCTACATCTCCGCCGTGAGTAGCTGAGTGAAATTTTTTACTGTGACCAGATATTACGAGACGTCTGAACCTTAACCTTGTGCTACAAGTCCACATACAGGCTCTTCAAAAATATTCTTCCAGTTGTTGCTGCACACATGGGTAGTAGTCCATTTCACAAAAGAAGTCTTTCTGCACGATGATTAGTCTACTTTGAAGTAAATTATCGTATCATTGTGTTGAATTCTCAAGGTGTATTTTACCTGGACTTGTGCTGTGGTTATTCAAATTATGTTTCGATGGTGCACCTCATCAAACATACAATGCGAAGGTCATCTACACCAAAGCTTCGAAGAATGAAGGTGGCGTTGTACTTACTAGAATGGAATCAGTTTTATTCAAATGAAATTGATACAACCTAAGTTACTAACGATTATGATATCGGAGCTTTTGTGGATGTAACGGGTCCTTCAATTCTCCGAGATGCATGTGGGCTAAAAAAATATTTTCTGGATCTCTATCACCGCCTGAAATATTAAGGCATACATCCAGTGGATGATCAAACTATAGCGTATGACATCATGAATCTGTTATTACAGATCATAATTAGGAATAAGGTATTTACCATGTGTTGGATTAAAGTGCAGTATTGTATGCTTGGAATGAGACAGTAGACAAGCTATTGTAGACAAAGTTGTCATCTTTGATGGAGACAGATGACACGTTTGCTGAATAAAAGCACGTTGTTGTATTCCTAGCAATGAAACAGTAGACCAACTATTGAGCGTAGTCGTCTATGGCAGAGAGAGAGGTGACACGTTGGTTTACCCCTTACAGACATTTCAAGCGGTGTAAAGTTAATAATGAGAGTGAAGTAGAACACTGAATGGGAAGTGACCTTGTAATGACACAAGTATATGTCACACAGTGTAGAAATTGCTCCATTTCATACCATAGAAAGTATTTCGTTATTCTCTGTCATAACTTAAAAAATACGATCAGTAACCGAGCAATTGTAAAAACCTGTATAAAGCAAGCAGCGAGTTGATCAATGAGGGCGCATATGCCATCTAATGGCAGTGGGGTAAAATAAGGCAGCTCGCTGCTAAGGTACTGCCACCAGCCTACAAAGTACGCAACCAATATTCTGTAACTGTGTTTTAAATGTATAGCTGAAAATAATGTTTTTTGTATTAAACTCTATATATTTTAAAGCAGATTTTAGTTTTGTATTATGAACCTTTGCAATAAAAGCTTCAACGAGTCATGGCTTTAGGATTAAGTTAAAATCTAAAGGAAGGCTAAGGCAGGAGAAACATTGCGACAAAAAGTTCGATAACAGTCCTATGTGTGTCGGAAGAGTTGTGAAGTAGCGTGTAGTACCATGCCCACGTACTGTATTTTGTGGTGATTGAAATGAGCGCCATCATTGTTGAACGGCCTTGGATGGACGGGTAATTATTGATACACATAATTCTACAGTATTAAGCAGCTATTTGTCAACCAAGCATAAGTGGAAATGTTATTATGAGAGCCAGTGCGAAGTCGTTTGCTGTGAAGCAGGCAGACATTATGTTGTAGCATTACGCACTGTACTGGCCAAATATTACAATGGGAACTACGACTTTGAAGCCACTGTGTAAAAGATGCTGAACCATCGATCAGTAGCAAAATCTTGTCAGAGGCTGCAGCACGTTGCTAAACCCCACAAAAAGACTGAAATATTTATTTCAGTGATGAAGTTCAGTATATTCTATTTTTCATAGTGACAGACATATTATAAAAGTGCTGACTCGTCATCCTCTTGTACAAGTTAACACAATTTAAATGTTTAAAAGCAACAAGCTTTATGACAGTGTTGTTACGACAGTAAATGTTTAGTGTCTCCTTTCCACATACTGTGCTGTTTAATCAGCAACATTCTCAAACCGTAAGTTGTTTATACGTAGGCCTAAATAAAGTGCTTAAAAGTATTATTGCCATATTAAAGAATCAGATGGCGTAAAAAGCACCTGATACGTTACTACATTGACAAGCGTAGTAAAAGTAGCTGCAGAAGACATTACTACAAAAAAAATATTACTGGGGTATTCAGAATAAACGATTTTACTGTTTCGTGGTGTGTGACAATCTAAAATTATGTTTCAACAAAAATGAAGGAAAGTGTTTTTGTTACGTTACATTGAAGTACAATGTTCAAAAATTCTTCACGTGGAAAGTTATCAGGAAGCACCAGTGTAAAAACTCATATTTTGTGCGAGATCAGTTCTGTCTAAAGATAATTTTAAAGAAAGACATTTATAAGTTAAAAAATTGCCAATAACCCCACAACAATAGCTATGCATCTTCAATAACAAGCACGATTTTTACACTCAACATTTCGGTGTTATTTCACATAAAAGTGTTTCAAGGTTAAAACCGATCCATTCTGTACTGATTAAAGTGTCTTTTGCTGTGGTACCGAAAGTAATAAACGTGTAGGATTCATATTGTTGATTGCAGTGTATGTCGCTATTTAAAAGTAATTATGACAGAGTGTGTGCTCTCTTCCCCCTTGTTTGCTTTTCAAGTTACTATATTCGAAATAATGTGGTAAGAGCTTAGTTCCGCAGTGCTTAGAGCGATTTGTAAAATTAACATTGAGGTCTTACTGGACGCGAGTGCCCGCCCGCTATGAGTCAAGTCGCTAACCAAGATCATTTATAGGCGAAAACTGATCCATATCAGGATAGAACTGGGTGGGGCATCGAAACTTTCTAACACAATGGCAAAGATTATGTCATAGTGAACCATGGACTGAGTGCGAACATCAGACAAAAGAAACATCGATGTTCCAGAAGACTCACGAAAAACGTAGATCGTATCATATTCAATCACAGCTGTTACATGAAACTTCTACATCGTGTTGGTTTGGTCGCATCCTCATTGTAAGGCTGCACTGAATCATATATTTTTATGCTGCTCAAACAGACACAACTACCAAAACGTTCACTTACCATCGGTTGCTGTTGCTGTCTTGTGTTACCATACTGGTCTGCTAGAAGGAGTTGAGAATATGTCACCTTTTATAGGCCTTTCTGTTAAAATAGCAGATAAAGCTTTAACAGGACTCTAATTTAATGACTGTGTTGATGTACAGTGTATAAAATCCCATGTGTGCTTTACTTCTCTTTGTATTAATCCTAATGTGTACGACGATGGCTGCTTAATGGTTTCTGAGTAATGTTGGGATGCATAAACGAGGAAAACAGAAAAGAAAAAAATTAATTTATTTACTTCCCGCGACGATAATCAAAGCAAACTAACCGCTTTCCCACATTTAGATCTTTGACAGTATGAATTGCAGAGAACTTTATGCTGTCTAGGTGTGAAACTCTGGTGTTGAAGTATAGAACAAGAGTGCGCCTGGAGATTCCTGTGACTTGCAGCGACCACCATATTGTACTTAGGCCACAAGTATTCAACAGATTTTCCAAGGCATTTACCGTTCTGACAGATTTACAGCTTCACCACCAAAATTAATACGTTTTATTACTTCTCCCTGAACTTTATACTCATTTCCAGTTTTCTCCATGATTTTACTGCTTACTTAGTTCACATACAGAATAACATTTAGGATAGGATATCATTTATATTTTGGTTGTACGTAGTATGCTTCCGTACTTCTAATCAGTATAAGATAATTTAATGTATGTGGTACGTGCAGTGTACAATAAATAACTGGAAATTTCAATACAAAATTTTAGAAAGAGAAAATTTAATGTTATCTGTAATTTTTAGTATGAAAGAGTATACTGCCCTGCAGCATGTGTGTGAAAATAATGTGACTTTATCCAATAAGAATCTGTCACTGATTAACCTGATCAATTAAAATAAGTGATGTTTGATTAGCAGCACCATTATGTATTTCCAACTGGGGACGATTGAGGAGTAGCGACTGAGAGATCTGAAGCAGCTGAGTAATGACTAAAAGTTTTGAGAGCGGTTTTACTTGGGGCAAAACTGCAAACGAAAATGGTGTTAGTACGTACCTACAAATTTTCATGTTAACTGAAAACATCAAATAGTGTTGTCAGAGTCTGCGATGTGCAACAAACACTACATATATAATGATGGTGTAAGCAATAACCTATTCGACGCTAGAAGACGTAGTAACCAGGTAAAAGTAGCGGTTTTCATAAAGAACCAACGTTTCTAGGAGCAGGATACATTTTGTTTCTGCTCGGTTTATTGACTAAATAAATTTCGAAGGCATTTTCTAAATGTCATGTCGGATGCAACGTAAGTTACAGCCATTACAGCTTCTCTTTTGTACCATGTCCTGTACTCCCTACATCATTACGAGTAATCATGTGCACTTACGAAATAAATATGCCTTAGGTCTGAAACTCAGTGTGTCAGACGAAATTACTAACTGCTACCTCCCTATTAAATTCATGATGGATGCCGCTTTCTCAGGCATTTATATGTTTCCATGTGGCCTGCATGTTGAACTGGAGTAGTCTGAGAGTTCTGCTATGTCGTTCCTTGCCATACTTCAGCATGGCGACCGCAATGTTTTACTGCTAAGAAAAACCAATTGCTGGTTGATTACGTGAGCGTATAAAAGGCTGTCACATATGGTACTCCATATTTCTGGAGAAGAGTAAAATGACGTATTTTGAAACTAGTTTAAGAACCATGACAAATCTCTTCTAACATTTCTAAGCTCTAGTGTATTCCACATGTTGCGTTGCCTTCTTATCCTTTAATGGTACATTCTGTTGGCCTGTAAGGCAACGTAATGAGATTGACAGACAAACCTGGTGAGACTATTTAAATGATTGAGAATGTAGGCAATAGTCAGTGTACTAACAACACTTAATATCCGAAAACAAGTCATAAATGATGCTAAACAAGTTATCGATTGAACACCCTAAACAACTAAGACGGTATTTACTACTCTACTCGGTGGATCCTGGGTGGCTGAGACAGTTTTGATCGCCTTTTGTCGATGGGACGCGTCACTCTCGCCACCCTGCTAAGCCGTTTATGCTTGGCGCGTGCATCGACTGTGGTTCCAAGTGACTCACTTGTCCCGCGAGCAGTGACCGGTGTTCCCTTTGCAGCAGGTGGTCCCCCACTCTTGGGCTGCTACAGCCCACTCATTATGGTGGCCCGGTCTATTCGCCCCTCGCTGGCTGATCTGGAAAATGATGTTGAGTCTGCCATGTTGGTTCCGCATTCTGCACAATCCTCAAGTGAGTTGAAGTGCCATATCCTCTCACAAATGTCATTATATCGATATAATCATTTTACAGAAAAGAAAATAATGATGAGTAAAACTTTTCTTTGTAATATTACTAAGGATGCAATATCCTAATATAAATTTAATGACTGAAGGGCCCTGTTAACGTGTTTTGGATCTAAATTATGTGGTGTGAGGTGTCTTTGTTTATGTGTGTTTTTGTTAGTTTTTGCTTAGCTCTACTCCTGTCATACACCCTAATTTTACGCTCGCTCTACCTCTCTACCTCCACCAAACGTCCATACTTCACCCAGTACTAAATACTAACTTATTGTACGACCGTATGCCTTCGCTAATGCTACCGAAGCGAAATTTCATGAATTTTACTCCTTGTGTACTTTTCTTTCATTTTCCGATGTCTGGCGGTGTTGTCTGCTGACGCTGAATTGGTTAGGACGTGCGTCTACTCACTCAGGTGCTGGTGATTTGCCTGAAATCTTTGTAGTGGCATTTTGTGATAGTGTACATGTAATTTTACATAGTACAACGATGCCTCCTGTCTCCTCTGTCTGGATCGCTGGTGCTGAAATGAAACACAAGAATACTTAATTATATATGTATACAGGGTTGTCCATTGATCGTTACCGGGCCAAATATCTCACGAAATAAACGTCAAACGAAAAAACTACAAAGAAAGAAACTTGTCTAGCTTGAAGGGGTACACCAGATGGCGCTATGGTTGGCCCGCTAGATGGCGCTGCCATAGGTCAAACGGATATCAATTGCGTTTTTTATTACATATTCGTGTAGTACGTAAAGAAATATGAATCTTTCAGTTGAACCACTTTTTTCGCTTTGTGATGATGGCGCTGTAATAGTCACAAACTTATAAGTACGTGGTACGATGCTCAGTTTGCTGTCAGATTACGACAGATCTTCTGGCTCTCCTTGGATCGGAAATCGGACAAAAATGGTGAGGTCCAAAGAAATAATAGCAGTACTCAGTTGTTTGGTGTACTCAGTGCTTCAACCTGTCTGGTTTTGTATGCCACACAAAGTGCCATTTGTTGATGACATATGACTTGCAACGGAATTTTGATAGAATCTGCCACCTGCCAGTGATGTCACAAATATGCAACTCATTTGACCACGTTCAACAAGGAATCATGCTGAAGACAAATGGAAATGGCAAACAAACAAAGTAACACCGAACTAGAACAAATTACGTTAAACAGTTCAACCATGGAGACTATTTACAAACTGCACCTTTTCTTCCCGTAGCAGTTCTCTTGTATCTTCGTACTCTAACAGGTTAATATCGCTCGTTCCGATAGTTTCTGCGGCATTTATTTGAGCCGAGTCCGCAGTGGCTCTGTATCAATTCCTGTTTGAATTTTCTCTGTGTGACCCCTGCGGTGGGTTAGGTGGCCTCAAATATACGTATTCGCTACGTTGGTAATTCCACTGTCCTTGACCGTTGTATGTCCTGCTATTGCTTTGCTCTTGGTCCCTAGAATCCTGTTGGCCCTGGTTCGAGTTCTGTTGCTCTCTCCAGTTTCAATTTCGTCGGTAGTTGTTGTTGTTATGATTATAATATCCTCGTCTTCTTCTACTTTCCCATGATGGATGGTAATTCCCTTTGAAGTTTGAAATTTGGGTTCCATTCGACCGATGTTTTCCCCCATTTCGTCCACCGTCATTCCTCTCTGGCGAATCCGGCCAGTTACGGTCATTATTTCTACTTCTTTCCCTGGAGTTGTGAATTTCATTCACTTACTCGAGTTCGCACAGCTCAGTCATGAAAGATTCGATTGAATCGCTGCATCTACCGATGAGCAGTTTCTGGTAACGTAAAGGTAATTTAATGTAGCAGTGCTTTAGAATTTCCTGAGGACTGTACGGTTGATCCAAGAATCGCTTCTTCTTGACCAGGGATTCGAATAATTTGACAGGACTGCGGAATCCTGACGCTTCTAAGTTCTTTCCGAACATAATCTCCTTTTTTATTCTTTTCTGTGTGTCTTGTGACCATTATGTGCTAACGTATACGTCCTTAAGGATACAGGGTACTTACAATGGGGGAAAACTCGAATTTCTTATGACTTTATTAAATTCTATGGTCTTTCCTGATTACATTGATGCATACATTATAGAGTTTCCAGTGAAAAGTAACCTATATGTACCAAATTTTAAAGTTGCGGTCATGTATGCCACCATGCCCGCTTTATTTCTGTTACCTAAATCAGTATTATTTCGAAAATAACTGTGAACTTCATGTTTCCAGCGATTATTCATATGATACATTATATGTGTTGGTAACAGTGATTAAAATTTTTGTGTTAACAAAGACGCTGTTTGTAATGGATTTGTTGTTGCTGGTGTGAGCATCTTATCTTCTTTGATAAAGGAAGTGGCGAGATGTAAACAATGTGATGGTGTAGGCTGTCTGGAAATAACTCGACAACAAAGTAGCGGGAAGGGTTTAGCGTCAAAATTAGTTGCTCTGTGTAGATCCTGCAATAAATTTACCTCGAAAATGTTTTCGAACATTGTGCATAATTCATATGCTGTGAATATGAAATTAGTGTATGCAATGCGTGCAATAGGAAACGAAAAAAGAGGCTACTCAAACGTGTTGTGGTGTGATGAACCTTCCTCCTCCTCCCAGTAGGTTCAGAAAGTACATAAAAGTACTTTTAGGTGCCTTGACTGTTGTGTCGAAGGCATCTATGAAACGCGCAGTGGCAGAAACTGTAAATATTAGTGGAACCAGGGACATTGATGTTGCTCTTGATGGGACATGGCAACGTCGGGGACATTTTTCCTTGAATGCTGTTGTAAGTGCTACTTCTCTTGAGAATGGAAAAGTTGTTGATGTTGAGTGCTTATCTAAATACTGCCGCACCTGCCATGGTAACACTAAGTACATATTGAACATCAGTGTTCTAAGAATTGTGAAGGTTACGGTGGAGACATGGAATGGGATGGAGCTCTACAAGTATTTCAGGGATTGGTGCCCGTTTATATCGTTAGATATGCGATGTACCTAGGCGATGGGGACTCTAAAGCTTTCAATAAAATTACTGATTTCAATGTTTATGGTTATACCATGGTAATAAAACTGGAGTGTTGTGGACATGTGCTAAAGAGGATGGGTGCTAAATTGAGGAAGCTACGAAGAGAAATGAAAGGAAAGTTGCTATCTGACGGAAAATCTCTTTCTGTTTTAGGCCGATTGACAGAAACTGAAATAGACCTTCTTCAGAGCTTTTATGGACTCACCATTAGACGAACTGCACCTCTGAATGATGTTAAAGCAATGAGAAATGCTGTATTGGCCACCTACTTTCATAAGTTGTCCACAGATGACCACCCTGTTCACAGACCTCACCCTAAAGGAGCAGATTCTTTGCGTGCTTACCAAAAAACAAAAGAAAGTGGTCAAATATAGCATCATAAGCGTTCTCTTCCTGAGACTGTTATGAATGAAAAAAAAAAAAAACAATTTTAAGACCTGAGTGACCCTGTTTTACTTAGTAAATGTCTTCATGGGGACACTGAGAATACAACTGAAAGTTTCAACCATTGTATACGGGAAAGATTACCCAAGAATGTTTTTGTATGACTAATTACGTTATAAGCTGGTGTACTAGAGGCAGTGATATGTTTCAATGATGTGATAGGAAGGTTGGAAGTGGTCTGAAATTTAGGCGCAAAATGTGGCTCTACCATTGAAGATAAATTGCTTGTGTGTGACAGACAACAGGTGCATGAAGCCGAAAGATTCGTTCTTCAAGTTACCAAAGATGTAGGAAGTGCTAATAGGAACGCCAAGAGGAAGCTTGGAGTTGAAGAAATGCTGTAGGATGAAGACTATGCTTGGGGAATGTTCTGAGGCGCAGTTTGATTGAACTCATATCTTCATTCACAGTTTCCCACAAGTACTATTTTTTAGAATTCAGGTACAAATATTTCCTAAAGTTTATAAAGCATTGCTCTAATTTTTTTCTGTAACTTGCAATAGTCCATACTTATGTAGTGCACCTAAGCTTTATTGCAGAATTAACTAAATTATAGAAAAAAATAACATTTTTATTAGGAAAAAAATTATAAAAATTAAAATGTGAGATGTGGTACTTTTTAGCCTTGTAATATACATAATAGGTGGAATTAAGTAGGTCTAATAGCTCAGCCATCATGTCATGCATATCTGGTATAACATTGGAATAAACGGTACTTCAATTTGAGGAAGCATTTTGGAAAAATTGCATCAGTTTCTTTGTAATTTTTTTAATAACCATAATCAGGCTAAAAAATATAGGAAATACTTCTAATTTGTTTGGAAAGTGTGCTGCATTACCTGATATGAACAAAAGATCTGTAAGAATTAAGTATAAACAGTGCCTGAAAGACGTAGGAGTTGATTTTTACATAATATTGAGCCGTTAAAGAACCCTGCATCCTTAAACTCTTGGTAGGAACGAGTACTCTCCGCAACTCCTCGCGTATGTTCTGCAATCGACCCTTCTAAGAAACCACAGATAAACTGAAGCTTGTTCTTCAGTGGCCAAGATTCTGGTAGCACGTGATTTTTGTTTGTAACGGATCTGAAGATAGAAGTAGCTGAAACCGGTAATAATGAAGTGCAAATATTTGTGTAATCAAGACGGACCTGTAAAATAAATTGCCAAAAATGTGATCACGGAGTCATTTACAGGCTTTATGTCATCAATTGATAAGTTTGTGCCAAGTCCGGCCAAGAATGTAAAACTGTTCCTTAAGAGAGAAATGCGCATTATGAAATGTATAATGAAATTAAGGTTTAACAAATTCTGTTTGGATGAGAAATTTGTTCCTAAATATGTTAATATCAGGATTAATAATAATTCAGAAGCAGCGATACGTGTGAAAAGCATTAGTGAAGTTCTGTGAATAAGGACTGAGATCAGGGAAGGATACAAGAAAAATGTAATTTGGAAGCATTCAGACTTCATTTACTTTTTGGCACGTTACTCTCGCAATTACAATTCTACTGTATGTTCAGAGGTGTTAATAATGTAGTGGACAATGAACAGAAAAAGATCTCAATGAGACATACGAAGAAAATCTCCAATTTACAGAGCAATAATAATGTAAAATTAGATGAAAAGCGGGATGCCAAAATCAGTATGGGGACAGATTGTTTAATCTCACGAACGTATAAATGACGGATAATGAAATGGATCTTCTGAATAAGGATTTACATTTTAGTATTATTCCGAAACTTATCGCAGGCGTAGTAAAAAATACTATTGCGGAAGTAAAAGTTGCTTGAGACGTGGCTAAACTCAGTAAATTTAATCATAGGGACATAGCAGTAAAAACTAACAAATGTATATCCAAAGTTGATTGTTGCAACAGTGCATATGGAGTACAAGAAATGATCACATTTGTAGATCACAAGAGGTTCTGAGATACAAAGTAGCGACCCACGTTGAAACACCAACATTAGTGCGTAATGTAGCCTCCAGAAAGTAGCAACGCACACGCTGATTCTGACATCGAATCGACCGTACAAGTGGAGCATACCGCGCTGGGATACTCCATACCAAACCTACTCGACTTGTTCATGTAGTTCTGTAAGAGTTGTTGGTTGTTGAGTCGCACGAGTCACTTCTCGTTCCATCATACTCACATATACTCGATTGGGAACAAGTCCGGATATGATGCTGGCCAGGGTAATTGCTGCTTGTCTTGTAGAGGACGTTGAGTTTCATTGGCAGTGTGTGAGAGAGCTTTATGCTGTTGGAAGAACTTATCACCTTCCTGATGCATAAACGGCAAAAGAATGGGTCTAAAATCATTTAGCAAGTACGGAGTGCTGGTTAGCGTCGTCTCCAGAAACACTAAAGGTGAACGAGTACGAGACACCACACATCAGGTCGTACACACAAACGATCGTCACTTCCACGCAGACAGGATCTCCTTTCATCGCTGAGGACCACGGCGCCCCATTCCATCTTGCAAGCCATCGCCAACCTCCGTCGACTCAACTATAGTGGTTAAAACAGTGCCTTGATTATATCTCATCATTCCTCACAAAATTACCTTCCATAGGGGTGAGACAATAACCTGATCACTATATTCGTTTGTTCAGCTTTCTTTCCTTTTTCCACAGAGCTGACCACGTTTCCGTTGGTCGCTCTGATGGCGTCCATCGAGCCATGCTGGTAGATACTTTACGATGAGCGGAAGACGGATTAGAAGTTTGAGGCCCTTAGTCCCACTGCTAATAACCCGTTCGCAACAGTTCGTATTGACGTATTTGGGCTCGCAAGCCCTGTCATCTGTGCTGTGGCAGGTATGCGATCTGCCACAGCTGCCCTTACAATACGATGTTCCTGGCAGGTGTCTGTACTGCATAGACGTACAAAAATTTATTTACATTTGTAAGAACGTTCACATTACCACTGACACCATCATTGCTGCAAAACTGACGCAGCACATTCAACAACCCGATCTGCGAAAGGGCCGTCCCTCCACTCGGATAGCCGCAGTCTGACCCCATTCAGAATCGTCCAGTTGACTGTAGGAGCGACGAGTGATGTCCTTGGCATGGTTGCCTGCTTGCATGAAACGTTTATATCCCACTGAGCCTTCTGACTGTGAACATTCCCTGTTAAATCGGAGACACAGATGGCGCTGCGGTAGCTATGCCACTACGCACTTTGTTGGCGGGCGACTTCGAAACCGTTATCAGTACATCCACTATTCCCCAGCTGGCTATGCCGTCATCGGATCGAAATCGACGTCGCCTTTCCACGTATACTAATTATCTCTGGCAGTGTAGTAACTGTCGTTCTGAAATTTACACTGAAGTCATCTAATACATTAGTGGATTATGACTGAGTTCAATTTAAACAGGTTTTCTAAGAACCAAAAGAAATCGGTCATCTTGTAACCTCCCCACAAAATATTTTTATTAATAAATAATATGAACACGATTCTAATTTAGTGTAACCTCAGAACAAAATTAATTTCACATTTAACGTGCCCCAAATTCTTTTCTCATTTAATGTAAGCTCAAAACAGAAAAATTCCTAAACCTCTCAACAGTAAAAATCATAATTGTGTCGTTCACATTCATGTGTAACGTCCCAACAAAAAAAAAAAATTCGGTAATCTGGTAATAATACAATGTAACTAACCTCTCAATTAAATTGTCACTCACTTACGACTTTTCAATAATTGACTATGAATTTAACCTGGTAAATTTTGGACGTCAGCAGTGCTGCGTCATGGCCCTGAAAGATCATTCTGAATAAATAAGAGAAAAATTGTTACCTCAATGAAGTCGCCGGATAACGCATATGTATCTGCTCTTAAAATAATGTTTTCTGGCACAGCCCTGTGCAATGCTGGCCGATAGATTTGTCATTAATGAAAGGAAGCAACTGATTTTTCTTTTGCAACAATCGGGATGATCATGGATGGGAGATATTAGTAAATTCTTTAAATTGAAATGAATGGTTGTTAAAAGTTACTTTTTATGAGACAGATTATTATTACGAGATTTTAAAAACATTTACATGGGACTTGAGATGACATTACTACATATGCGCGAGGCTGCTTTTTACCTTATACAATGATACTCAGGCTCCGGCATCGCTCCACGGCGACCGGCCACCCAACACGATACACCAGACCAGACCAGAGCAGACTGCAGACTAGCGCAGACTAGCAACAACTTACTGCTACAGCTACACAGTTCGTACTGCAGTCAACATTGCTCTCTGGTCAGCGATTCTCTTATACCTTGCATACCGCAGGCAGCGCATGAGCATCAAAATTACATCTGCTCGGACCTCTTACAATCTGTTTGTAAAGATAATAACAGTTCCATTTTGCTTTATTTGACAGCCATAGTAATCGAAGTGTTTTTCAACACATTTAACTTTATCTGTTAACCCAGCGTTTCTATTCCTGTACTGTGTTGAGTTTCTAATCGTGTAGCGTCGTCGTAAGTACTTTTTGCCGACTACACTTGTGTCACAATAAATCTCATTAGAAAGAAAGCAGCAGAAGAGTTAGTAAATGGTAAACGCTGTCAGTTTCTTAGCGCTTCACTGTAGTTCGTGCACACGACAGTAGATTCTAGTTATCGTTGCGGTCTTCGTCCGAAGACTGGTTTAATACAGCTCTTCATTCTATTCTGGCCTGTGCGGCCCTGAAACCTATATCTTTCATAATCTGCTTACTGTATTCAACTCTAGGTCTCTTTCTACGATTTTTATCCCCCACAGTTCCCTCCAATACTGAACTGGTGATGCCTCGGTGTGTCAGAATATGTGCTATCAAGATGTACCATAGATTTCTTGTCTCTCCAGCTATATTCAGTACTTCCTCATTAGTAACGTGATTAACATCACACTTCGAAACCTTCTATTCTCTCTTTACCTAAATTGTTTATCGTATATGTTTCACTCCAAACAAATATCTTCAGAAAAGACTTCGTAATACTTAAATCTATAATCGATATTTTTCCTTGTCATGGCCATTCTACATTTTATATCCTCTTTACATCGGCCATCTTCAGTAATTTTGCTCCCAAATAGCAAAACTCATCTTCTACCTTAAGTGTCGTATTTCCTAATCTGACGCCCTTAGCATCTTCTGATTTATTTCGACTACATTCCATTATCTTCTTTTGACTTAGTTGATGTTCATCTTATACCCTTCCAAGACACTGTCCACTCCGTGCAGCTGTTCTTCCAAGTCCTTTGCTCTGTCTGACAGAATTACAAGGTCCTCGGCGAAACTCAAAGTTTTCATTTCTTCTTCTGGACTTTAATTCCTACTCCGGACTTTTCTTTGGTTTCCTTTATTGCTTGTTCAATGTGCATATTGAATAACAACGTGGACACGCTGCAGCCTTATCTCACTCCCTTTTCAACTAGTGCCTCCAATGCCGGCCGCTCGACCCTTATAACTGCCGTCTGATTTCTGCACAAGTAGTAAATAGCCTTTCGCTCCCTGTTTTTACCCCTGCTACCTTCAGAATACCAAAGAGAGTACTCCAGTCAACATCGTCAAAAACTTTCTCTAAGTCTGCAAACCATCTAGTTCTTCCATTCGTCTTAAAGGAATTGGTGTTAATATTTTGCAACTATGAATTATGAAATGATAGTTTGGTAATGTCCACAGATGTCAACGGCTGCTTTCTTTGGAATTGGAATTACAACATTCTTCTTTAAATCTGAGGGTATATTACGTGTCTCATACATCTTGCACACCAGATGCACGAGTTTTGACATGGCTGGCTCTCCAAAGGTTATCGGTAGTTCTGACGGAATATCTATTCCCTGGACCTTGTTTCGACTTAAGTCTTTCATAGCGTTGTCAAATTCTTCTCACAGTATCATATCTTCCATTCTCATATTCATCTACGTCCACTTCCCCTTGTACAACATTGCTTTCAAGTTCATCTTCCTAGTATAGAACCCTTACGTGTTCCTTTCACCTCTAAACTTTCCCTTCTTTTTTATGACTGGTTAACCATCTGAGCACTTTATTTTCATACAGGTGGTTCTCTCTTCCCCAAAGACCTCTTTTTACTGTAAGCAGTATGTATCTTTCTTCTATTGAAATATAGTTCTAAATCCTTACATTTGTCCTGTAACCATTCGCGCTTAGCAAATTTTGCCTTCCTTTATATCTCATTTTTAAAAGTTTGTATTCCCGTTCTCCGGACGGAGTGGCCGAGCGGTTCTAGCCGCTACAGTCTGGAACCGCGCGACCGCTACGCTCGCAGGTTCGAATCTTGCCTCGGGCATGGATGTGTGTTATGTCCTTAGGTTAGTTAGGTTGAAGTAGTTCTACGCTCTATGTGACTGATGACTTCAGAAGTTAAGTCCCATAGTACTCACAAGGGGAAGGCCTCAGACACGGCCAACCGATTCGGCTCAAATTTGGCAGGTCGCTTGTGTACAACCTAAAACGAAGGAATCTAATATATTTTGGGTCAACAACCCCGCAATTTTGAGAAAATCATCCATAAATGTTATGACGAGCAATCGACTCAAAATTGGAGGGAGCGATAGATAATTGTAAATAGAACATATCTCATCATGTGGTATGGGGTCAGCAAACGCAAGGTTTTCCTGAAATCGAGGTAAGAAACTTTTACAACTGCCGCTTGTGTAACCACATGATAAACACTTTTCGCTGACAGCACCGGTAGCGCAATGGCCAAGGTAACTGGCTGGGCGTCGGAAGACCCAGTTTGGAACCTCGAAGAAACCTAGCGGAAGTTATTCTTTTCGTTTATATTTTTCCCTATCTCAATTGATAGGGATAGGAGGGTTAATAAGGTAAGTAAATTAATAAGGAATGATAATAATAAGACAGGCAGACTAATTTCCCAATCGCCGTGAGTTATTAAAGTATTAAAATTTTAAGCCTTGTCACATGAAAGCAAATCCGAGTAAGAGTGCTGTGAATTCCTCACGAGGGATCACAAATAGCCAACCGCGAAAACCGCGTGAACCTGGAAGAGTGAAAGTGTCCAGCACGAGTCTTATAGATGTCAATTGGAACGAGTTGTTCTCCGTCAATAGGCTGCCGCGGATCTCGCGGATACATGTAGTAATTTTTCCATCGTTAATGCTCCGAATGAAATACGTATTGTGAATGAATACAGTGTTCTTCCATAAGTAACATATGAGGAGTACTGTATGTAGTTTGTAGTAAGAATGGAGCATGTGCACCATTCGACTAGCGCTGTAATATATAGTTGGGAGCCTGTCACAGACGATGGCAAGCGGGAAGTTACCGCACGTCACTAAATACGTCTCTCATAAGGATTTACAAAATATAGAGGGTGTACAGAAAGTGACGGCTCTTTTCAGCACGCAAACGGCGTCACTGATGACCAGTTTTAATCGTGATTACGTGATCAACACCGATCAAACAGGATGCGAGTATCGGGTGAACATTCGACGCACGTTATCGCATAAGGGAGAAAAACGAACCATTGTCGCAGTTGGTAGTAAAAACAAACTAACACATTCGTACACGGCGCAATATGCCATCACAGCCCCTGGAAAAGTTTTGCCTAAAGTTTTCCTGTGTTTACAAGAAACGAATGTTGCATTTGCTCCTCGGGTTATAGAAGAGGTCAATCGTTTAACCGACTCGTTGAAAAATGTTTACATTACGTGCATCAAATCCGGGAAACTGGCAAATGCGATTTACAGAACATTTCTTGAGACTGTTTTAAAACCATACTCTTCTGATAACAAGTTTTGTCTAATACTGGATTTCTGGAGTGGACAAATTAATACTACAATATTTGACACAATGTTTGTAGAATACGAGGGTCAGCGGACGTGCACAGCAAACGTAATACCGCCAAACTGCACACCTGTGTGCCAGCCCTGTGATGTTTATTTCTATCGCCAGGTTAAAAACTCTATTTCTAGGCTTCATAATTGCAATGTGCTTCTGGAAACCCAGCGGAAATTGCACAAGCGCAAGGATGCAAGAACTATTCACAGCATAATTCATATCCAACTTTCAGCATCGATTTTTCAGACAATGATATTGTATGCGTGATACGCCTCAAAATTAATTCCCAAAACACATATTTTTAAATGTAAACCAAGTTTGTTTTTCGCCCACTCTACGGAAGAAACAGTGTAGCTGTCGAAAGAATGCAATCATTACATGTTCTTGGTGCCGTGAGTATATTTGTTTCGAATGTTTATATGACAAGTACCATCCGTCTAGTTGTTTGAAGAAAAGTGAGGACACGTAACAGAGACTGGAAGAGCCCTTGTAAAGTGACCTGGAGTAACATTTTAGTTGTTTACTATCCCAAAAGGTTTGAGAAATTTATTTGCCTACCTTATTATTATGATTCCTTATTGATTTACTTACCTTATTAACCCTCCTATCCCTATCAATTGAGATAGGGAAAAATACAAACGAAAAGAATAACATCCGCTCGGTTTCTTCGAGATTCGAACCCGGGTTCTCCGATTCCCAGCCAGTTACTTTGGCCGTTGTGCTATGGGTGCTGTCGGCAAAAAGTGTTTGCCAGGTGGGTACAGAAGCGACAGTTGTAAAAGTTTGTTACCTCGATTTCTGGAAAAGTATTTGTTTGCGGACCCAATACCTGATGAGGAAAAATGCTCTATTTACAATTATCTGTCGATCCCTCCAATTTTGAGTCGATTGCTCGTCAGAATCGTTAGGGGTGCTTTTCTCAAGAACGCGGGGGTGTTGACCCAAAATATCTTAGATTCCTTCGTTTTTGGTTGTACACCAGCGATCTGCCAAATTTGAGCCGAATCGGTTGGCCGTGTCTGAGGCCTTCCCCTTGTCAGAGGCATTTGAGCCATGTTTTTTAATCCCGTTCGTCTGCTCCATTTGCTGCATTTTTCAATTTTCTCCTTTCTTCATTTAAATTCAATATCTCCAAGTCCAAAGACTTCCACTAGACCGTATCTTTATACTTATTTCTGCTGCCTTCACTATTTCATCTCTTAAAACCACCCACTCATCCGCCTCTGTCTTCCTTTCCCTGTTCTAGTCAACCGTTGGCCAGTGTTCTCCTGAAACTCTCAACAACCTGTGGTTCTTTCAACTTATCCGCGTCCTATCTCTTTAATTTCGTATCTTTTTCCAGTTTGTTCAGTCTTAATGTAGAGTTCATAACCAATAATCCGTTGTCAAGGTCCACATCAGCTCCTGAAAATTTCTTGCAATTTAAAATCTGTTTTCTGCATACCTGTTTAATCATTATACGCCCATTTTGAAACCTTCCAGTCTCTTCCAAGTGTACACCGGCTTTTATGATTGTTCAACTAAGTGACAGCGATGATTAAATTATGCTCTGAGGAAAATTCTACCAGGCAACTTCCTCTTTAATTCCTTTCCCCGTCCATTTCCCCCCACCATTTTTCCTTCTCTTCCTCTTCTACTATTGACTTCCAGTCCCCAACACAATTAAATATTCTTCTGTTTTTACTGTCTGAATAATTTTTATTACCTCATCATACATTTCTTCAGTCACTTCATCATATGCGGAGCTAGATGGCGTGTAAACTTGTACTACTGTGAAAGGCGTGGGGTTCACGCCTACGTTGGCTGCTATAATGCTTTGTCTATGCTATTCACACTAGCTTACCCGCATTCCTGTTTCCTTAGTCATTATGAAATCCACTCACCCTAACTGACTTTTTATTTATAACCCTGTATTGACCTGACCGGATGTCGTGTTCCTGCTGCCACCGACTTTCACTATTTCCCACTATATCCAACATCGTCGTTGCCATTTCTCTCTTCAAATATTCTAACCTGCTTGTCCAATTAAGGGATCTGAAACTCCACCCTACGATCCGTAGACTTCGGTTTTGTTTCTCCTGTTGACGACATCCTCCTGAGTAGTCCTCGCCCAATAGGGGACTATTTTACCTCCGGAATGTTTTACCCAGGAGGACGCCGTCACCAAACAACCATGCACTAAACATGCATGTCCTCGGAAAAAATTACGGCTGTAGTTTCCCCCAGCTTCCAGCCGTTCGCAGTCACAGAAACGCGAGGCCGTTTAGGTTTATGTAACAAGGCCAGATCAGTCAATAATCCTCACTTTTGCCTCTGCCACTTCTGAAAACGTTGCTGCTCCTGCAGGAACCATCTGCTCAACAGATACCCCTCCGTTGTGGGTGCACCTATGGTACGGCATCTGTATCGCTGAGTCACTCAACCCAAGCCACTGACAGCAAGGTCCATATTTCATGGACGGGTAGCGGGGTGGTGGGGGGGGAGGGGCTGCAATACATTGGGTGTTGCACACGGTTATTGATGATTGATGAGAACACACTTTAAGATAGTTGAGTGTTATCTGCCTGCGTACTTTTGCGTAGATACGTACTACGAGGTACTTTGTTTTGTTTAGAGTAGTTGTTTATCGAGCTGTGGACTCGGGTCCTAATTGATCAGTGGAGCAAGCATACAAACACACGGACTGGAATTCATGCTTGTAGTCACAGTACTTCGTCGGCAAATAGTAATAGTGATGGGGCAACTGAGATAGTAGTACCCTAGATGAACAATTCTGACTGGGAAATCCAACCTGCTACCATAACTTTAATAGCTGAGCGTGACGAGTGACATTAAATTACGATTTTGCGAGTGAGAATGCGATAAGTGAACACCTGAAGAGGCTAAATTTTTGAACATATGCTTCTAAAATGGGAGCTAAAGTGATGGTGATGCGCAGATTTTTTTTGATTATTCATCCCACTTGGGCTGAGAATAGAGTTTTGTCGTCACTCGTTCACATTGGGACGTTCGTTTATTGAAAAAAACCGTACTGAAAAGAGAAAAAGTAAAATGTAGTACGTAATATCTATTTTAAAGTCCCGCGAGTTTTCATTTCCGTTGAAATATATAAATCGTTTTACAACTAATTTAAAAGCGAGAGAAGTTAACGAAATTCTGTTTTACAAGCAGCGGAAGCTCACTATGTCAGAGGTGAAATACAGACTGCAAATTGACAGTCGCTTAATACGTTGAAGTCCACTAAAGCAGTAAAAATACATTATTGAGATAAAATAAAAGGTGGATATCATTTGAGAAAATTTTACACAATTTTCAAAAGGTCTGACTTAATTTTCTGTCTAAAGGCAATAATAAGTAAGGAATTAATAGATAACTGAATACCAGAGGTTGCGTTTAACGGAGTTTGTTATCGTTGACTTGACTACATACGAGTCTCCAGATTAAGCGTCAAGACTTTTGTAAGATACGTTAATATCGTATATGAACAACGCCTACCTACGGTAGGTGAGAATTACTTATTTTGAAAACAAAAGTATTCTGAAGTACAGACGATACTGGGAGGGGAAAGGGAGGTTCTAGATTCCAACTAATTCACATTAGTGTACATTTATTGCTTGTAGTACGATAAATAGATCGTAGGGAAATATTCTCAGGTGCTACGTTTACGAAGCTTTCTCCGTAGCAACGGGTTGACTGGTAATCGTGTTACGTTCATGATTAACAGGAAGTTAATTATAAAAGAGTGGATATCCATCTTATCCGGAGGTCAGCAATATTTCAGATAACATCTCTATTATGTGTTGTGTACGTCTACATTAATTCAGTTTTTATCCTTACCTGTGTACTTCTGTTGAATAGGATGCATCTCTGTTGCGTGTCTCCAATATTATTTAACAACATTAATTTTTATTTATTTTTTCTAGATTTTCTTTTGTGGTGGGACAACGTAGTGCCTAAATGGTTTAAAACAGGGCAAATTAGGTGGACATTTGCGGGCAGCAATTTCGGCACAGTCCAAATCCAGCGCTCGTTGCCGCTAAATGAAAACAAGAGAAACAAGAACTTCCAATACATGACACGGCGGAGCGCACTACTGGGATTTAATTTAGCTTTTAACCACATGATCGTCTGGCAGCACAGTCAGCGCCCACAGCGCACGCGCAGAAGACCTTTCTGCGGCTCCCGCCAGGAGGCACGATGAGCGCCGCTTTTCTGCAACTGCGAGCGTCTTCTCGTTCATGCGTATTGCCTTCTCCTGGCCTCCTAAAATTCCGACACCGTCTCACTATTACCATCAGTTGCGTCTTGCAGCAGTGACGACAGCAGCTACAGACGTCGAACAGTTTTATCGACGTGGCACTGTGGAAGTTGCACAGTGTGATCCGGCTGCAAACCCGAGAAGTTTATCTACAAAGTTTGCTAGTTCCTGTGCAACAAGATTTGCTGACTAGCCAACAGAAGCATGGGAGAGAAGTCCCTTGTTAACCCTTTCGTGAGCCGTGGCAAACATGCTTCCCACTACCATGAACTCGCTCCTACTCCCGTGGGATTCACAGTTCCCACCGTTTTTGCTGTATCTTCGCACAGAGGCACTGTATAGCTGAGCGTTGCTCTGTAGATGATCGTTTCAGAGCTGTTTGCTTGACATTTTGTGATTTTTTTCCCTCAAAGCTATAGTATAAGGTAAATACTTTTGATTTTTGCTATGGTGTCTTATTATTTGCTGTTCCCTGTTTGTTGTAAAATGTGTTTTACTTACATTACTTGTGTACTTTACTTATAGTATTTGATTTTGTTGGTGGGAAGTATTCGTCCTACCGCCTCTTTGGTAGCCCATTGTTTTACGTCTCTAGAACGAATATTTCTATATTTTGCCACATTTATTTGACATTTTTGACTTAGTAAATTTCAGAACTAATGCACAGATCATTATGTTACTGAAGAATGTCCAGTTTACGATACCAAACCAAGTGTTGGCCTCTGTTGAATCTGTCATAGAATTTTTTACACTCTCCAGTTCTCTATTTCTTGGCATTGCTTTCTTTTCAGATGTCTCATTCCCTAGATCTCAGCAATCCCAAAGATGTTGACGAAATTTACAGTATATTATTTTCATTACCTGATGAAAGTGATTCAGAAACTGAAGGAGATGAAGGTGCTGCAGATGAACTGAATGTTGTAGATAACACAGTCTCCAGTGCTTCAAGGCATGTTTCTGTGGAACAAGACACTTATGGTGATGAACATCACAGTGAATCATTCGTGCTTCCGACTGTTGCCAGAAGTGATACGTTGGACAGTGAATGTGAAGAAGAATGGAACAGTGGCTGTTCTTACCTCAACAATGTAAAGAACAACTTTGAAACACGAATGGATGGAAAACCAAAATTTCTCTGTAGTGCCAATGATCGCGAGCTCACTTATTTTTCTAAGTTTTTTGATGATGATGTTTTCACTCTCATTATAAATGAGACAAACTTGTATGCAAAACAAAATCGTGGTAGTAGATGTCCATCAAACACTGGGTGGACACAACTACTCAAGAAATGAGAGCTTATATAGGGTGTCTTATTCTAATAGGAATTCTTCAACTTCTTGCTCTCTCTAACTTCTGGAGTTCAGACCCTATACTAAAAGTAGAGCCAGTGGCTAATGTAATGACAAGTAAAAGATTTAAAAAGATTGCAGAGAATGTTCACTGTAATAAGAACGAAACAGCAAAGCCAAGAAATCATCCAGAATATGATAAATGCATAAATTTCCATTGATTGAAAAGCTTTTGCAGAGCTGTAAGAATTGTTGTGAGCCCTCATCATTTATGTGAGTGGATGAATCGATGACTCCTTTCAAAGTTCCTCGCTCGCTATGCACTAGCTGTTAGTCCTACAGATAAAATGGACAGGACTATTTTGTGGGAAGTTTAATAAATTTTGCGCTGGGACACACTTTTGCTGTAAGTGAAAGTTTTCGAGTTATTGAAGAAACAACGCGTTTGAAGGTCACTTTTGTACGTTTTACTAGAATAATTCGAAAACTAGCGATTTAGATGAATTAAATTTCCTATAAAGAACCTGTTCATTTTTTTCTGTTGGACTAATAACTTGCCTGTAGTGAGCGAGGGAATATGAAAATATTGCATGTGGTTTTTCATGTTGCTGCGGATTGCATAAGACCAGGGTTAGCGACAACTGAATCTCTTGTATGTTTAACTATGCTCCCAACATTTAGCAGTTGCCATACTAACTGAATAGGGAGCGGCTAAAGCATGAAGCGATGTAAGCTGATGTCACCTAGCATCATTTATTGCATTTAACTAACTGCTCGTTTTGATTTTCTGCATACATCTGGAAAGAATTGTTATGTTTGAAACTGTATTTAATAGTTACAAAAGTATTTAGTGGTTAAATAGTAGTTTGGATACAATAAACGACCTAATAATGTTGTCAAAATATTTAAGTGTGTTTCGAAGTATAACAGTACTCGTAGGTAGACCAGAGATGCGTAGCGGTTCGGGAAAAAACTAAAAGACAAAAACAGCCGTGCCAGCCCATCCTGTTCATAGAGTTCTCTGTGAGAGAGCAAAGTGGTCAGTCGTGGACACAGAGCACGACGAATCTTCTAATATACACTCGTATAAAATGGTGTGTTGCTGTATTATGTAAAATTACACCACCATTATATATAATGTAGACCAAGTACTCCACAGTTATTAACCAGCCAGCTTTTACATTGACGAAATAGACGTCAAGTCGTTGCTTGGTCTGGTTAACGGCTAACTGTAGAAAGAAAGTAGTATGTGGGAATGGTATCGACTGGACGGAGCGAACAGGTAAATTTGCTGCAGTTGGCGGAATAAAGTATCGGCGGTTGTGGAGACTTGATACTGATTGTTACAGTGACTGCAGTACTAAAATATTTTATAAAAAGTCTTGGGTTAAAATGTGAAGGTATAAATATATACTGCAACTCGAATTTAATTGCTTCACTTTTATATCTACATCTATACTTTTCAAACAAGTGTGAAGTATATAGCAAAGAGTAGGTACCATTGTTATTAGGGTTTCTTTCAGCTGCATTCACGTATAGAGCGCGGGAAAAGTTATTGTTTACCTGCCCCTCTTCATGCTGTAATAAACCTATTGTTGTCTACATCATCCATATGGGAGCTGTAGGTAGGAGGCTGTAGTACTTTAGTATATTCCCTGAGGCATCATTTAAAAGCAGTTCTTCAAACTTCGTAAGTATGCATTCTCTGGATAGTTTTATCTACGTTACAGAGTCCACCAATGCACTTTCTTCAGCATCTCTGTGACGCTCTCTCTAGGGTCAAATAAACCTGTGACCATTAGTGCTGCCCTTCGCCGTATACGTTCAGTGTACCCTGTAAGTCCTATTCTGTACAGGTCCCACACAACATTCTACAATGTGACGCACAAGTGTTCTGTAAGCAATATTCTTTTGTAGAATTATTGTATTTCCACTATGTACCACCTGCTTAACCTACGGCTGAGCCTATGTAACTATACAATTTCATATCCTTACAAAGTGTTACACCTAGTAGTTTGTATGAACTGGCCAATTCCAACTATGATTCACTGATACTACAGTCATAGGATCCTAAATGTTCCCGTTTTCTGAAGTGCACCCTTTCACGTATCGGAACGTTTAAACAAAGTTGCTAGTCTTCTCACAAATTTGCTAGTATTCTCACAAATTTGCAATCTTATCAAGACCTGATTACTTATGCAGTTTCTTTGAGGCAGCACTTCATTACAGATAACTGTTTCACCTGCAAAAAATCTGACGTTGCTGTTAAAATGGTCTGCGAAGTGATTAACTTACAACATGAACAGCAGGTACCTCAGTACACCTGAAATTACTTCTACGTCTGAGAATAACTCTCCATCCAAGATAACAAGCTGCGTCCTCATTATCAAAAAAGTTTCAGTCTAGTCGCAAATTTCGCTTGATTATCCGTATGATCGTACGTTTCATAATAAGCATGCATGTGGCATTCAGTAAGATGCTTTTCGGAAATCAAGAACTGCTATAGCTACCTGTCTGCCTTGATCCAAAACTTGCAATAGGTCGCGATAGAAAAGTGTGATTTGGGTTTCACATGATCTATGTTTTCTGATCCGTACTGGTTGGCGTGAAGGAAGTCATCTTATAGAGATACCTCATTATAGCACTGGCAAATCATCAATGTTACGCAACTGATTAATACGTATGGCAACTGTATAAACACCCTAATATCCTTCCCGCTCTCTCTGTCTGCCACCTCCTCCTCTCTCCCTCTCTTTTTCCATTTCACCCTCTTTCTACCCGTATGTCTCTGCATCACCTCCAGCCCCTTCCCTCGGTACTCCCCTTTCTGCCCTTTCTCTATGTCCATTTCCTTTCCCTCCTGTCCTCTCTGTCCTCATACCCATCTCTCTGACCTTGAGCCTAGTTTATTAAAAACAAAATCTTGATTGGGATTTGGAATCGCTTAAGACGGATGGGTCAATCGGCTGGGAACACTGATACATGGGGCATGATAGACATCTCTCCAGGTGTTGCATCTGCGAGCATAACTGCTTTGATGACAATATTCCACATAGTTTTAAATAGTGAATGAGTAGTATTACAAAGTTTCGGGGTATTCGGATTCTGTATTAGTATTGTAATCATCGGATGATAAACCATATACATAACTTCACAGTTTTCTGTAAAGCCGATGGCGGGGAAGATAACAAAACAGCACAAGTCTGTCTACGCAATTTTTGTTTGAAATGCATGAAGTGAAAGAACGTACAGGATGAATCCCCTAAAACTTCCACAGCAAATATTACGGAAATCGAAAGTGCTATTGATGTGCGGTTTTCACAGAATGGATTGGTAGTCATGGGTTCGTATTATAAATCAATAAAGAAATTGTAATAATACTTAGAAAGTTTTTTTGAACAAACAGGCACTTTTTCTAAATGGAACAAGCCCTATTGACATTATCGGATAAGAAATTCGGTAAATAAGTGTGTCAGTGTCGTCTGTTGCAGGATTCTAGTGTGAATCGTTCACAAGATGTCGTACTTTGAAAAGCTCCCACACTCGCACGTGTTTACGGCATTCAGCCTGCGTAGTTGTTGCGTTTACTAACAGCGTGCTTGTGTATTCCTTGAGTGCACTGCAACTTCGTGATCGGTTTGTGGCAGTCCAAGCAGTAGCTCGTGAGTGGACGATTGGATTTACCAGTTCAAAAAAAAAAAAAAAAAAGCGACATGCTCATGGTGTATGGAGAGTGTAGGAAGAATGCAGTTCGTTCTTCTTCTGTGCGTGCGGCAAGGTATCCCAACACATGTCTACCATCTCGGCAAGTATTTATGAACCTCCTTCTCGATTGTCAAGTACCTGCGAATACAATTTTGGTGAGAACGAGTGTAAATGTGCAGATAGTTTATCTTAAAGCCACTATATCGTGCTCACGTCTAGACTGATGTGACGTCTGTATTACGTCGTTCGTGTACTGTCTTATAATTTTCAATGTTTTGATAAAATGATAAATTACGTAAATATATTGAAAATGAACCGTTAATTATTGTGTGATAGTAGTAAGACAGTTCCCCTCTTACAAAGCTCAGTGTTTACAAAAATAATGCAGAATAACAGCGATATTGTTTTATTAACTAAAATTTGTTACGTTTGTCTCTTGTTGTGGCATATGTTACATGCGTTTTATCCATTCTCATATTCTAAAAGTTCAGTTAAGTTTTTTAAGTAGTATATGTGTCTAAATTCTTTATGCTCGTTTAATATCTCTTGTAGATATTTTCTTGTTTGTATATAGATTTACAATTCTTCAAGAATGTTCATTGTAAAATCTATTGGTATTCTGTGCAGAATCTGGAGTATATTTTAGATCGTATCAGTCGTGTGGTTTTGAATTTCAAAATGTAAAAAGTACATAGACTGATTATTTTCGCTCTCTATTGTGTTGCTTGTATGTGACGTAAAAATTTCTTCGTGTTTGGCCAATTTGAAAGATATTACAGCTGCCTTATTTGATTATGGCTAGGTTATCATATCTCGATGTTCTAGTGATAACGGAACATTGTTATATTGAAAGGTTGTTATTGGTTCGAAAGGATAGTTGAATGTTGGCGCCTTTAAAAAGTGAATTCAATTTGTTGGAGAAATTTACCAAGGGAGAACGTATCTTATTTTCTGTGTAGGTGACGTTTCTCCAGTGTGGCATATATATGAGTTCTGCTTTGGTGTTTTACACATATAGTACAATTTTGTGATTATATTGGGGTCAAAGTAGTTTGTATAGGCTATATCCCGAAGTGAGTTAAGCTCTTTTTGAACTGTTGGTTTCTGTAATGACAGGATATTTAATCAGTTAATCATTGAATGGAATAATGTTAGTTTAAGAGCCATTCGGTGACAGGAACTGACATTTATAATGTTGCTAGAAGTGCTATTCGTTATATAGATATCAAATGTACTGTGATTATTATTTATTCCAATTGTGAGGCCTGGATAGTTAATAGTATTGCCTTTCTCTGTTTCTGTAGTTTCTTGAGTTGTTCGTGGATATTTTCGATATTTGCATGGTTGCCTTCTACCAACACGAGGGTATCATCTACATATCCTGAGCAGTATACAATTTGGTCGAGAATAGGCCTACCTGAGTTAAAGAATTTTTTTTCTAGAGAATTAAGAAAATATCGGCTAATGTGCCTGCTACACTATTACCCACAGTCACTTCATCTGCTTGGGTATAAATTTTGTTGTTAAATTCAAAATAATTTTGTGAAAGCACTATTTACTAAAGATTTATAATTTCAAGTGTTACAGTCATGGATATGTTCCTATATTGTAAAAGGTTATATTCTATTATTTGGATAGTTTGCTGTACTGGTAAATTGGTATATAGATTAGTGACATCAAACTTACTAAATTTACCATTAGGTAGTACAGGGTAGGACAAAATAAAAATTGTCCGGAGAACAGAGTTCCAGGGTACAAGGAAACACAGCAGAGGAAAGGAAGTACAGTACTGACGTAAGAGTAGCAGATGTTAAACGTGACCACCACTCATCTCTTCGCACTTTTGGGCTCTGATTAGCAAGATGCTGATCGAATCTGGCCTGCTGGCATTGCTGGCATTGATGCAGACTCATCCGAATCGTTGTACTGCAGTTCTTGAATACTATGAGGGTGGTTGCGGTATGCTTTATACTTGAGAGCTCCCCACACAAAGTAGTCGTACACTGACAGATCGGGTGACTTGGGCTGCGGAAAGACTGACCTCTATTGACAAGTCTGTCAGGCGTGAAAACTGTGTAGATGTGCTCCAACGTTCCAGCCGCTGTATGGGCAGTTTTTCCATCCTGTAAGAAGTAACTGAAGGTCTTTTCTCCTCCGTTAATGCTGCCACAAATGGGTTCAAAATGTTTGCAATGTAACGCACCGTAGTCAGCATCTGATGAAAGAAGATTGGACCAGTAATACGACGTGCAGACACGGCATACGAAACCCCAATCTTATGATCATGCAAGAGTGGGGGTACAAGTTACGCGGCTTTTCCGCTGCGCACAACTTGTGATTCTGTGAGTTGACATAAAAAGTCAGGTGTAACCGGGCTTCATCAAACATAAACAACAGATTCATGTCCAAGCTACTCACTGTTACCGCAGTGAACAGTCACTCACGAAACTAGAGACACTGAGGCGGATATGCTGGTTTTAATGTGTGAACAACAGACATTCACTAGGGGTGGATGTGCAGGTCCAGGTGGAGTATACGTTGATAAGCTGCAGCGTTAATAATATCCAAGGAGTAAAATCAGATAAGCACCACAAATAATATTTCGTAAAAGTCTGGGTCGTTGATTCGGTATTTGACTATAGATGTCCATTCTCGGCTGCGTCGATGCCTGACTAATTGATTTGTGTTCTATGAGGCCATTACGTTTGTTAGTTCCTCGATTACAGCTACAGAGTGGAGTTCTTTTACTAGTAGAACGTTGATCAATGTGTGCAAAGTTCTTGAACACCTAATTTGTGATGTCTGTGGAATTGTAAAAACTGAAGACCATTTCTTCACTATTCGAAAACGGTATTGGTAAGAGCTGTCTTCCCCGACAAACGGTGATATCATCGTGCAACGAATCAACTGTAGAAGTATCAGCAGAAATGTATTTGGGAAGGCTCTGATCAGGAGTAGAGTAATAATTTTAGGCATGTGAGCATAATTGGGGAGAGGGTCTTACTTTAATTGCTATATTTTCGTTAAGGAATCAACGGCTAAATTAAAAGGTTACTAATAAATGTTGTGTATATTATTCAAGCATTTGCCAGTGTTTTATTCAACACTACGCAATTGGACGGAGAGTTTGAGAAAAAAAGATTCACTGTCAAAGGAAGACTGAACGGAGGCTCACTTAATCATGAGGAGAGGGTATCCTCAATGCAACGCTAATGTGCAAACTCGGAACAATGATTAGCCAATCACATGATTCTCTGTACAGGCTTCTCTGATGACTGCTGGCAGTTCTTGCTGCTGTCCTCCAATGTCTTACCCCGACAATGACAGAACGGTTATTCTACAGGACGAGGAACAATGTCAGTAGAAGTGCCTTGATGATAAAGTTTGGAGTGTAAAAAATTTCCTAAAGCGCAGGTTACAACGATTACATTTGTAGCTCCATTCAGCGCTCGAACTCACAAATAAAATAAATTTGTGCATATGCATGATCCCATGTAACGATATCACCGCAAACAATATCGTGCCACCTTTATCTCTTACAATACGAGTACATTCTAAATACACAGAGATAACAAAGGCATTTGATCTGAAAGAGACAGAGGTGAAATATTATGCTACATGAGTGTATGCTACTGAGGACGCACTGCGGTTCCCGTTGGTGCTGTTTGTCGGTTTCCACCCTCTGTTGGAGGCCAGACCGTATCCTTTTGTTGTCATGGTTGCCGTTGTTTGTCTTTTTCTCGTCTTGACTGGTGATACTCGGTTTCGCAAGCGTTGCCTGTCCGCTAGTGGCAGCAGCGGCGGTTATCGATATATAGAAACTGTTGCCCTATCTTTGGGGCGACGTCGTTGTTTTCCGTGTCGTGTGAGTGAGGCAGTTCGGTTGTGGACTCAGGAGGAACCAGGGCCGCGCAGTGCAAGAACACGCTTGCTGCTGCTGCTGCTGCTGCCGGCACGCATGGACTGCTGGATGGAAGGGCTGTGGTCACGAGAGTGTACAACCTCATAGTAAACCGGATCCAGCAAGCTTTACGTTGAGTGTATTTCAATCCAAGTAGAGAAACCTCCACCATTGTGATATCTCGCAATTCTCCAGTGACTTGTGTTCGTGTTGCCGCTCGCAGAGTCGCCGAGGCGAAGAGCAGCGAGTGGAGTGCATGGGGAAGGCGGATCTGATTAGCTTTCCTCGAATTCTTATTACTATTTACTGCGCTCAGCTTGTTGCAATTTGTTAAGTTCAAACAGCGGTATTTTTTTCTTGCCTGTTTGTAGCTAACGCCCAAGTCACCTGCCCTGGGGGTTAGTGCATGTACCGGCAGTGTACGTTTCCTCGCCTTGCCGCTGCTGTCCAGTAAAGGCCTGGCCAGACAGAATGCGGCCTGGCCGTCCGGCCTGTGGCCTTGAGCCGCAGCCGGCAGGCCGCACTGTTGAATCGCTCGTTACTGTATGGCGGCGGTCACACAGAGTGCGGCTCTGACGCACCGGCATACGGCCTGCCGCACCGGCCGCCGCCGGGTTGTCACAGATTACAGATTCGCCGCAAGCCGGAGCGGCTGCTTGCCTCTGTTGGCGCACTCAACCGCTCTGCTGTCACACTGGAAGCAGCGGCGTGAGGCGGTTTTTGTCTTGCAGCACGTAGTGCATTAATCATGGACACACAAAGACTTACAGAGGAGGTGAGAGAATACAACTTTTTGTCTGATACACGCGATCCTGATTTGGAGGTAGAATACTTTTGCCCTCGATATACTCTTGATAGTAAGCTGAATTCTCAGAAATAGTGTTGTCACTGTGACGTCCATAACTTCCAATATCAACTACCGTAAACACCGTAGTATGGATCAACGATCGCCAGGAGAACTAGCTAAAATAACTGTTTGTAACAGAAGAACTGGGATCCACTATCCTTCGGGCATTTTAACCTGATAGGCTTACCGTCTATGCTTCCAAGGCAGTCCGGAAACCCCCAAAGTTCTAGAAATCCTCCTTCAGATTTCTTCCACATCTCTGTTGTAGGAGTATGTAAATACTTGGGCTGTAGAACAGTCCATATTGCCTGGCACACTTATTTCACAATATCTGAGACTGTTGAACGTCCTAACCGAAAAGAGAAACCTATGGTCTGGTGACTGTCGCCTGTAGTCAAGTATCTGGAAAAGATTAAAATCTGTTATGCCAATAGAACGAATGGATAAGTTAACGACCAAAGATATGTTTGTTTAAATTCAATGTCAATGGTATGAATACAATGAAACAAAACAATCTATTAAGTAGAAAGTTCTCTCTAGCGGGACATACGGAACTAGATGTTACTATCGTTTGCTGTATTCGTAAACACTGCAATAAATTTATCACTCCACTCGTAACTACGTTGTGGAATAGCACTTTCTTCCGCCGAACCTTTCATATGATACAGCAAAACTGAAATGGAATAATTTATGTGACTTCTGTTTGAAGCACAAAGAGGCCACAAACGGTAAAACTTACCTGAAACAAATGGTTAGCCTGTGCCTCGTATCAATTGGCTTTCTACAGTTCGTTGTGCACTTCTCGGTGCTACCTTTTTATCAGGCGAAGCATTTCCTCGAAACATTCTCGCGACATACGAAAATATTTGAAGAATCTATCTTCGTCAGACTCTTAGATCAATACACAGACGATGGTATTCTCCTAAGCTTTCTCTCTTGCTATTAATGTCGTGCACCCAACATCTGTTCTTAGTGCCATTTCGTATCGATTGTGCGAGCTACTCATTTCTGCAATAAAATAAATAAATAAATAAATAAACTCGCACAAAGATAACGTGTCCCGCGTGAGGATTCCAAATCGTCTAACGCCAAGACAATCGCGCTGCGCATGCAAGCTTAATAATGGGGTTCGGCCCCTTCCACAGTGTAACACAGCTGACGCATCAAGAGTCGCTGCGGCCGGCCGTTGCCTGTGTGGCGTCCCTGGCCGCTGACAGGTCCGGCCCACCGCTGCGCCGTCCGTCGCAGCGGCAGGCCGGATTCTGTGTGGCCAGGCCTTAAGGCGTGTAGTTTTGACAGCTTTATTGATTGTAGGCTGCTGGTGGTAGTGGTTCCTATCTCGTTCCGTGCGCTCTAAACACAGTATTCTGGGGAAGTAGTGCATACCGCCAGTTCCGGCTTTGGCATATTGTTCCATCGTTGCATGTGGTTTATCGGACAGCAGGTAGCTTCAACAAGATTGTCATTAGTCATTCGTTAGACTGCTACTAGTCTGAGTTACCATCTTGCGAAGTGAGTGCAGCTCTTGGCTGCCTATCTTATCGCTCGCGAAAGTGTTTGCTGCTGGACCTTCTCAGAGGTCGGTTCCTGGAGAACCATCTGTGACTGGTCCTTGTGTTTTATTATAATATTATTTATTAGCATACATCGACATCAACATCTATATGACTACTCTGCAATTCACATTTAAGTGCTTGGCAGAGGGTTCGCCGAACCACAATCATACTATCTCTCTACCATTCCACTCCCGAACAGCGCGCGGGTAAAACGAACACCTAAACCTTTCTGTTGGAGCTCTGATTACTCTTATTCTATTTTGCTGATCATTCCTACGTATGTAGGTTGGGCTCAACAAAATATTTTCGCATTCAGAAGAGAAAGTTGGTGACTGAAATTTCGTGAATAGATCTCGCCGCGACGAAAAACGTCTTTGCTGTAATGACTTCCATCCCAATTCGCGTATCATATCTGCCACACTCTCTCCCCTACTACGTGATAATACAAAACGAGCTGCCGTTTTTTGCACTCTCTCGATGTCCTCCGTCAATCCCACCTGGTAAGGATCCCACACCGCGCAGCAATATTCTAACAGAGGACGAACGAGTGTAGTGTAAGCTGTCTCTTTAGTGGACTTGTTGCATCTTCTAAGTGTCCTGCCAATGAAACTCAACATTTGGCTCGCCTTCCCCGCAATATTATCAATGTGGTCTTTCCAACTGAAGTTGTTCGTAATTTTAACACCCAGGTACTTAGTTGAATTGCCAGCCTTGAGAATTGTACTATTTATGGAGTAATCGAATTCCAACGGATTTGTTTTGGAACTCATGTGGATCACCTCACACTTTTCGTTATTTAGCGTCAACTGCCACCTGCCACACCACACAGCAATATTTTCTAAATCGCTTTGCAACTGATACTGGTCTTCGGATGACCTTACTAGACGGTAAATTACAGCATCATCTGCGAACAACCTAAGACAACTGCTCAGATTGTCACCCAGGTCATTTATATAGATCAGGAACAGCAGAGGTCCCAGGACGCTTCCCTGCGGAACACCTGATATCACTTTAGTTTTACTCGATGATTTGCCGTCTATTACTACGAATTGCGACCTTCCTGACAGGAAATCACGAATCCAGTCGCACAAGGATACGATGTAATCCTTACATTAAAGGTTATGTATGTCTAGTTAATAGTTCCGGTCACCTTCCGGATAAAACCTACCAGTGTAATGTTGGTGTTACAAGGTTACCATCATCTTATTCCAACTGTTTGGTGGCCAGTTGCTTGTTTCTTTTAATTAACCTTTGTATTTGATGTTTTACAGCAGGTTTCTAAATTTTTACTTAATTGCCTTTCCTGGCATGTAAGGCCTTCTGCCGTGATTGAGGTCATTTCCTTTGAAAAAGTAATTCGATATTTGTATTTTAGCAGTAAGCCTTAAAATCTTATTACTGCCATTCATGGCGTCTGATACCTTCTGCTGTGTTTATGGCCACTTACGTCTTAATATTTCAATACCTGTAAGTTGTAACTGCAGCGAGTTCTTTAACATTCATAATTTATTGCCATTCTTGGGGTGTAAGGCCTTCAGCCATGATCACAGTGGCTTGTTTTTTTAAACATTATCTGTACCTGTGTTTTATGGTGATCTGCTAAATTTTAACGCACTGAAAACACCATTATTTACACAGCTGTTTATCCTTCATTAATAATGTCTGGTATTTTTTATTTATTGTCTGGAATTACTGTTTTAAAAATAAATGTGTGTATCTGTAAAATGCAACCAATAGTAACTGATTACGGCCCCTTCCACAATTGTGACCGAAGCCTGCCTTCCCTTGACTACCAGTCAACAACAACGTCGAAACATAGGAGTAAAATGTGAATAAAGCCCTTGCAGTAACGTTACTGAACCGTTGCACGATTGGCAGTTGGCGCCACGTGTCCCCTGGAACACGATCGTTGGCATGAAGAGGGCGTGGCATGTTTGCCGCGAGCGGCGCTCAGGCCCTTTTCCGAGGGAGGCGGTGAGTGGACCAACACGGACAGCGTAGGTCTGGGGCCAACGAGCATGCTGTTTGTTCTGCCATGGGTGTGAGTTTCAAGTTTTTCTGGCTGAGCATCTTCCGAACACGAGGTAGATTAAGCGGAGATGGGAGTGAACACACTAGTCCTTTCGCCGACCACATTTGGAGGCAAACAGTGGTCGTTGTCACCCATCTCCCGGCGTCTCCACCTTTTTCCACTGCTTGCCATCGCACAGCAGCTTTGGATCCTCGGTGAGCTACTTTTAGTTCGTTGCTTCCGTGCCCAGACCACGCTACATTCGAAAAGACCGATCTTCCTCCCTACTGTGTTCGTTATACGAGATGCATTCAAGTTCTAAGGCCTCCGATTTTTTTCTAATTAACTACTCATCCGAAATCGATGAAACTGGCGTTACTTCTCGACGTAATCGCCCTGCAGACGTACACATTTTTCACAACGCTGACGCCATGATTCCATGGCAGCAGCGAAGGCTTCTTTAGGAGTCTGTTTTGACCACTGGAAAATCGCTGAGGCAATAGCAGCTCGGCTGGTGAATGTGCGACCACGGAGTGTCTTTCATTGTTGGAAAAAGCCAAAAGTGACTAGGAGCCGGGTCAGGTGATTAGAGAGCATGAGAAATCACTTCAAAGTTGTTATCACGAAGAAACTGTTGCGTAACGGTAGCTCGATGTGCGGGTGCGTTGTCTTGGTGAAACAGCACACGCGCAGCCCTTCCCGGACGTTTTTGTTGCAGTGCAGGAAGGAATTTGTTCTTCAAAACATTTTCGTAGGATGCACCTGTTACCTTTGTGCCCTTTGGAACGCAATGGGTAAGGATTACGCCCTCGCTGTCCCAGAACATGGACACCATCACTTTTTCAGCACTGGCGGTTACCCGAAATTTGTTTGGTGGCGGTGAATCTGTGTGCTTCCATTGAGCTGACTGGCGCTTTGTTTCTGGATTGAAAAATGGCATCCACGTCACATCCATTGTCACAACCGACGAATAGAAAGTCCCATTCGTGCTATCGTTGTGCATCAACATTGCTTGGCAACATGCCACACAGGCAGCCATGTGGTCGTCCGTGAGCATTCGTGGCACCCACCTGGATGACACTTTTCGCATTTTCAGGTCTTCATGCAGGATTGTGAGCACAGAACCCACAGAAATGCCAACTCTGGAGGCGATCTGTTCAACAGTCATTCGGCGATCCCCAAAAACAATTCTCTCCACTTTCTCGATCATGTCGTCAGATCGGCTTGTCCGAGCCCGAGGTTGTTTCGGTTTGTTGTCACACGATGTTCTGCCTTCATTAAACTGTCGCACCCACAAACGCACTTTCGACACATCCATAACTCCATCACCACATGTCTCCTTCAACTGTTGATGAATTTCAATTGGTTTCACACCACGCAAACTCAGAAAACGAATGATTGCACGCTGTTCAAGTAAGGAAAACGTCGCCATTTTAAGTATTTAAAACAGTTCTCATTCTCGCCACTGGCGGTAAAATTCCATCTGCCATACGGTGCTGCCATCTCTGGGACGTATTGAAATTGAATGCGGCCTCATTTTAATACAATGCGCATGCTTCTATCTCTTTCCAGTCCGGAGAAAAAAAATCGGAGGCCTTAGAACTTGAATGCACCTCGTAATAGTGACTGGTTCGTTTCCGATGCGTGTTTGTGGTTTGCTGCTTCTATATCGGACTCAGCACAACCTCCCGTTATTGTTCCCTGTTCCAGTTGCTGGCCAGGGGATTTGAGGCGCGTCTCTCTCATATGAAATCGTAACAACTTCAATTTGGTAATAGTAATAGAGTTTTGGTTTGATTGTGATTTAAATTATTCGGATTTTGGACTGATTGGGTTTATACATATAAATAAATATATTTAAATTCAGTATGCCGTTATTCGTGACAATTTTTTATCTAGTACATTGTGCATCAAATCACGTAGTCACTTCCTTTAGTTGTTCGGAGCACGCAAGCTTGTGTTTAAGGTAGGTGAGATGCATCAGCCAACCTTTCTCGTCTACCTCCCACCTATGTTATCCGTCCTGCGTGACAGTTACCTACCGTTTCCGCCTAATGGTGTGATTTGATGCTGAATTTCTGTTGACCACTGAGCTTTTTTCTAATCAGGTTACCTTACTATATTGTAGAAATTTATCACAACTGTTTTGTCTACGCTGCCAGCGTGTAGTCTGACGACTTAAGTTTTTACTCGTTTTACTGGAAAGTTACGTCTCTGTTCATCAGGATATGCTTGTATGATGTACCCACTGTTTGCCTAGAAAAGGTGGAGTGTGGTGAGCAGTGTATCAAGCCTACATTAAGTAATTTCAGGGCCGTCGAAACAACATTGCCCGTTGTGTGGTTCCTTTAGATCAACCAGATTTATTGTTTTGGTTTCTTTTTAATTAAAACTGAGATATTTGTTGTATTTTAGTGAAACACATTCTACAGACTTTTATTGTCTGCCTGTTTTGACGATGATCATGACTGGTTTGTGGGGCTCACAAATGTGCGGTCATCAGCACCCGTACAAATTCCCAATCTGTACACAGTCCAGTGTAGCCGCTTTCACGAATGATGATGCAGTGATGAGGACAACACAAACACCCAGTCCCCAGGTAGAGAAAATCACCAACCCGGCCGGGAATCGAACCCAGAACTCCGTGATCCAGAGGTATGCCTGTTTTGAAGACTGTTTTCCTATCATGTTATACTTGTTATAAAACTGTTATTTGGGCCGTTCTTGCGTTTCGCAGTGAATCGTTTAGACTCTGAACAAAGGCAAACAATTTTTAAAGAGATTGGTTATCGATTATCTGTAATTGTTCTTAAACTGTATTGTCTTATTAGATGCTTATGCCTTAATATGTCATGGTCCTATTGACGAAATGGGTATAGTTAACTTTCCCGAGGGGTCTTGATAAAAGTCTTGATACGAATGGTGTTCAGTTGCATGCTTTTGGGTTCTATCAATTGCAACCTAAGCTTTAATAAAATGTCTTAGGTGATTATAGCCTCTGGAGAAAAAAAAGAGTATAAATTAAATTATTGATACACAACAATGGAAGCGCTGTATGCGCTCTCAGAATAGCAATGTGTAATATCTTTGTCATTCGGTACAAATCGAATGAACATTTTTTTGTTTCATTGTCTTCTTGGTTCTGATGTTTTGACTGACGGACGTTTATTGTTCACGGTCTGTAACTAATACAATTATCTGTAGTAATACTAGCAATATTTGGAACATATATAAAAATCATCATTCAAAAGTGTGTTTTTGTCAGTAGCCAGTACCTTTCCTGCCCATGATTTAGTTATGTAGTAATTACATCTTGCCCTCTCCATTTTGTATAGGCTTATTGTTGTGCCGACGCCATTAATAATAAAAATGATATATGCTATTTTAATAGTCATTTAATGCTAAAAGTATTTTTTTTAATTATCTCAATAAATACAAAACGGTGTCTTGTAATATTTTGCAATGTTTACGCTGCCATTGCACATAGGCAGCTATTCTCGAGTATCAAGCCTCACAGAAAAAGTAATTAAGCATTGTGTTTAATTGGCTTGTCGCGTAATATTAAAGAAAGATATTTTTATAGTCGATCGTGAGTGAGACGGATGTCTTCACGTCGGAATACGTATGATATTTCTGGCGATAGCGCCCTGACAAAATTAACCGCGGCTTTTAACAAACAAAAAAGAGAATTTTTAACAAAACGTTTCATTCAATTGTCAGAATATTCTCTTTAAAAAGAAAAAAAAAAGTTACGCAATAACTGGCGCCCAACGTGGGGCTCGCTATTCCAGAAAATTTATGTATGTCAAAAGAATATATTAATAAGATAAGAAAATTAATGATTGTATATTTAATCTGTTTCATGTGTACAAGGATTATTAGTTTCGATGTTAAGAGATCCTGAAGACCTGGAACCCACCCAAGATTTGAATAAGAATAGAACCGACAGTAAAACAGAAAGTAAGGGCTTCTGAAAATATCTCTTGCTTTGTTTGCCAGTATTCATGGTTCGTACTGTGTGGTAGTATTTGCAAACAGTAAATCAAGCAGGCAAGAAAATTTATAGTTGCTGTAAATATTGTGTAGATTTACATTTTGTATTATTATTATTTTTGTTGTGATTACCGTGTGAAAATAATTGTGATAGAATAATGTATCTTTCAGAGTCCATGAGATTACATAGTAAGACTAGGAGAGAAGTAGATATGGAAGGAGATCACAAAAGGGTAGTGTTAGCGAATTGGAGGAAATCCCCATGGGATCTACATCCAACAAAAATATGCAAGAAAATATTACGAGTCGTGGAGAAGAAACTTGCACATCAGCGCTCAGAGATAGAGCGTAGCGTTGATAGCAGTGTGTTGCCAACTGTTGCGGGTGAAACATCCGTGCCCGCAACGAAGCCAACAGTTACGTGCGCCGCGCAGGGTTATGACGCCGTACCTGCAATTCTGATGAAGTTAGATCAGTTCCCGATTCAGCAGGCGGAGAGAGAAAGAGAGAAAGTGGAAAGGGAAAAAAGAGAGGAAAAACAGAACATATGAACAGCTTAAAAAGTTTCGAAGTCATGAAAGCAAACACAGTGAGTTTGAAACAAGCGTACCAAGAAATGCCAAATTTGGTATCTTGTCTAACAGACGTACAGTGTCTGCAGATAGAGCAGAATAGCATGAAGGAAGATATTCAGAACATAACCGAGAGGCAGAAAATATATAGATAGGAAATGAGGAAAGATTACAGAATTGCCTAGCGGAACGTACTAAAAAGGTCGCTGAAAAAGTAGAAAAATTGCTTAGATAACAAAGAGAAACCGATAGACGATAAAATATAGACAGAAATGACACGCACCATTCGTGCAGTTCACTCGGACAGTCAGATTAATCAGACAGAACAGGAAAGAATAAATAATATGAGAACGGAGGAAAATTATATATCTGTTTCTCATTTATCACAAGAAAATCCGCTGTTCTCTGCCACCTGTAACACAATTAGTGCGGTACAGGCAGGAACGTGTAGTCCTAACAGTGAACAGTTGAATGGTGTTGGGGCTGTGCCTACTGTCTCTTCAATGATGATGGAGGAGAGTTTAATTAAACACTGCCAGTATCAAACGTTCTCAACCGATGGGAGAAATATTCACCCGCTTCTATTCATATAAGGTTTTCGAAACATACTGCCCAGAGCATGGACTGAGAAACAAAAGATACAGTGTTCTCACATAGTAGGAGATGCTGCTCTAAGGGCGACAGATGCAGCTGAAACTAGTTACACCTGCGAACAATTTGAGAAAGCATTTTTAAACAAGTACTAGTCACCTTGTATTCAGGAAAGACATAGAAAAGAAGTTTACAGTCCAGAGACATGTAGTACTAAACAAGAAAGCCTAAGAAAATATTTCGAAAAATATATTAACAAAACGCCATATTGGGACGAACCGATCTCAAATCGTGATGTGATCAGGTTATTAAAGGCCAGACTACCACCCAACATTAGAGAGAAACTAATCCATGTGTCAGAAAATGATTGTATAATCTTTTGCCTGTCTTAGATTCAATATAGTTAATTCAGGAAGACTTGAGGTGGCAAAGTAGCAATGGAAATGGTTATTAGTATAAAGAAAAGAACCATAAATGGTTGGAATAATTGTGGGAATTGCTCCAATGGAAGAAACCACAATGGTAAACCTATGAACGGAAATCAGTCATTTAACAGTCATCTGAATAATGACAAAGGTAATAACAATAGATGGGGTTGGGGAAACAGTTCACCTCAAAACAGGAGAAAACTAACATTTGGGGAAAAGTTTGGCGCAGGAGGTGGCAATCAACAGCAGACGCGAGACGCAGGGCCACAGGGGAAGAATAGGTTTGCAGGCTCATGGTATCCGAGACAGGATAACCAGAATAGCACAGAAAGATACTCAACAACAAAAACAGTAAGAACAAACACGGTCAAGCAGGTACTGCAAACAACTCGGCTTGGCAGAATCACAATCAAAGACGCTGAAGACGACACGTCTCCATTCGTCCCTCCATTCACGCCTAACACGACACCACTGGAGAAATTGAAATAAGAACGCCGTGAATTCATTGTCTCAGGAAGGGGGAACTTTATTGACACATTCCTGGGGTCAGATACATCACATGATCACACTGACAGAACCACAGGCACATAGACACAGGCAACAGAGCATGCACAATGTCGGCACTAGTACAGTGTATATCCACATTTCGCAGCAATGCAGGCTGCTATTCTCCCATGGAGACGATCGTAGAGATGCTGGATGTAGTCCTGTGGAACGGCTTGCCATGCCATTTCCACCTGGCGCCTCAGTTGGACCAGCGTTCGTGCTGGACGTGCAGACCGCGTGAGACGACGCTTCATCCAGTCCCAAACATGCTCAATGGGGGACAGATCCGGAGATCTTGCTGGCCAGGGTAGTTGACTTACACCTTCTAGAGCACGTTGGGTGGCACGGGATACATGCGGACGTGCACTGTCCTGTTGGAACATCAAGTTCCCTTGCCGGTCTAGGAATGGTAGAACGATGGGTTCGATGACGGTTTGGATGTACCGTGCACTATTCAGTGTCCCCTCGACGATCACCAGTGGTGTACGGCCAGTGTAGGAGATCGCTCCCCACACCATGATGCCGGGTGTTGGCCCTGTGTGCCTCGGTCGTATGCAGTCCTGATTGTGGCGCTCACCTGCACGGCGCCAAACACGCATACGGCCATCATTGGCACCAAGGCAGAAGCGACTCTCATCGCTGAAGACGACACGTCTCCATTCGTCCCTCCATTCACGCCTGTCGCGACACCACTGGAGGCGGGCTGCACGACGTTGGGGCGTGAGCGGAAGACGGCCTAACGGTGTGCGGGACCGTAGCCCAGCTTCATGGAGACGGTTGCGAATGGTCCTCGCCGATACCCCAGGAGCAACAGTGTCCCTAATTTGCTGGAAAGTGGCGGTGCGGTCCCCTACGGCACTGCGTAGGATCCTACGGTCTTGGCGTGCATCCGTGCGTCGCTGCGGTCCGGTCCCAGGTCGACGGGCACGTGCACCTTCCGCCGACCACTGGCGACAACATCGATGTACTGTGGAGACCTCACGCCCCATGTGTTGAGCAATTCGGCGGTACGTCCACCCGGCCTCCCGCATGCCCACTATACGCCCTCGCTCAAAGTCCGTCAACTGCACATACGGTTCACGTCCACGCTGTCGCGGCATGCTACCAGTGTTAAAGACTGCGATGGAGCTCCGTATGCCACGGCAAACTGGCTGACACTGACGGCGGCGGTGCACAAATGCTGCGCAGCTAGCGCCATTCGACGGCCAACACCGCGGTTCCTGGTGTGTCCGCTGTGCCGTGCGTGTGATCATTGCTTGTACAGCCCTCTCGCAGTGTCCGGAGCAAGTATGGTGGGTCTGACACACCGGTGTCAATGTGTTCTTTTTTCCATTTCCAGGAGTGTAGTTGATGATTAATAAATTCTTTTAATTCAATTAATAAATTCTTTAGCCCCGTTCAAAATTCTAGATAGATCATTGCATTTGTCATTACATATACACGTGCACTTGTTTCAGACTCAAAGACATAAAATACTATCGTTGTTGTGGCACCTGATTCTGTCGTACTGTGCAAACAGCAAAACTGCTATGACAAAATATCAACTCGCGCGAATGTGACTCAAATAAACACGAAGTTCCCGTTGTGAAGTACGCACATTTCTACTCTCAACAAATGTAATTAACCTGCTCTGGGATGAACATATGTACATCTACAAACTTGATAAATGTGACCAAGAAATACATGTAGAGTGGAATTATATCAATGCCTAACTCTTACGACCAGCAGTAACGGGAGAAGTTCATATGCTAATTACCAATGCGAATCACAAAAAATCTAAAGATATGATTGTTGTCTCTAACACTATTATAACTAAACAAAACTTATTCTACTATGCTTATGCTTAGCTGTCACCGACCATTACACTACCTGTATCTTGTTCAGAACAGGAATCTTCCAGCAACGTTTCTTCAAGATGGTCGCATCTAATAACGCTGATGAGGCTAGGTCCGAGTTCAGTTGCAGATGCTTTTTGCGCCTCTCCCGCATTTTCAACTAGTCATTGACGTTGATATATTTCCTCGCGCCCCTCGTCCTGGGTTAGGTCCCCACATCTCAATTTCCTCGGCCTGACCTCCATTTTCGTATCCTCCGTTGTTGATTCGCGCACATCGTCCATTGTGATTGAAACCGGATCCATGGTTTCGCCATCCATTGTTTTGTGGTCCGTAGCCTTCATGCCTCCTTCCATTCCAGTCTATGTTGCGTAATACTTAACTTTCACGATTCCCTTTCTAGTCTCTTCGTTGTTTCACTTCATTACTTCCGAAATTTGCCAACCGTGAAAGGATTCCGAAGGCTTTCTATTTCGGACATTTACATTCCTATTATTATAATTGTTATGTTGTGGACGCAACATAGGGCCAGCGACGTATCTGTCAGAATTTCTTGTGTTCCCTGATATTCTCTCTTGGGAATACGTGCTCTAATTAGTAAAGAGTGTTACGGAAGGTACTGAGCTCCACATGACACCTGCCAGATAATACGTGTTGATATGCTGACGTAGTTTGGTGTAACAGTGACGTATGATTTCGCCGGTAGAGCATGGTACGTCATGATACTTGTTCTTGTCAATCATTGCATTTAAGGAACTTGATTGGGCTTTAGTAGCCTGCACTCTAGAAATATTTCCCAGCAATCATCTCGTACTTTATGCGCTCTTGCGTCGCCTTGGACCAGTAGATACTTAGGAAGCTGACCTGGAACTCCTTGTAACTCCTACACGTCGCTGATATTCCGCGCATTTTCTCCGCAACTGACCCTTGCAGGTGCCCGCAAATAAAGTCTAATTTGTGTTTTAAAGGCCAATTTGGAGGTAAAGAAAGGTCAAGTTGCGATATCTAAGTGCGTGGAAAAGTAGAATTACCCTCATCTCGGAAATTTCGGATTTTCGGCCCTTAAGAAATTTTGAAAATCGAATGGTTTCCGAAGGTTTTATGTTTCGCACATTTACATTCCTATTATTATAATTGTTACGTTGTGGACTCGACATAGGGCCTGCGACGTATCTGTCAGAATTTCTTGTGTCAATTTCGTCAACAGCTTTCGTGCCACGGAAAGTATCAGTCCTTGGAATATCCTCGTGCGACATCCCCTATGCTACCTCCATGACCTCGAGAAAATGCAACGTTCATTTCACCATGACCTCAGCTCGCTACTAACGGTATGCACTTATCCGTGCCGTCCGAAGTTGTTTTTAGTCGTGTTACGTTCGCACTTGGCCGTATTTGAAGTTCTTTCCTTAGCGCCTCCTCCAATGCCTTCTCCATATGCGTGTTGACAGCTTCCAGTTGAGATTTGAACAAAAGAAGAGTTCGGATCTCTTCAGATTCGCCCACTGCAGTTGCAACTGTCACGTCCGAACCAGTCCCTAATTTGCGCAGTTCAGACTCTAATTTGTCCTTTGCTGCTGTCGCTTGAAGATCCGTGGCTTCACGTATTTTCGTGTCCATGGTACAGCTTCGCGTCATTCTGACGCTTTTCCGCCCTTACGACCTTCTTGTTCAAATTCATCACTGCCTGTCGTCCTTGCTGTTCTGTGTGTTTACTCGTTTACGATGCTTCGGCTGCTACTCGTATTGCGGAAGTTGCTACTATCTTGGCGTCCTCTGCCGTCTTATAATCATCATGTGCAATCTGTAGACTTTTGATTGCTTTCGTGTTTACTTTACGTAGGTTTTCCTGTAGTTGATTTGCCCGTGACCTCTCGCATCTGATTTATCTGAGCACAATGAGCCCGGGGGTCTTGGCTGTCGGCAAACTTTTTTACCCAGGTTCTGCAGAGAAAGCTCCCCTCGGCTCTCAGCCACCGTATGCTTTTACTGCTGTTAATTAACTCAGCACCCTTTTCCTTCGAACACAGTTAAAGCCTACCGCTGTACCTTCACTAAAGCACACACGCAAGAGTGTTAACTACTACCAACCATTTCATCATATGCATGAAGTCAGACCGTATGAAATATAGCAACCAAGTAATAAAGATCACCTTCTCTGTGAACATTAAGCAGTATTGCACCATATCAAAAGTAATAAAGATCACCTTCTCTGTGAACATTAAGCAGCATTGCACCATATCAAAAGTGAGAGTTCCCTGCAGTCTCTCATAATCATTATTTCGCCCAGTGCTTGCTCACCCGGACCAGTAGCGCATACCACTTACCAGTTTATTTCAATATCTTAGCAGGAATTGCGAGATAATATATGCCATTTTCCTCTACGAGGTAGAATGACGTACCTGTTTAGTATCAGTATGAAGAAACCTAGCCGGCCGCGGTGGTCTAGCGGTTCTAGGCGCTCAGTCCGGAACCGCGCGACTGCTACGGTCGCAGGTTCGAATCCTGCCTCGGGCATGGATGTGCGTGATGTCCTTAGGTTAGTTAGGTTTAAGTAGTTTTAAGTTCTAGGGGACTGATGACCACAGTTGTTAAGTCCCATAGTGCTCAGAGCCATTTGAACCATTTTTTTGAAGAAACCTACGACAAGTAATGGATAATATCTGGTGTTTAGTATATCGAGAGCCGTTTGTCGAGTATTCTCAAAACTATTTCGCCATTCATGTTCTAAGAGATTCCAGTACTTTTGTGACTTCATTTCACAATGATTTCTCTCATGTCATATGTTAGAGTAAAAAAAAAAAACTAAATATATAACACACTATTCACATCTATTTGTACTTTATCTGCTTAACTGCAACAATTTATGTACAAAACTCGAGGTACACCATCTCAAGTTAGTACATTGCTGGTCGCAGGTACCTATTACAAAGTGGTAGCATTCACCTACATTTACGTCTACATGATCACACTGCAATTCACACGTTAGTGCCTGGCAGAGGGTTCATCGAACCACCTGCAAGGTATTTCTCTACCGTGCCACTCTCGAAAACGCCGCGAGAAAAACAAACACTTAAATCTTTCTGAGCGAGCTCTGATTTATTTTATTATGTAGATCATTTCTCCCCAAGCAGGTGACGGTCAATGAAATATTTTCACACACTGAGCAGAAACTTGGTGTCTGAAATTCAATGCCGTAGAGAGCAACGCCTTTTTCTCAATGGCTGCCACACCAATTGTCGTACCACATCCGTGACATTTTCTCCACTATTTCGGAATAATACAAAACGAGCTACCTTCATTGAAAGTATCCGATGTCCTCCGTCAGTCTAATCTAATGCGGGTCCCACACCTCACAATACTACAGAAGAGGGCGCACAAGCGTGATGTCTCTTTAGTAGACCTGTTGCATTTTCTAAGTGTTCTGTCAATAAATCGCAGTTTTTGGTATGTTTTCCCCACAGCATTATGTTTGCGATCTTTCCAATTTAAGTTATTCGTCACTGTAATCCTAAAGTATTTAGTTAAATTAACAGCTTTTGGATTTGTGTGATTTATCGTGTAACCGAAATTTAATAGATTCTTTTTTTTTTTAGTAAGTACGCACCATACAGATATATTGTCTAAATGGCTTTGCAATTGGTTTTGATCGGCTGGTGACTTTATAAGAAAACATCACCTGCAAACAATGTAAGAGGGCTGTCTCCAAAATTGCTTATGTAGATCAGGAAGAGCAGAGGACCTATAACACTCTATTGGGCAACGCCACATATTACTTCTGTTTTACTCGCTGAGTTCCCGTCAGTTACTAGGAACCGTGACTTCTCTGACAGGAAATGACGAATGCAGTCGCACTACTGAGTCGATACATCTGAGGCACGTAATTGCACTAAAAGTCGCTTGTGAGGAACGGCGTCAGAACCTTTCTGGAAACCTGAAAATATGGGATCAATTTGACCTCTCTTGTCGATATCATTACTTCGTGAGAATAAAGAGATAGTTTTGCTTCACAAGAACGTATTTTCTGAATTCGTATTGATCGTTTGTCAATAAATCATTTCCTTCGAAGTAATTCGTAATGTCCTAACACAGTATATGTTTGAAGGTCCAATTGCAAATCGGCGTTAGTGGTATGGGCTTGTAATTCAATGGATTATCACATTTTCCTTTCCTGGGTATGGGTGTAGGGCAACGGCCTTGACGCAGTGGATACACCGGATCCCGTCAGATTACCGAATTTAAGCGCTGTCGGACGTGGCCGGCACTTCAATGGGTGACCATCCGGGCCGTATGTGCTGTTGCCATTTTCCGGGTGCACTCAGCTTCGTGATGCCAATTGAGGAGCTACTCGACCGAATAGTAGCGGCTTCGGTCGCAGAAAACCATCGTAACGGCCGGGAGAGCGGTGTGCTGACCACACGCCCCTCCTATCCGCATCCTCAGCTGAGGACGACACGGCGGTCGGATCGTCACGATGGGCCACTTGTGGCCTGAAGTGTCTATATTCACATTGTGTGGCCATAACCACATCGGAAACCTTTTCGCATGTACCACCTGAAGAGAAACGATTGCTTTTCAATGCACCGCTCTTTTATTCCCTGTGTACGCGATACTACCGCTATCTGTATATGTACTTATCCCTATCCCGTGATGTGCGTCACCTCAGTATCAGCTACTTTGCTTCACTGTACATTTGTATGCTTGGTGATTAACACGCGCTGTTTAAATTAGGTCTGCTTTTTATTTATTTTTGGAAATTTTGCGTTGTTTCCTTGGCCTCTCCCCTTTGCACGAAACTACCATTTCTCCTCCTCTCCCTTGCGAAACGTGCCAGTCACCTGTACTTCAGAATTGGGGCACGCTCTGGGAGTTGTAAGCGTTAGGTTCTGAGGCCTATGAAGATAGACACGAAGCTGGTCACTCGAGGCTTCGCGATCACCCCGCCGGCTCTGCTGTTGAAGTGAGCCGAGACAAAAGATATCCTGCTTCTCCCCAGTGAATCCCCAGGGCGCCCGCCAGCCTGGTGAAACTTTCATGCGACTTAAAAAGCAGTCTTACGTCAGAGCAGAAGGGAGTAAAAAAGGGCAGGCGGCCCTCCGAGTGGCAGAGCATGTCTGGAATTAAGGATGAGAGCCTCCTGGCAAATTGTCCGCATCTGGACGGGTTTTCTTCCATTTCTGCTTTGTTGAATAGCACGACGGAGGGAAAAGTCTGAGGGATGTAACTCGGAAAAAGTGTAATTGCAGTAACAATTAGTTCCTTTGTAGTAACAGCGAAATTTAAACGTTAAGAACAGCTCATTTTACGAAAAGGTCTCACAATATAACGTTAGAAGCAGCTGGCAGCCAGTCTTTACACTCGACTTCTTGGAAATAGCAAGGGCGATTACGTAACTAAAAAAGAATTTTATTCTAAGCTTGACTTAGGTGGAAGTGATAAGGTTACTAGATCTACATCTGATTTCTAACCTTGTACCCATCAGAATATTTGCTCCAAGTTTATAGAGATTTGTTTATTTATTTTAGTTTTCGATTCCAGGTCATAAAATAATTACAAAACCTAATAAGTATTGATTCACACAATAAATTTGCAAATTTAAATATATACGGTAGTATTTATGACACAGATTCAATAATGTATACAAACCAGCAGAAGATAAACAAGCAGCAAGTAGTTTACATTGTTTGACGGGCCTAGTATTCGGCGGTTATCACAGCAGTTTCGCTGGCTGCAGCAAGATCACAGATAGTGCATGCAGCTGGTAGGTTCCTGCGGACTAGCAGATGTTGTTCGTCCTGTACGTCACCACACTGACAAGCTTCCTCCTCATTACTGATGCACCACTTCCTGAGGATGGCTTTGCACCTTGACACCCCAACTCCCAGTCTGTTCAAAGTTTATACAGTTTATACTGATAACTAGAGGTGGGACAGCAGGTGTGGTTATATAAAATCCACTCTTCTCCTACTACTGATACGTTAACAACTTCGATGCTGGTGTTCAAGCTATAGTTTCTGCTTTGCTACCAACTTTGGGTTAGACTACAGCATCCTATAATCATCCAAAACTGGTAGTCACCAACAAAATTGACTGTATTGTACCTCATTATTTAAGGAGAAATATTTGTCGCTAGGTACAATCCATCTTCGAATTGATGGCGATGATGTGGGAAACCAAATAACCAAGAGGACTCTATATACCATCGTAATTCAAGAGGGTATCCCGTATTGGAATTCATGGCAATGGGATGACAGACCAGACAGCTGAGACTGGTACTTCAATCCAACAAACCCAAGGTCAATCACTCCCATAAGTCTCCCTAACAAATCTCGTAAATGATTGATTTCGGAAAGATTGTGAAAAAATTTATCAACATCGAAGAGTAAAATTAAGAAGCAAGAAGACGTGTTACACAGTGGCAAAGTTACTTCAGTAAATGCATAGCACGCCGGAATAGGAACAGAATGACTAATTATAAGTCATGGTTTTGGAGGTAGGTACTTGCGTGAATTCGTACTTTGCAGCACCTAATACGTGTAATTTGCAATAATGACGTCACCATCCTTAACTGGTTTAAACTGCTTACATGCGAAAATATACAAGAATGTAAAAGAGTATCATGTGAAATATCGTGTTGGAAATCCAATGTTAGTCAGAAAATACTATTCGTGGGTTTGTGAGGTACATACACAGGCTAGATAAAAGTGGTTCCGATAGCTCTTAACACTATGGGAATTAACATCTGATGGCATCAGTCCCCTAGAACTTAGAACTACTTAAACCTAACAAACCTAAGGACATCACACACATCCATGCCCGAGGCACGATTCGAACCTGCGACCGTAGCGGTCGCGTGGTTCCAGACTGAAGTGCCTAGAACCGTTCGGCCACTGAGGCCGGTGACAGACTAGATAGTTGAACAATATGATACATATACGAAATCCGAATTATGATGGTAGATGATAATGATGGGGAAAGTACAGCGAAAAATAGTAAACGGAAATCTAAGGTTGCTCGTTATCGCCGTATTTGTTTAATTCTTTCATCGAAACTACAACTACGTACTCCAGAAGAATAACACCAGTTGCATAAGAGTTTGCAGACTACACTGCCAAAATAGCTGTTAGTAAAAAATTTGCGTAGCGTACACTTTCAACTTTTTGGACCTACTTCAAGATGTTTTGAATTTAAAATCATTGGTAGGAAAACCAAAATCAAGGCAGTAAGTGAATTAAAGATCAAAATCAAGTATGCAGACGATAGAAGAGGGTTACAACGGAAACTCGAAAGGCGTATGTTGCAAGAAGAGTCGGGCGACAAAAGACGTGGGTTGCAAATCACAAAAATAATTGTGCAAGATAACCGTTATATCAGTGGAGGAAGACACTCTACGCGAAAAAGTAGTTTCTAATGAAAAGTAAAAGCAATTTGTAGGAGTATTTGTTTCGAGACTGCTTCTGTATAGCTGTGAAACCTAGACACTATTGGTGAGCGAAACTCCTAGCAGCGATAGAGATGTGTCTTTGTAGAATGACAACGACAATCAGCTTGAAAGAACGAACAACGAAGATATTTTGAAAGGTGTCAAAGAACAGAGAAAACTTATAGCAAATACAGTGAAGGAAAGAACATTATTGTACATGGAGATGCGACCTCGATTTTGATCCGATGAAGGCATATGCCAGCTGGGGGTAGTAGATGTACTTATAATGGTTTTCAACATCGTCCGCCAACAGTGAACCGTGGTGGCATAGATACCAGAGCGCCAGTAGACGGACAAGGTTCGTGCCAGGCCACCCTGCGGTGTTGCCAAATTTATTCAAGATGGCGGCGATGACGTCATCCAAGATGGCGGCATGTAGACTTGGCAACATAGCATGACGTCATCCCTGATGGCGGATTTTTGCGGGAGAATAGTCTAATTGTGCTACGTCTACTACCCTAACCTTGAGAAAAATGGCGGGAATTTTGAATTTTGGCGGGAAAATAGTTCAATTTTGCTACATCCACTAACCTAAGCCTCAGGAAGAAAAAATGCGGTAAGTTAGAATTTCAACAGGATAATGCATGCAAAGACTGTACTTGTCTTTTTATTATTATTGATTATCATTCATTATCATTCATTATTATTTATTTTCATTCCTTATCATTTATTATTATAGGCCAACCTCCACTAGAAAATAGCCCCAAATTGAAATTCCAACACGAAAATGACTGCAAAACCTTACTTTTGTTAATTATTATTTATTAACATTCATTATCATTCATTGTCATTTATTATCGTTCATTATCATTTATTATCATTCATTATCATTTATTATTATTATTATTATTATTATTATTATTAATTTTGTTATTTATTATAGGCTTACATCCACTAGAAAATTGCGCTAAATTCAAATTCCAACACGATAATGTCTCGAAAACTGTGCTTCTATCTATTATTATCATTTATTATTCATTCAAGATGTCTGATTTTCTCTGCAAGAAAGCCATTTTCCTTACATCGATAACAAAACTCTATCACAAGTTCAAATCCCAACACCGTAATTGATAACACGTACAAACTTTCTCCCTCACTTATCTTTTTTCACTGGTAGCCTATCATAATCACATCAAATAATAAACTGCTCTTATAGTAACATAAGTCACTTCTTTTGATTTTGCAGGGGGAAAGGGACTCAAGACTTTATTTCTAGCAGTATGGTCATCACTTGTTTCTAACACAGTCAGCACACACATCTTTGATATCGCAGTGCAGTCACCACGACGTCTGCGCTCCAACTGAATTAGTTCAAATCCTCGCCACCCCCTGGCCAGCACGCGGAGATACTGCCTACGCCTGTCACGTGAGGCAGCCGCCCACTAGTGTGGGGGGGTGAGCCCAGCAATTTCTCCCAAGTCGAAAAAAATGTTTTCGCTGGATACGCTGTAACTTGTCGAGTTTGACATCACAGCGGCCCCTTGTCCGCTCACCACGTGTATTCGTCGCCTCCACACGTTTCTCGCCAAAATTGTCTGCCTTGGAGCTGAATCAAACAATGGTCGACCGTTTTCTGCCACACTTTTGGCGCCACGTTCAAACCTGTCGAAGCCGACCGCTCACCGTCCACCACGCGTCCCTGTGCGAGCGAGAACGCAGTGCTACACTTACTATATAACATTACGTTTGGACCGCACTAGAACGCCCGCTAATTGACTCGCTCCCGCGCGTGCATAATAACTATACAATCGCTGCGCCGCCACCCCACTAACATCACACACACTCCATACATGCTACGGACATAGCCTTCTGTTAATACCTGGAAAATGACTCTTTATTTCAGACATTTTGGTCATGCAGGTGTGTCCCAACTGACTTCTCCATGCTCACACAGCGAAAGTCCAGAGCGCAGCTGAGGTACACGTGGCCGGCTGAGTCCGCTGCATCGGCAGCTCCCTGGCCGGCTGACATCAAGCGACCAGCGGTGCCCGCACACCCCCACGGCCTGTGCGCCAGGTAGGCGACGTGTGGCGCCTCAGGGTCCCGCCACAAATGCTCAGCCGCGCTCGCCTCTAAGTTCGGCTACGTAAACATCTTTCTGCGCCTGTGAGCACTTAACGCTGGACAGGATGCAACCTGTCGACCATGTGCCGGACAAAGGATGCGTTTGGCGCCAGAGTTTGACCTACCGTGGAATCCACCATGACCGTATAACAGCGCGTTTGCTCATCGCGAGAATGCTCGCTAATTCACTCTCACCACCCCGCTATATTAAATAATTCAATTTACAATTTCATATACGTATGCAAACGTGTTCAACTCCCTAATTTCCACTACTTTTCGAGGACCAGACTGCCAACTCCTCCTCCTAGGAACCAGCGCCAACTTTGAAATCTGCCAGTAAACAAAGCTAACTTGCACTTCCGCCACCAACCTAAGAAAATTGTTTCAAACTAAGCCACCAGCACTCAACCTCTTCCTTCACGCTTCTGGTAAATGGACTCACCCAGCACTAGCTCCATGGATGGAGGAACGAATTTACTTTATATAGGAATGGAGAATATGTATCACACCGACATGTCCCACATCATACAGACCTGCAATACACTCCTACATAACTCATTTGTAATGTTCTAGACACACGCTTGCTAATTGTAAACAGTAAAAAATAAATCAAAGCACAGCCTACAGACATGTGAACCGCTCGTAAATAATACAAAACATTTACATCCAAATAGCCAAACAACTGCTAATTTTCGGAAATAATTTCATCGCATAGGCTGATGGAAGGAGGAAACAGTGTACTTTATTTATTTGCGACATATGTTTTTTAAACTTTTACTTCTCATAGGTTTCGATAAGTAAGGCTGACATAAGGCAGTTTCTGAACTGCAGTAGTGCACTACGCTTGGCAACACAACCACACCCATCAAGATATTCATTCCAATCCAGACCTGTACCTCCTCTAAAGATAAACTTGTCCGCTTATTTGTCTACTCACTCACATTCTGACCAGATTGCCGTTATTGCGCAAAAATAGCTCATACTGCGCTGTGCTGCTTGGGGAAGTAAGTATGGGCTGCACTCTATTTATTTGGAGCCCTTTTGTTTATTCGTGAAGTATATTTGTCACAAAACACCCACACTGATCCGACTGTGGTCATCTGACACAGGCCACAAATACGTAAACAACTCCTAATTTCACCACACAACAGCAAACAGCTCTTAAATAATGCAGTACACAATATCAGCAGACGAGCTCTGTACTCTTAAACTCTCCAAATAAAGCACCGCACAGTGCACAGACATGCTCGCAAAATAGTGCAGCAGACGCGCCCAAACACCACCAGCTGCCAAACCGACCAAAAGTCTCTGCTCAGCCTCCCCCAAACATGACCTCAACACAGTCGCATTTGCACATATCACCGGAGAAATTGATATCGCCTATGCGCCTTAGATTACGCTCCAATACAGATCGCGCGCGCGTGTGGTCGGCGGGGAAGGGGGTTCCAGAGTCTCCAGCTAAGTTCAGCTTCCGAGCGCTCATGACAGCCGACACATGTGAAAGCTGCATTGTCCGTCTCATGTATACCGCCGGCGTCTCAGGTCTGGACCTGCCTTCACGTCTATTTTCAGAATAGCTCGTAGCTCGTTGACACACACGATTAACGCGGCCGGGAAAACATTTACTATTCGCATGTAACCGAGATGGTGTCGGAAAACCAATCACTCTGAACTGCGCAGCAGACGCATGTAATCATTCAGATTACTCTATTTATTTTTTCGAACAACTTGCTTAACCGCACAGTGTATCTATCACGCTATCACAAAACACCAATGCCAGATGTGCCCTGGGCCATGTTGCACAGCCCACAGACACGCACTCAATCATAATTTCAGTACACACTATAGCAAACTGCTACTAAATAATTCCTCACACAGATGTGTAAATACGCTCAGTACTCGTAAACTATCCTAATAACGCATAGCTGAGCCTGCTGATCGGTTCGCAAAATAACTCAGCAGACGTGTGTAGGTAAACCCCACACCGCACCCTGCCCACAGGATCGTGAAGTCACCCATCCGTCTGATTTCAGACCTCGCACAGCCCCTGCTCGGCTTCCGCAAGCGTGAGTTGGCGCGGTCAACGGGCTCGTCAGCGGTCAAAGCACACACAAATAGTCCGTCCACGATCGCAATCCCGAGCCGCGACCACCGAACGCGGGTGAAAGTCAACTATATATCCACGTGGCATAATTCCAAAGCACAGCCTCCATACGCTAGACACATCATAGCAAGACATGTCTTTACCTCCTACGACACTGCGCATTGCTCCTCACACGACATTACACGGCCCTTTAACTAAACATAACTACACATCTCTGCTCTCGCCTTGTTGCGTGACCAGCCATCTAAAAACCTTCTCAATATTATTCTTACTTTACAACATTTAAAAAAAAAGATCTAATTTACACCTCCCACCACACCTAACCTCACACCCGTCCTACCATCAACATATGCAAACGTCCTCAACCCTATCTTGACACTCATATACCACCCCACAAACCATGCCCTTCAATCAATTTACCATTCTCATCCCCTCTTTTCGAATTACAAACGGAGCCTCTATCTAAACACCAATCAGCTCATCTTTCTCGCACTTTCAACAATAAACATTAATTTTACACACACCCAGAAATACCAAACGCAATCAAACAGTCAAACTTTTATACAGAGCACCAAGAAAATACGACAATATTCAAAGCCTGGTCCATATTTACCACCACCACCTTGAATTAAATAGTATTACCATTGCCACAACATTCTGCCAGCGCTCGATTTGTACGTATTTTTTCGCTTTTAACTGTTGTCACTAGCGGTCGAATATCACTATCTATAGATTGCATAAATTTCCACATAAAAAAAAGCTTGCCCCACCGTTTAGAGACTCCTATATTCGAACACATAGCATCATTCAACTATCACTTGCTCTTATCTAATAACTCATCCATCAGGTCTGGGGGCAAGGTCACCCCTTTCTTTCTTTCTTTCAGCAGCAGATAGCTATTTTTTTACAGTGGTGGCTAAATTGTGCCATCAACTTAACATCACCATTCGCGAAACGTATCTTGAAATACCTAAACACACTTACTCAATTACACAGCGGCCCCGCTGAGGACATGACCTTCAATATTACAGTTCTTAATCCAATAACCACCGAAACAAGTACTAAGTGCTCAAACTAATCCCATAACACCTTACAAAGCGATTGTCCGAGCACCGCCGGCGGCATGCAAAGTCACATAGCTGTCCATCGAAACAGCCGTCCACTCAGCCCCAGGACCAGAATGCTGAAGTGGCCTCTCCCTATACCTGCTCTCCAGCTATTGTCTAACGACATACAGTGCACAAATGGATTCCTGAATGGCGCAGATCTCTAACTCCCCCTTGCATCTCCAACAGGACATGTAAACAGTGTCTCCCCCAGCCAGCGAACCCGACGTCATTCACCCTTCACTCCTGTCAAAACTCACTTAATAATATAAAAAGCATTCTCCCTTTCTAAGCATAGATGAGTATGCATTTATCTTCACCCATCTGATCTCTGCAATTTAAGTCGGAGAAAGACATATGTATTACCTTCTACAAACCTGTCTATAAACGGAACGATCTCAGTTACTACAACAGGACCTGGTTTTGACCATCCGCCGGATATGCGCGCAGTGTTGTACACCTCAAACTAGGTACAAGTACAACAGATCCTCAACACCCTATCATCATTATCCTTTGTCATCAAACAGTGAAAAAGTCACGAAGGCACCAATGCGATCCATCTCTAGCGTGGTCAAAGGGAATTCACAATACTCCTCCAGAATAACTCAGAGTTCGACCATCCAAGAATTCCTAACAGCTCGCCAAGTCCGACACCTCAAATTACAGGTGCCTATGTGAACAAGATCATATTAAATATACACACGCTGCAGAGACCCCTTTAAAGTTTGACAATCCATAGTCTAAGCGAATGAGAAGCTGCCTCTGGCCCTTGTTCAAACAGTGTTTTCTAACACGCTTTTGCACACTGCCGAGAATTTCATCTTTCTGCCACTACTTCGAAGTCAGTGTCTGATTCTAAGAAGACATTAACACGGACTGATGCACGGCCTCTCACAGGAAACTATACCTTGCACCTTGTAAATCATATTCTTACAGTCGATAGCATAACATTGAATGATATTAAATAAAGGACAGCCACAACACAAGGAAACTAGAAGAGCCTGCTGGCGTTGTAACGACTTCCCTCGAAAGTGGTTGACCACCTCTACAGTTAAACTCATATGTCGCAGTGACCGAATAGTTTATAACTCTGCATTCCATTTCTAGTGATTTGTCATTTATGCACACAAGTACGGGATCACCGTTTTCGGTGCTAGCAACCCTGGAAGTTGCGGTCCATCAACCAAAATTTGGTCCCCAACTGAATCAGGCACTGTCAGTCAATCATTATGTCGTACCCAATGCACAGACACGATGGATAAGACACCACCGATCTACTGTAATATTATCCATCACAGCTGATAATGCGAAAAATTTTACCGTCAGCCCAACACTGGCCAATCATGTGACAGCTTGTTTTCTTAATTTCAGTATCATAGCTAAACCATACATCCTCTACTTTGCAAGTATAATTGCGAACATTCATAGATGACCGCTCTGCACGTCCATTCACACTTAATTCTCGAACACATAAAGACGATCAAATTATACCAAACAACGCTATACATATTTCTAAGGCCTCACCCATAGTAATCGATCAATCTCTATGCCTATGGCGTTCACAGAGCTATCTAGTCCTCTTACGTTAAAAGATCATCCTCACCTCGGCATTGACCAACCTACCCCGCAACATCGCTAACCAATTAATCCCCAAAAGAGCAGATGAATACAGCTACACTCCTTCTCTCCTGACTGAATAGAGCTTTCCTAGTCCTAACCCCTCCAAGTGCACCACATTTCTCGAAATGTAACCAAGTCTTGGAGTTTAGCACACCATATCGATCTATAGTAACAGATCTCAAAGTGCCTTAATTTAATAGAATACAGTTAAGAAGAACAAGAACCGAGCGATAGTTATACACAACGTACTTCGATAGATTTTTAACTAAATCATCCGATCTATCATGTGTAAAGTATTGTTCTAGAGTCCATGATCGGTGCAGCGAAGGTTCTGGTAGAAGAGAGAGAGAGAGAGAGAGAGAGAGAGAGAGAGAGAGAGAGATAGAGAGAGAGAACATAAACACACACACACACTCCTAAGACTAGAAAGTTCAGCACTTAAAAACGAGCAATAACCTTAGATCGCATACTTTTCCGTCCTGTCAGACGTACATCCTTCTCCTAGGTCACCCTACGCTGAGCCATCTCTACCTCAATCGTAAAACTTTTCCTTTCGATGATACGAGGCCAATGTAGCCCTACGGACACGTCTAGTGCCCAATGATCACACCAGATCACGTTTCAGACATAATCCTGTTACTCCAACAGGTCTATATGAAAATGATAGTTATTAGCAGCCGGTACATCCTACAAGGAAACAGATACGCATAACAGCAGCGTCCAACATGAGAAAATTACAAGTCATCCCGTCGCCAACTCTATAAACACCCCTCTGTCGGGTAAGTGTGTGCACAAGGAGTACAGCCTCTCACAAATACCCACAGCTAACTTAGTTATGACGCTGAAGGCTCGATTTTACACCAAGCATGCGACAGGGTTTACGTAGACGGACACTGAGGCGAGCACGGCTGACCATTTGTGGCGGGACCCTGAGGCGCCACACGCCGCCTACCTGGCGCACAGGCCGTGGGGGTGTGAGGGCACCGCTGGTCACTTGATGTCAGCCGGCCAGAGAGCTGCCGGTGGAGCGGACTCTTCCGGCCTCGCGTACGTCAGCTGCACTCTGGAGTTTCGCTGTGTCAGCATGGAGAAGTCAGTTGGGACACAGCTGCATGACCGTAATGTCTGAAATAAAGAGTCATTTTCCAGGTATTTACAGAAGGCTATGTCCGTTGCGTGTATGGTGTGTGTGATGTAAGAGGGGCGGCGGCGCAGCGATTGTACAGTTATTATGCACGCGCGAGAGCAAGCGGGCGTTCTAGTGCGTTCCAAACATGTTGTTATATAGTCATGGTGGATTCCACTGTCGAGCAAACTTTGCTGCCAAAAGTGTAGCACTGTGTTCTCGTTCGCACAGGGACACGTGGTGGACGGTGAGCGGTCGGCATCGACAGGTTTCAACGTGGCGCCAAAAGTGTGGCACCAAACGGTCGACCATTGTTTGATTCAGCTCCAAGGCAGACAATTTTGGCGGGAAACGTGCGGAGGCGACGAATACACGTGATGAGCGGACAAGGGGCCGCTGTGACATCAAACTCGACAAGTTACAGCGTGTCCAGTGAAAACGTGTTGACGACGTGGGAGCGATTGCTGGGCTCGCCCCCCATGCTAGTGGCTGGCCGCCTCACGTGACAGGCGTAGGCAGTGTCTCCGCGCGCAGGCCAGGAATTGGCGAGGATTTGAACTAATTCAGTTGGAGCACGGACATCGTGGTGACAGCACTGCGATATCAAAGATGTGTGTGCTGACTGTGTTGGAAACAAGTGATGACCATACTGCTTGAAATAAAGTCTTCAGTCCCCTCCCCCTTGCAAAATCAAAGGAAGTGACTTACGTTACTATAAGAGCAGTTTATTATTTGATGCGATTATGATAGGCTACCCCCCCATGAACCATGGACCTTGCCGTTGGTGGGGAGGCTTGCGTGCCTCAGCGATACAGATAGCCGTACTGTAGGTACAACCACAACGGAGGGGTATCTGTTGAGAGGCCAGACAAACATGTGGTTCCTGAAGAGGGCCAGCAGCCTTTTCAGTAGTTGCAGGGGCAACAGTCTGGATGATTGACTGATCTGGCCTTGTAACAATAACCAAAACGGCCTTGCTGTGCTGGTACTGCGAACGGCTGAAAGCAAGGGGAAACTACGGCCGTAATTTTTCCCGAGGGCATCCAGCTTTACTGTATGATTAAATGATGATGGCGTCCTCTTGGGTAAAATATTCCGGAGGTAAAATAGTCCCCCATTCGGATCTCCGGGCGGGGACTACTCAAGAGGATGTCGTTATCAGGAGAAAGAAAACTGGCGTTCTACGGATCGGAGCGTGGAATGTCAGATCCCTTAATCGGACAGGTAGGTTAGAAAATTTAAAAAGGGAAATGGATAGGTTAAAGTTAGATATAGTGGGAATTAGTGAAGTTCGGTGGCAGGAGGAACAAGACTTCTGGTCAGGTGACTACAGGGTTATAAACAGAAAGTCAAATAGGGGTAATGCAGGAGTAGGTTTAATAATGAATAGGAAAATAGGAGTGCGGGTAAGCTACTACAAACAGCATAGTGAACGCATTATTGTGGCCAAGACAGATACGAAGCCCACACCTACTACAGTAGTACAAGTTTATATGCCAACTAGCTCTGCAGATGACGAAGAAATTGATGAAATGTATGATGAAATAAAAGAAATTATATAGATAATGAAGGGAGACGAAAATTTAATAGTCATGGGTGACTGGAATTCGAGTGTAGGAAAAGGGAGAGAAGGAAACATAGTAGGTGAATATGGATTGGGGCTAAGAAATGAAAGAGGGAGCCACCTGGTAGAATTTTGCACAGAGCACAACTTAATCATAGCTAACACTTGGTTTAAGAATCATGATAGACGGTTGTATACATGGGAGAACCCTGGAGATACTAAAAGGTATCAGATGGATTATATTATGGTAAGACAGAGATTTAGGAACCAGGTTTTAAATTGTAAGACATTTCCAGGGGCAGATGTGGACTCTGACCACAATCTATTGGTTATGACCTGTAGATTAAAACTGAAGAAACTGCAAAAAGGTGGGAATTTAAGAAGATGGGACCTGGATAAACTGAAAGAACCAGAGGTTGTACAGAGTTTCAGGGAGAGCGTAAGGGAACAAATCACAGGAATGGGGGAAAGAAATACAGTAGAAGAAGAATGGGTAGCTTTGAGGGATGAAGTAGTGAAGGCAGCAGAGGATCAAGTAGGTAAAAAGACGAGGGCTAGTAGAAATCCTTGGGTAACAGAAGAAATATTGAATTTAATTGATGAAAGGAGAAAATATAAAAATGCAGTAAGTGAAGCAGGCAAAAAGGAATACAAACGTCTCAAAAATGAGATCGACAGGAAGTGCAAAATGGCTAAGCAGGGATGGCTAGAGGACAAATGTAAGGATGTAGAGGCTTATCTCACTAGGGGTAAGATAGATACTGCCTACAGGAAAATTAAAGAGACCTTTGGAGATAAGAGAACCACTTGTATGAACATCAAGAGCTCAGATGGAAACCCAGTTCTACGCAAAGAAGGGAAAGCAGAAAGGTGGAAGGAGTATATAGAGGGTCTATACAAGGGCGATGAACTTGAGGACAATATTAAGGAAATGGAAGAGGATGTAGATGAAAATGAAGATGAAATGGGAGATACGATACTACGTGAAGAGTTTGACAGAGCACTGAAAGACCTGAGTCGAAACAAGGGCCCCGGAGTAGACAACATTCCATTGAAACTACTGACGGCCTTGGGAGAGCCAGTCCTGACAAAACTCTACCATCTGGTGAGCAAGATGTATGAAACAGGCGAAATACCCTCAGACTTCAAGAAGAATATAGTAATTCAAATCCCAAAGAAAGCAGGTGTTGACAGATGTGAAAATTACCGAACACAGTTTAATAAGCCACAGCTGCAAAATACTAACACGAATTCTTTACAGACGAATGGAAAAACTGGTAGAAGCCGACCTCGGGGAAGATCAGTTTGGATTCCGTAGAAATACTGGAACACGTGAGGCAATACTGACCTTACGACTTATCTTAGAAGAAAGATTAAGGAAAGGCAAACGTACGTTTCTAGCATTTGTAGACTTAGAGAAAGCTTTTGACAATGTTGACTGGAATACTCTCTTTCAAATTCTAAAGGTGGCAGGGGTAAAATACAGGGAGCGAAAGGCTATTTACAATTTGTACAGGAACCAGATGGCAGTTATAAGAGTCGAGGGACATGAAAGGGAAGCAGTGGTTAAGAAGGGAGTAAGACAGGGTTGTAGCCTCTCCCCGATGTTACTCAATCTGTATATTGAGCAAGCAGTAAAGGAAACAAAAGAAAAATTCGGAGTAGGTATTAAAACCCATGGAGAAGAAATAAAAACTTTGAGGTTCGCCGATGACATTGTAATTCTGTCAGAGACAGCAAAGGACTTGGAAGAGCAGTTGAACGGAATGGATGGTGTCTTGAAGGGAGGATATAAGATGAACATCAACAAAAGCAAAACGAGGATAATGGAATGTAGTCGAATTAAGTCGGGTGATGTTGGGGGTATTAGATTAGGAAATGAGACACTTAAAGTAGTAAAGGAGTTTTGCTATTTGGGGAGCTAAATAACTGATGATGGTCGAAGTAGAGAGGATATAAAATGTAGACTGGCAATGGCAAGGAAAGCGTTTTTGAAGAAGAGAAATTTGTTAACATCAAATATAGATTTAAGTGTCAGGAAGTCATTTCTGAAAGTATTTGTATGGAGTGTAGCCATGTATGGAAGTGAAACATGGACGGTAAATAGTTTGGACAAGAAGAGAATAGAAGCTTTTGAAATGTGGTGCTACAGAAGAATGCTGAAGATTAGATGGGTAGATCACATAACTAATGAGGAAGTATTGAATAGGATAGGGGAGAAGAGAAGTTTGTGGCACAACTTGGCCAGAAGAAGGGATCGGTTGGTAGGACATGTTCTGAGGCATCAAGGGTCACCAATTTAGTATTGGAGGGCAGCGTGGAGGGTAAAAATCGTAGGCGGAGACCAAGAGATGAATACACTAACCAGATTCAGAAGGATGTAGGTTGCAGTAGGTACTGGGAGATGAAGAAGCTTGCACTGCATAGAGTAGCATGGAGAGCTGCATCAAACCAGTCTCAGGACTGAAGATCATAACAACAACAACAACATGATAGGCTACCAGTGAAAAAAGATAAGTGAGGGAGAAAGTTCGTATGTGTGATCAATAATGGTGTTGTGATTTGAACTTGTGATAGATTTCTGTTATGGATGTAAGGAAAATGGCTTTCTCACAGAGAAAATTGGACATCTTGAATGAATAATAAATGATAATAATAGATAGAAGTACAGTTTTCGAGACATTATCGTGTTGGAATTTGAATTTAGCGCAATTTCCTTGTGGATGTAGGCCTATAATAATAAATAATAATAATAATAAAAATAATAATAAATGATAATGAATGATAATAAATGATGATGAATGATAATAAATGACAATGAATGATAATGGATTTTAATAAATAATAATGAATAATAACTAACAGAAGTAAGGATTTGCACCAATCATCGTATTGGAATTTGAATTTGGGGCAATTTTCTAGTGGATGTAGGCCTATAATAATAAATGATAAGGAATGATAATAAAAAATAATAAATAATAATGAATGTTAATGAAAGATAATCAATAATAATAAAAAGACAAGTACGGTCTTTGCACGCATTATCCTGTTGGAATTCAAAATTCCTGCCATTTTTTTCTCAAGGTTAGGTTAGTGGACATAGCACAATTGGACTATTCTCCCGCCAATATCCGCCATCTGGGATGACGTCATGCTATGTTTGCCAAGTCTACATGCCGCCTTTTTGGATGATGTCATCGCCGCCATCTTGAATAAATTTGGCAACATTGCAGCGTGGCTTGGCACGAATCTTGTCCCTCTACTAGCAACTTCTGTGTCAACCCTTTAATAGGGAAAGCTCACAGCCAGAAGGCTCAGTGTGGTGCAGACGCATGAAGCAAGCAAGCAACCGTGCCATGGAGACACATACCATCTACAGCCAACTGAGTGGGTATCATAGGGGTCAAACTTTCGCCTTCTAATGGGCAGGCTGGTGCATTCGGGAAACTGCTACATACATTGGATGTCCTGCGTTATTTGTGCAATGGTGCTGATATTATTGACCACATGAAGTTTGGAAGTGGGGATGAGGGGTACACTTAGAATGGAAGGTCAAGGCCTCTATAATGTCACTCCTTAAACACAACAACTAGCAATTCGAGAAATATATTAACAATTTATTTTAGACCACATTAATCAAATAGCTAACATACAACCAACATTTGGGCATCTTTAAGACAATATATGACAGCTTAATTTTGAGCAAGCTGGAAATTACAATTACTGAACGAACAGTAAATTACATCAGAGTGATTAGAAGAAATGTGGAATGTGGCACCATATATATATATATATATATATATATATATATATATATATATATATATATATATATATATATATACGAGTTTATCACACGGGCAGTGACTCCAGGCTGACCTGGGCACAATGTGACTTAACTTAAAATTCCGGAAGCAGCAGAACAACCATCCAAACAACACATAAACGCCAGGGCCCAACCGGGAGCCACTTCCCATTAGACGGCACGTCACATCTTCTGTGGACCGAAGCGGGACATGGCGCCGCACCTACGCACCCCAGTTCACAGAAAAACTGGAATACAAACAGACCGCAGAAAACACGGCAAACACCAAGCAAACATCAATCAATATTAGTTAAGAACCAATAAATAATAATTTTTTTAAAAAAACAATAAGTGCTTTCAATAAAACGTCTAAAATATCAGATTTTTACACTCTCATAACCTAAGAGTATTTGCACATATCATTAAGGCCGACAATGTGTCAAAGATGAAATGGAAATAATTTCAAGATTATATTACGTTATTCAAAGGCACAACTTGTAACACGAGAAATGCATATCCTCCTATTCCCACCTATTGTACCATAAATTCTTTTCCTTATTTTGTTACCTGAAGATATGACATTTGTGTGTATTTATATATTGTAATTGTTTTACTATTTGTATATGTATATATATTTATGCATTTATGTCTATGTATAATTGGTTTGTTTTGTAAATACTATACGTATTTTTACGCTGGGTCTTGCCTAGGGAAAACTATGCTATCGAACGATTACATCGATAGGTCGTGTGGAGAACCAAAGTGTTTAGGATCTTTGGTAGTGTGAACTCTGCCGCGTAGAGCGCGGGCAGAGCGGAGTATGGCTGGAGTAGTGCGGTGGAGCAGGTGTGTTATGTGACGCTCCCGCGAGTTGCCGCGCTTTCGGGGTTTGGTAGCATGTAATTGTGCTCGATTTGCTGTGATAGTTTCGGACACGGTGTCGCCGATGGGAAACATTAGCTGGCGCACATCAAGAGCCCGTTTCGCCTGGTGACAGTGTCGAGAAGAAGGCGCGCCAACCTCCAGCTTCTGCAACAGCGACGGCCGACAATGAGTGACTGTCGCCAACTGCCCGATCGACGACTGCAAACCTTCAATCAACCAACAAGAAAGACTAAAAGCACGTAACATTTTAGAACTGTATGGCAGACCTCACCTTTTCAAACTGCTGCATCACAAAAATACAGCAACTTAGCATGAACCTTTGTTGCTCATTGTCCCAATTGCATTACCAAGCACGGTCCCTTCCTTTTCTGGAATGAACCCGAGTGTCGTTGAAATTCATACGCCAGCATTAATGTAATATCATTCCATTTCACTACTTTCATTTCAAAGTTCAGTTAAAGTATTCATAGCTACAATATTTAGATTACACAAGCAGAAATTAAGAGTGCGAGTTTTGTTACCATATTTTAGCTTACCTGTGACTGCAGCTCAACTTGGTTCGTACTAAATTTTACTATTGTTAATTTTTCAGAATCATTTAATACAAGTTCAAAGTTAAATCTCTTATTCCTGAATTGCGTAGCTTCAAGTAGCCTTTGAAATGATAGTTGAGGTAGCCCAAGACTAACCTTATTTTATTTCGTAGTGCTTCAGAGACAAAGTTCACTATTAATTTCAGTCACTAAATTAACATTAAATCTTATTAATCTTTTGCTAAATTAAGTCAGAGTATAGCGAAATTTATTACTTCTGACAAACATTCAGTTTTCACACAACACGTGTCAACCTTCAGTTGCCACGCTTTTAGTGCTAAATATATATGCATTAATCTTTCATTTACAGTTATTATAGTAGTTGTCCACGGGACTGGCGACCGTAATTTTCCCCAAATCTCATAAATATCTAATTAACGCCAATTAATTGTTAACGTAACGACGGCACATTTACTTTCTTTATTAACTTTACCCCTTTTCAAAATTAATTTCCATCAATTTCATTTGCATTTTTTCTTTCTTTTACATGTAACCTTTCCTCCCTCTTTACCGACAAATTAACTTCGGTGATGATTGTTTTTCCCAAATTTCTATTACGTGCACGCGGTTTAATTTGTCACTGTCATTAAGGTCGATAAGTGAGGGGGAGGTTCCAAACTTCAGCACAAACTAGGTTTTGTGCACTTTAATTTCCTTGCGTAGGTCTCCAATTTACTGTCAATAGTGTAAGCTTGGTATGCAGAAAATTACAACTAGACTATGACCTAATATCATCATTAGGTTACAGACACTACATATTTCGGCGACGCTGATTTCCTTAAAGGAAGTATAGACTGCTAGTCTCCTTCCGGTCACACACCTTGCCAGCTGCTCTTACTTCATCAACACGTTGTTCAAGATGGTCTCGAGGAAAGGCTTTGTTCGATAAAACAGGTACCAAGGCAAGACGACGAGCAGCACCCTGAGTTGAGATCAGGCAGGTGCACTACTAACTCGCGACCTTCCTGCAAGGTAGACCGACCGCGCCGCTGCTGGCCGAGCCAGCGTGTTTTGCTCCTTCGTCCCCTCAAGCACGTGGTAGCGCATCGTAGTGAGTCCCACGACCAACTCCCCTACCGCAAATACCCGCCGCCAGATAACACCAGGGGCAAAGATCTTAGTACAACCGATAATCGATAGTACTACTGAAGAGTTGGTGTGTCATAAAAGGCTCAATTATCACATCAGTAGAGGGGATTTTCGACGTCCTCGCAACACAGGCACTCGCCAGGTTCGTCCTGTTGCAAGGGCAGCAGTGACAGATCGAACACCTACCACAGCAAAGACAAGAGGGATCGTGAAACCAGAAGTTTAAATCATGAACCGGCTATGAGCAGTGGTTCAGTGGGCATGCACACCACTAGCCCGTCGTCCATAGATGACACAGCATCGACATGCACGGCTCTGCCGGTGACGTCAGAAGATCACTTGGAACATGGAACGCCGCGCCGTGGTTTAAAGACACGAATGCACATTCTGACAGCACTCAAGTGATAGTCGTTGGCGCGCACCAGTAAGATCTGTTGAGCTCTGTGCATTCGTCCAAGACACATTGGCCCCTCATCAGCCGTTATGCTCTGTGGTTTCGATAAACTACAACTCCATCTTAGGTGTTTCTCTACGGGAGGCTAACTAAAGCTAGGTACTTGCAGAATGTTGTTATCCTGTTCTTTTTCCGTTCTTGCAAGAGGAATGTAATGTGTTGTTCCAGCAGGATAATGGTCGACAACATACCGCACCTGATACTCAACGTACGCTGCAAGATGTGCAGAAACTTCCCTGTCCAGCACGATTTCCAGACTAGTATGTGTGGGATATGATAGGATGAGAAGTGACACGTGTGACTTGTAAACCAACACATTTACAGCACGTCAATAGCTCGAGGTGGCATGTTAGTATGCATCCCAGTACAGTATTCGTCGGATGTACGAACGACTGAGAGCTTGAGTCAGCTCTGTATTCCCTCCCTTGGAGTCTACACCAGGTACCACTATGAGTGTTTCATCATGGTTGAGTACGAGGTACCACAGACCCGTTTGTGGTATTGATATGTAAACGTAATCATCTCATGTGAGCCATATGAAATTTTGCAACAATAAATCTTAAGGGAAATGGAAACCTCTAACAGGGTGTACTAGTTGTTTTTCGGGCAGTGTATCCAAGAAAGCGACGAAAGTCTTTGTGTTTTATGAGTGCGGCTGTCGATGCAAGTGTAAAAAATGCGCGCTTCAGTCTCTCCTTAGCAGACTCATCTATATAAATAAGACTAAATATCCCTTTAGAAGTTTATCCTCTATGCATTCCAAAACTATCGTCCGTTTGGTCAGAAAATATAAACTCATCGGAAGGAGATTTTGTTGGCAGTAACATTGTATATCATATCTGTTCGAGTTTTCCGCATTACCGCCGTTCACATCTACAAACTTTCCGTAACGATGCACCAGCTTCTTTCCCCCGTCTGCATAGAAGTCTGCCGTCTCGGAATTGAACTAGTTGGTAACGCCAGTCTTCAGTTAACTGTCGTTCGTAATAGTTGTCCACACAGTCACTTTTCAAACGCAGGAACAGTAAATAGTCGCTTGGTGCAAGATTGAGACTATACGGAGAATGGTCGAAAAGATCGCAATGGAAGTCTTGACTTGCTTGATTTTGACATTTTGATAGCAGTGCGGGGGCGTGCGTTATCGCGAAGGATAAAAACGGAAATGAGCGTTTGGCGTCATTGGCCGCGAGGCCCCTTACGGGTCAGGCCCGGCCGCCTTGGTGCAGGAATTATTACATTCGACGCCACATTGGGAGACCTGCGTGCCGCAGGGGAATGAAATGATGATGAAGACAACGCAACACTCAGTCCCTGTGCGGATAAAATCCCCGACCCAGCCGGGGATCGATCCCAGGCCCCTTAGGACGGCAGTCCATCACACTGATCATTCAGCTATCGGAAAGAACGTCGCGAAGAATGATTATGCCAGATGACAGTTTTCCACGGCTTCGATTTTGGATCGTACGTCTCAGTTTTGTTGGCGTTTCTTCGTATACATCACCTGTAACTTTTGATCCACGGTTCCTTAAATCAAGCAAAAGTACTCCCTTTTCACCCGGGAAACGGTAGGCCTCGTTCTTCGTTCGACAAAGGAGATCGCTTAAACTGTTTTGGTTTGGATAAATTTGAAGCGCGCCAATGCACTGACTGTTGTTTCGATTCTTCATTGTACAGTATCCACGTCTCGTCATCCGTATGAATGTGGGAAAACAAATCGTCTCTATCTAGTATATAGGGCTCCAACACTGTCGTGCACAAAGCATTCTTTACCCTATGTACTGCCGTGAAAATTTCTGGAGCCACGTAGCACGCAGTTTGTGATAATCAAGCTGTTCAATGGCAGTCCTGTACATTGAAGTTCGAGCAACATTTTGGAATTCATTAGCCAGACCACTAACTGTCAGTCACCGATCACTTCGGAGTTTGTGGTTCACCTGATCACCGATGTCGCCGGACCAAATACTGGGTTTGCCGCACAGCTGTTCGTTATGAACTTTTGTGCGACCAGTTTGAAATTTTCGGACATGTTTGTCACTTATTATTTCAGATCCCTACACTTGGCACGACGCACGATGGGTTTCAGCAGCTGTAGAACCTTTCTCGAGCAAGAGACTAATTACACCGTGCCGGCCGTGGTGGCCGAACGGTTCTAGGAGTTACAGTCTGGAACCGCGCGACCGCTACGGTCGCAGGTTCGAATCATGCCTCGGGCATGGATGTGTGTGATGTCCTTAGGTTAGTTAGGTTTACGTAGTTCTGAGTTCTAGGGGACTGATGACCTTTGAAGTTAAGTCCGTAAGTGCTCATAGCCGTTTGAGCCATTAATGACACCATGCTCCTAACAATTGCCGGCTAGTACGATTTTCTCTGCCATTGTCATCTGCTCTCACCGATTGTCAAACGACTACCGAATCAAAGCAGCGTCCCACTAGTTTCCCACGCTGCATGCGTGAAACTTCATTCAGGCCTACAATCAGTTAAATAATGGTCACCCGACCTTACTTTTGGAACATGGCACATAAACCATTCATCCAATTGCAATGAAACTTTGGTGAGTTGCTCTCCGTACTCACGCGGATGTTCCTAGACCATAGAAAAAAAGTTCGATACATAGTTGAGGGGATATTACGACACAAACAATGAGATGTCACCACGCCGAAATACCCAGATCTAGGAATCCACTATTTGAGAATGAGAGCGCTTAGGGACTGGTAACAACATTTAAATAACTTATTATTTCAAATCTCTACGAAGATTTTTCTCCCAGACACCCCTCAAAAAATGGCGAAGGGAGAAAATGTTCATCGCTTACTAAACTTCCGCTGTACATGCCGTAATACTGCCACATAAGGCATGACGTTTCAATTTATTAGGCTACTTCGTTACTACTAACTCTGTTCGCAAAATACCTTGCGTACGGTATCCACATATGTCACTAAATGTGCTAGCAAATTTATATCACTGCACGTCACATAGTTGAGGACCTACGACGTCGAAAGCATTGAGATGCGTGAGAAACTGCGGCGTTAGGCATTTCGTTTTGTTTTATTACTTCTTTACCACGAAATGTCCTCTCAACATATTTCGCAAACGTATTAAAAAGAAGTAGGTATAACCATGGGCGCATTTCAACACAACGTTGTGTCAAAATTTAAAATCAGTCGGTCAAGAACTTTACGACTTTTGCGAATGGGATGTTTAACATTGTTACAAAAACCTCGAAGAGTTCTTGCTCGATTTACTACAAATTTTTACACGATAGTCTAATAAACCCGCGAACGGGCTACTGCTGCTATTACTACTACTACTACTGTACTGCTGATTATGAATTTGCGATAACCAAGAACAAGACTCACTGTCTGTAGGAAGTTTGAACAGAAAATTTATTGGATTGTGGTTGGCGGAGGAAGGGGGGGGGTGGAGAGAGAAGGAGGGAAGGAAGGGGGAAAATATGTTGTGTCTAGGAATGCTGCATTCCTGCATACTCAGTTCGCTAGACAAACAATCAAACAACTCCCCTGAATGAGTTTTATTACAACAAGTACAAATACCTAACTTTTAGTGTACATGATCATCCAAAAGTTTGATTACACCAATGTATCACAAGCAATGGGCGACAAACAAAACAATCAGTCTTCTTCGGAATACACAAACACAAATAACATTTGTGGTCCTAGCCATAATTACTACATTTGCAACTTTCCATATCATCGGAAATCTGCCCTACCTGAGGCATTCATTGAAAAGGTGTGTAAGTGGTGCAAGTAGCTGTTGGGCTAAGAACTGCACTTCCTTCGCCACAATGCCGTCTGGCCTGGGGGCTTTCCAAATTTTGAGTGACTTGATGAGAGCAGCAACCTCCTCCTCAGAGAAGGGCAAGACTGCTCCATCATTTTCATATCTGGCAAGATCTTCATTTTGTAGCTGTTGCTGGCCATCAGTATCTTCATTCCTATCATCATCAGGCAGCAGGGACCGGAGGAGGACCTTAGCAGTTTCCTGCCAGGATTCCGTCGTCCCGTCCCCGTGTCAGGTCGTTGATAACATCATTGGGGAACGAATCTTCTCCCTTACCAATTTTTAGGGCACTCTCCAAGGGTCCAGGGCCAGCTGATCCGTTACAAACGTTTCCCAACTTTTCATCCTAGTCATCTGTACCTCTTTCTGAAAGTATTCCTTCGCCTCCCTTCTTGTTTTGCGTGGCACTATCACAGCACAGGCCCACATTGATATTTCAAGCACCTTCTTGCATCCCGCTTATGAAGAGCAATTCGATGATGGCGACTGCGTCTTTCACCACGATCGAGCACCTGCTCATAATGCACGGCCTGTGGCAGAGTTGTTACACGACAATAACATCCCTGTAATGGACTGGACTGCACAGAATTGTGACCAGAATCCTACTGAACACCTTTTTGGAACGCCGACTTCGTGACAGCCCTCACCGACCGATAACGATACCTCTCCTCAGTGCGGCACTCCGTAAAGACTAGGCTGCCATTCCCCATGAAACCTTCCAGCACGTGATTAAACGTATGCCTGCGAGAGTGGAAGCTGTCATCAAGGCTAAGAGTGGGCCAACACCATAATGAATTCAAGCGTTACCGATGGAGGACGCCACGAACTTTCAGCGAGGTGTCCGGATACTTTTGATGACATAGTGTATGTAGAGATTGCTAATAAAGACGCTGCGATGTGTCGGCTAACGAAATGGCTAACGTTCAAGCTGCTATCGAAGTAGGCTGCCACCAGTGGGCTGCTGCTGTCGTGTTATCGTCCTGGAAGGAGGACAGTCATCGTGCGATTGGCTGATCTCTTCTCAAAGCCTACTCGTCCTTGTAGCTCCCTACTCCCCTTCCGGCGCTGACTTTACACCTTATAGTTCGTTCACCCCCCCCCCCCCAAAAAAAAGAAAACGACGGACTGTAGACGTATATGGAGCACGACAATGGTGGGGGAGGGGGGCGCAGGAGCATGGACGCTCTGATGGACCGAAAGCTGGGCTGCATGGGACGTCCAGCCGTACCCCGCCATCCGGCCTTCGCTCTGGGTAATCATCCCCCAGGAAACGCCCAGAATGGTACGCGTCTACCTCCTGAGGTCCATACCCAGATTTAGAAGGCATCGGCCGCTGCGGCGTAGGCGGGTCCAGCTCCATAGGTAGGACGAGAGGAGGTGGAGGAGGCGAAGTCTCCATCTCCAAGAGGCCGTCTCGCGGTGTCGTGATAACTCCCTCTGGCGGGTGCTGTGGCTGCATTGTCCTCGGGATCCATGAATCTGTGGGAAGAGATACAGAATGATGTGTGATGTCATATATTATTATAGAAACTGAAATAAACTGCCAATGCTTTCCTTATACCTTATTATATGTCTACCTTATTATATGCCACTGGTTCTTAGAACAAGGCATCATCGAAAAATAAATCAGACTCTGTGTCGGTATTGGTTAAAGGAGCTCTTAATTGTAGCAAGATTAAAGTTGTTGCTGCTGTTACACATTATTATAGAAACTGAGGTAAACAACCAATCCTGTCCTTACCTCTTATCAAATTTTTATTAAATAGCTTAAAGATTTAATATAATCCAGAATGAAATTTTCACTCTGCAGCGGAGTGTGCGCTGATATGAAACTTCTTGGCAGATTAAAACTGTGTGCCCGACCGAGACTCGAACTCGGGACCATTGCCTTTCGCGGGCAAGTGCTCTACCATCTGAGCTACCGAAGCACGACTCACTTCCGGTACTCACAGCTTTACTTCTGCCAGTATCTCGTCTCCTACCTTCCAAACTTTACAGAAGCTCTCCTGCGAAACTTGCAGAACTAGCACTCCTGAAAGAAAGGATATTGCGGAGACATGGCTTAGCCACAGCCTGGGGGATGTTTCTAGAATGAAATTTTCACTCTGCAGCGGAGTGTGCGCTGATATGAAACTTCCTGGCAGATTACAACAGTGTGCCCGATCGAGACTCGAACTCGGGACCTTTGCAGGAAGTTTCATATCAGCGCACACTCCGCTGCAAAGTGAAAATTTCATTCTGGAAACATCCCCCAGGCTGTGGCTAAGCCATGTTTCCACAATATCCTTTCTTTCAGCAGTGCTAGTTCTGCAAGTTTCGCAGGAGAGCTTCTGTAAAGGTTGGAAGGTAGGAGACGATATACTGGCAGAAGTAAAGCTGTGTGTGCCGGACGTGAGTCGTGCTTCGGTAGCTCAGATGGTAGAGCACTTTCCCGCGAAAGGCAAAGGTCCCGAGTTCGAGTATCGGTCGGGCACAAAGTTTTAATCTGCCAGGAAGTTTCAATTAATATAATGTATACACAAACAGCAAAAAAAGAGAAACCTATTAGTTCATGGTAAATGACCCACACTAAGTCATCCAGATACTGAATCACCAACAAACACTGATACTTCCGAGAGGGTAACCAAGCCGTTGGAGGGGGTGGGGGGGGGGGTGGGCATAGTCCTAATCTTTAACTATATACATACCGCACATGACAGTGGCGAATTTGATTGTGAGGTAGATGCTGCAACTTGTCTAGGCCTGAAAAGAGGTACATGCACTCGCTAAGTGGATGAAGAATCTGGCTTCGAGCCCACCGTCTGCTGTCGCTAAAAACCCTGAAAAACACATGCGGCGCGAAGCAATACTTGCGGCCTTCCTTGGGCACCGGATGCTGAGGAGGGTGGAACTGTGTCCGATGGCGACAGCCGTGAAGCAATTCCGCCGGCGATGCGAACGATAGTAGTAGAGAAACAGCTGCAATGCTTGACCCCTGGTGTGTGCGTGCGAAGTTTGACTATCTGCTGCTTGAAGGTTCTGACAAAACGTTCCGCTTCGCGGTTTGACTGTGGATGGAACGGTGCACTAGTTAGATGCTGTATGCCATTTCGTTCACAGAATGTTTCAGATTTATTTGACATCAACTGAGAGCCGTTGTCCTACACTGACTTGAGGCAAACCTTCGAGGCAAAAAACAAAGGACAATGTCTGAACTGTGCTACGTGACGTTGTCGAGTTCATTGGCACGGCAAAAGGAAGCTTGTTATAGGAGTCTACCGCAATCCAGCAACGAATGTTCCAAAAAATAGCCGCAAAGTCTACGTGCACACGTCGACATGACGATCGAGACTTAGGCCAAGCAGAGAATTTTTTTGGCGGTGCAGACTGATTTTCTGCCCTTGCGTAACGCTGTGACGTCATCTGTTGTATTTGGATGTCCATACCCTGCCAAGTCCAATATCGAGGCGCTAACTGTTTCATACGAACAATCTCCCAGTGTCCTCGGTGAGGTAACTGCAACCCTTCGTTTCTCAAAGCTTTGGGGTTCAACACATGTGACTGTTCACTCCTGATTTTGAACAAGAATCACACCGTGTTGTATAGCGAGGCTATAACGATGTGCAAAGTATCGGCGCGCTACTGAATTCTTTATCTTATGCAATTATCGAGACCCATATTTGCGAATGTATTTTAGCAAAACGTTCAGATCTGAATGAGCTTCCGCGGCCTGCGCAATTTTCCAATAGTTCAGCGGAAAGAATTGAAGCAATTCAGAATCGTGAGCATCTATGTGACAACAAGAATCAGCAGAAGTGTCAAAGTCTGTATGAGGGCCAGTAGTAACATGTGGAAGTGCGTTCGCATTACCGTGTTGAGCTGACGGACGATACAAAATCTCTTACTGGCATTGAGGCAACAACAGCGCCCGTCTCTGCAATTTTTGGGCAGTTCGTACAGGAACCGAATTCATCAGTTGAAACAAGGACTGCAGTGACTTGTGATACGTTAGTAAGTACAATTTTCTGCCACACAAATAGTGGTGGAATTCGATGACAAAATACACAATAAACAATGCCTCATTCTCTATTTGTGAAGAGTTAGTTTGAACTTTTTTTATGCGAGAGCAAGAGGCCTGCCTTTATCACTAAATCTCTGCGAAAGCACAGCAACGACTCCTTTAGAGGGAGCGTCAACTTGCAACACAAAGTGAACCAGCATCGACCACTGATGAATGCATCTTTAAGTTTTTGAAAAGCTTCTTGGCACTTATTTGTCCAAACAAAAGGGTCATTCTTGCGACGCAAGCGATACAATGGAGCTGCGATTTGTGCAGGGTATGAACTGAATATGACAGTTCATTTTCCCTAAGACGAACTGCAATTCTGTGACACTGCGAGGAATGGGCAGGCAAGTATGGCTAACAAATGTGATTGAAGGGGATGAACACCTTGACTGTTTAAGAAATGACTAAGATACTGCAAGTCACGTTAAAAAAAAATCAAACAGTCTACACTTTAGTCTTGCATCAGATAACACAAGAAACAAAGCACGCTATTTTGCAACGTGTTCTTCAGGTGTACGACCTGCTATGACTATATCGTCCAAATACATCGAACAGTTTAGCACTTGAACAGTCAGCTGTTCCAAATACCATAGGAAAATGACGGGTCCTTCCGCGGGTGCGGAAGCACTGCCAAAAGGCAAACGCAAATATTTAAACAAGTCGAAATGAATGTTCACAACACGCACTTGTTGAGATTCTTCACCATTTTTGAAAAGTAGCGACCTACGCCTAACTCGTCCGTGAGATCCTCTGGGTCTGGCATTGCATAAGTATCAATCACTGTTTGTGGGTTGTCTGTAGACTTAAGGTCAACACAGAGGTGAATACGACCTGAAGGTTTGGAGGAAAAAACCATTGGGCTTGCCCATTTACTAGCTTGTATGGGCGCATCAGCTCCGCTATCTTGCAATTATTTTAAGTTCAGCAACCACATTGTCCCGTAATGCAATGGGAAGAGTTGGCACCCAGCAAAATTTCGGCTGAGCATTGTGTTTCATACTAACAGGTGCACGAAAATTTTTAGCCTTGACTAAACCTACAGAAAAGAATTCAGCAAACTCTTTCAGCAAGCTAGCTACACTGGCATTGAATGCAGTCACTGTCAACATATTGTCCTGAATTTGAAGGCCAAACAAATCAAACGAATCAATCCCAAATGTGTTCCCACAATCGCGCGATTGTAACACAGTGAAAGTTACAGCTTTGTGACGCATTCATGGATCGAATTATTATATTACTATACAGCGCTTAAACGTCTTTCTCTGCATTGAATCTGCAACCTCCTAGTAGAATTTATGTAGTGGTTAATTCATCTTAGATTACGATAACGTCAAATTTATTTACGAACTTGATATCCAGATGTGACAAGCGGCAGATAAACGCGGTATTCTGTTCGGTTATCTTCGCTATAAAACTCCCTCGTCAGTCGTAGGTAAAGTTCACGGTAGACTTCAGTTGCTAGGTAGGATACTGTGATATGCAATCTTGCTGCAAAGGGGACTGTGTTAAAAAGAACTCTTGCAACACATCCTACAATCTTCGGAAGTGTTTTATAACCATACCAAAACACCGTAGCAGCAAAAATGTTCAGAAGCTTGTTTGACTCAAGAGAGAACACGAGAGAGAGAGAGAGAGAGAGAGAGAGAGAGAGAGAGAGAATCAAGGAATTGCCGAAAACCGTTAACTGGCCGATGTTTTAAGACAGACGACATCTATGCCGGAAGAGGCTCCATCCAAGATGGTACACCGCTACACCTTACGAATCGTTCCCATAGAGGCCGTGAATATTGACCTGACTGCGGAATATCCAGAAGGCATTAAGAAAAGTAGTTATTGCCATTTGTCACGCTCTGTTCGCAAATGGAAAAGGAAGACGCTTTAATACGGGGTGAAATTAAAGACCTCCTACAAAGAATGTTGTGTTCTCCTTTGGTACTATTAATTTATACGTTTTATTATGTGTGATCAATTGCTACAGCAACATGTATTTACTACAACATGTATTTACTATATTTTACAATATTTTGAAACTCCTCTTAATTTTTCGTAGCTTTGCGTATACGAACGTTGCATATCCTGTAAAAGCATGTTGTGGTATAACGTTGAATATAAAAGAGTATTATTTTGTTACAATAGCGAAAAGAATTTAAAGATCAACAGAATATACTATCTAACTTACTGAAATAATAAAATGTATTTATTTTATTAACCTCCAAGCAAAAAAAAAATCCAGTTCCATGTAAGACAAGGAATAACAGAAAAGATTAAACAGAGAAAAATAAATAGCTCTTTTCACTAAGAAGATACGTTCATATAATATTCCCTGCATCGTACATCAAGGTATTTAAACATATCCAATCAGTGTCTCATTCTGTCTGCAGCTCCTTATACAATAAAGGAAACCTCATAACTGGTATGAGGATGTTAACGTGGATATAATTTTCTTTTTTGTTTTTAGCCATGCCTGAATGACGTTACAACTAAGACGCAGATACACTACAACTTTGCCAAAAATAAGTAGTACAACCTACATTGACGGAAATCTTCAGTTACTGATAGAACACTCTACTTAGCCCTTCTCTGTGATTTGCAGAGAATAATGTTAAGACCCGTAACTGAGGCAGGATACCACGAAAAGGCGTTACTGACTGTACTATCGGTTTTTTGTCATCGCGACTCGAGCTTAGGATTGAATTACAAACAAGCCAATAGGCCTCTCACAAAATGACTTATACCAATATTTTATCCTGCTTTATTCTGCGTTCAGAGTTTGGAGTAATTTGTATATTAAATTTAGTACAATTTTTTTTAAATATTTCGTATTGCAGAAAGGATTCACCTGCTTTCGGCGTCTTCGCTAGGAACTCTTCAATTTAAAAATATGTATCTAAAAATGTATTAGTTTGACATTAATGAAATTTTAATAGGTTGAAGGCACATGTATTGGTAATGGAAATCTTAAATTACTCAATTTTTCAGTTAACCTAAAAAAAATTCTTATCATTTCTCTATCATACCTTTTTCCTAGCCCAGAATAAGCAAGTAAGAAAAGCGTGGATTTCTTCGGAAGGTTTCTTTCGTGGTTGTAAGAAACTGCAACAGAGTGACACGGATTTTATAAAAAATAATGCTGGAGAGTGGTTCCGTGCGTCTATGACCTTTCGATTAGCGACGCGCACAACTGCGAAACTGAATGCAGCGTTGCTGCATACCATTACCTACCACCTTTTTTTCTGAAGACAGCGAAACTGAATATTTGTGTGCTATTGTTAGTATCTGATTGTCTCCATCGTAGTAGCTACATCATATCATATCTCTGAGACCATCGTTGTCAGCGGATGAACTAGCATTCGTTTTAAGTGTTGTCTATTTCTTTAGAAATGAGGGTGTAGGTAGGGGATAGTATGGTTTCTGTCTATCGAAAAGAGGGACACTGTCTTGGAATACCCTTACCGGCTGTGAAATGAACAGGAGTTACTTCAAAGGAGAATTATGAGCCGGCCGGAGCGACCGGGCGGCTCTAGGCGCCACAGTCTGGAACCGCGGGTTCGAACCCTGCCTCGGGCATGGATGTGTGTGATGACCTTAGGTTAGTTAGGTTTAAGTAGTTCTAAGTTCTAGGGGAGGGGGGGAGCCCTGTTAGTCATAATGGGGCCCTGTCCTCTGGATATAAAAATAAGAGAGCAGGCCGCATGGTACTGGGCCAAGAAAGACAACATTACAAAAGTAGCAGAAATTATGGGAGCACCTGTTAGGGATAAGGGTGAGATAAGGAGGAGGGGTGAAGATTTATGGCAGGTGTAATGGGAGATAGATGAAACTGGTAGAAGAACTTTTCAGTTCCTACCAAATGTAAGGGAAAGAATAGGAATGGCATATTTTGAGCCAACTCGGGGATTATTCCACTTCCTCACTGGTCATGGTCCCAACCCGACATATCTATGTCGGTTTGGGAAAAGGGCGACGCCCGCGTGTGACAGTGGCGCATCAGAGGGTACTCCTGACCATGTGGTTTATGAGTGCCCCCTTTTCGATGATGAAGCAGCCGCACTACGACAACAACGACCGAGTAACAATACCTACGACCTACTCAGACAAGAAGAGACCTTTCAGAGACTGAACACACTAGCCAACGAGGTATCACGAAAAGCACTAACAATTTCCTTGAGAGACTTTCGTGACTAGTTGGTAATCACCGATCGCGTCCAGCACTCCAATCCCGTACCGCCTGTGATCTATTTCACGGACTTGACAAACGCACCGATTATGACGTAGGTTAGGTAGTAGTTTTTAGTAAAATAGAATAGGATAGTAGATTAGGAACCTGCAGCGACAATTAACTTCTTGCCTTCCCTGTGCCAGGGGCATGCTCATAGGGTTTAGCTCCATGAGCTAGGCACCCAAGTAGGTTTATATTAACACTGGTACATATGTAACGCTGCAGGCAGTTAACACTAATCACGTGTAGTTATTAGAAATTACGCTAACACTAGAAGTAGTCTGCCCATTAACCCATGTAGTACTGTCTGTAGTAACGCAAATTAAATATGTAGTAGCTGCTATTATAACAACATTATAGAATATAAGACCCACTAATCACTAAGGTGGTGGGTTACTTTTGTATAATTATTATTATGGAAATAAAGAAATATTTTTAAAATGAGTTCTAGGGGACTGATGACCTCAGACGTTAAGTCCCATAGTGCTCAGAGCCATTTGAACCATTTTGAGAATTATGAAAATACGCCGCCCAGGTTAAGGAAAAAAGTGTGTTTGTCCAGGGTGTCAGAAAATCCAGCTCGATGATTTTTATTTAGTCACAATACGAAGAACTGTTCACAATTTTTATATGAATAATGTATCTCCGTAATTAAAAACCTCTACCTGAAACTGATAGAAAATATGGTATATTTTCCCGATATTTCAAACTATAAATCGGGAGTCTGAAAAGAAATTTGGTAAGATATTTTAATTTTAAATAATAATAGCTCTTGCAAATATCGGAAGCAAACAAGTTTTAAACCAGCCATTGGGGGTCCAAAGCCCTCAACAGGAAAAGTTGAAGGAAAAATGGTTTTCAATACCACAAAACACAGTCAAGGACTGAAAGTAAAAATAAAGCTTCGTCCCTTCGGAGCCGTGGCTCTTACCCCTGATCTTGCAAACGCAGCACTTGGTTCCGCTCCTGCGCCCACTGCTAGTGGCATGTTCCAGTACGTAAACAATCAGTCCTCATTATTACTCTGTATAAATATCCGTATCACACTGTACGCCCACAATGGATGCTGTCCGTTACAACCACATTAAGAGACCTTGAGAACACAACCGTGCTTTCTGTTATACGTTCATTTTGAACTGAGAAATAGTTACTTTAGAAAATCGTTAGTACTTTTATTTGGTTTACTGAAAAATTCTGTGAGTTGAGATTGCCACTACCAATTATGTCCTTATAAGCGATTAAATTTCATTAACAGTGGACAAATACATTTTAAGCTACATAGTTTTAAAGAGAACCGTTCCTAGCGAACATGTCCAAATCCAGACAAACCTTACAACCATCTAAAGTAAAAAATGAGTATTGTACTTTAAAACCAAATTACTCAATTCAGTCTAAAGCAGAATAGAAGAAGAAAAATATTGGTATAACTCATTTTGCGATAGGCCTATTGACTCGCATGTCATTACAGCCTAAGCTCGAGTCTCCATAATGAAAAATCCGATAGTAGTGTTAACTTCCCTGGAGGAGTCCTAGACGCTTCAAAGTAACCACAGTGGAAATGTGTTTTGCATCCCAAAAGGGCACTTGGGGCAGCGGAGCGCGGGCGGGTTGCGCAACATCACGTGACCCGTCCCTGCTTGTATTCCATCGCCGACCGCGCCGGGGGTGTTTCTGTAGGACTACGCGGCGACTGAGTGCTCCTACTCCTGACCCCCTCCCCCCCCCCCCACATCCTCACACCAAGCCCCACCCAGTCCCCGCGCGCCTTTCCGTGTACCATCAAGGCGCTACATAAAACGCCGGTGTAATAGGATTTCCAAAGGCCTTATTTAATTATCAGTCCAGTTACGCTTCGGCAATGGGAGAGTAGGGGCGAACAGGCTCCATTGTGTTCGCTGGCGCCCAAGGAAACGAACGTTGCCACGTCTGTATCCAAACGGCCGTTATGGCACCAGTCTCTCCCGTCATGCCCAGTAATCGTAGATTTTGGCCAAATCATAAGTTCGTAAAACAATACGACTTACTGAATGAGGCAGTCAGTGATTTCATTCAGACAACAAAAGCAAAATTCGTCTTTTAACGTCGTCCTACGGTGCTGAAGACGTCAAGATAAACCCAGCGAACTGCTCGTAAATGCGCAAAAAGACCCGTTATTGTTTACGTCAGTGGCTATAAATCTCAGCGACCAGTCACAATCATAAAATTATCTAACACTATGTAGACGGTGTACTTTATTGTTGAGCGAGCACACAAAATAAGTCATACAAAAGTACATGAAAGAGTGTGCTTCATTGGAAGACTCGTAACTTATTTAACTTGCTAAAGGGGCTTTCATTATAATTGCCTGTCAGTCTGGAATGCTGACAAGGAGAATGTTCAAGGAAAAAGTGCGCGTTTCAACATGATTAGGTCTAGTTGACTTCAGAGCGTACTGGAAATGTTTAATGGAATCCAGAAGCAAATAATACAAAACAGGCACAGTACATCGTGGAAAGGTATACTATGTGATCAAAGCCGGCCGCGGTGGTCTCGCGGTTCTAGGCGCTCAGTCCGGAGCCGCGCGACTGCTACGGTCGCAGGTTCGAATCCTGCCTCGGGCATGGATGTGTGTGATGTCCTTAGGTTAGTTAGGTTTAAGTAGTTCTAAGTTCTAGGGGACTGATGACCACAGATGTTAAGTCCCATAGTGCTCAGAGACATTTTTTATGTGATCAAAAGTATCCGAATACCCCCAAAAACATACGTTTTTCTAGCAGGGGCATTCTGCTACCACCTACTGCCAGGTACTCCATATCAATGACCTTAGTAGTCATTAGAAATCATGAGAGAGCAGAATGGGACGCTCAGTGGAACTCACGGACTTCGAACGTGGTCAGGTCAGTGGGTGTCCCTTGTGACATACGTCTGTACGCGAGATTTCCACACTCCCCATTATCCCTAGGTCCAGTGTTTCCGACGTGATAGTGAAGTGGAAACGTGAAGGGACACGTACAGCACAAAAGCGTAAAGGCCGACCTCGACTGCTGGCTGACGGAGACCACCGACAGCCAAAGAGGGTCGTAATGTGTAATCACACAGTAATTCCATACTGCATCGCGATCCACTGCAAGTACTATGCCAGTTAGGCGAGAGGTGAAAAAAGTTGAACTTCATGGTCGACCACCTGCTCTTAAGCCACACACTACGCCAGTAAATGACAGACGACGCCTCGCTTGTTATAAGGAGCGTAAACATTGGACGATTGAACAGTGGAAAAACGTTGTATTGACTATGTGGCGATACGATGGCAGGACGTGGGTATGGCGAATGCCCGGTGAACGCCGTCTGCAATCGTGTGTAGTGCCAACAGTAAATTTCGAAGTTATGGAGTGATCTTGTTTTTCATGGAGGGGACTTGTACCTCTTTTCGTTTTGCGTCGTACTATCGCAGCACATCCCTGCACAGATGTTTTTAAGCACCTTCTTGCTTCCCACTGTTGAAAAATTCTGGGATGGAGACTGCATATTTCAACACCATCGAGCACGTGCGGCGGAGTGGTTACACGACAGTAACATCCCTGTAATGGACTGGCCTGTACTTAGTCCTGACCTAAATCCTATGGAACACCTTAGGGATATTTTGGAACGCCGACTTCGTGCCAGGTCTCACCGAATGACATCGATACCTCTCCTCAGTGCGGCATTCCATAGGGAATGGGCTGCCATTCCCCAAGGAACCTTCCATCAACTGGCTGAACGTATGCCTGCGAGAGTGGAAGCAGTCGTCAAGGCAAAGAAAGGGTGGGCTAACACCATACTGAATTCCAGCATTACCGATGGAGGGCGCCACTAACTTGTAAGTCAAAATGGCTCTGAGCACTATGGGACTTAACATCTGAGGTCATCAGTCCCCTAGAACTTAGAACTACTTAAACCTAACTAACCTAAGGACTTCACTCGCATCCATGCCCGAGGCAGGATTCGAACATGCGACCGTAGCAGTCACGTGGTTCCGGACTGAAGCATGTAGAACCGCTCGGCCACCACGGCCGACGCTTGTAAGTCATTTTCAGCCATGTGTCCGGATACTTTTGATCAGATAGTGTACATTTCAAAATTTCCGAGGATCCACGTTCCAAGATGGTTCAATCGACGTATTATTTTCTCCCTCTATAGTTTGTCAAACTGTGATGAAAGTGTAAATTTAAAATTCCGAACTTCTGATTGTCTATGAAAAGTGCTGCTTCCCACCTCACTTTAGCGAATGGATCAGTGGACGTAAAGTATCGGAAAGTGAGGAAAGTGGACCATTATTGTAGTCGATTGCCTTTTGCCGCATCGTAAGATGGCTTGTAGCGTGCCAGCGCAAATGTGAATTTGGATGCAAAAGAAAAACTTTGGATCCTTATGAATGGAAAAGTCTAAGAATATGGAAAGATGCAGCATATATAAAACGATGACTGTTAAAAGTCTTGAGAACAGAAATGGTTGAACAAATTCAAAGAGCAGTTGCTAAAGACAGATTTCTTTATCCACTAAATACGAAGATTTTTAACTGCTGACTCATCATGCTGCACCTTCTCCCAGTATAAATGATTTGTGCTGTAACTGTATTTGGTCAGTGTGAACGACCGTCATTAATTTGTGTACTCTGAAATTTTTAATTTGAGTTGCTGTTGTTATTGATGAAATGAGCAGAAAGACGACAACTGTTTTTATATAACATAGTCAAATCCCCTCGAATAGCCACGACCAGCTAACGATTTTAGGGTGGCCAGATATCCAGCATTTGCTCCTTAAGGCACCGTGACGAAGTTTGGGAGTTATCTTGTAATACAATTACGAGATCAATAACTGCACTCCGCCAACTTTCCGATACCTTAACCGTACTACTGATTAATAAAAAATTAAAAGAAACTGCAAATTACTTAAGGACGAGTTAATTCCGGGTAAATATTTCTATGACTTTACACATTATCTCAAAATAAGTTTCTATGTTTCCTGAAGATCAGTCAGTTAAAAGGGAAGATTAGTGTTCACAATTCTGTCAACGTCTAGGTGCAAACTCCAAATGGGGAAATATGTGGTAAGAAACCGAGCAGTTCCTTTTGTGATCGCTGCAGCAATTACCTCAATTCACTTTGGAAAAGCAAGTAAAACATAATTCGTGACGGCCAGCCGTCGGTTTTAGTATGGACGGTCAATTCATATTAGGAAAACTTGCTCTATACCAGACTACCAGTGGCAGTAGTCTGCCGTTCGGGAGTCAGACAAAAATCAACTACAATTACTTAGTTAATTACTTAGCTATAGAATCCATAGATCATTTGAACGATTATTTGATCGAAATGGTGTTGATTGGGTCACATTACAGTGTACATACACATGATTAGTGTTAACATTAATCGTCACATCATCATTTACGTTTTACTCATGCAACTACACTTAAAATTTAGTTATTTTTTGGAATCCAGTTTTGAGTAGAAATACATGATTTCAAATTAGATTTGAAACTTGTCTCACTGTCTATCAGACGTTTTATGTTATTCGTCAAATGATCAAAAATATTATTGCTGCGTATTGAACTCCTCTCTGAGCCACTAACATCTTTAACAGTGGTTAGTAAAGCTCCGTCCTTTCTCCCTCCAGTGTTGTCACTCTTCTTCTAAAATTGTGATAGATTATTTACGACGGATTTCATTAGTAAAAATATGTATTGTGACGGCACAGTTAAAATGTCTAGCTTCTGTAAAAGGTACCTACATGACGTCCATGGGTGCACACCACATATTATACTTACTGCTCACTTTCATGTATTCAGTACTTTCTTTGTAAGTGATATCACAGGTAATTATAATGTATGACATTATTGACTGAAAATATTCGAAATATGTCAGGAGGTTAATATGATTGCTTCCAAGATTATCAGTTGTACGAAGGGCAAAAGTTGCTGAACTTCATTGTTTGAGAAGCTCAGTATTATACTTCTTCCGTTTCAGGTTTTGATCAATGTGTATACCCAAAAATTGGGAACGCTCTACTCTACCTATTGACTCCTGCTCATATACTGCAACGATTGTTGGTATGACTATTTGTTGCACAGACCTAAGTGAAGGTTTCTTTTTTTTCAAAATTTAGGGAGACTACATTTTCAGAGAACCATTTAATAATTCTTCAGAAAATATCATTTACTAACTTTTCTGTTACTTTCTCTCCAACGGGATTTATTGTAACACAAGGGTCGTCTGCAAGACGTACTTAATACGACGCCACACAATTAGAAACTCAACACAGTACAGGAGTAGAAACGCTGGATTAATAGAGAGGTTAAATGTGTTGAAAAACATTTCGATTACCACGGGTGTCAAATAAGGGAAAATGGAACTGTTACTAAATTCATAGACAAATGACCAAATTCCCTTTGGTTCATAGAAAACCTTTTTAAATCGAACTCAATCACAGTACACTAATGTGCTAGATGACTTCTGTGTAAACTTCAGAACTACAATTACTACACAGCCAGAGATAATTAGTATACCTGGAAACTCGACGTCGATTGTCATCCGATGACAGGATATGCCAGTTGGGGAATAATAGATGTACCGATAATGATCTCGAAGTCGTTCGCCAACAGAGATCGTATTGGCAGAGCTACCAGAGCGCCATCTATGTCTCCCCGTTAACAGGGAATGTTCACAGCCAGAAGGCTCAGTGTCGTGTAAACGTATGATGCACGCAGACATCGATGCCAAGGAGGCCACTCATTCAAGAGGTTCAAATGGCTCTGAGCACTATGGGACTTAACATCTGAGGTCATCAGTCACCTAGAACTTAGGACTACTTAAACCGAAGTAACCTAAGCACATCACACACATCCTTACCCAAGGCAGCATTCGAACCAGCGACCGTAGCGTTCGCACGGTTCCAGAGTGAAGCGCCTAGAACCGCTCGGTCACACCGGCCGGGAGACCACTCGTGCTTCCTACAGTCAACTCAGCGAATCTGAATGGGGTCAGACTGTGGCGTCCCAAGTGGAGGGACGGTCCTTTCGGAGAATTGACACGCAACTTGGACGCGATAAAAAAGAATGGTTTTGTATTGACAATTTTTTGCCTGAAGATGAGGTGTGTACCTCGAAACGTATTGCTTCTTCAAACAATTTAGGCGTAAATAACTCAGCAAATTTTGCGACTGTTGCGGTCTCTGAAAAGCCTTTTCATTCTATAACGTTGAACCCGTACTACGTGTTTACTAGGCAGTCGACCATTGTAAGAGTGTGGTGTGTTATTCCGAAGAAATGCGTGGTACGTTAAACTAAGATTTGAAATTAATAAACTACCAACAAAGACAACGGAAGCGGATTTCGACAGGAAATTATCCAGAAATATTATTAAAGAATTTAACCATTTAACAGTTTCTAGCTTATATACATAGTTAACAAAATAGCTGTAGGTACGATTTTCACAAGAGATAGAGATCAGAGCGCTATATCAGACAAGAATGACATGTAAACGTCTGTACCGCCTACTGACAGAAAATATCACATTTTATTGCGCAATGGATACTTCTTAATGTTATTCCTATTAATGTACACGATTTTTTTTTCGGTATAGCTACAGAAGAAGGGTAAAATTTAGGTAGGGTGATAAGATAAGGAATGTGGAAGTTCTTCGCAGAATCGGAGAGGAAAGGAATATGTAGGAAATACTGGCAAGAAGAAGGAACAGGACATCTATTAAGACATCAGGGACTAACTTGCATGGTACCAAAGGAGCTGCAGAGACCAAAAACTCTAGAGGAAGACGGATTGGTGTAAATACAGCAAATAATCGAAGACGTAGGTTGCAATTGTTTCTTTGACATGAAAAGATTGGCACTGAAGAGGAATTTGGGATGAGCTGCATCAAGATTGTAGTACTATCTCTCATCTCCAGTAGCTATGTTTAAACTGTAATTAAATTAAGTGCCGTTGTGCAATTACATGTGTACATAAATAAACGAGTCTTCAAGATCTACAAAACTAAATGAGATATGAATAGAATATGGCAGTATAGAATATGCTGGATACTGTATCGATAGTACCCGATGCTGATGTAATCTGTCCATTATGTCGTCACCTATACCATTTCACATTGATACAGATCTTCCTATCATTGATAAAAGTAAACAAATGTCTCAATATCAAAGTCAGTGTGTAAAACACACTGCACAGGAGAAACAAACTATATCTTCGGTTATCCAGTCGTTACCTATGTGATCATACGTTGGAGCCGACAGGCACAACTTATGCGAACAAATCTGAAACTGTCTACTAGTGTCACGTAAACGATAATTAAAATTTATTGTTAGGTTCGTTCTGGTGACTTGTTAGAAAAGTTGCAAAACAGTATTTATTCGATTGATACACTGATGTAGGACGTCCGAACAAGAAACTGGCTTAACTTGCGGTTACACACACACACACACACACACACACACACACACACACACAAAGAATATTCCATCTTGCATAACAGAATATGATTTTACAGTTAACAGTCGAAGCTGATTATAATACATATTAAAACTCAAGATTTATTTGGCAACATATCTCAGCAAATTGTAGAAATCGAAGAGGATTATTAAATTAATTAATACTATCAAATTATAGTATTAATTCAATGTCAACTGTGTGGAATTCTTGGCCAACCGTACTTGTAAGCACTTACTTTGGTTAACACAATGCTACGGCTAATTGTATTCATCAAAGAAAGCGTCAGCGTTAACATATTTTACACATCTACGGATACAGGAACCATTCGAAATTTAATTGTCCCATATTTTAATGGGATATTATTTGTAAAACTGACCTGTGCAAATAGTGCTTGATTTTCATATTTCCTCTAGCAGAGTTAATGGTACCAGTTATTATGCTGTGCGTCAATGAAAATTACTGTTCAATGTTTTGGAAAATACGTGATGTAATATATGGTTTTGCAGCACTAATGGACTGAATTTAAGGCTCAGCCAGTAAGTTTTGTTATTGAAGCTGAATTTTATGGACTATCATAAATGACGGCCGCACTTAACCATTGCTTAATCAAATGAGTACCAGTAAATTAAACAGCATTGAACTGGTACATACAATAATAGACTGCAGTATAATACATAAAGGTGTCGAGATATATGTCTCAAAAAGCGGGAGGGCTTCATGAAAATGAACAGTGATGTTTAGCAGATGACATGTAAATCTATGTATTCAGAACTTTGCATGAAGCTTTTCTGTGTGCTATCGAGAAGAGAGAAAGAAGTAAATTAGATAATATTATCCTTTAGGTGCAGATATATCACTGAATGATGTTAATGTTCATGTAACATCACGCACTCTACAGTAATAAATATTCATCAAGATGACGTTGACCGATAAGCAGATTTCTTCGTATGAAGGAGGACGCCATGACCAGAAAGATATCTTTGGTGAGAAGAAGTTCGGTGTAAGGACCAGGCAGATGAGGCAGAACTAACGGATCTGTTAATTCCGTCTGAAGCCCACCTAGTTTTTTGATGGAATGACCGTTTAGGGCGGCAAAAGATTATATGCTAACCACAACAGTATCGCGTGTTAATGCTAAGATCACGTCTTTAAATACGATCCAGGAGAGTCACTATGTGTTACAATTTACGGTATAGCTAGCAGCGATCACGTAATGCCCATGTCAATAGGTAGCCTCTGAAACAACGAATCTCGTGATGGGCGTCATTTTGAGGAAATACTTGTTTTGAGAGCTGACGCACTCAGTAGAGGAATGAGAGTTTGTAACACGCAGCGCAATGTATGGTGTTCGTGAGAGACTGTGGACAGAAGCCGAGTGGGAGTCGGGCAGAGGAAGTTAGTCACACCGATAACGCACGAATCTTGCTCGTTGGTGCGTAAAAATTCGTAGCTGCCATTGCGCGCGCTGTTAACCTCGCAGTTCAGCGTCGAGCGCCCGTAAACACACACACACACACACACACACACACACACACACACACACACACTCCATTGCACTTTCTGCCCTGTATTTGTAACCATGTAGACAGCTCGAGGAAGGCTCTCTGCATGGTGCTACCACGTAGCGTCCCAATTCTGCACCCCGTAAAAGATTTCTGCACGTTACGATTCTTTGTTCAGCCCGCTTTGCTTTCTTCTGCTATGCCTGTCTGTGATCACCCCCTGCTGGCGCTCCACATAGTTTTGCATCGCCAGTTCCGATGACGCCGGTGGTTTGAAACCACCGCCCCATCGACGATTCTGGTTGAGAAAGGGATTTGGTCTGTTTGTTATGGACATCACGAAGGCATTCATGCTATATTAGGAGATGCAGAATGTGAGTGAAATAAAAAAAAACGTCTGTCAGTTTCTTGTACAGTTAGAGAATCAAGAGGCAACGTACGTCAAGAAGTTAAGTCTTCTCCATTTTGGACTGAGCAGACTCTATAGGCACCATTTTTGCTTGAAAGATACCACTTACTGAGGAAAAATGACACCCTACACGTGTCTGCAAAATGTGTTCAGAAGACGGTAACACGTTCAAGGGAAAAACCTGCCGAATGGAAATGTCGGGACGCTGTCCAAAACATAATGTAGTTCTTTGTGCTTGTGTGTGTTGAGAACATACAAAACTCTGGCATGTTCGTCTGCCGAAAATTTCCCAAAAGGAGATGACATTTAGAAGGTGAAGTTTTGATAAGTATGGTTAATCGATTTTTTAAAACGTTTTGTCCACAAAGAACTACTCTTTACAAGTACACTACATTTAGCGTATCTCAAAATATACCTAGTTACCCACTTACTATGTTACAGGGAGATTACTTTGAGGCATAAATGACTTCCATATGTCAACAGTATATGCAAAGTACATTTTCCCTATTATTAAACTGAATATGCACGCCACATTTCTGATTAGATCATATGATGAAGTGCAGGATATCCAATGAGCTGTGAAATAAAGGGAAAGGGATTCACCAAAGTTATTTATTCATGCTCCCACACTATTAGGGTGAAACTGAATATTGAAAATCTGAAGGAAGGAAAAAACAACAAGTGAGGAAATCCTGATAAAAGTCAACAAAAATGCTACATGAATACACTCGAAGTGGAGAAATAGGAAACAAACTTTTTTAAAAAAAGTTTAAGCTCCCATCTATAACACTGCACGTCAGATGATGTTAATGGATGTATAGCATTACTGTCACCATTTCTACATTTGAGTGTCAACCAGCGTAACTAAAACTGAACAAAATTGGTTCTAATAGCTTCATTTATTTTCGTGGCTACAACAATGCGTTAAAAACATCAGTTTTCCGGAACCCAGCAACTGTCACCCATTACGACGCATAAATTTGATATTTTGTTCATAAGTGCCCATTTTCTTCCTGTGTTGTAGTGCGAAAGCGTGTTGTCCGCCGCCGTCACACAGGGCTCAGTGACGCTTCAACTATCAGGGTGTCGACACAAGTACAAACAGGGCTCGGAAGTTCGTGTGAGGTGAAGGTGGGTTTATGACATCACATTGGCAACACATTTCAACCCAATTCTGTCCAACGTCTTAGTGGACGTGTCGCATAATGGGCAGGTCGTCAAACTCCGTCTTATCCACATTTCACGCGTTCTTTTGAAGCCTCTGAGGTGGAGGTCAGAAGCGTGATACAACCTTGAAACCACGCGGTTGTCTTCTGAGTACTGGTTCGGGCGGAGGTTCGAGTCCTCCCTCGGGCATGGGTGTGTGTGTGTTTGCCTTTAGGATAATTTAGTTTTAGTAGTGAGCAAGCTTAAGGCCTGATGACCTTAGCAGTTAAGTCCCATGGGATTTCACACACATGTGAACAGTATCTTCTGAGTAGCATAGGAAAACATTTCAGACACACTGCTGCTCATAATCAATATGGAAAACCTACAGGAGGCGGCATAAAAGGCGACAGTGAAATCACTTTTCCCTTGCGGCGTTGATTTCCATACATCTAGCAGTCAAAAACCACTGTTTGCGGCGTGATAAGCTGCTCTAGCACCTGAGAACTAGCAGTCACGCCGTCTGAGGTTAGGCAATACCTCAGACACCCATTAGGTAGTGTTGACTACACTCAGATACTTGAGCGGCTGCGAGTGAACACATAGCTGTATCAGTGTAGAAGTCTTGGACATTTACATTTTTATCTTAAATGAGGATATGAAACGGTTAACTCAGTACGTAACGGGAGAAGAAAGACTAATAATCGTGAGGGACTGGAATAAGTTGCAGGTGAGGGTCTATGGGATAGGGTTACGAGAAAATATCGACTTCGTAGTACTACGAGAGAAGAAAAGACTAATTGTGTTCTACAGTAAATTCAGTTAGTAATAGCAAATACTCAGTCCAAGAATCAGAAAATGAGTCGGTTTAGTAGGAAAAGGCCGGTAGATACAGAAATATTTCACAAGATTACATCAAGGCCATGCAGAGTTTCCAAAATCAGATACTGGATTGCAAAGCGTATCCAGGAGCAAATGTAGACTCCTATCACAATTTATTAAGGCTGAAGTTTAAGAGACAAGTCAGGAACAGACAATGAGCAAAGAAGTGGTATACAGAAATACTAAAAAAAAAGAAGAGATGTTCTTTAAGTTCTGTGAGATACTGCGATAGTGAATAGGTCATTAGTCAGTTCAGTTGAAGAGGAATGGACGTCTCTAGAAAGGACAATTACAGAATTTGGAAAAGAAACCGTAGTTACAATGAAAGAAACTGCGGATAAACCATGTATAACCAGAGAATTACTTCACCTCATAGACAAAAGAAGAAGGTACAAAGATGTTCACGGAAATTCAGGAGTACAGGTATACAAGCCACTTAGGAACGAAATAAATACGAAGTGCAGGGAAGCAAAGGCAAAATGACTGCATGAGAAAAGTGAATAAATCGAAAAAGAAATTATCGTCGGAATGACGGACTCAGCATATGTAAAGCGAAAACAAAATTCGTTGAAATTAAGAGCAAGGGAGCTAATATTAAGAAGAATTCCGCTGTTAAATGCTGACGCCGTGTACTCGGTAACACAATCACAGTCACAATCTGTTTGTTGAAACACGCAATGTAGATGCAGGTGGCCGAAGTACGACCTTGGTTGCCGACGTATTAACAGAATAGCCTTCGTCACAGCTGCTATTTCTTACAGTTATACGTAGTATAGATCTCTTGCACTGCTGTGCACTAAACTGTATTGCTTAATTGGGTTGATGCCTGTGTAGAGAAATCGAGTACAATATCTCGTTCATCGTTCTCTAGCAACAAACAGAGGTTACCACACTCTCATGGCACAAAATTAGGAAATACAAAATGCCACTGTCTCACAGATACACGAGGAATAAGTGCGCAAGAGATGCCACGAGTGTTGCTTGAAGATTTATCGAACTCCTGGGAAGTCTGAAACACTGAAACGACTGAAGACGATAATCACATTTTGTGAAACCTGCAAGAAATGTCTCTGGCCACGTTGATATTCACAGACGCATTGACTGCTATGAACTTGCATACTCAGTTCCTCTCGCCGACTCAGTAAATACTGTATTCGCGGTTGTTTACTTTCTTTTGCTTGGTAATTTGTCTATTGTTTATTATTAGTTTATGTTTCTAATAGGTGCCCTCATTGGACGATGAATTTACTTCCGATTTTGAGCTATGGAATAGATGAGTAAGTAACAGCGGAGTAAAAAGAATTATTTCGTGTGATTTCTAGATTCTTTTGTTAACGTGAACTAGCGTAGTCTTGCTTGGCAGTGCGGCCCCAGCGGGTACTTCTCGTCCGGTTTGAGGTTCTCTGTGTCTGCCAATAGCCTCACGGCAGTCAACATGTTAACCTGCATCTATCTACACACATCTCCGCAAGTCACGGTACGGTGCATGACAGTGGATACCTTCCACCACTACTAATCATTTTCTTACCCATCCCATTCGTAAATGGAGCGAGGAGTACGAGACTGTCTAACCATTCGCATGCTCTCTAATTTCTCATATCTTCGTACTCCATACACGAAACGTCCCTTGGCAGCAGCAGAACCTTTCTGTAGCTAGCTTCAATTGATTAATCTCTAAAATTTCTCAGTAGTGTGTAGCGAAAAGATCGTCTTTTCCCCAGGAGATCCCACTTAAGCTTGCGAAGCATCTCCGTAATACTTGCGTGTTAATCGAACCTATCAGTAACAAATCTTTATCAATGTATCAACAGATCGTTTGACTGTAAGTACTATGCTTCCGTAATGAAGCGAAAATGAGTTCCTTTCTTTGGGTTACACGTGTTAGAGGAAGCGTTTGCGACATAAGTGTAGCGGTGGGCGTACGTGCCTTACGGAACATTTCTTGTAGAATTTTGGAAGTGGGAGCCATTAGCTCCAGCTGGACGGCTGTTGCCATTAATTTCTATGGTCAGGATGGAAGCTTCAAAGTTCCTTTTTTAGCTCGTAATGAGATACCGGATGAAGATAAAGACGGCCGACGCGAGCGTAGCACCGAGTGACGTGGTCAGACCGGTCCGATTTCTTTGTTGCGTGACCGTAATGGTGCCCGTAAGCAGGTAGCTCGTGCATTGAGGCAGGGTTGTAAGGCCCTCCATTAACGGAGTTCGTGTTGTCTGGAGCTCGCAGGAATGTTGCCGCAGTCCGAATCGAAACAGTCGAGTCCAAGCCACTCACGTTTCATTCAAGATATCGAAATAACGGACATTCTTCGGAGTGCTTACGAGGGCTACAGCAGCGCCAAATACCAGCTAAATTGTTTTCACATTGCTCCTGTTCAGTCAGTGGATCCAATGAAATCCAATGTTACCGCGGGTCTTCTACTTTCTTCCTCTTGACTTATTAACCATTGGTGTGAAGCGGATCGTGTCGAATACGTTTCCCGTGCCAATCTTTTTATTACAGAACAGCAACTGACAATGTCCTCATTTACTCGTTGCATATGTTTCAAAATCGATCTTTCAGTTAATGTAATTTTCAATAGATTTATTTCTAAATACAAAAGCCTCAAATGTTCAAATGGCTCTAAGCACTATGTGACTTAACAAAATAGTTCAAATGGCTCTGAGCACTATGGGACTTAACATCTGTGGTCATCAGTCCCCTAGAACTTAGAACTACTTAAACCTAACTAACCTAAGGACATCACACTCATCCATGCCCGAGGCAGGATTCGAACCTGCGACCGTAGCAGTCGCGCGGTTCCTGACTGAGCGCGTAGAACCGCTAGACCACCGTGGCCGGCGTGACTTAACATCTGACGTCATTAGTCCCCTAGAATTAGAACTACTTAAACCTTATTAACCTAACGACATCACACCCATCCATGCCCGAGGCAGAATTCTAACCTGCGACCGTAGCAGGAACGCGGTTCCGGACTGAAGCGCCTAGAACCAATCGACCACAGCTGCCGCCTAATACAAAAGGTAGTGAAGTTGCATCTTCGTGCATTGAAACCTACATAAATGGATGTCAATGACATTAAGCAACACCGAATCTAAAACGCTTCGGTTTTCTTCCTATCCGGTTTTGCAGAAGTTCATAGCTTACTTTGATGGAATGCTGCGCTCGAGACGTATATTTTCACAAATATATTTCTAGAGTTGTAGCCTGTGTTTGATACTAGATACCTTCTGCTGCTTCTTATGTCGTCCTTGCCACGTCTGCCACTATTTTTTTTTAGCTTCCGAAGACCCTAACTAGGCGCCCTCTTCTAGTGTTAAGTTTGCCGTTAGTTTCATTTTATTCGTAAATGGTTCAGAGGTTTCATACCGCAAAGTTGTTACTTCCAGGCTTCCCATTTTGACATCTCCTGTGAATGTCGTTGTCTGGTGAATTTCACGTTCAAGTGCACTGGACGCTTGTCTCACTTTTCTCGTTATGTTTATTTTCACTTCTTTCAGCTCTTTTTTGTCAGGTAGACTTTAAGATCACTTAAGCCCTCCTCGGCACAGACTCTTCTGAGGAATATTAAATACTGCTTTTTAATTTTATCATCTTCCTCAGAAATCAATATTTGATGCTGACTACCAAGGTACTCTGAAGTTTGTAGCCTATCACTTTTGATCGGCAAAAATATTTCCCCACCTTCTTAATATTCCTTGCAGTACCTGTACTCATTGATGCTGACACAGCCTTATGTGCACTGTCAGTTAACTGATACGAAATGTTCAGATCTGTTTGTCGCTGAGAGATCTAAGATGTTACTCTAATCTATCTGCGCCAAGTAATTTATTAAAGGACATTCATAATAATGTTAAACAAATCCTTTTATCTGGATCGAGTTTTGGTAGCACTACTCCTCCGTTCTATAGCTGGGAATATGAATTCAACTGTTATTACATTAGCATATTCAGGAAGCCTATTCACATTATTGTGCAAAGTCTCTCTGCAAAGCCCTGCCGTTACATTTCCTGACACAGCTTGCCAATAGAAGTACCCGCTATCCGTAGCTGTCACACCTATGATGCTTAGCATCACCCAAATTATTTCACGTTAGTAATCTGCAATTAACTCTGTATTATAGAATTATTGGCAGTAATAAATACCCCGCCACCTTTTCTGTATAACACATTCTGACGAAAACACTGAGGTAACAAGTCATTGGATACCTCCTTATGTCGTGTCGGACATCCTTTTTCCGAACATAGGGCGGCAATTCGACATGGCATGGACTCAAGTCGTTGGAAGCCCCTGCAGAAACACTGAGGTGTTCTGACTCTACAGCCGTCCATAAATGCTAAATCGTTGCCGCTGTAGGATTTTGTGCACGAATTGACCTCTCCATTACTTCCCATAAATTGTTCTTGGGATCCATCTCTGGCGATCTGTGGGGCCAAACCGTTTGCTCGAAGTGTCAGTAATGTTTTTCAAACCAATCACGAACAACTGTGGCCCGGTGACATGGCACAGTGTCATTCGTAAAAATTCCTTCGCTGAATGGCTGCAAACAATCTCCAAATAGGCAAACATAACTATTATCAGTCAATGATCGGTTCATATGGACGAGAGGAACCAGTCCATTACAAAGAAACGCGGCCCACACCTTTATGGAGCCACCACCATCTTGCACAGTGCTTATTGGCAACCTGGATCCGTGTGGTCTGCACCACACTCGAGCGCTACCATCGGCTCTTATCAACTGGAATCGGGACTCATTTGACGAGGCTACGGTTTTCTAGACGTCTAGAGTCCAACCGATATGGTGCTGCAGGTGATGTTGTGCTTCTAGCAAAGGCACTCGCGTTGATTTCGTACTGCCACAGCCCATTAACGCCTTATCTCGCAGCACAGCCTGTCGTATGTCTCACATTGAATTTTGCCGTTTTTTCACGCAGTGTTGCTTGTCTGTTAGCACTCACATCTCTACACAAATACCGCTGCTCTAGGTACTTATGTGAAGGACGGCAACCACTATGTTGTCGGTGGTGAGAGGTAACACTTGAAATCTGGTATTCTCGGTACACTCTTGGCACAATGTGTCTCGGACTATTGAACTGCCAAACGAGTTCCGAAATGGTATGTCCCATGCTTCTAGCTCCAGTCACTATTCCACGTTCGAAGTCTGCTAATTCCCGTCATGCGGCCACTGTCACGCGGGAATCCTTTTCATATAAATCAGATGAGTGCAAATGACAGCTCCACCAATGAGATTCCGTTTACACTTTCTGCACAGGTGTACGCGATATTGTCGCCATCTTTAAATGTACGTAACGCTATCTAATGACTTTCCTCATCTCAGTGTATCTATGTAAAATCAAACAGTCATTCTAAAATAAAGGAATCCATTGCGAAACTGAAAATAATTTGATGTTCCTATCATCATTTATGTAGAAGTTATCTACAGCCCTGTGTCATAAGATAAATATTTTAAAAGTACCGTTTCGTTTTTAGTCAGAAGACTGGATTGCTGCTGCTCTTCCCGCGGGTGTCTCCTAGGAAAGTCTTTTCACCTACACATAACTGTCTTCTGCCACATCCATTTCAATCTGCTTACTGTATCGCTAACTTGGTCAGCTTCTAGAAGTGATCTCACACGTTTTCTCGGCGCGTTTGCTTAATGGTCTTCTTCCGTCCGGATGGAGACTGGTTGCGTAGTTCGAGTACAGGCGGTCATGACAACAGAACTCGAAGTATCTGAAGAAGATGGCAGTGGTGGTCGTAGGTACGTTGACAAAACACATCGTGTTGGGCAAAGGAATATTTATTTTGGAATTGCAGTAAAGTGTGCGGAAGTGAGGCGGGGAGAGAAGGTGGGAGTCAAATCTGTACAGGAATTCTCGGTATGCTTGTGGGTGTTCAGTTTCATTTCATTTTATGCAATGAAAAAAAAATGAGCGTATGGCATACACCCCATACGGCGGCCGAACTCCCCCAGACGCCAACGAAAACAAAATGAACACCCACAAGCATATGACGAATTCCTGTACAGATTTTACTCCCACCTTCTCTCCCTACCTCGCTTCCGCACACTTTCTTGCAATACCAAAATAAATACTCCTTTGCCCACCACGATGTCTCTTGTCAACGTACCCTTTCTTTCCGTGAAGCTCTGTTTTCTACGATTCGGTTCAGTACACCTTCAGTAGTTATCCAGTCCACCCAGTGATACTACAGCATCCATCTGTGAATCAGATTTCAAAATCTGTCTGTAAATTCTTGTCTGTAGTGTTCATCGTCCATGTTCCACTTCAGTATTAGGCTACACTACAAACAAATAAATGGAGCTAAGCTTTCCTACCCTGAAACTGGGTAATTCATGTTGAGATACATTTCTCTTTTAGAATATGTTTTTTTTTTTTGCTCTGTCCACTACACATTAATTTTCTTTACTTCTGCTAGTGCAAATCATTTAACTGCACAAATAGCCAAACACGTCTACCTGTTTCAGTGTGTCGTTCCTAAATTAATTTTTCCAGTGCTACCTAACTTTATTCTACTGAACTTTATTATATCTATAATACATGTATTGATTTTCACCTTACAACCTCTTTTCAAGGCACTATAGATTCTCTGCAACTGATATTTCTGGACGTTTGCTGTCTGTGAGAAAATAACTGTTTCATCACCCATTCTTCTCACTTTGTCTTAAGTATCTGGGGAAATAAGATATGTATCGTTGCAGTTAAAAGAGATTACATTGGTTTAGTGAAAAGAATTAAAATAGGAAAATAAATCTCATCGGATTAGGGAAGGGTGGGGAAGGATGTCGGCCGTGACCTTTTAAAGGAACCATCCCGGCATTTATCTGAATCGACTTAGGGAAATCACGGAAAATCTTGCCGTCTGAGTTATCAGGTGTTTAGCAAATGCCGTGCCGGCTGTCGACCGCGTTTTACTTTTTATCCGCCAAAGCAATATGGCGAAGGCCATTTAATTTTTAGTTTTGGACATCAGTTTCTGTATGGTGTCTTTATTAGCCCTTTCTCCATGTCCCTATTTTTAGCTGTTTTTGTTATGTCAATTGGGACTGATGTCCAGTCGTATTTTAGGTCTTGTCTGCCTTCGTGTTCCATAGTTTTGACTTGGGCGCGTTGTTTTTTGCACCCTAAAGCAAAATAAAACCAAATCCAAACGTAAAATCTATATCAGGATGGCCGGACGCGGGACTGAACCGTCGTCCTCCCAAATGCGAGTCCAGTGTGGTAACCACTGCGCCACCTCGCTCGATAAGTGTAACGGAATCGGCCTAGCTACAGACAGGGATAACTCTTCGATATTACTATTCGCCAGTGACCAAATTATGTTGGTTGAGTATGACTATGTTATATCGCACATGATGAAGAAAATCTTAGAAACATACACTGCGGCCGGGCTAAGAAAATTTTCTAAAACAAAATATCTCTCTATAGGAAATCATAGATGAAAATGCTATTGCGGCATGTCGAAAGTATAAATATGTGGGACTTATAATTTAGGATCTGCATTCCTGTAAACTATAATAAGGTAGAGGACAACACAAGTTAAAAAGGTATATCAATAAGCGGGATAACATCCTTTGATCAGGTAAAAGTAATAAAACTACAAATAAAAGAGAATAATGTGGATTGCATCCTTTGCTAAGGTAAAAGTAAGAAAACGACAAATAAAAGAGATTATCGTAGCTGACTGTCTACAGGTATAAGATAGTTTGAAAAAAAAAATCCGCTTGTGCCAAGAGCTGTACAACTGCATGTTCAATTTCTACCGATTTCGATTACTACAGTCATCATCACGGGAGACACACAATATACACTCCTGGAAATGGAAAAAAGAACACATTGACACCGGTGTGTCAGACCCACCATACTTGCTCCGGACACTGCGAGAGGGCTGTACAAGCAATGATCACACGCACGGCACAGCGGACACACCAGGAACCGCGGTGTTGGCCGTCGAATGGCGCTAGCTGCGCAGCATTTGTGCACCGCCGCCGTCAGTGTCAGCCAGTTTGCCGTGGCATACGGAGCTTCATCGCAGTCTTTAACACTGGTAGCATGCCGCGACAGCGTGGACGTGAACCGTATGTGCAGTTGACGGACTTTGAGCGAGGGCGTATAGTGGGCATGCGGGAGGCCGGGTGGACGTACCGCCGAATTGCTCAACACGTGGGGCGTGAGGTCTCCACAGTACATCGATGTTGTCGCCAGTGGTCGGCGGAAGGTGCACGTGCCCGTCGACCTGGGACCGGACCGCAGCGACGCACGGATGCACGCCAAGACCGTAGGATCCTACGCAGTGCCGTAGGGGACCGCACCGCCACTTCCCAGCAAATTAGGGACACTGTTGCTCCTGGGCTATCGGCGAGGACCATTCGCAACCGTCTCCATGAAGCTGGGCAACGGTCCCGCACACCGTTAGGCCGTCTTCCGCTCACGCCCCAACATCGTGCAGCCCGCCTCCAGTGGTGTCGCGACAGGCGTGAATGGAGGGACGAATGGAGACGTGTCGTCTTCAGCGATGAGAGTCGCTTCTGCCTTGGTGCCAATGATGGTCGTATGCGTGTTTGGCGCCGTGCAGGTGAGCGCCACAATCAGGACTGCATACGACCGAGGCACACAGGGCCAACACCCGGCATCATGGTGTGGGGAGCGATCTCCTACACTGGCCGTACACCACTGGTGATCGTCGAGGGGACACTGAATAGTGCACGGTACATCCAAACCGTCATCGAACCCATCGTTCTACCATTCCTAGACCGGCAAGGGAACTTGCTGTTCCAACAGGACAATGCACGTCCGCATGTATCCCGTGCCACCCAACGTGCTCTAGAAGGTGTAAGTCAACTACCCTGGCCAGCAAGATCTCCGGATCTGTCCCCCATTGAGCATGTTTGGGACTGGATGAAGCGTCGTCTCACGCGGTCTGCACGTCCAGCACGAACGCTGGTCCAACTGAGGCGCCAGGTGGAAATGGCATGGCAAGCCGTTCCACAGGACTACATCCAGCATCTCTACGATCGTCTCCATGGGAGAATAGCAGCCTGCATTGCTGCGAAAGGTGGATATACACTGTACTAGTGCCGACATTGTGCATGCTCTGTTGCCTGTGTGTATGTGCCTGTGGTTCTGTCAGTGTGATCATGTGATGTATCTGACCCCAGGAATGTGTCAATAAAGTTTCCCCTTCCTGGGACAATGAATTCACGGTGTTTTTATTTCAATTTCCAGGAGTGTACATCAGTGGATCAAAATTGACGAAAATATGTGTTTGGTACATTGATGCACCCTATTTTTCTGCTGTAATTATCGAAACTTGCAGAGAATAAACACATAGTTGTACAGCTGATGGCACAAATTCGTCTTTTCCAAATCACAAAGAAGGCTCATTGAATGCAGCGGAAGTCTGAGAAGTGACAAATATGATAGAAGATATGAAGGAACGCAAATGCATTTTTTGTGAACAGTTGTAGAGTTTCAGTGTGAGAGAAAATCCTAAATAAATAAATCAGGGTGCGAACCGATACACTCGTGTACATCACCGAGGAGATGGAAAAACGGTGAATAATAATTTATAGGCACGTTATGAGACTGTGGTATGAAAGGTGGCCAAAAAAGTACTTTGTTGGCAACCCCCTTACAAGAACAAAAGAGGAAGATCCACTGCCGAATAAAAAAATCAAATGGAGGAGGTTATGCAACGAAGAAAGTTGAATCAAGACTTCAACTGGAAGTGGCAGGTCTGTATGCGAGGTTGAGGGATAAAGCCTAAAGATCTGCAAACGATACCGAAGAAAGCCTTTAAACATTGCGTTTAAGCCAAATCGAAACATTAAAAGTCTCTTGGTTGAAGAGGATGCTTTTTGCGGGACTAAAGGGGAAACGTATTTTTGATAATCAGATACAGTTACGCAGGAAATATAAGAAACAAGTCTTCAGTTGAAATTTTTTTTCCTTTATTGTAATGTTAATACCTTTACACAAGTAGGCTGACAGCAACATTCTACGCCGCTCTTCAGCCTGAGAGTGGACAGTGAGAAAAACAGAAAGAATACTCATAATTGACATAATGGCGGGTAAAAAACAGTAGACATAGAATACAAAAGATGGAGCCGTACGCACTTGACGATAATCCACACTACGAACTGTTGACACGACGCACAAACACTGATGATATCGACGGCACATGTGAGCGATGGAGCGTAACGTTGAACACTAACACAAACACGACGGCACACACACGAGAAACGGATGGCGATGATCTCGGGCGCGCGAATGTCCACTTAACGTGTGCGAGTCCGGGGACCTGCCAAGATGGGAAGAAGGGGGAGGGGGAGGGGGAGGGGGAGGGCGAGGGGGTGGGAGAGGGGAGTGGGGAGGGGGAGAGGGGAGAGGGGAGAGGGGAGAGGGGAGAGCAAAGATGCCAATCCGTTGAAAAATTTTATCACTCAGTTTTAAATCTACAGGCTGCATTACAATAAAATGTATTATATTATCAAATCTGTACCACCTTACCAGTGTGCTGTGTAAAATACGTAATTCTAATAAACACCAGAAGAAAATATAATAATACCGTAAAATGAAAGAGATCTTTTATTATGGGTGTCTGAAAGACGACTGAGGAACCAATGTGAAAGGTGGCATAGTGGTTTGGTTGCTTGTGCGGCTGGCGGACTACAGACGGCGGTTGTGTTCAGCGCTGGCTCGATATCAGGATGCTGTATGTTGGATTTTATGGCGAGGAGCAGTAACCTCGGGTTTCATAGCGATCATCCAAAAAGCTGTTTTTCAGCGAAACTGCCGGTGGCCAAAGGGTTCCTCCGATATTGAGGACTTTTCATTCTTCCGCCCCTCGCAGGTGACATCGTTCCTCCCAATAGGACAACACGCACGCAGCGAGTACCCAGAAAATAAAACGGCATGCATACTTTTTTAAGATTCCAGAGGCACCAATCATCATCGGCTCTAATATCTAGAAATCTGACGTTCATTACTAAAACCTGGTAGTCAAGGGAAGGCAGGATTCGGTTACGATTGTGGACAGGGCCGTAATCAGTTACTATTGGCTGCCTTTTACAGTTACACACTATTTATTTTAAACTAATAATTCCAGACTCAACAATAAATGAAAAATACCACACGTTGTTAATGCAGGAATAAAGAACTCTGTAACACACCGAAAACACTATTATTTACAATTTAGCAAATCTCCGTTAAATACGGTTACAGCAGATAATGTTTTACAAGCAAGCCACGGTGATGAGGGAAGAAGGCCTTACACGCCAGGAATAGCAATCAATTACGAATTGTTTAAAATTCGCTGCAACTTACAAATTACAGGTATTGAGATATTAAAGGCAGGTCGCCACAAACACAGCAGAAGGCATCAGACGCCAGCAATGGCAGTAAATAATGTTTTAAGGCTTACTGCTAAAATACGAATACCAAATTAGAATTTTAAGGCAAATGACCACAAACACGGCTGAAGGCCTTATGCGCCAGGAACGGCTATAATATAAAAGATTTATAAACCTGCTGTAAAACAGCAAATACAGCAGCAAAGGTTAATTAAAAAAGCACTCAACTGATCACCAAACGGGTGAAATAAGATGATAGTGAACTTTGTAATACAACTATTAACATCCACTAAACACTACACTGCCAGATTTATTCCAGAAGGCAACCAGAACTATTAAGTAGACATACATAACTTTTAATGTAGGCATTACAAGGTATTGTAATAAATAATCAAACACAAGGACCAGTACATGTGTTCCTTAAAGGATACTGAGGCAGGTTACACCTGCAGAAGGCGTGGGCTGAAGGAGCGTTACACTGAACTACTGGCCATCAGACCTCCTTTTACAACACATATGTCTTACAAGGACCAAGGGGCCACAGAGGGTGTTCCAGGAATCGACCTCTGAGATGATCCGGCAACAAACACTTCCGGGAGCGATGAGACAGGCAGTGAATAGTTGCAGTCACTTCACAAGATGGTAGTTCAGACTAGTGGCAGTCTAAGGAATGACTAATGATAATCTTGTTGAAGCTACGTGACATGCGATTAACCAAATGCAACGATAGAACAATACGTCAAAGCCGGAACCGGCGGTCTGCACTACGTATCCAGAATACTGTGTTTAGAGCTCCCGGAACGAGAATGAACCACTACCACCAGAGTAGAAGCATCACCAGCCGGTCTACAATCAAGAAAACTGTCAAAACTACACGCCTTACCGGACAGCAGCGGCAAGGCGAGGAAACGTACACTGTCGTTACATACACTAACCCCCATAGCAGGTAACTGGGGCGAAAGCGGCCACTAGGCAAGAAAAATTACCTCTGGTTGAACTTAACAAATTGTAACAAGTTGAACGCAGTAAATATTAATAACCAGTCTAGGAAAGCTGATCAGATCCGCCTTCCTAAGCTCTCCAAACGCTGCTCTTGGCCTCGGCGACGCAAAGGGCAGCAACACGAACTCAAGTCACTGGAGAGTCGCGAGATATCACAATGGTGGAGGTATCTCTATTCGTATTGAAATGAACTCACCTTAAAACTTGCTGGACACAGTTTACGACGAGGTCGTGCACCCACGTGACGACAGCCCTTCCATCCGGCAGTCCATGTGTGCCGCCAGCGGTCCCGACGTGTTCTGGCACTGTGGGGACCTCGCTCTTCCTGAGTCCCCAACCGAACTGACCCACTCACACGTCCCAGAAAAACAACGACGTCGCTCCGAAGATAGGGCAACAGTTACTACATATTGATAACCGCCTCTGCTGCCACTAGTGGACAGGCAACGCTTGCGAAACCGAGTGGCGCCAGTCAACACGAGAAGAAGACAAACAACCGCAACCATTGAAACGCGTATGTTTCATAGGCAGCGATGGCGAGCCACAGAATCTCTGACCAGAGAGCATGTAGTCAGCTCAGTTGCGAGAGTGCTAATAGCACGCGAGAGTAAGCAGTTTGTTGCGAGATGCAGTAGTAGTTAGTAGCGAGCCGCGAGATTATGCGTTTGTTGCGAGGTAGCAGTTGCATGTAGGCAGTCAGTGCCAGTAGCGCGCGAGAGACAGTCGCAGTTGTGTGTGAGGAGTCGGCGGGCGTCGACATGGTTCTATGGTCGAGATTCAGGACAAGGTATATTTTTAAATAAGGTAATGAAGCAGCTTTGCGCACATCTGATAATGTAATGTAAATTAACTGTAACTAATTTGTTCAAGAATCGCCCCGATAATAATTTCGTTTTCAAAGCAGCCATTTTTAACAAAGAATCCTTTCTTGAAATAATATTTCCCTTGCATTTCCTTAAAGAAAAGTTTCCCTTAAATTAAAAATATATATATATATATATTTGCGATGCATTTCCTCCAAGCTATGGCGAAAAAAAAATAAGAGCAGATGCAGTATTACTGAGGTAAGAACAGGGCCTAAAGATCGACATTTCGGTCTATTTGCGATTTAATTGTCACTGAGATTTCATTCATTTCTTATTAAATTGACTTTCATTTTTCGGGGAGGTTACACTATTGTCTTTTTTCTCTTACATTTTGGGGAGGTCACACTTAGCACGATTACAATTGTCATTTCAAATTATTGTCATTTTAAGAAAATTCTCTGGGAGGTCACACTATTGTCATTTATTTCTCTTAAAATTTTTCCGGGGAGGTTACACTTGGCGACATCCAGTCCAGGATCGTATTTCGTTGAGAATCTTCTGAAAAGTAGTCAGAAATCTGCTCTTATTTACTTAATATAATTAGCATTTGGCGCAACGCTTTTACTAATTTTGTGACTTTCTTTCCTCAGATCATCGGCAATTCGTTGCTCTGTTGGATTTTGTTTGTTGCTTTTTGCATTGTGCTTATTTCTTTTGTGAATAATTGTGTCTATGGTGAAAATGCCGCGAAAGACTGTGAATAGTGTATCGCGAGGAATAATGAATGAAACTACCGACTCAAACAACTTCACCAATAGTACTTGTGACACGCAGTGTAATGATGACAATCCTGCGTTCACTGACAATCAGTGCGTTCCAACCTCTAATGATGATTATTATCTTACTGATGAACAAACGAACTCAACTGTCTCCTCTTTTAACCCAGATAGTCCTGATTTTTTTTATTTTTTTTTCAAAATTGATTTATTTCTTATCTAAATTCATTCACAATGTTGTAAGGAAGAAATTAAATACATTTTTGAGTATTTATTTTTATTTAGTGTTTCCAAAAATGGGCGCCCTTCCAGAAGGACGTCAGGACAATAAGGGAACATGTTTTTAAAGTATATGACATTGCACAATTGACTTGTTTTGGTTTTTATACTTCCAAATAAACATAAATAAATTTGAATTATGGGCTAAAACAGCTAATAAATACAAAAAACAAAGAAAATAACCTATACACATATTTTATGCACTAGTATGATAAGACAAAAAGCAATAAACGTAAGTGGTTGTCACATTTTAGGCACATAGAAGTAGTTTTTTTTTGTGGCAACTTCGACATTTCAGCTGCTTCTTCTTTTTTGTTATCTCGTCCGTTGGTAATTCAGCAACATAATGTTTTCTTCCATCAAATCTAGAATCTAGTTTTGCCCTCTTACTAGGACGTCCTCTGCTGGTAGTGACTCTTTTGTTACTTTCAAGATTTGCAGTGACAATTCGATGACTAAATGTCAGATTATCTATGGGTTCTTCGTTGTGCTTGTAAAGATCCCAGGCATTTTGCTCTGCAATGTCTATAAAATGTGCAATGATCGGGAAATACCACTTTTTCCCTCTTATGGAGCGTCAGCGTCCGCTCGATCTATGCCTCCCATATGAGTATTGTAGGAGTGTAATAAGTTAGGTTGAAGCACGCTAATCCTTTTCTTTTGTTCCGTGGAAAATCTTGCTATAGAGCGTAGTGGTTGCACTCTGTCAAAGTTGGTGGCTACAGTAACAACATTGTTGTCATTCCAACGTACAATGGAAATCCCAGATGCTGAGTCAGCACAAATTTCATATGATCCTCTATTTTCTTTTATCATTTTATCTGCAGATGATAGAGTACAATTCTTAACTCTGTTTCCTCTTATTGTTCCTGATGCTTCCAAGCCCCTCTCTTTTAGGTCATGTAGCGCAGTAGCATTGAGCTGACTTGCTGGTAATTTATCTACACTTGGATTTTCTTCAGCACCCAAATCTTCACCTGTTACGTCATCAGTTGAATTTTGAGGAGGTGTAATGTTACATTCACACCAGTATTAGGTATTTCCTCATCTTTTGATTCTAGCATGTCCAAAAGTTCCATCAGTGTACATCGCTTTCTGTGAATACAAAATGACAACACATTACCCTGACGTCCTTCTGGAAGGACGGTTGAAAACATAATTGAATTACAACTGACGAAAACTTTCAATAATAATATGAACCCATAAATAATATAGGTTAATTCTTTAAGATATTATATGACAAGTTTCAGAATTATTGACGCAATATGAAAGAAAATATACATACCCATCGATGACAAGGTCGGTCAGTTCGTCCATGGTAAAATTGGCCCTATTTTCAAGACACAGTTTCTCACTCACTGTGAACGACAGCGTCAAATTGACTGTCGCAGCGCGCAACTGACTCTGCCTACTTCATATAACAATGTGTCACCGTCCGTTGTAACAATGCGTTTTTCGCAAAAATAAATAATTTCAACAGTGAGTGATGCCGTCCTTCCAGAAGGACGTCAGGGTTATCTGGGTTAATTTGACGACAATTGATGACGCGGGGCGCCCTATTGTAATGAGCGCTACCCAGCTTAACACACCCGGTTTGGAAAATTTAAGTAACGTACAAATAAATTTTTCTAATGAAAATGGACAGAGTACTGAAAGTATGACGGATCCATTTAATTCCGAAATAGTGACCGATAGTATACATTCGACTGGCAAACCCTTTTGTAAATCTCAGAATAACCAAATGGTTACAGAAAGCGAGACAATTCCAGATCCATCATTTAATAGTACAGAGAATAGAAATGCTAATTTTGTCTCGGATCCAATTAGGGCATTATTGCTACAAATTCTTGAATCAAACAAACAACAGAGGGAAGAATTTAAACAACAGAATGAAAGACAAGACAAAAATCACAAAGAACTTAGTGAACAGGTCAGACAACAGAGTGAAGATTTCAGACAACTTAGAGAACAGAACAAACAAGATAATGAAGATTTCAGACAACTTAGAGAACAGAACAAACAAGATAATGAAAATCTCAAACAACACTTAAATGAAAAAATTAGATAACAAATCCAGACAGTTAAATGAAAAATTAGATAACAATTCCAGACAGCTTAGTGAACAGATTAGAGCCGTTGCCGCGCAGTGTCATGATACTAAGGAACAGTTACGCGAGGAAATTGAGGCTTGTTCGAGAAAAAGTAGCGAAGAAATTAGATCTGTTGCTCAAGAATTACGGGATATGCAAACAGCTACAACAGAAACACTTAGAGAGGAAATTAGCGCAGTCGGTAAACAATGCTCTGAAAAGGCTACACAATTACGCGACGAGTTTAAAGTAATGACAGCAGAACTTTCGCGCACAATGGATGAAAAGATTGACGCGAAATTCGACCAACAGAACAATCAGATTGACGAACGTTTTAATCTTCACATAGATAACAGTAATACGCGTTTCCGCAAATTTATTCGGGATCAGAATAAAGTAAAACGACAAGTAATGGAACAATCACAGTACAGAGACAAGAAGACAAACGTAAAATGTTCGTGAAAGCGAAGACATACGTAGACAACAATATTGCTACAGTGTCCGACGAAATTAATACCATCAAACAGTCGAACACAGAATTACGTGACGAAATTTCTGATCTTTTAAATTAAAAACAGACACATACACAACAGATTTTCAAACAGTGACCGACAGACTCGAACAATTAGAACTAACACAGGATTCCGATGTCGTCAAAGCTGATGTTAAAAAACTGAACGAAACTACACGTAAATTGCAAAAACATATTAATGCCACTGACATTAAAACCGATGATCAGGTAAAAATTCTGACTGAAAAATGTGATGAACTGGCCAGTCGTATTGACGTCATTGAAACTACTAATGACAATAAATCAGACGATACTTCACCAGTTTCATTTAACCAAACACCTGAATTCCAAAATTTGCAGCAGGCAATTAATGAGATAGATTCGTCTAATAACACATTGCATAGAAAATTGTCAAGTTTACAGCAAGAAGTAACAGAGATGAAAAATATTTCAGTTAATAACACATCACAGCAGACGCCACTTTATGAACATTTGTCAGACTCACGCAGTGCGTATAATTTGGGTAATCTACAGAGAGTACGGGACTTAGATTCCGAACAGACACAGACAAATAGATTCTCTTACAATCATGAACCTGTTCCATCATACAGAGACGATAATTTTGATTATAAACATTTTCTGTCAGTGAGAAAATTTAAAGTGTTTAAAAATGACAGAACACAGATTCACCCACTGGATTGGATACAACAGTTTAGTTTTGCTTTTCCACCGACTTGGCCTGTAACGCATAAACTTGAATTTATTTGCAGTTTTTTGGAAGGTGAGCCGGCAACTCGTATGAGACCGATCGCGAGGCAATGTTACTCGGTAGAAGAATTCCAGAATGCTTTTCTGTCAGCGTACTGGTCGAAGACGACACAGCGCGGAATTAAAGATCAGTTAATTAGCTTACCAAATTATGAGAACACAAATTTTCCCAGCGTCACGCAATTTTTCGAGCATATGGTCCAACAAAACCAGTACCTAAGTGAACCGTACAGTGAATCTGCACTTATTACAATTATGCATTTCTAAATTACCACGATCATTAAGAGTGTCACTTCTAATGGGTCAGCAAAAAGAAAACATTTCGGCATTCAGAGATCTGTTACAGCTCTTGGAAGTACAACAATCTGATTATTCTTTTGTAAACAAAAATTTTTCATATAATAATCATGGCCAACAAACTTACAGTGATTACGATCAGTCACGTAATTTCAATAGCAAAGGTAATAGACGCTTCAGGAATGACAACCAACAGAACTTTAATAACAGTCAAAATTCTAATTATCAATGTCGTCAAAATTTTCAGCAACAGGAACCACATTTTAGTAACAATAGACGTTTTCCACCACAACAGCATGAAAATCAGCCGGTTAGCATACCTAACCAACAATGGAATGCACAAGGTCAACCAGGCTTTAATCTTTCGCCGCGTGCACGTATAGTCCCAGATCCAACAAATAGTAACGCACGGCAGCAAAGGAACAACTATGTACAGAAAACACAGTATCTCAATTCCTATCGCAATGTACCGTATAGAAATGACTATTACGATAGGCGTAAAAACGATGAGCACAATTATCAGCGTACATATAATAACAGTCGGTCTTACCAACAGCAAAATCATCCGCAAGAACGTATTCTCATGAATGAACCCGACAGTAGGTATCATCCAGAACGTAATACGTCTGGAAGAAGTAATAGAACAGTACAAATAGTAGAAATGCCACAGAATCGTCCTGACAATAATAACACGTCAGATAGAACCTGACTAGATACTGTACAGGCCTCATCTTCCAGTAACACAATCACTACTTTAGACACGCAGAATGTTGTTCACGAAAATGTAATTACTTTTGACGACATCAGAGACACTCTTTTACAGGAAAGACCAGTTGTTCAGAAAACCATTTCACATCCAGTCATCGAAATTAAAATTGGTTCATCGAAATTTTCAGCAGTAATCGATTCTGGCTCACCTATGTCAGTCATTAATGAAGAAACTTTTAACGAGTGTAATAGAGAGAATACCTATCCTACATTACCACTAGGCAAAACGAAAGTAAAAGGAGCAGTATCGAGTAAAGGAGTAGACGTTAGATTGCAGACGCATTTATCATTTTGTATTGCAGGTCACACATTTTACTAAAATTTTTGGATTGTTCCTTTATTGACAACAGATGTTATATTAGGTAATAATTTTCTGGTACAACACGACGCAGTTATTGATTTTTAAAATTCATATTTAATGCTAAAGGATGAAGATGTACAATTGGCTTTAGAATTTCAGCACTCTTTATCTGCAGAAGAACAGACAATTAATTGTACTGAGGTCATTTCCATAACGCGTAACATAGACTGTAATTCGACATTGTTCACAGATACGTACGTACATAACTATAACACTCCAGACGAAGCTGACTACGACGTAATACAGATGATCTCTGACAAAGTTAAACAAAGTTGTGCAAATACAGACGACGAACGCACGCAACTATACAAAATTCTTTTACAGCAAGCTCCAGTTTTTGACAACATTCCTGGTACTATGTCCGGTTTTATGTATGAATTCCAAGTCAAACAGCACGACACATTTAAAGCTAAGCATTATCCTATTCCGTATATTCATAGAGAACAGGTTAAGAAAGAATTGCAAGATATGCTCGACCAAGGAATTATTTAATCAGCAGTTAGTTCGTACATAAACCCGCTACATATTGTTAAGAAAAAAGATGGCTCACTTCGCCTCGTACTTGATTCACGTCACATCAATGACATAATTATTAATGAAACAGATCGACCACAGACACTAGAAAAACTATTACAGAAATTTCACCGTACTGCAATTTATTCTACATTAGATCTGAAATCGGGATTTTGGCAAATTCAGCTTCATCCGAATTGCAGAAAGTATACAGCTTTTCTCTGTTTTGGCGAGTGTTATCAATTTTGTAAATTACCATTTGGTTTAACTATTTCATCTGCAGCTTTTATTCGCAGTTTGAACACAATACTTCCGACAGAACTTAAAGACAGAATCACGACGTACGTAGACGACATTCTTATTGCAGAAGCTAACTGGTCTGAACACAATATGATTCTTGAACGTCTGTTACAAACTTTTCATGCACAAGGACTTACAGTTAATCTTAGTAAATCGCACTTTGGCAAAACTTCAATAAAATTTCTTGGACACGTAATTTCAGCAGAAGGCATTGCGCCTGATCCGGAAAAACTTCAAGCTTTACGTGACATTACTGTTCCTACGACGAAGAAGCAACTACGCAGCTTTTTGGGTTTAATTAACTTTTTTCGTAAATTTATTCATCACTCTGCTTTAGACACACCTAGATTATGCCAATTAACAGGTAAAAACACTATTTGGTCCTGGGATAAGCAAGCACATTCTGAATTTGTGAACCTGAAAGAAGCCTTGTTGAATGCTCCACTTTTATCACACCCAGATCTTACCAGAAATTTTTCCGTTGCCACCGACAGTTCCAACACCGCTTTAGGCGTACACATTTTTCAGGAAATTGAAGAAGATGGTTCTACAATAATTAAAAACATCGCATTTGCAAGCCGCATTCTGTCACCTGCGGAACGAAATTAATCTGTTACAGAACTGGAAACGTTATGTGTTGTTTGGGCTTTTACGAGATTCAGGCATTTTCTTTATGGCAGACATACCACCGTTTACACAGATCACAGAGCTATACAATTTTTACTTTCAGCTAAATTCACTCACGACAGACTAAGCAGATGGAAGCTTTATTTACAGGAATTTAATTTTACAATTGTTCACATTCCCGGCACACAAAATGTTATAGCAGACGCACTATCTCGTTCTCTCAGTAACAATCAGCAAGACGTTGCAACCAACTTCTGCAAAGCAAATTTCAGCGTCATGTACATCCAGCAAGCTGCATTTGAAAATTTTATTTCATCGTCATTACAGGACATAGCACAAGAGCAGAATAAAGACAACGTGTGGAAAGAAATTAAACACCTTTGGCAAGGTAAGAATAATGTAACGATTAGACACCATTACACTGTACGCAATGACATTCTGTTTCGCCGCTCTCATCCTGACAGCAACAACTGGTTATTATGTATTCCTGACGAACTGATTAACAAATTGATCTGGTACACTCATTTAAGTTATGCACATTACGGAGCCAGAAAATGTTTTCTTATACTGAGACAGAACTGTTATTTTACGAACATGGAGAAACGTATTCGACGAGTTTTAGCAACATGTAAAATTTGCCAGAAAGCTAAGTCAGACACCACTTCACATATTCCTCGATTATATCCCATTACACCTGTTAAATTAAGACATATGGCCGCAGTAGACATTTTTGGTCCGATTCCGAGAACTAATAGAGGTTTTTGCTACATCTTTGACGCTGTTGAACTAACTTCAAAATTTGTTACCTTCACTCCGTTACGCAAAGCTACTGCCAAAACTGTTTCGAAAACATTTGTAAAGCATTTTTTATTTCGTGTAGGGCATGTGTTGAAAGTAATTTCCGACAATGGATCACAATTTCGTTCTGCTATATGGACACGCATGTTACGAGCTAGAAACATTTCTCCGATCTATATATCCAGGTACCATGCTTCTTCGAACCCTTGTGAGCGACTAATGAAAGAAATTGGTAAACTGTGTAGAATATACTGCCACAAAAGACATATTGATTGGGACACACACATACACTCATTCCAGGATGTAATTAATTCCATTCCAAATGAATCCACTAGGTTATCTCCGTCTGTCATACTGAAAAACGTTGAACCACCAAACAAAATTAAAGAATTAATAACATTTCCTACGTCTCGTCGACTACGACACCGTGAAATAATTGACACTGCGCTGAACAACATCAAACGTGCCGCAGAGCGCCGGAGAAGACAGCAAAAACAGGTTTGTACACGCCGTGACTTTCACGTTGGACAGAAGATATTAGTACGTACACACTATTTATCCAACAAAATAAAAGGTAAGTGCAGTAAATTTGAACTTCTATACGCAGGTCCATATCGGATTCGCAGCATTCCTCACCCCAATGTTGTACACGTCGAAACTCTGAGAACGAGAAATAGTAAAGGCAATCACCTTGTCTCAAACATTAAATCTTTTATTGAGTGAACATACTTTATGATTTATCACACTGTAATGCCATTTCCTAATTTTTTATGATCGCTTATGCAATTATATTCACATGAACACCTACTGATGACTATCGTATTTTTCTTGGCAAGTGCCTGGCAAGGTAAGGTTAGCAGGTCGCTCTTCTTGTCGTTACACATCAGACCGTGCATATTTTTCCAGACGAACTTACACATTTTATGACCACTTATGCAATTATATTTATGTGATTACCTACTGATGACTGTCGTATTTTTTCTTGGCCAGTGCCCGGCAAGGTAAGGTTAGCAGGTCGCTTTTCTTGTCGTTACACATCAGACCGTGCACATTTTTCATTTTTTATGTATGTATGATTATTTTCCTGTTTTGTTTGTATGCATTATGAAATAGCTAAGACATGGCAAACACCAGTCGACTTTGACATTTTGCTTTAAGATATCTCAACATCGTGACTACTTTACTCTTTTTTTTGCTGCTGCATTGTGATATTCTGTGTACATTTTTGCATTTGAACACTGTCTATGCTTTTGACATATTACGTTTTCTGTCATGTTATGCTGTATGCTTAATTATGTTACTATGAATCAGTCATTATTTAGTGGGTATATGATGTAAATGCAAGGCATTAATCTTTGTTCATTAATTTCAGAAAGAAATGATGCGTAAATGAAATAAATTAAACGGAAATGGGAATTTCAACTACGGAATAGACGAAAGAGGATGCAAAAACCTTATGAAGAAGAGTAAATTGATCAGAATTAACAAGCATTAACAAGAATATACAATACACATCGAAGAATAGCAGTCTTAACTAATTTTTTCTTTCAGAATACGAGGCGATTGATGCAGGCTGTCAAACAGAACTACACATCTTAGTTTTAATGATGAAATATGATAGAGATAAGGAATAATTGTATAATGAATAATGAAGAGATAATTTTTTTTTTGCAGATGATAATGAGTGGTGATGAATAATGATGAAGAATATGATAATATGGATAATGAAGTTTTTCTTTACAGGTGATGATAATGATGGAGTTATGGATAATGAAGTGATGGATAATGAAGTTTTTTTCTTTACAGATGAGGATATTGTTGGAGTTATGTATTTATGCAATGTAGTTATTTAAGTATTTGTTGCAGTTCGTTTTGACAGTAGGTATTTTGTTGCTTAGTAGGATGAATGAAGGTTTTGGAAAGGACAGCTATGGAACACATTTTATACACATTTCACTACCTGTTAATTCGAAGTTCACTACTTTTCAGCATACTATGCGTTTCTTCTTTCAGCTCAATAATCCATTTTGTATTTTTACCAGCAGAAGCTTTTCATGATACTTACTAAACCTGTTACTTATTATACCGTTCTAGTACTTGCATTTTTATTTTTTACCCATTTGTGTCTATCATTTATAAATGTGATCACATATACTCTATTTGTTTCATAACCTTGCTACAGCTGACTCATGACGAATGACGTTACCTATCCTCATTTGCAGCAATAGGTTAAAAGCAAATATTGTTATGCCTCAGCAATTAATTATCGATCCCAACGCAATGCATTGCTAGCACCAAAAAAAAAATTGTATTACCAGTCCCGAATAATGCTACTAGTTTAAGAGAATTCTGAATGATACTGATTAGCTCTGAATAGTATGTTACTTCAGTATTGACTTATTAACGATACAAAAAAATATATAAAAATAATGCTTTGTAACTGGCTAAAAACTGCACTGTTTATTGTAGTGAGACTACTTATAATGCCCTTGATTATTAATGCTATGACTGTAATTAACTGATTTTTAATAATGACTTCTTAATGAAGGTGTATATCACCAGTTTCAAATAATGCTGCTCATTTAAGAGAGTTCTGAATAATACTGAATGATGCAAAATGTTTTATACTATTAAATACTTGCTGGCCACTGAGTGCCAATAATTAATGTAACTAAATGAATTGTTAATAATTATGCCATTAATTAGCTCCTGTTTTCAATGATGACTTCTCATGATAATACTGAATGATGATAAATGTTTTGTACTATTTAATACTTGCTGGCCATTGAGTGCCAATAATTAATGTAACTAAATGAATTGTTAATAATTATGCCATTAATTAGCTCATGTTTTCCATGATGACTTCTCGTGATAATACTGAATGATGATAAATGTTTTGTACTATTCAATACTTGATGGCCACTGAGTGCCAATAATTACTATTCAATACTTGCTAGGCCACTGAGTGCCAATAATTAGTATAACTCAATGAATTATGTTAATTTTATGCCAATAATTGAGTCTCCTTTTCAATGATGACCTCTGATGAACATTATTCTGTCATACTAAATATGCTTTGTAACTGGCCAAGGACTGCCACTGTTTATTGTAATACGATTACCCATGATGCCAATAATTTAATGAACATTTTTCTGTAATACTACATTCATGGTACAGAAATGTTCAATAGTTGGGCTATGAATGCCGCAAACTACTAATGTAATTACTAATGACGACTTGTATGTGACTTAATGTCCTTCACCTTCTGAGCTAACTACCCTGAATTACTGTAATATCCATTTGTCCTGTCTATCCTCATGATCATGGAGCACTATATTTGGTTTTGGCACTAATTCTACGTTGGTGTGCTTTCTAAAAGCGTGGTGTTGACACGACATGCTGTCCACCACCGTGAGCGATGAAGACGTTATTATGGTCCCACTGTTTGGTGTACCTGATGTACTGCTAAAATGATAACAGGGAATATTACTACGACATTGCAGTGTCTTGGATACACTGACAAATACTTCTGGGAAAAGAACTGCACATTGTCTCACTTGGTGTTGTATTTCTGTGGAAAGATATGGACTTTCAGTGCAGCTGCGTGCAACCTAAGTGCTACAACCATGACGCAATCCTTCCTATTCCTTCCCTAATTATTGTAAAATGAAAAAGTCATATACAGTGCGTGTGCACTTCTTTACTTTTGTTAATGAGATCAGTTATCCTGAAATTACTAAAGACTTCTACAGTGCATGTGCACTTTATTACACTCCTTGATTTGTTTGTTTGTTGTCGAGAAATATCTTCTGTACTACAGTGCACTTTTGCCATTTATTAATACATTTTGTGATTTGATGATATTGTTCTAAACTGCAGTGCATGTGCACTCATGTCACTTGTCAACATGATTTTTTGCCATTATGTTATTTGTTGTAAAAATGCTACAGACATTTTTTTCCGTTTGTTGATATATTCTGAAGTACAGTAAATGTGCACTTTTGTCATTTATCGATACGATTAGTATATACCTTTTTGGTGAATTGCTCTGTATTCATTGTATATATTTTTGTCTTTGTCTGAAATATTTTGTACTCGGTGCATGTGCACCATATATATCTCATGTTCTATATCTGTATATTCTTTATATTTGTAAAGTTAATTAGTTAAGAAAAAAATTTTCCGCGATTCGCAAGTCCAAATGACTCACCATCGCTGCCAAATTTTTGCCCCCCCAGTGGAGGGTTATGAAACGCGTATGTTTCATAGGCAGGGATGGCGAGCCACAGAATCTCTGACCAGAGAGCATGTAGTCAGCTCAGTTGCGAGAGTGCTAATAGCGCGCGAGAGTAAACAGTTTCTTGCGAGATGCAGTAGTAGTTAGTAGCGAGCCGCGAGAGTATGCGTTTGTTGCGAGGTAGCAGTTGCATGTAGGCAGTCAGTGCCAGTAGCGCGCGAGAGACAGTCGCAGTTGTGTGTGAGGAGTCGGCGGGCGTCGACATGGCTCTATGGTCGAGATTCAGGACAAGGTATATTTTTAAATAAGGTAATGAAGCAGCTTTGCGCACATCTGATAATGTAATGTAAATTAACTGTAACTAATTTGTTCAAGAATCGCCCCAATAATAATTTCGTTTTCAAAGCAGCCATTTTTAACAAAGAATCCTTTCTTGAAATAATATTTCCCTTGCATTTCCTTAAAGAAAAGATTCCCTTAAATTAAAAAAATATATATATATATTTGCGATGCATTTCCTCCAAGCTATGGCGAATAAAAAAAAGAGCAGATGCAGTATTACTGAGGTAAGAACAGGGCCTAAAGATCGACATTTCGGTCTATTTGCGTTTTCATTGTCATTGCGATTTCATTCTTCTTATTAAATTGACTTACATTTTTGTGGGCAGCTTACACATGGGTCAGATTGCTAGTTTTAACATTTAAATATTGTCTTTCAAAATTTCTCGGGGAGGTTACACCATGCCAACTAAACGGTACCGTCTGGCCTCCAACAGAGGGCGGAAACCTACAAACAGCACCTACGAGAGCTGCAGCACGGCTCAGTTACTACTGCTATTCCAAGGTCATAGTAGCTGAAAATTAACAGATGCTGAAGAGAAGCTTGGTGGGTGACGTAGCCTTTCTGTCCGGGATTGTTGAAGAGAATGGAGAGCATACTCAGCGCAGAATGAGGGTTAAAGAGAAAAGTAAAAAGACGATTAAATGCAGTAGAAAGGAGCATAATGACTTGTTTCATACTAAAATTATTATGAACTCAGCAGTGAAAAACTGACAGAATTCTCCGACCTATGAAGCAAGGTTACGTAGCATAGAAGATGCAAGGAAGAAGCAAGTAATAGATCATAAGCGGATTGGTACAAGCCAAGATGGATTTCTTCAATGAAAGAGATGTAATCTTTTCAGATAATGAAACTGAATTGAATCGGAATGTCTTGTTTGGCTTCTTCTGGAGTATAACGTAACATGGGGATATCTCGAAAAGATTAAACTGCAAGCATTTTAAACATGGTGACACTGGAAAATGTTAATCGATAATTGGACGGATGAAGTTCAAAATAAATAAGTATAACAAATAATGCGCGGGGAAAAACTTCTATATAAATTGTTACATACCTCTTAGTTCCAATCGATTAATCAAGAGGCCTTGTGGTTGTGCGCTTGGCTTTATCAGAAACAAGACAAAGGTTCTGAAACAAACTACAACGAAAATAGTTAAAAATAAATTTTTAATGTTACACCTATAAAAATCGGACTAAATATTATAAATTAATTTATTCTAGATCCATAAAGAATCATAACTGTTCACAGATAGTTCTGATAATTAGTGATAATGAATTTTTAACAGCTACAAAAGAATGTTTCTACGATTGATAATCAAAACTGTGAGTAAAAGTGGTTCAAATGGCTCTGAGCACTACGGGACCTAACTGCTGAGGTCACCAGTCCCCCTAGAACTTAGAACGTTTTAAACCTAACAAACATAAGGACATCAAACACATCCATGCCCGAGGCAGGATTCGAACCTGCTACCGTAGAGGTCGCGCGGTTCCAGACTGTAGCGCCTTGAACCGCTCGGTCACACCGGCCGACCAAACAGTGAGTAGCATGCAGTTTATTATAGTTAGGATGTGACCCATTCATGCAGCTGTTACGTATTCATCTACTTACATCGATGGAAGTGCACGTAAATCTGTATTGCTTCTCTGGTAGAACTCCTCCTTTGACGACGACATTAATGGCACTATTTGGCAATAGGTTACTGCCATTGGAATGCACAGCTCTGTGGATAATACGAAGGAATTCGCCAATAGCATGTCAGTCAATTTCACAGGCTTTTTCATTTTGAGATTCACATTTTCCCTTTCATTCGCGTGAATGGGAAATAAAACCTGTTACTATTATGCAAGAGACCATACACACTCAACAGAGTTGAAGGATTTAAAATGCACGTCTTGATATGTGGTCCGTTTCCCTGAGTCTGAACGTACAAATCCATGAAGTAGAGCTGGAGAATCTGCACCAAGTGACACGATATCCTTTCTCAGACCAAGTGTCATAGGTCACGAGGCTTCTCATACCGGCTTAGAATATGACAGATTACTGAAACAATTCTTCGTTCAGCAAAGGGAGAAGTGTTTGTTTTAAGTACACGAAAACTAGTGGTGACTTCATGAAACAAGAACAGCAATAGTCCGTCATCTGATCAGCAGCATTCTAAAGTCTTTATTGTTCCATCATGGGCAGGGGGCATCAGCTGGTCCAGTAATTATTAATGAAATTCGCCAACAGCCGTGTAATTGAGGTGTTATTTTATTCAATTTTTATTACCAGTTTGCCGCGCGGGATAACCCGAGCGGTCTTAGGTGCTGCAGTCATGGACTGTGCGGCTGGTCCCGGTGGAGGTTCGAGTCTTCCCTCGGGCATGGGTGTGTGTTTGTCCATAGGATAATTTAGATTAAGTAGTGTGTAAGCTTAGTGACTGATGACCCTCGCAGTTAAGTCCCATAAGATTTCACACACATTTGAACATTTTTGATTACAAGTTTCGACATTCCACTGTGCCATCTTCAGGCCCCATATGCAACTCTAGATAGTAACGACATTGTTATACAGTGCCAAATATTCCTGGATGTCGTGAATTCAAACAGTATCTAGTGTACTTCATTCCAGACTTGAGTTGTATGCCTGTATCATTTATTTTTAGACATTAATATGGGGCCTGAAGTTGGGCTAGTGGAATGCCGAAAGTGGTAGTCAAAATAAAATAACATCTCAGTTACACGGCGATTGACGAATTTCATTGACGAGCATTCTAAAGCGGTGATTGTTATGGGGAGCAAGATTGGCCGCTCCACTGTAGTGGTCTCCGCGCAAGCATAAGAAGGTGGAGATCCCACCGCCGACTTTCAGACTGTGTCTCAGAGGGTAGATCAGCTACCATTGTAAATGGACGTCTGGAAGGCTCAGCGTTTTGTTAATGAGACTTTGGGTGATAGGAAGGTTTCCTAATCTGGTGCTGTGTCGAGTATAGGTGTGTCGATGTTACCTCAGGCGGAACGCCGTAGTGCGGCGGCAGTTTACACTGTCGGCTCTCTGAGCAAAAGTTCCACGTGAGGAGCTGCCACAGAAAACGCACAGATAGTTGAGGGGTCGTTATAGATCTCGTTTACCTGTAACAAGTGGACCCCACCTTGCCCTGCGGGCCTACTCGCTCACCGCAGGACAATCTTCCCCTGCGTCAGCAAACGCTTCTCAGGTGGCCATAGAACACGGTTCGCAGTCACCTGATACATGCTGTCTGCCGACATATGCTTCGACCCGACACGCAGCTTCTGAGTGGGACAAATTCGGAGGGAAATGGTTCAAAATACCCCCTGTACAGTTCGTAGGATGCTTCGTTGAGTGATTCAGATCTGTAATACTTACTTAACATGTTCAGTCTCTATGTAGCATGTATGCTACAGCAAAATTTTATTTTTTGCTAGCTCAAGGAATAAACCAAACTTTCCGTGGCTATTTGTGACATATACTTAACTCCATAATTATGCTTTTACCGCGTTACATGTTTTCCGTCTCTTCATGTTCTAGTAAGTTCCACCGTATGCTTAAAAAGGTATTCATCGCATTGTCAGCAAGTATTCGAAAAATAAAGGCACTTTCTGTTCGTTGCTAGTTATTTTGGACTAGCATGCGTTTAGAACCCTGCTGCAATTTGCTAATAGCCCCTGCGCTATCGAATAAGAGATTGTTTATTTCATGACAACATAGCGGAGTATTGTTTTCGATGTAAGTGTTAAATATTGCATTTTCAGGATATTGCAAACATTTTAATTGTTTTCTAACATAAATAGTATTCACTTTGTACATGCTCTGAAATTTTTATAACTCACTCTTTTTTTTAATTTGAGTATTTCATCTTGTTTTGCCCAATACCGATACAACGATCAACAATGTAAACTTGAAAAACATCTAACCTCAAGGCTAAGGAGTTTAATGCCAGAAACTCAACAGTTATGGTCGTTATTTAGAAGCCGAAGCTAAGCTATGGTGGAATGCCAGCACGAAGGTTTGTGCAACTATCCAAGAGTTAAAGGCAGAAGTTCGTACACAATGTTGAAGATGGAGACAGTGTGTAAAATGCACATTTATTACCAGGCCCAAGTAGAAAATACGCGCAGGATCTTCGTACAGGAGGCCTCTGCTGCTCAGTACTTGGACCATCACTTGACCAAACCTACGCAGCAGTCATCACTCACCAGCTCGCCGGGTGGGTAGGGCTAGAGCCGGTGACAATCCCATCAGTCAGTGGAAGGGTCACTAAGAATATTAGTCGTGGACGAGTTGTAAGCACAATGCGACTGAAATAATTTACAGCAGTTTAGCAACTAAAATTCTCCTCCATTACGCACTGCAGTGTGCTAGGCCCAAATAGCGAAAAACATCAGATATGTTACTAGATAAAGTAGTGACCAGTGGCATGGCGTCGTGCGCTGAGAGCTGCACAAGTGAGATGTGACAATTACACACAGAGGCCACGGGCGTCGTAGGAACCAGCAAAAAAGAGAGCCCAGTCAAAACTGAAGAAAGGAGCAATCCCACAGACAGTCTCCCTTTAACAGTGCCTCTAAGCTGTCCTGCAGCCCTCGTGGAAACCTTGCCACTCAACAGGGCACTAGGTTTTGTGTCCCCTGCGCAAATAAGAATATGTGGCCGTAATCTATTAGATATGCTGTCTGAAGACAGCAGTATAGATGAAAATGTACACGGTGGCTCTTATGTTAATATGCAGTGTCGTGGTGAAAGTGTAGCTGTTCTCATTGACACCGCAACGCTCATTAGGACATTGTCAGATATACAGGGTGTTCGGAAATTGCCGTTACGGACTTCTAGGTTTTGTATACGGGAGTGAATATATAATATAGGAGGCCCGCCCGGTTAGCCGCGCGGTCTAACGCACGGCTTTCCGGACTGGAAAGGAGCGCCTGGTCCCCGGGACGAATCCGACCGGGGGACTTGTGTCGAGGTTCGATGAGCCAGCCAGTCTGTGGATGGTTTTTAGGTGGTTTCCCATCTGCCTCGGTGAATGCGGGCTGGTTCCCCTTATACCGCCTCAGCTACACAATGTCAGCAATTGCTGCGCAAACAAGTTCTCCATGTACGCGTACACCACCATTACTCTGCCACGCAAACATAGGGTCTACACTCGTCTGGTGTGAGATGTTCACTGGTGGGGTAGACCGGGGGCCGAACCGCACAATAACCCTGGGTTCGGTGTGGGGCGGCGGAGGGCTGAAGTGGACTGCGGTAGTCGTCGTGGGGTTGTGGACCACTGCGGCTGCGGGGGCGGTGCCTCTCCGTCGTTTCTAGGCCCCCGGTTAATATTCAATACAGCACATAATATAGGAACTCATGTCCGGAAACGTACCGTTTCTATTCTACGACGGTTTCAATTCAGATGTGCAGAGCGTCCACATCTGCTGAGCGAACGAGAAAAGTCTCAGAGCTGCATGTGCAGATTTAGAATAGGATTGACAGGACGACGTGTAGAGCTTCAGACGGTCACTTGATGTCATCTAACGTATGCCTCGCTGCGAGATCTACAGATATTCAATATCCGTGCGTCTCCGATACAGTAAGCATGGATTGGTATACATTTTCTGAATACAGACTTGCTCCTTGTGTACCGTGATGCTCGAGATAGCGGAGGAGCTGCTAGTCGGCTGCATCATGAACGTTTTCCGCAACGTAACACGTCATTGCTAGGCAGTGGCTCCGAGAAACAGGTAGAGTCTGATAATTATTCTGTATGAAATAAAATCGGCATAGCTTCTGAACGGTTTGCGTTAGCACGTTCAAACTGAAGGGCTGGCCTTGGGACCTGATGGGAGTTAGTATGCACATGCGCACGGTGTGGTTTAGTGCCGAAGCCCACTTTCTTTTGGAGGGGTACGTCAATAAGAAAAACTGGCACATTTGGGGGACTGAAAGTCCGCATTTCGTGATCAAGAAGTCTCTTCGCCCCAAGCGGGTGACTGTGTGGTGTGCAATGTCCAGTCACGGAATAATCAGTCCGACGTTCCTTGATGGCACAGCGAATACCGAACGGTACGTGGAGGTTTCGGAAGATGATTTCATCCACATTATCCAAAGTGACCCTGATTTCGGCAAGATGTGGTTCATGCAAGACCGAGCTCGACCTCATCGAAGCAGGAGAGTGTTTCATGTCCTGGAGAAACACTTTGGGGACCGCACTGTGGCTCTGGGGTACCCAAAGGCCACTGGCATTGGCCTCCATTGGCCGCCATATTTTCCGAATATGAACACATGTGACTCCTTTTTGGGGGGTTATATTAAAGACCAGGTTTTCAGCAATAAACCCAAAACCATTTCTGAGCTGAAAACATCCATTCAGGAGGCCGTCGACAACATCGATGTTTCGACACTTTAGTGAGTATGCAGAATTTCGCTATTCGTCTTCGCCACATCGTCGCCAATGGTGGCAGGTATATCGAGCATGTCATAACCTAAAAATGAATATCTGTAGTTACGTTTATATGTTGAATAAGGTGTGTGAACACAATAGTTTGTAACTAATTTACGTTTTTTTCCTATGTTCAATAATTGTCATCCTGTACCTTCACCGTGAGGGGGCAGGATTATGGTGCTCTACGGCAACGGCGCACGCCAGAATTTGAAGTAGGTGTACTGCATAGCGTTGAAGAGAACCCGTCAACGAGTAAAATTGCGCGTGCTGTGAGTGTTAGTCACAGTATCGCCTAGGACATTCTGCGTGAGCAGCAGTTACATCTGTACGACTTACAAAGGGTACATGCTATGTGTCCAGTCGATCTTCCACAATGCATTACCAACTACACGTGGTTCCCGCAGCGCTTCATCGACATACACCTAGTTCCACGTAGTGTGATGTTCCAAAGTGAGTGTAAGTTCACTAGGGATTGAGTTCGGAATTCGAAAAGAAGTCATGTCTGGGCAGACGCAAAACCCTCGCGCCATGCATGTTCATGGATTTCAACACCTGTTAGGTATGGGCAGGTGTTCTAAATTGGTCATGTGAGTGGGCCATACATCCTTCCACTCAAGCTAACAGGTTTGCCATGCTTGATCTTCCTACAAAACGTTCTGAAATCGTCCTCGCAAGGCGAGCCACTGAATGTTCTTCAGCACCACCTTATTTCTCACGTGCAGTCAGGGGATATCTCAAAAGTTAACGTGAAAGATGGTTCAGATGGCTCTGAGAACTACGGGACTGAACTTCTGAGGCCATCAGTCGCCTAGAACTTAGAACTACTTAAACCTAACTAACCTAAGGACATCACACACATCCATGCCCGAAGCAGGATTTGAACCTGTGACCGTAGCGGTCGCGCGGTTCCAGACTGTAGCGCCTAGAACCGTTCGGGCAGCCCGGCCGGCCTAACGTGAAAGATGGATAGGCCGAGGTGGTCCAAACGCGTGGCAGTCGCGATTGGTGGATAAAACTCCTATGGACTACTTCTTGTGTAGTCGTATGAAAAATATAATATACGGGACTGCTGTAGAGACAGAGGAAGATCTGCAGGCACAAGTTCTGGCCGCTGCACTAGAAACCGAAGAGACAACGTTGTTGGTGACCAGACCACATCGAGCCGATGTTGTAATCCAACAATACTGTTCTGCACGTACAGTACGCTGTGATCATTTTTGTTTTAGAATCATGTAAATGCGCAATGTTTATGCGTTAATTCAAACAAATAAGTTTAAGTGAAAAATACAAGTTTCATTATGTTTCCTTTCGAACATTTACCTAAAAATTGTACTGCATGATGCGTAATTCATTTCCTCAAGTAGGAATGGATGAATTAAAAATCTGAATTGAAACCTTCGCAGAACGGAAACTGTACGTTTTCAGACATGGGTTCCTGTTCAAAATATTATGTACTTTCTCCCCCTAAAAGATGTAGAAATTTATAAAGGGAATTTCCAAACACACTATACTTTGCGATACCATCTTCCAACAAAAACGTGTATTTCTTTCCATGTCTCAGCAGTAAAAGTAAGAGGAGCTATAGGGGGCTGCTCGTAGACGGTGAAGCAACAGATTTCGTTACATATTGCAATAGATGACAGTACGGGATCTGCCAGTATCCTTAATTCAAGGGCTGACTGTACATGTCGTATTAGGTAGCAACTGGCTCGCTACCACAGGCGTCGTCATTGACTACAAGCAGCGGTGACTCTTTGTGAAGATGCGCAAAGGCCGTAGCAGGCTGAATTTCATCACAACCATTGTCGTCACCGCTGGCGAGGTGTCGGCTAACCTTCTTCCTCCGATATTTGAAATGGAGAGAGGCTTTGTTATGCAGTCAGACTAAGTCGGCTATGAGGATGATGTCTGATGGTTTCATTAACCACCTCTCAAGTTGATGACGAGCTTCATCAGTGCTCGAATTTTGTAAGAAAATAAGAGTCCGAAGTGTTGTCGGTTTGTCAATGTGCCTCGCTTGCGTTGTAAATCATGCACGGTGGCACAGCTGGATATGCACAACAGCTGAATTGTACAAACTATGCGACTGGGTAGTCGCTTCCAGCTGCCAGTCGATAGCAGCAGACAGTTCTATTAACAATTCTGCGTGAAATTCGACAGCAAAAGCTCTGACTCTGCAGTATACTTCCTGAAACAGTGTATCTCACTCACCCTTAAATGACAGGAACTCCTTTAAATTACATGACGACGAAATTTTCCTTGGAGTATGGAGATGTGGCATGTGGATGGCGACACATCCGTAATGACCAGCATGTCATCTAGGTGCTTCACTTTAGCAGTTCTTACTTCTTCTTGACACCAATGAACGTGCTCTTAATCTTCAGAAACCAAATGCCATAGGAAATATTTCCTAAGCAGTGAATGTCATAACTTGGGAAAGCTTGTCGTTAGCGTTGTGTTTACCACATGCTTTCTGTGGCATACAGTTTCCTGAACGATAACGAAAGTATGCTCACAATTAAATGCGTATCTATACAAAGAAAATGCACTGTGTAAAACGTGACGCACTGTTCCCCATAGGTAGAATGTATTTCTCAGAAGTGTATGTGGTGTATCTGGAAACCCTAATGCTTAGATGTATTCCTTAAGGACGAAGTGGCTGTGTTTAGGAAGTTAGATCATGAACGAGAAGCAAAATTTAAAAAAGACGTGAGATAAGGGTGTGCTTGCATTCCAGATACAATCAATACTTGCATACAAGACGTTATTGATAATTTCACGAAGCTGCTGAGGTGGGGAACAAAATTAATCGTCACTGATGGGATCACTATGAGTAAAGAAGATCTAGAGGAGGCCCTCAGCACAATGAAAATGATCCTCCCTAAACAGTATGGTATGAGAACAAACAGGTGAGACTAAAGTGAACCTTTAAGAGAAAGAGTAGGAGGAGACGAACTAGAAGTGGTAGAGGTACACTCCTGGAAATGGAAAAAAGAACACATTAACACCGGTGTGTCAGACCCACCATATTTGCTCCGGACACTGCGAGAGGGCTGTACAAGCAATGATCACACGCACAGCACAGCGGACACACCAGGAACCGCGGTGTTGGCCGTCGAGTGGCGCTAGCTGCCCAGCATTTGTGCACCGCCGCCGTCAGTGTCAGCCAGTTTGCCGTGGCATACGGAGCTCCATCGCAGTCTTTAACACTGCTAGCATGCCGCGACAGCATGGACGTGAACCGTATGTGCAGTTGACGGACTTTGAGCGAGGGCGTATAGTGGGCATGCGGGAGGCCGGGTGGACGTACCGCCGAATTGCTCAACACGTGGGGCGTGAGGTCTCCACAGTACATCGATGTTGTCGCCAGTGGTCGGCGGAAGGTGCACGTGCCCGTCGACCTGGGACCGGACCGCAGCGACGCACGGATGCACGCCAAGACCGTAGGATCCTACGCAGTGCCGTAGGGGACCGCACCGCCACTTCCCAGCAAATTAGGGACACTGTTGCTCCTGGGGTATCGGCGAGGACCATTCGCAACCGTCTCCATGAAGCTGGGCTACGGTCCCGCCCACCGTTAGGCCGTCTTCCGCTCACGCCCCAACATCGTGCAGCCCGTCTCCAGTGGTGTCGCGACAGGCGTGAATGGAGGGACGAATGGAGACGTGTCGTCTTCAGCGATGAGAGTCGCTTCTGCCTTGGTGCCAATGATGGTCGTATGCGTGTTTGGCGCCGTGCAGGTGAGCGCCACAATCAGGACTGCATACGACTGAGGCACACAGGGCCAACACCCGGCATCATGGTGTGGGGAGCGATCTCCTACACTGGCCGTACACCACTGGTGATCGTCGAGGGGTCACTGAATAGTGCACGGTACATCCAAACCGTCAACGAACCCATCGTTCTACCATTCCCAGACCGGCAAGGGAACTTGCTGTTCCAACAGGACAATGCACGTCCGCATGTATCCCGTGCCACCCAACGTGCTCTAGAAGGTGTAAGTCAACTACCCTGGCCAGCAAGATCTCCGGATCTGTCCGCCATTGAGCACGTTTGGGACTGGATGTAGCGTCGTCTCACGCGGTCTGCACGTCCAGCACGAACGCTGGTCCAACTGAGGTGCCAGGTGGAAATGGCATGGCAAGCCGTTCCACAGGACTACATCCAGCATCTCTACGATCGTCTCCATGGGAGAATAGCAGCCTGCATTGCTGCGAAAGGTGGATATACACTGTACTAGTGCCGACGTTGTGCATGCTCTGTTGCGTGTGTCTATGTGCCTGTGGTTCTGTCAGTGTGATCATGTGATGTATCTGACCCCAGGAATGTGTCAATAAAGTTTTCCCTTCCTGGGACAATGAATTCACGGTGTTCTTATTTCAATTTCCAGGAGTGTATTTGCCCGTTCGGGAAGCAACATCATAAGGAACAGTAGAGCCCGGAAAGAAATTACAAGCAGAATACAACAGGCCATAATCCACATTTTATTTCAAAAATTTAAGTAACAGCAAGAACACTAGTCTGAAAATGAGTAAACGTATCATGAGAGCATTTGGAGTATGGCTCTTTGCGGCTGCGAACCTTGGACAACAGGGAAAAAAGGAGAAGACGACTAGAAGCCCTGGAGATTTGATGCTGCTTAAGGATGATGATCATGTAGAAAGAGACAGATTTACCAATGAAGGTGTGCTGAGAAGAATGAAGAATACAGTAACGCAGATCACTTTGGAGAATAGACAAACGCATAGGATGCATTGCAAAACATAATAAAATCATTGGTAAAATAGCGGAAGAGGCGATTGTGGAAAGGAATTACTGGAAACGACCAAACATGGAGCAGATTATGAATGATGTGGGATACGCAGAAATGACGAGGAAGGCAAACTGAAGAGGGGGACGGGGATGGAATACTACTGCAAACCAACCTCAGAGTCTTCACTTTCCAGTAAAAGGGAGACCCAAGTCTCAATCATACATAAACGACAACCAATGTAAGAAAACAATAGTGTTTTTATATTTATTGAGTAGTTAAAATACATTATGACTCGATTCATACAGTGCTACCTTGTATTCATGTCGCTCGTGCAAATATATCGATGTAAATTTACGAATTTCGGACCTGTTGTGAACATACCGAAATTCTATGAAACAAACTATACGTAATTAATTGTAACTCAGCTGCAACTGTGATGTGAAATACGATTAACAAGGTTTCTCTCACTGTGCTTATATTCATAGATGAGCAATGTGGTGTTTCGTTAACACAGCAATGTAATGACAAAACTTTCTAACCTTTACATTTATTGCCAAGGAAACTGAAACAAACAACGAATGATTTTATGCATATCTTACCTGTTAAGAAAGTATTACAACTCAAATTTTCTGCGATAATGGAAAATATCCAACTGCGAGCTATAATATAAATTTTCTGGCAGAAAAAGAAGAGCATCTGACATTAATAATTTTCTGAATATGTATACTATTCAAATGCCCTTTGCTGTTGTCTGTATTTAAGTATTGACCAAAGCACGTTATTCAGATCACGTATAAAGAGCCGTCTGTTTGTTGTGAAAATGGCACTTGAGATGGCATTGCTGTGGCAGAAGATGGTCGCTGGATCTTTGGTACAACAGATTTTTGACTGAACCAGAAACTTTACAATATAGCGATGCTTGGTTGATGCATGTGTTGAAAATTATGAAAAAAATATTCTCCAACAGGTTTTTTCTTTGAGTCACCATTCTTCTGACTGGCTTGATGCTGCCTGCTAAGAATCCCTCTCCTGTGCCAGCGTCTTCATCTGAGTAGCAGTTGCAACATACGTGCTCAATTACTTGCTGGACGTATTCCAGTCTCTGTCTTCCTCTACAGTTATTGCCCTCCACAGTTACCTCTAGTACCATGGAGAATATTCCCTGACGTTTTAACTGATGTCCTATCATCCTAACCCTTCTCCTTGTCATTGTCTTCCACATATTCCTCTCTTTTCCGATTCTGCTCAAAACATCCTCGTCCCTCACGTTATCAGTCCAACTCATATTCGACATTCGTCTGTAGCACATCATCTCAAATGCTTCTATTCTCTTCTCTTCCGGTTATACCGCAGTCCATGAGTACTACCAAACAATACCGTGCTCCAAATATACATTCTCAGAAATTTGTTCTCAAATTGAGGCCAATGATTGATACTAATAGACTTCTTTTCGCCAGGCTTGCCCTTTTTCCAGTGCTAGTCTGCTTTTGATGTACTCCTTTATCCGTCCGTCACTCGTTATTTCGCTCCCTAGACAGTAGAAGTTCTTAATTTATCTACTTCGTGATCATTAATCCTGACGTTACGTTTCACGCTGTTCTCATTACTTTCGTCTTTTTTCGATTTTCCCTCAATCTATGTTCTGTACTCATTAGAACGTTCATTCCCTTTAGTGAATCATGTAATTCTTCTTCACTATCACTCAGGATATCAATGTTATCAGTGAATTATATCAGTGATATGATTTTACCTTGAATTTTAAGTCTACTCCTGAAACTTCCTTTTATCTCCATCATTGCTTCTTCGCTGTACAGATTGAACAGTAGGCCCGAAAGACTACATCCCTTTCTTACACCAATTCTAACACGAGCATTTCGTTCTTGGGCGTCCTCTCTTATTATTCCCTCTTGGCTGTTGTACGGATTGTGTCTTACCCATCTTTCCCTATAGTTTATCCCTATTTTTCTTAGAATGTTAAACCTCTTGGACAATTTTACATCGTCAAGTCGCCAAACCCGTTGAACGTGTGTTGATTTTTCTTTAATCTTGCCACCATTATCAATAGCAACGTCAGCATTGCCTCTGTGGTGCCTATATCTTTCCTAAAGCCAAACTGATCGTCATGTAACAATTTCTCAATTTTCATTTCCATAATTCTCTATATTATTCTTGTAACAAAATTTTTCATGAGCTGTTAAGCAGATTGTGAGATAATTCTCGCAATTGTCAGCGCTTGTAGTCTTCGGAATTATGTCGATGATGAAGTCAGATGGTATGTCACCAGACGCATACCGTCTGTGACGTGAATATTCGTTTTGTTGACAAATCCACCAATGATTTTAGGAATTCTGATGGAATGTTATCGGTCCCTTCTGCCTTATTAGATCTTAAGTGTTCCAAAGCTCTTTTAAGTTCCGATTCTGATACTGGATCCCCTGTCCCATCTAAATCGACTCCTGTTTCTTCTTCTATCATATCAGACAAATCTTCCCCTCATAGAGACCTTCAATGTACTCTTTCCACCTACCCGCTCTCTCCTCTTCATTTAACAGTGGAATTCCCATTCACTCTTAATGTTACCACCCTTGCTTTTAATTTCATCGAAGGTTGTTTTGATTTTCCTATATGCTGAGTCAGACCTCCCGACAGTCACTCCTTATTCGGTTTCTTCACATTTTTCTTACAGCCATTTCCTTTTAGTTTCCCTACACTTCCTATTTATTTCATTCCGCAGCGACTTGTATTCCTGTATTCCTGAATTTCCCTGATCATTTTAGTACATCCTTCTTTCATCGATCAACTGAAGTATTTCTTCTGTTACCCATGGTTTCTTCGCAGTTGTCTTCTTTGTACCCACGTTTTCCTTTCCACCTTCAGTGCGAGTCCCTTTTAGAGATGTCCGTTGTTCTTCAACTGTACTGCTACTGAGCTATTCCTCAGTTAGTTGCTCTTGGCAAACGTATTTTTAACAATATTCTAGGAGCCAAAAAATCCTGAATAATATGGAACTCTGATATCCACGATGAACCAGTGACATAACAAATGAAATTTTCACGATAAGAGTGCACTGTTAGAAGTCATAACGTGATACCTACAGCAGTGTTAGTAATTAGATAATAGGATAACGTTTCAGTGAATGTTCTTAAGTAAGAAAAAGTAGTTTCTGGTACTAGCTTGTAACACATAATAAATATTATAGTCATATAAGTTACACATAGTTGTATGGGAATATTTAGCCGTTATTAGTTTTCAAGATGAATGTGTACATTTGTAACTGTATAAATAAACGGAAAACGTAGTTTATTGCCGTGGAAATGTCGCCATTTGGTTGGAGTCGTGCTTAATCCGAACTGTTGTCATTTCGTAGCCGTAATATTACCCTAGCACACTTTACGAAGCATGCGATGATGTTGGCCGTACGAATAACGGATGCTTCTACTCCTTCTGTACGCGTGACCTTCGGCGGGATTTGTTTCTTCTCAAACAAAATTTTATCTTTTAATATAAGAGTGTTTCTACTGTATCCCGATTTATTCAAGACAGAAGGCATACATATTTTGCAAGTTGCACCTTGTTCTAAATCATCTTTACTCATTTTTTGTACTATGTACTTATTTTATTTAGCATAGTGTAAGACAGATAATCTGTATTCTCGTCTTCAAGCAGTTCAGCAAATATTCACTAGCAAACTGTTGAGCTATTCACAAGAGACATGCGGCTGGTGCAACATCCGCCAACAAACAAATCTATTACAGTACTTCTGCCTTCAGAATCACCAGTGCATATAAGAATCAGATTTAATCGCATGAGGCGTGTCTGCTTTAGCTGGGACTTGTTAACTTAGGGAATTAAAATTTAATTTCGTGAGGCAAACTTGATGTTAGACGAAAATTCGAGTTGTGAATTATACATTTACTATCGGCGCACGTATAATAAGCGTGGCGCAGGAGACATGTCAGCTGTTATACCGTAGCACTGTGCTACGGGGATGCTGTGAAATTCGTTGGCTGTAGTTTTTCAGGTAGTTCGTTTAAGCCGAGACGCAGAGAGATTCGCGATGTACCGTTGTCTAATAGAATGCAGTTTGCAGATTTTATCTTGTTAAGCTCGCACCACGAATTCTCACGGGCATGTTGACAGAAAAGCGACGAACTCCCCCGTCAAATTTTTCGCCGTTTGTCCGCTGGGATATTAATTCCGGAATTGAGCCGGGCCTTTCCGCAGGAGCGGTGATTAACTTCGACCCGCGGGCGGGGCTCTGCGGCGACTACTGGCGGAGGCAGCAGGTAATTAAGACCGGGGCGAGGATTTCCTGCGGGAGCGCCAGACGATAGGTGACGAAATTCCTGCAGTTGCCTACCCGCCCACGTTCCTAGAGGGAAATTAAACTCGCAGATCTCCCTGCCCGATGGTTCGTACAAAATACCTCTGTTTTAATAGGAAACAACAAACGCGTATAAATTGAACTAGATTTTCCGGTATCTGATACTACTAAAATCGATCAAGTATCGCAGATCTGCACTTTCCAAAATACGTAAATGGTATTTTGCAGCATCTAGTTCCCCATTGGTGTCGATAGGTCATTTTCATGCAATCATAAAAATTCTGTGGGAAAATTACATATTCTGCCGAAATACAGTGCTTGACAAATAATCGAGTTAGGGACTATTTATTTTTGTTAACTATTAACACGAGTGAATTTCCGAACTAAATGTTTAGTTGTCGATGTATTATTACATTTAGGAATTTCACAACGTAGATAATTATTCGCAGTATTGCACTACACTTACGGTGTGGCTGTTGGCAGCAACGTTAGTTAATAACAGAAAGAAACAGTGTAATGCGATATTCTATGTACAAAACGAAATGTCCCGCAATTACGGTATTTAACAGTAACGTCTTGATTGATTTAAGGCAATTTATATTCTTATTTCATGTACTAGCCATTTCCAACTTAATTTTCCTTAACAGCAATGGAGGAGGAGGAGATTAGTGTTTAACGTCCCGTCGACATCGAGGTCATTAGAGAAGGAGCACAAGCTCGGATTAGGGAAGAATGGGGAAGGAAATAGGCCGTGCCCTTTCGAAGGAACCATCCCAGCATTTGCCTGAACTGATCTAGGGAAATCACGGAAAACCTAAATCAGGATGGCCGGACGCGGGATTGAACCGTCGTCCTCCCGAATGCGAGTCCAGTGTGCCAACCACTGCGCCACCTCGCTCGGTCCTTAACAGCAATCTCGAAGGTAGAAACAAAAGGTTGAATCACATTAAATAGTAAGTATGAATATGGTATCTGTTCTTTCGATTATGTCCGAAAGAACAGATACTACCTTCATATATACATAGTTAAGGCTCACCGGCCATTTGACCATCTTATTCTGTGCGGATGCACAAACAGTGCCTCTACTCGTACGGGAATCGGCAGTAAAGCCGCGAGTAAAGATTATGACGATCAGGGGCACTATGAATATAGTACGGGACAATAAGTTGAGAATATGGGTCTCACGGGAGGCGTGCCCGAAATAAGTTTCCGGAGTAGCAGGGTGGCTCCGACGGATAGAGAATCTCCCAAGTGAGCAGGAGATCCCGGGTTCGAGTCCCGGTCGGGGCACAAATTTTCATCTGTACTCGTTGACTTACATCAACGCCTTTATGCAGCTAAGGGTAACCATTTCATTGTAACTACATTAAATAGTTTTCATTGCAACATCGAAGTGTCAGTTCGTGTGTCTTCCTGCTTATCAAGTCCTTTGCATCTCACACTCCACGAGATACCTCTTTCACTACATTTCTTTCAAATTTCAAAGGTTTTGCACTGCCCATCGATGTGGTGTTAAGAATCTGACTACCACGTAACACCATTTTGACTATTAGTGAATCACATACCTTTGGTTTTGATAGAGAATTCCTGTGATGCCGTTAACTGTTGTTTACCGAATAGTTTTCTGAATATACTATTCACACAAGCAAATGGCGAAAAAAAACATTTTTAGTGAAGTAGTTTTTAGTACGTCGTGTCCTAATGTACACTGAAGAACCAAAGAAACTGGTACACCTGCCTAATATCATGTAAGGCCCACGCAAAAACTCAGAAGTGCCACAACACAACCTGGCATGGACTCGACTAATGTCTGAAGCAGTGCTGGAGGGAACTGACACCATGAATCCTGCAGGGCTGTCCACAAATCCGTAAGAGTACTAACGGATGTAGATCTCTTCTGAACAGCACGTTGCAAGGCATCCCAGATATGCTCTATAATGTTCGTGTTTAGAGTATTTGGTGGCCAGCGAAAGTGTTTACACTCAGAAGAGTGCTCCTGGAGCCACTTTGTAGCAATGTGCACGTGTAGGATGTCGCACTGTCCTGCTGGAATAGCCCGAGTCTGTCGGAATGCACATTCGACATGAATCACTGCAGCTGGTGAGACAGGATGCTTACGTTCGTCTCACCTGTCAGAGTCGTATCTAGTCGTATCAGGGGTCTCATATCTTTCCAACTGCACACGCCCCACACCATTACAGAGCCTCCACCAGCTTGAACAGTCTCCTGCTGACATCCAGGGTCCATATATTCGTGAGGTTGTCTCCATACCCGTAGACGCCCATCCGTTCCGTACAGTTTGAAACGAAACTCCTTCGACCAGGCAATTTGATTCCAGTCATCAACAGTCCAATAGCGGTGTTGACCGGCCCAGGTGAGGCGTTCAGCTTTGTGTTGCGCAGTAGTCAAGGGTACAAGAGTGGCCATTCGGCTCCGGAAGCCCATATCGACGATGTTTCGTTGAATGGTCTCCACGATGACACTTGCTGATGGCCCAGCATTGAGATGAGCAGGAATTTGCGGAAGGGTTGCACTTCTGTCACGTTGAACAAATCTCTTCGATCGTTGTTGGACCGGTTCGTGCAGCATCTTGCTCCGGTTTCAGTGATGTCGGAGATTAGATGTTTTATCGGATTCCAGATACTCACGGTACACTCGTGAAATGGTCGTACGAGAATCTCCCCACTTCATCGCTACCTCAGATATGCTGTGTCCCATCACTCGTGCACCGACTATAACGCCACGTTGAAGCACACTTAAGTCTTGATAACCTCACATTGTCACAGCAGTAACTGATCTAACAACTGCGCCAGACACTTGTCTTACATAGGTTTTGCCGACCGCAGCGCCGTATTCTGCCTGTTTACATACCTTTGTATTTGAATACGCATTTTTATAGCAGTATCTTTGGAGCTTCGGTGTATAACAAAAAAGCAATACCACCCTTTTTTTTACAGTTAACAGTTAGTATTTAAGAGATGATTTCTTAGTGATTTTGTGATATGTATTTGATAAACAATTACAGTTAATGATAATGTGGCAGTGGTTGCACTGGACAATATACCTGGTCAAACTGCTGGTGTAAATGCCGGAGTGGATAGGGAGCAAAAAAATTCTTATGGTTATACGGTGGGTGAATCATGTCAAATGAGGTATACACACCTGAAGGTGATTATGACACACTTTTGACGATGTAGATTAACAATGCGTTGACCCAAATTTTCCATGGTTTCTTTTGTATGCATGTCCTCTTAAAATCCCGGTCGCTCGAAGTTGTTGGTTCAAATGGCTCTGACCACTATGGGACTCAACTGCTGTGGTCATAAGTCCCCTAGAACTTAGAACTACTTAAACCTAACTAACCTAAGGACACCACACACATCCATGCCCGAGGCTGGATTCGAACCTGCGACCGTAGCGGTCGTGCGGTTCCAGACTGTAGCGCCTTTAACGGCTCGGCCACTCCGGCCGGCTGCCCGGAGTTGAAAACAATTTTCTTACTGAACGATGGGATAAGTGTTTATCTCATTTACAAATTTTTGGACCGATTACGCAGTTTTCTGTGCATTGCCAAGTTGAAGCTTTATTTGAAATTTCGTTATCTTATGTCTTCCAGATCTGTAGAACTAAAGTTTTACAACTATTCATTACTTCCCTTGAAGTGACTGTAATCTATGTCGCGCGGTCTTTTATGTACATAAATTAGTAAGTCGGTATGTTGCGCGTCCCGTACATTGTATTGAGCATTCTTGAAACGCGCAACCACCAGTTTTTGTAGCAAGTACACCTTGTCCTCGCTTGATTATCCGTAGTTTCTCTTAAGCACTACACGATCACTGGTCGTGTTGCTGCGCACTTTTCCGAAATCTGTTCAGAAGTTTTCTTTTCTTTTTTTTACTGTGATGTGGATGATCTTCTACATAAGTAAATTATGTTTAGTGCGCGCTCCTTCGATAGCGGTTGTCGTTTAATACGTTTCATTGGAGACGGAATCTGTAGCCCCAGGCGTTCGACAAGGTTGATGAACTACGTGGCTCGACACCTGTTTCATTGCCACTTTCACTTGATTGTACCCTTCACGTACATTGTCCACACAATCAAGCGTATACGACTGCACACATTGCAGAAAAGCTAATATTACATCTGCCGCTTCTTTCTCGCTGGAAATTCCTTGGACGCCTTTCTGACGAAATGTCAACTTCGGCAACTGTTGTTGTAGATAAGTTTATCGTTGCCATTGCTTTGCTTTGTACCGACACCACTAGCACTGTAGCACTGTTGTGAGTTACTAGTCGACTAAGCAGTTTAATTACGTTCCGTAGCCTCATACCGTGCTCACCATTGGATACCTGCAGTCCCGCCCACTGTTGTCACTAGTAGCCAATGTTGTGGTTGCAAGGTAGATATCATTTGGGGCGTCGAATGCTGTAAAAATAATTGGCCTTCTGAGATCCCGAACTCAAGGGGTTCCTTGTTAGGCTTCTGCGGAGTAATGACTTAGGTCAGGACAGGAGGGATGATTGATGAGACGAGCATAGCTGCCCCCAGAAGAATATCTGTACTTGAGTATCAAGTACAGAGATACGGCTGAATCTGGAACTCAGACGCTGCTGCCGCCGTCCGCTTTATTCGCACTCTGCACGCCCAGTAATACATGTCTGCACTGCAGGCACCTTCGCCGTTTAGGAGTCAAGCTAATGCGCTCACATTAGCAGATGAATGCAATGTAGCCGATTTATCAAGCTTGTACTCAGTGTGCATTATCATAATCTAATGGTGTTCCGTGTGCTTTCTAAAATTAATTAACAACTTATGCAATCGCTTGTCACGCTCACGTACTGTTAACATAACTGTATTTCATCTCACCAACCCACCTGAGCCGAGGTTATACTTTTGAGTTATAATCCCTTGCCCCTTTGTCAATGGTTCTTTTTAATACTCAGATGTATATGAGTAATTTTCATATTTAAAAACAATAAAGCTAATTGTTAGTATTATCATTTGCTTCCATTTATAGACGATCCCTCCTCCCATTAAAATATCCATGTGAGTGATTTGATATCATTTTTATCATGCTGCATTGGGCTTGCCGTGTTGGTATTCATTTAAATACGACATTTCCACTGCGTGACAGTATACATGCTTTAAATTAATTTGTGTGATCATTTGAGGTGGTTCCTCACACTATTGGCCGTCAGAGTTTGATCCTGTACATCATAGTAGCGCACTCAAGCACCAAAGCCATGTCTTCCAGCAGGGGAGACCAAGATCAAACGCAGGATGTGTAGAAATGCTATACCTATGAGGCTTGTTGGAGGATGACTGGTCCCAAGAGGCAGCCGCCAATAAACCCTTCCCAGCATTGATGCTGCTGGCGGGTGTTTTAAAGGTGGCCGATCCTGGCCATATGAGTGAATAGACTCAGTGATTGAAATAACCGCACCGTGGCGGTGTGTGCAACAAACCACCAACAAAACCATGATTGCGGAGGCTAGATCATACGAAATAGGGCATGCATGCACTGAATGTAATATGGATAGTGGCAGAATTATCTAAATAGTGTTCTGGATTACAGCATGCTGGCAGACAACCTGCCTGGTGCTGATTCCCGGCTCACTGTCAAAAAGATTTTATCTCCATATCAAGCAGGAGTAACTACCGGAAACAAATTTCCGGGCATATGACCACATGACCTTTTTTGCTCCTTATCATCCGAGGAACCGTTTCCTGCAGTTCGTTGCAATTAGCATAATCACCCAGTGTATCGTGCCTATTATAAGCTGTGTGGCTCTTCTTCGCTCTGTGTAAGAAACACCTGGATTTGAAAGAAATTATATTACAAATCTACACATTATATTGAGCCAAATGAGTTTTCAGATCCCTATTTACGCAAAAATGGACAATATTTGAAGTATCTCAGCAAGAATATTCGTCATCCAGTAGAAGCTTAGAAGCTACATTGGAAGACGGCCTTTTTGTTCGACCTGGTATTCTGAAAATTACATTTGATGTTCAGATTAATCATTTCCTAATATTGGAGACGTAAATACAAGAACAGGAAGAGTGACGGTAATAAATACTGCAGGTACATTTGGTGATTGTTCAAATGGTTCAAATGGCTATGAGCACTATGGAACTTAACGCCTGAGGTCATCAGTCCCCTTAGAACTACTTAAGGACTTCACACACACCCATGCCCGAGGCAGGATTCGAACATTCGACTGTAGCGGTCTCGCGGTTCCAGACTGAAGCACCTAGAACCGCTCGGCCTCATTTGGTGAAATAATTTTGCTTGAAAAAGATAAGACGTTAAGAGATTTTACCACATTTAATCGTTTAAAAATTTCAGTTACCTTCTTTAGAAAAAAAAACCTGGAAAGCAAGATATTCACGGTACGTAATTTATTATTAAAGAGCTAATAAAAATAAGAGCTCAAATTCTAGATCTTAATGTGTTTAGGGGTAATGATATAGGCTATGATCACACTATAGTTACTTCAAAGATTGAAATAAAGGCAAGATAAATAAAACAAACAAATGTAGAGAAAACACGAAGCCAAAACTTGAAATTTAAAGATCATCTTATGCAATAAGGAATAATGAGAACTTTATAACAACAAAGAATCACACAGAAACTGCAAATGGTGGAAATTACGACAGTAAAGACGAAGAATGGGAAAGATTAGAATAGCCTGTGAGGTACTAGGAAAAGTAAAGTTTCAGACTGGGAAACGGTCTAGAAAATATGGAATATAGAAATAGCCAACACCATTAATGAAAACAAAATGCATAAAACGCCTATTCAGAAAGACAGACGGAAGAAGCTTGAGAAGGATCTATACAAAAAAAGAAACAAAACAGAAAATTAAGATTCATTGCCAGTTGTGAACATGACAGTCACGGAAAATAGAATACAGTGTTTAAACTTATAAAATATATGAATGAAATGGAGAAAAGTACATTAAACAGTAGCATAATAAAATAAGCCCAGTGGACACAATACAACAGAAATTTGTGGTTTGATGAAGATAGTGAAGGAAGATATTATGTAGAAACTGCTGATAACTCTGTAGAGCAAATGGATATAAAGGGATTAAATGTAGTCCTAAATGTCACAAACAGTGTCAACGCTACTGTCAAGATGAAGTTAATGCTATATTAATCAAACATGCAGGAATGATTTTAGAAATTTGTTTTCTCCATTTTTTAAATGTCTGCCGGAGGAATCATTCTGTACCAGAAGAACAACACGTAGCTGAAGTTATTTCAGTATTTACGAAAGAGAGTAGGACAATTGTACAGGAAAAAGTTTAATAAATGTAGACTTTTAATGAGAAATTGCGAACTACTGCTGACACAATAATTTCAGAAGAGCAATCAGCCTTTAGGAAGTGACGTTTGTGCAGTGATGCAATATCTGCTATTAAAAAGAAAACTATTGAAAAACTTGAGAATTTGACGTAAAAGCTCATTTATCAATTATCTGTTACAAGAAAGCATTTGATAACGTGAAACCATGGACCTTGCCGTTGGTGGGGAGGCTTATGTGCCTCATTGATACGGAGAGCTGTACCGTATGTGCAACCACAACGGAGGGGTAACTGTTGAGAGGTCAGACGAACGTGTGGTTCCTGAAGAGGGGCAGCAGCCTTTTCAGTAGTTACATTGGTAACAGTCTGGATGATTGACTGATCTGGCATTGTAACACTAACCAAAACGGCCTTTCTGTGATGGTACTGCGAACGGCTAAAAGCAAGGGGAAACTACAGCCCTAATTTCTCCAGAGGGCATGCAGCTTTACTGCATGTTTAAATGATGATGGCGTCCTCTTCGGTAAAGTGTTCCGGAGGTAAAATAGTCCCCCATTCGGATGTCCGGGCGGGGACTACAGAGGAGGACGTTGTTATCAGGAGAAAGAAACATGGCATTCTACGGGTCGGAGCGTGGAATGTCAGATCCCTTAATCGGCCAGGCAGGTTAGAAAATTTAAGAAGGGAAATGGATAGGTTAAAGTTAGATATAGTGAGAATTAGTGAAGTTGGGTGGTAGGAGGAACAAGAATTCTGGTCAAGTGAATACAGGGTTACAAACACAAAATCAAATAGGGGTAGTGCAGGAGTACGTTTAATAATGATTAAAAAAATAGGGATGCGGGTAAGCTACTACAAACAGCATAGTGATCCCATTATTGTGGCCAAGACAGATACGAAACCCACGCCTACCACAGTAGTACTAGTTTATATGCCTACTAGCTCCGCAGATAACGAAGAGATTGATTATATGTGTTATGAGATAAAAGAAATTATTGAGATAGTGAAGGGAGAAGTGCCAGTAGAAAAGTTTCACGAAGCAGTTCAGAATCAGTGATGAACGCTTCGTTGAATATTCATTCTCGTGCAATTTTTTTTTCAACAGTTGTGATGGATAAGAATGATCGTATAACTAATCTAAGGCTGTTACTCATACGAGTGACTGTGAATGGCCATAGTTTTAAGATGAAACTTGGGCACATCGGTGTAACGAACAGTCACTGGTAGTTGTTCTGGTATACTAAATACTCCACATTTCACTGAAGACGACAGAAAGCAGACTAGAAAGCAGACTGATGTTTCATCTTATTGAGAAAACCTGCCTTCAGCACATTTTAGGATTTTAATCCGTAAAATGAAATGTTGGGAAGGCCTCTACAGATTCTATCAGTACTCATATTAGCCTATATCGTGAGTCGTCAGCCCGATTTTACTGTACATTAATTAAGATATTACTCCACCCACTGCCACTGTATCCTGCCTTACGGATCACGATCTCCTGTGGAAAGAATTGAAAGGGGAACAGCTACCATTAATTTTAAACCTTTCCCTCGTTCCGGTGTTCGTGAGAGACACGCAGCTGTAATTTCATGTTGATTAACTTACTTGAAACCTGATACATAGGATTTGAAAACTTGAAATAAAGTAGTGGTACTAAGAAATTGCTGTCGGAGAAGTAAATTAGACAACGGAACGTAGGCATCTACAAGAAAGGGTGGAAGGTGTTAAGAAACTCGCAGTCCTCTTTCACCTAGCTCTGTTCTTAACAAACTTCTAAATCACATCCGAAATAAATACCTAATGCTGCAACTAGATAAAAATAAGTTTTATGGAAAAAGCCAGTAATTAAAAAATCACATTTATCGTAAATGACATCATAATATACGTTGATAGAGACGGTGAGGCAGATTCTGTACCAAAGTATTCTCAAAGCTTTTGAATAAATACCCCAAAGTCGAAAAGTATGTTGGTTTCGGGTATGTAAGCAAATTGTCTATGCATTTAAACTCTGCCTCATGCAGAACACAGCACCTTTCTTGGGAGAAGTGTCACATACAGCAAGGAAGTATCGTATGCTGTGTCCCACGACGTCGTTATAGGGAAATTAATGTTTATATTATAAATTATTTACTTATATGATAGCATTGGTAGCCGTTTCCTCATAACTGATTATGTTTCACAAGGTTAACATATAAGGAACGCAGTGATTTGTAGTTAGATCTCTACATATTATCATCGTGGTGCAAAGACGGAATCTTGCTCTTATTGAAGACAAACCTTAAGGGACGGAAGAATCAGTTAAAATGACAACCCTTAAATTTACCGGTTTCTGAATTTAAAACTATATTAGCACTTTACTACTTTAGTGATTCCGAAATGGATATCCAGTCATGTTATACACCGAATATAGAAAGTTATACTTGATAATTCATCCAATGTAAGTAGGAAAGTTTATTCTGACTGAGAAGAAATCACTTAAGATGTTCCACAAGGTTCAGGCTTAGGTCCACTCCTCGCACATGTAGACGAATTTCCGTCTAATATACAACAAACAGGATTGTTTTGCGGATGACACTAGTATTGTAATCAATTCAGATATGCATACATATACCTTCAGATTTTGCATCGGCCCACATCTGGCAATCTGTTATCCCACTTTATGTGAATACTTCCTCGTCTGTAATGGAGAATTTAACCTCATAGTTGCGATCAGCTCTCATTCATAGAATCCGTTGCCAGAATTATATCTGAAAATTTTGTAATATCTATATCCATTTATGATTTACAGGTGTTCAAATTTACTTTACGTTTACAAGTAAAATATGTATGTACAGTCCGTTGTGAGCTAAAATCGTGTTTATAAAATGTCGTAGCATTAAGATATATGCTGTAAAATAGCTGAGTTATCATCAGAAGCTTTCTCGAAACCCCATGTTGTAGAGCTGAAGCACATGCAAATTTCTATGCATGAAAAATTCAGTCTTACTTGTAAAATTAGTTTTTAGTTGCATCAATTCTATATAACTAAACAATCAAAGATTTTCTCAACCATGAAGTTTTTTATATATGAGTGACACGCTCCGCCATGACAGGGAAAAGAAGGGAAACGACGGAAAAATGCTCCAATCTGAGCGCAAAAAAGTGAATATGCTCCTGTTTAAAAGACTAACTGAATAGTGGGGTACCAGCTGCCTCATTCTGTTTTCCTAAGCTCGTTTAAAAATTTTCCCACGAGAGCATGTGAACATATTCGCACTTTCTCATGCTGAAGGAGGCAATGGGAGTGGAAAAGATACGGAAAAGTAATACATACTGAAAGATAGTATACAGTGGTTATGGTACAAAAAGATTGAAGCAGACTATGAGAGTGTGAGCGGAAGAGAGTGGCACAGTGGAAGTAAAACGTAGTTGACAGTGACAGAACAGTGCCAGGAAAGGAGTGAAGGAGACAGTGCCAGTGGGACAGGAGTAAAGAGAAGGAGAAATTGGAAGTGGATGAGAGCCGTGATAAACAGAGAGAGAGTGTATGACAATGACAAGGAGGAAGAGAGAGACAATGACAGAGAAAAGAATCTGTAGCAGTGGGAAGGAATGAATGAGATGCTAGCATTAGTGGGAAGGAATGAATGAGATACTAGCAGTAAAAGAGAGCAAGGGGAGAGAGTGACAGAAAGAGAAGAGAGTAGTAGCAGGACAGAACGAAGGTGACTGTGGCTGTGGGACAGAGGACACTGACAGGGAGGCACAAATAGGTAATGACAATGAGTTAGGCTGCATGAGTGAGAATGGGCAAGCGGGAGTGGGTGGATATGAGCGACTTACAACAATGGATTAGTGGGTCTGAGTGAGTTACTGTCACAGGAGCCCGTGGAAGTGAGAGGTGAGCTGCGTTTTAAAAAGAGCGCGAGTGTGTCCTAATTCCAAAATTTTTGTGACAATTTTTAAAGAAGCTGAGGAAGGTAGAGTGAGGCAGTTCGTACCGGACGTCTGAGTCTGGGACTTTTAAACAGGAGCAGGTTCACCTTCTGTGTGCTCCGCTAGGAAGATTTCTCTGCTGGTATCTTATAGCTGACTGTGAGTTTGACCCCTGCAGTTTGTCTCTGTTTTGTTTTTCAACGCCGACGCCTATAATACATGTAACGCACTTTCTCTAGACGTTCCCAATGTCTGGTGGATGTGATGAACATCGAGATATTCATAAACTGAGTACCACACCCAAACGTTGTTTAAATTTAAAGTTCGTCATCGTTTATTAAGTTTTCCAGTATCTTCGTTTCGATGGCTTTCTTAATTTCGTCATATTTCATTTCAAGATTATGCTGGAGACAGTATTCGGCTCAGGACCAGTTTTCTACTTAAGTGGCTTTTCAATTTGGAGCCCTCTCCCCAGCTCTCCTTTTCCCTAGGACATTTTGACCCATGTCAGTTTTCGCTAGTGATTGTAGTAAGTGCTGTACACCAACTTTGGTTTCACCAGGAACCATTGTGCACAGCGACAGTAGATTAACTTAAGGATTTAAGGAAAGGCAGAAACACAGCAATCAGTCGCAATCCCATTGGTTTTTTATGGTTATTGCACACCCAAATTTCGGCTATAAATACCATCCTCAGTGGATTCGAGTGAGTTAGCATCCAACAAATTCGCAGCAGCGCGTGTCCCGTATGATTTCACTGGTGTACAGGAAATAAAGTCATATGGTGACTGTATACACGTGTTTGGGAACCTCGGGCACCCGTATCAGCTCGGCGCCCCGAGATTCCGCATCCAAATCTGATACGCCCTGAATACAAATTTTACAGTGGTGGCGACTCTGGCACCCCTCCGTGCTTGGCGTCCCAACGTCACCATCTAAAGAGTGGTGGTGCCAAATGGCGACTTGCGTCGCTCCAGCCTTACGCCGACCCTGCCTTGATGACAGCTGATTTTCATAGTTGGCTTCGTAGAGTGTGTCGATGATATTTATTGCCATTTTCTCCTCACTGTTTTATAGTTTACCCCATCCAATACGCTACATTCGCATGATCGGAGTTTTGAAATTTAAGGAACACTTGGAGAATGGCATTCTGTATGCGTTTGAGATCTCGCCAGCCGTCACCAGAACTTCAGAACGCCGAACACGAGCATCACTCTGGGCTCTGAAAAACGGAACAGAAACAAACGGCTTGGTAGTTCTTAGGAGTCGGATTTACATTCATTTGTAAATAGCAATGCGAGACTAGCAATAGTTCACGGTCCGGGTGGAGTCCAGAGCGTAGACGTAACAGAAAAAGAGGTAGCACTTGAAGAAGACGGTTTGGTTGGTAGTCGAAATTTTGGGCATAAAATGGAAAAAAACTCAGCACAACAGCAGTAAGCACTCCATCCATCATTCTTCTGCTTCATATCTGACAACAGAATCACAGATACATTAAATTAAATACAGTGAGAAAGATTAACGAAAAGGAACGAGCAATAAAAGTCAATACCAACAGGACTTACGTTTGTGATTACTAACATTTTTCGACTAACGTAAAATAGCTCAGTAACTTCCTTCGACCTCTATATTTTGGTTATGACCTCCTGTGCGAATGAGGTTTACTTTCTTTGTGAATGCCTTAGATCTACAGTATGTATTGACTTTATCGCAGCGAAATGGGGAGAGGCATTTTGGCATTGATTGGAGGCGGGCAAGAACGGGACAGTGAGGCACAACTGCAGTGTGCTGTTTTATAGTCCTGGGAATACTAAAATTTATTGTAATGACATGTAAATATGTCTCTTAATGGAAGGGAAGGGTTTGGCAGCCATAAGCAATTCTAACTTATTTTGCAGTGCACCTTCGATCGGTTTCCAGTTTCGATTTTACAGCGTTTGGCGAATTTCAACACATGTTAAACCATTATCTCTTAACTATAAGCCCTTCAACAATATTTAATCTTAAATTGCATGGCATTTGATATAGTACAGTCACAAACACGTTCACGTCACTCAGTTATGTCCCACAAAAGTTTTTGATCTGAAATCTGCCTTTGGGACGGAATGGCATAGTGTCCCGTTATGCCCCGACAATATTGCATGCAAGTATATTTCAGACTATATGTTTTCCTTTTCCCTTGCTTATCCAGATGGTGCTAACTTACTTTATAAAACTAGTAGACAGCAATGAGATTCTGAATCAATGGAAATGGCAGTTTAAAGTATTCTGTCTTCTGAAATGTGGTTTTTAAAAGGGTCTAAAGAACTTGACGGCACCAAATAAAAGTAAGAAAGATACGTTCGTAAAACTATGAATAATTCTGACTACAGAGCTGACAAATCAGAAGAGAAATTTAAAAACTGTTCGCTGCAGAGAAACTGTCGATTTAACTCATACTCGTAAGAATGAACTGCAGGAAGCTGTTGCTAGCTCAGAAAAGAAAGAAAGAGATTACAAAAGGTTCAAAAACTGTAGGTCAGGAAAGACAACTGTAAAGAAAGCGCTTTGATAGAATGAAAGCTAAAAAGTCTAACTGTAGACACAAAAAAGAGAGAAGATGAAGCGCCTTGAATACAATAAGAAGATGAAAGCGATGGAGAGGAGTGAATCAGACGAAGATGAAGCTGAGTGTCTCCTCTGTGCGGTCTTTTACTACATTTGTGCGGGCTGGGTCGTATGACAGAAATGTTTCAAGCGGGCACACAATTTGTGTGCTGGCACAGATTGAGGATGAAGAAGGAACTGTCATTTGTAAATTCTGTTACTAAAACTAGTACATAGTTATTAGTTTGATGGTTACTAAGCATTAAAGCTCATTGTACAATTATTGTATTATTCTCAATATAGATTTTTTTGTAGATTACTTATTGCACAGTCTGTGCCCTCGATGGCTTAGATGGATAGAGCGTCTGCCATGTAAGCAGGAGATCACGGGTTCGAGTCCCAGTCGGGGCACACATTTTCAACTGTCCCCGTTGATGTATATCAACGACTGTCGACATCTTAAGGTCTCGATTTAATTATCATTTAATTCTAGAGAGCTGCATAGTCACCGATATATATATCTTCATATACAGTATAATGAACGTATGCAGGTGATCATACAGGATGCTTACCTACGTGTCACCTGTCAGAGTTGTATCTAGACGTATCAGGAGTCCCATATCACTCCAACTGTACAAGCCCCACACCATTACAGAGCCCCCACCAGCTTGAACAGTCCCCTGCTGACATGCAGGATCAATGGACTCAAGAGATTCTCTCATGTATACACGCTCGAAACAGACAGAAAGGAGACTCGTCCGACCAGGCAACATGTTTCCATTCATGAACAGTCCAATGTCAGCGCTGACGGGCCCAGGCTAGGAGTAAGCCTTTGTGTTGTGCAGTCATCAAGGATACACGAGTGGGCCTTCTTCTCCGAAAGCCCATATCAATGATGTTTCGTTGAATGGTTCGCACGCTGACACTTTTTGATGACCCAGCATTGAAATCTCCAGCAATTTGCGGGAAGGATTGCTCTTCTGTCGTGTTAAACGATTCTCTTCAGTCGTCGTTGGTCTCGTTCTTGCAGGATCTTTTTTCCGGCTGCAGATGTACGAGATTCGATGCTTTACCGTATTACTGATATTCACGGTACACTCGTGAAATGGTCGTAGAGGAAAATTCCCACTTCATCTGTGCCTCGAAACTGCTGTGTCCCATCGCTTGTGCGACGACTATTGCTCACGTAAATTGATAAACTACCATTGTAGCAGCAATAAACGATCTAACAACTGCGCCAGACACTTGTTGTCTTATATAGGCGTTGCCGACGGCAGCGCCGTATTCTGCCTGTTTACATATCCCTGTATTTGATTTCGCATGGCTATACCAGGTTCTTTGCCGCTTCAGTGTTTGATCGGCACTGTTACGCCTTAAATTTGTATCATAACTCAAGTAATAAGCTGCACAATTTTATACAAAGTTTATACTTTTCATGTAAAGCTATCTACACGAAAGAGATCTGTAGACTAATAGAAAGACTTGACAACTACTGCAATAATATGGTATATCTTTGGCTTAATATTATTACACTATTTACGTAATTAATTTTGCTGTGGTCAGTTCCGTGCACTCTTTACTGGAACAATTGTCATAATTAGTAATTAATTAAATTAGTTCCAAAACTAAAAAAATACATCTTTCACAACGATGTGATTAAAATCGGTTCTGTTTGTGGATAATTGGCTGTTACTCTATCACTGAGAGAAAAAGTAATAGCTACAACACTTTTATTGTAAATATGATACTGGCCTTTGACATTACACTCAGCTCATTATTTATTTACATTCTCTTTGGGACAGCTGTTAAATTGCAATGCAATCTGATCGCGCATAATGCGAAATTTGTTAACTGGTTATTCCCCTACTGGTGTGATAAGCATTGCGACACACCAGCGCATCTCACCCAGCGATAAACGCCAAAAAACGCTATGAGGAAACATGCAAAAGTTTCCTACCCAATAGATAAAATATATGGAAAGGAGTATACCACGTGGGTTTATCTACAGCAGGTCAACTGTATCTGTATTAACAGAAAATGAGAAAGGAAACACTATGTCAACTTAAGTCACTATACTGGCGAATATACAGGGTTGTCCATTGATAGTGATCGGGCCAAATATCTCACGAAATAAGCATGAAACGAAAAAACTACGAAGAACGAAACTCATCTAGTTTGAAGGGGAAACCATATGGCGCTATGGTTGGGCCGCTATATGGCGCTGCCAGAGGTCAAACGGATAACAACCGCGTTTTTTAAAATAGGAACCCCCATTATTTTATTACATATTCGTATAATACGTTCTTTGTAGTTTTATCGTTTGACGCTTATTTCGTGAGATATTAGGTCCGGTCATGATATATGGACCACCCTGTGTACGTCGGTAAGCTTCCTTTAAACTTCATCAGGATAGAGAAATTCAGAACTGGAACGGCAGTCGGGGAAAGAGATTTCATATTAATAGAACTAATCTCAGTAACCCGCTATTTCTTTTCCATAAACTGAATAAACGAAAATTTAAAGTTTGTTATTAACACATACTGTGTTTTATTCGTGTTAAAATCATGATGCGATTCTTAATATAATAAATGAGTCGTCCAGACTTAGCTATAATTGTTTTTCGGGTGTTATTACGCTGTTTGCCTCAAGTGCTGATAGAAAATTATAAAATCTAATGGAGGGATTTAATGGAGCAAGACCGAAAATAAGTTTCGTTAATCTATTCTAATAAGATTGAAGCAGCATATTATCGACGCAACGAAAATAAGTACTTTCTTTTTTTCGGTAAGTTAAACAGAGTTATGAAATTTAAGTTTTCATCGAAATCGAAACAGACAATCCATGCAATAATATTTATGCCCCTCTCTGTCTGTCTCTCTCTTTCTCCCTCTCTTGTGTGCGTGTGTGTGTATATATGTGTGTGTGTGTGTGTGTGTGTGTGTGTGTGTGTGTGTGTGTGTGTGTGTGTGTGTGTGTGTGTGTACACATTGTTGCCTTATTTCTTTAAACTTCTTGTACAGGACAAGGTGAATAAGAAACACTATATCGTCGAATTTGAAACATTAAGTAAACAAATAACTAATTCGTAAGACATTAGTATAAATCGTAAATTTGTTTGTTCTATTTAATGTTTTGGTATAAAGTAATAATATGCTATCCTAGGATCATACAGAACAATTTTGTAATATTTATTCTCTTCTGCCATGACTTTTAAATTCTTCGCCTTCCTAATAGAGGTGACAAGTGAAGGAAACAGGAGCGATAGCTATATACACCCTGAGAGCATGTGTCTTTGACAGGAAAATATCGCATCCAAGCGACATAATTATGAATCTTCTACAATCGAGAGGAGGTTCTATATTACCATGTGAATACGACGTTAGGTAGTGAGTTGTGAATGTTATGTGTGAGAAGCATCAGAAAAGTGATTATTGGTCATGGAAAATTGGACATTCGAATGATGAAAATTACTAGAGGAACATCGGTAGACAAATAAGTGGATCTGGGATCAACTTGAAGTGGAAGACGTCAAAAGGGGAAGGAGGAAAGATGCAGAAAGGTAAATAAATTCGAGGCAGATCAAGGAAGTTGTTTACCGGATCCAGAAAATGAGAACTTTTCTAAGAATTTTCTGAAAGAAGTTTACCATAATTCTACACGAAATTTCTATAAAAATATGTCCAGATACCAATACTTGTTAAGATACGGTACATCTGACTTCTGCCGAGAACAGTATGAAATTACTTGTGTAGACTTTCAATCTTATGCAGTTCGTTGTTCGTTTGTAACATGCTGTTGCCAGACATACAGTTCAACAGCTGTTGCGAAAAATCACCCTTGCCTTATGTATAATTTAAAAGTTGTATTGGCATCAGAGCAAAACTGATGATAGTGTAGAGTGTCGAAAACGCAAATAGCGAGGTAGAGTCATATAATTCATATAAAATTGGGTATGTGTTATTGGCTATTGCTTGAGGAACAGTGTTAATCAACAAGCACCGTCATATATAGAAAGATAGTTCCCTTATAATTTAGCTACAAAATAGCAGGTCAGCAACTGGAAGCAGTTAATTCCATAAATTATCTGGGAGTACGCATTAGGAGTGTTTTAAAATGGAATGATCATATAAAGTTGATCGTCGGTAAAGCAGATGCCAGACTGAGATTTATTGGAAGAATCCTAAGGAAATATCCGAAGACAAAGGAAGTAGGTTACAGTCCGCTTGTTCGCCCACTGCTTGAATACTGCTCAGTAGTGTGGGATCCGTACCAGATAGGGTTGATAGAAGAGATAGAGAAGATCCAACGGAGAGCAGCGCGCTTCGTTACAGGATCATTTAGTAATCGCGAAAGCGTTACGGAGATGATAGATGAACTCCAGTGGAAGACTTTGCGGAAGAGACGCTCAGTAGCTCGGTACGGGCTTTTGTTAAAGTTTGGAGAACATACCTTCACCGAAGAGTCAAGCAGTATATTATATTGCTCCCTCCTACGTATATCTCGCGAAGAGACCATGAGGATAAAATCAGAGAGATTAGAGCCCACACAGAAGCATACCGACAAACCTTCTTTCCACGAACAATACGAAACTGGAATAGAAGGGAGAACCGATAGAGGTACTCAGGGTACCCTCCGCAACACACCGTCAGGTGGCTTGCGGGGTGTAGATGTAGATGTAGATGTAGATACAAAGAACGATATCCTCTGTGCCGCATCCTTAAACATGTTGAACTGATTGATCCAGTGGCTTACAGGCAACGTACCACTCATTTGAAACACAAGAAGATAATCCAGGAAAAAACGTGCAGAGACTTGCAGTTTAACAACGCATATACAGCACTCTTTGTAGGGCATTTCTGCACCAGCAGTTACATTATTCAAATCACTACGGATTAAAATTATACGTACGGATTCTATGGCTGAGCTGTGAACGTCAACGGTTCATAGCTTCATTTGGACTGTGTATGAGACGGGGATTACATACACTGGCTAGTAAGTTACCACTGCAACCATGCGTGGGAAGAAGTAAATACTTGAGTGATTATGGAGTGAATGTAATCATGGTCGGACTACTGATTATAACATCTATGAGGGAATTATGGACGTAAGATTCGCAGAATAATTTAACTTTGTTGGAAAAATTTGCGAGTTCTGTATATAATTCCTACATGGCAAATTACCTCTGCCAATGGAAAACACTTTCTTGCAGAAAGACAAAGGACACCACACAAAAATATGAGCCTTGTACTGCAGTATCTAACACAAACCATTAATGGGTAATGATTAGTCAAAGAGGCCCACTAGAATGTGTGTGCCTTGATCCTGGCATTTAAGTTTTAATTTCTCGCTGTGGAGGCATATAAGAGCATTCGAGTATCCCACATCAACCGGCGACTTGCTTATGTTAATACGAGTGTGACCAAATCCGAGATGAGCCTGATGCTTTAGAACCAGTTGATGATACGTTAAGAAGAAAATCCTCCAGTAATGTCAAGTGACAGCTGGCAGTCTTACCCACAAGTTAATTAGTATTTTTCCCCAGATATATCCGTCGGTCCGGATGGTTTCGAGGCTGGATTAATAAGAAGTAAATAGTCTATTCACCGCGAGTTGGGACGAAACAGAAACAGTTTCACGTGACCTACCACCACCTGTTGCAGTGAAAGCAGAGGTGTCGAAAAACGTCACGCACTCTTGTGAGTTGGCCACTGGGCTGACGTCACATCGAAGCTTGTATCGCTTATAATAAGAAACCCTATACCATGAACTAGGACAATAATGTAATGGAAGAAAGCGTAAGAAACCGACAGGAGAGGCAAACACACATGTTTTTAATAACGACACCAGTTACAATTATGTTAAGGGATCGATAAGGCCGCGCGGAGTGGCCGCGCTGTTAGAGGTGCCAGGTCACGGATAGCGCGGCCCCTCCCGCCGGAGGTTCGAGTCCTCCCTGGGCACGGGTTTGTGTGTTGTTTCTAACGTAAATTAGTTTAAGTAGTGTGTAAGTGTGGCGACCGATGACCTCACCGGTTTGGTCCCTTAGGAATTCGCACACATTTGAACATTTTGATCGATAAAACTAAGATCAATCTTTAAAATTTGATCGGTTTTGATTCAGGATGAAAAAATACTCTCTTCCTCGTCGTTATGATGCTGTCCAGTGTCCATATTTGAGTTGCAAATTCTTCCACATCGTGCAGGATACATTTTTTCCACTCTTCTGCAGTCATAGTTCTTACTGCTTGTTCTAATTGTTTTTTTACTTTCGACTTTCTGTATGTTCTATGCTTTTCCTGCAACATAGCCTTTCTACTGTCTCAGACGGAATCGACAGCTTTTAATTCGTAATAGTACGGAGGCATGTCAAGAAGTTTTACTTGCATTATAAGCCATTTCGTCTACTGTGAATTCGTTGTGACCTACCTCCTTTTAATTAAAAATTTCTAGTAGTTATTTCTTCAACATATCATCTTAAAAAGCAATATTTTTGTATTTTAGCCATTCAGATATATTTTGCATGTTGGAATTCCCATTGGGAACTTCTGCTTTTCAACGGGAAGGATGCGGCACGTTATCAAGAACAGAAACTGCATTTTCCTGGATCCAAAGAAGAACATCTTGGAACAACTTCTCGAATGCATTGGCGCACATCGCTTTACGAAAATCTTCATTCTTGTTGGATTCGAAAAAGGAGTAACAGCCGTCGACTAAATAGGGTTTGCTCCCAATGTGATAATCGGGCGTATTCCATTACCCGGTGGACCATTGTTCCCGATGGACGACCCGGGCGAAAACGTTTGTTTAGAGGATTGTATGGCGTTATCTATTGAGACGTTACTGCAGATGTGTCCTGCATTTAACCCTGGCTCATCCAAATAGTACCTTGGTCTTCCCTTACTGTTCCAGAATTTAATGGTTCGTAGATCACGCCACCTCCACTATATGTCATCCCTGTCTGTTAACATACTATCGCGTGAATGCCGAACGTATTTAAAACGCATCTCTTTTAATAGTTTATACAATGTAGTTCTCCAAAAATTCCCCCAAGCTCGACGTTCGTTAACGGTAGCAAGCATATTGTCAGTTGGTGGGTTATTCATTACGAAAAAAAAGTTCATGTAATTTATTTCGTATCGCATTTCTGTCGAAGTCAACACTTTCTGAAAGCTTTTGCCGTGATTTTTCTTTCTTGCGTGACTTTAAAGAGTATAGGACCTTGTACTCATATATCACACGGTACCGTGAAGAATGATCAACACACCTGTAGATGCAGCTATTTTTACAAGAATGTCAATCATTGTCTGTTCTGGATACAAAAGTTCCATTCTGTACGCACTAAGGACCATGTGCCTCTCTGTTGAACTTACTGATTTCTTCATTGGATAGCTTCTTGGGTGGACTTGTGACTGACATATCGCCTCACTCGCTGTGTTCGTGGAGGATGACATTGTGGGTTTACTCGTTCGCGATACTTACGGGACCAAAAACAGATTTTGGTTGAGCACAGAAACAATGGATGCTGAATGAGATTACGAACACTTATCCTTACGCTAACTACCAGAATTGGTCTTTCAAACAGAATGAATCTTATCAGATTCAGACACCAGTCTATAACGACTCATATTCGCAACGGCTGCGGCCACATTGTGTGAGCGCTCTCTGTACAGTTTAGACGTCGATGGCAGCACCGTGGTCACGCGCCTTGATATGTTTACAGGCCGTCTCTTGTTTCGGTGAATGGCGTTTAGAAATCTTAATATGGTAATTTTAATGCTACAGGTGTTGTACATAGTCAACCCCCACTCGAGTACAATGCATAAAACGTTCATAGAACCATATGGAATTGTGAGAAAGTAGTTCTTTGTGATGTTAAACTCAAGCGTCGCATTGGCTTCACTATCGATTTTTTCGTCAAAACATTGACCGTTCATATGAGTTTCTGCACTTTGTTGTAGTTTCGTACTGATGACACCAATTCCGTCGCGCTTGATGATTTTTTTTCCTGTTAAGAGTTCTCCGTGTTTTGCATTTTGAAAAAGCCTCGGCAGTCGTCCGGGAGGCCTTCCCTTTGTTCGGCAGCGGGACAAACACTATAAACACTTCCCTCTATTTCAAAACATTCTGCTGAGTTTCTTGAACACTAAGTGACGATCTTCCACACCAACTGGTAGCACCATCACTACTGTCGCACGTCCACTATTTGACAGTGTCTGCTTATAACCGACTTGTCGAATGCACATTTGCTGTTTACCATTGTTGGCTCAAGCTGCCGCCGTAGTTACCGCGCTGACGTAGCTTATTCAACTTCGTTCCCGTTCGAGTTTACTATGACATGAGATTTGTTTTTAATGACACACTGTTTCAAATTATCACGTTGAGAGCAAGGACTTGAAAATGGCGCATCGCCGAGGTCAGGTGATATTGTGAAGTATATGACTAGATTATAATACAATGGAGAAATGATTTCCCTTTTAATAAATTTGTGGCTGTCGCTCCGGATATGAGAAAACTTACTGGGTAGAAGTTTCTCCACAGAATGGGCAATGAGAATCTACTCGTTCTGATCTAAAATATGTTACGTTTCTTGTGGAAGACTAACACGGTCTTTGAATAACTTGTAATCATCGTGCGGAAACACATTCTTGAGATACTTAACCTCAAAATACAGAGATACCTCATTCTAAATCGCTATAGCCATATGCAACACACGTTTAAATTTAACTCTCATCCGGTGAGGGTGAAGTGTGATCTATTGAGATATAATTTTCAACATATCAGTTTGAGTTGTACAGGGTCGTCATATTTCATAGTACAGAGTGCTTCCACGCGACGTGGTCGAACACCAATGTGTTTCTTATGATATGGGGGACAATCGAAGTGGATAGAAAAAAGTTAGGCAACATTATGATGAGTTCATACAATGGCTGGAAATACACAACTGGCTATCTACTTTAATGAGTCTGTCGCCATGTCCTAAGCACGTTGTTTTGTTATCCTTTCCACTGCACGTAAACCAACGCAACTATCGTGGAATGTATTGACTTCTGAATCAAGTTTCGACAGTTTTCTGCGTGCTTTTACGATACTAAAGAGCTTATATATATATATATATATATATATATATATATATATATATATATATATATATATATATAGAGAGAGAGAGAGAGAGAGAGAGAGAGAGAGAGAGAGAGAGAGAAAGTTTCAAAGGGCTCTGAACACTATGGGACTTAACTTCTGAGGTCATCAATCCCCTAGAACGTAGAACTACTTAAACATAACAAACCTAAGGACATAAACTCATCCATGCCCGAGGCAGGATTCGAACCTGCGACCGTTGCGGTCGTGCGGTTCCAGGCTGAAGCGCTTAGAACTGCTCGGCCACCTCGGCCGGCATAACTATTACAATTAGTAAAATATATAACTGCTATCGTCGTAAACTCGACTCTACAATGACAGCAATTATGTGGTTGGATAACTGGCTGTGTAAATAAAATAAGGAGGTTATGTGTCGACACATGAAAATTGCCAAACGCTGAAATTAGCTGATCGTGTGTAACAACTGACTGTGATACTAACACAGTGTTTTATCGCGGTGACTTTTCCTTTGCCCCTTTTTTCCTTCATACATAACGAAATACCTCGTTTCTGGTCTGTACTACCTACCTAAATCGTAGGAAACTTTGAGTAGTTTAAGGTTCTAGGGGACTGATGACCACAGCAGTTAAGTCCCATAGTGCTCAGAGCCATTTCAATCTTTTTTTTTTGTGACGGGGGTCGTTTAGGCTGAAACATTGTTTTTAGTAATCCGTCAGGTTCAGATTCCATAAGAACGCAATTATCGGTCTTCGGAATCTAACGAGAAACCCGACATGTCATGTCTCAAGAGTGAACTCGCCACCAGGCGTCAGAACTTGGCCCAGATCGACCAGCGTCAGGTAGGCAGGAGGACGGGACGTAGCTCTAAATTGCTCAGGTTGGAAGAAAAAATAAAGCATAAGTGATTTTGTTCTTAAGGGAGATTTGAATAGCTAATGTTGTCCTTGGAACGTTTCTACCTTCACATCTCTACATCTACATCTACGTGATTACTCTGCTATTCACAATAAATTGCCAGGCAGAGGGTTCATTTAGCCGAAAATACAGATTTTTGAAACACAACAAGTAAATACATATAATTAGCAAACATTATATTTAAATTGAAGGTGGAGAGGGGAAGAAAGGAAACGAAAGGGAGGGATCACTGGCGTCAGCTGCTTTGGGACATTACGCGGAATCGGAAGCGACGAGCGGAAGTTCGTATCGGGCCGGGATTCGATCCTGGGACCTGCTGCTTTCTAGGCAGGTGCGGTAACGACTGCACCATACGGGACACAGTGTACCGCAATTGCAAGGACTACCTCGGCACGCCTCACGGCCCATGCACTCTCCCACCGAGCGCCACCTATCCGTAGCCCCTGTCCATTCACATAATTAGCCGACAATTTAAGCATTTCATCAGAAACACATCCACTGACCATTTTCATAAAATAAAATTCTGGTATGAATCAAAATAAAATGTCTTCTCAGACAACGTAATACAAGTAGTTATCACACAGCCAGTACTTAGCTGCCTCTGCACCACTGACTGGGCTATAGCACTTCAAACACACACACACACACACACACACATACACACACACACACACACACACACACAGCACCTAGTGATATTGGTTAACGCACAATACTTGTCGGACTCCACAAGCTACAGCTAACGAACATCCTAATATGAGAGTCAGTTACATATCATAATACAGATACTACATTGTACCCTGTTGCTAGAAATGGCTGCCGCGAGTTAGTAGATCCACTAGCGGTCGCTCTCTGTGCTAAACCCTAGCTGAAGTTTAACCTTGATCGTACATTCCATGTTTATTAACTTTAATGTCTGTGGTTACACTTCAATCTAAGGCAGTTGCAATTTGTTAAACACTATTACACCTATTGTAACGGTAGTTTTGATTTCCGGTTTACACCCGTGTTTATCCCTTTATAAAAAAATGGCTCTGAGCCCTATGGGACTTAACTTCTGAGGTCATCAGTCACCTAGAACTTAGAACAACTTAAACCTAACTAACCTAAGGACATCACACACATCCATGCCCGAGTCAGGATTCGAACCTGTGACCTTAGCGGTCGCGCGGTTCCAGACTGTAGCACATAGAACCTCTCGGCCACTCCGGCTGGCTATCCCTTTATATTTAGACAGGCTTTAGCCTGATCAACAGTAACAGCAACACAAAAATGTACTGTGGTAGCCTTGCTAGTAGTCAACATGTAACGCTGATTTGTCATTGGTAGAATTATAATAGCTCTTGCTGCAGGATTTACTTGTTAGCAGCTCAGAATACCCACTAAGCAAGCGGAGTGTACCGCGATGACTATCGAATCTGGTTCCATAGAACAAATTTAGAACACTTGACAGTGCTCAGATGTGGTGCAATAAGCACAATGACAGTACTCAAACGAGACACTGATAAGAGCAACCAAACACCTTGACAATGTTATGCAGCGGTACCACCACTAGGCTCTCCCAATAACATTAAGAAAGATTAAGAAAAGCTCATAAAACACAAGCAACCAAAACTCAATCTTCACTCGACGCGGTTGTCGTAAACCACACATTTTTGACTGTCCAGACACCGACATACACGACCAAGTGACACCACAGAGGTGCAGCAGATCATAATTAAGACCACCACATTCAGTTACGGCTGCCAAGCAACGTTATAAACAAGTAAGATTGACTGATCGTTTCCTTACAATTACGGGCTGAAATAATTGGCTGTCAATAAACCTACTAAGTGAATCACGTAGCACTGATGTAAGGAATTAGTACAAGGTTTCACCACCTGAAAATTAACCATAATACAACTGAAAGTACCCAGCGCCAGACACGTAACTGCTGCTAACTGTTCCTGTCGTTTCGTCCAGAGATCGTTACAGACACCTCTCAAAACGAGCCGAAACCAATGTCCCAAGACGTGATAAAATAGTTTACCAGAAACACGTAAGCTCACCGAAATATCACGTAAAAATCGGCTTGTCACTCCCTGCAGCAAAGAACAGACACTAAACCTCCGCTGGTACAATATGACCGCCGCTAGCTGATGTTTTCGGAGTTGGTAATGAATAACTAAACCATGGGACAGCTTAGAGAGACAGATACATTTCCATTTGCTTGAGAACACTCCACTCTCGTACACACGACGGCCTGATGCCTCTCTGTTACATCGACCTCTTCTTCTTGTCTCAGTGATACAAGGAGGAAAGCACCCTTCACCACAGCTAATAGAGGAGGCCCATACTGCTAGCGACTTCCACTTCTGTGCGCGTCACAAGAAAATGGACCAGAGTTCCGGCCGCCGCAAGCTTCAAAGTGCTGAAACAGCCGCCAGGCAGCGCCAACTCGAGAGAGAGAGAGAGTCGCGTGCAGTACGAGGCGGGACTTTAAAATCTTCATAAGCCAGGGCCACTTGGTTCAAGTGAAACGCCCTAGCAGTCTCCTGATGATCGGTTAACTGCCTTACATTCATGCAAGGTGGTCCCTCGACATTGCACCACCAGTTTGTCGACTGTACAGCGGTACGACTACCGTTCGGTAACCAACGTGGTAACCGAATCCTAGACACAACTTCAGCATTACGATGGAGAGACTAACTCGTGCTGAGGGGTCAACACACTATGTCTTTTCCAGGAGCATGGAGATAGCACCCGGTATGTCGAAGAAGGTGATCGATCAGCGCGAGTGAAGAAGTATCGTCGGCAAATCACCGTCCGCTGTTGTAGCCACCAGCGCCAGTCAGCATCATTCAAGGCAACCGCCTGCCATACGGGTCCTCCACCTTGCTCCGATTAGACCGTGGGTGGATCTAGGACCATACTAGGCAGCTCCTGGTTACCGACTATCGTCACATGACATCTGCAGCCAGAGGTCAGGAGGCACCAGAGTTCGCTGTAGGATACAAAACGGCCGCGACGCACGGCTGCGTCACCAGCACAGACTGAGCGTCAGATGTCGTTGCTTTCCTGTCCAGAGAGAAGGCTCCGTTTAGAGTCACACTGTGCTGTTCACAGCCCCAAGGAGCGCGGATTCGACGCCACTTCACGTCCGCTCGATGTGGGGCTGGATGTGGGCCTGAAGTATCGCTGTAGCATGACCAGTGTTAAGTAATTTATTTAGTTTTAATTTGAGCGTTGTTCAATTTGTCCTGCACCTTGCCAGAGAAGTCACACGCTCTTGGTAATGAGGCCGGAAGGGCTACCCTGACAAACCGAAAGCCACACTCCGACAATGCCGACGTTACCAAATGCTGCCGACTCAGGTACAATACCAAGAATTTGGAACGCAAACTTGCGTAATCTCTTCTACTGTCTGCTTAGTGCACTGGCGCTGTTATCTCAAAGCATTTTTGTGGTACAATCTGTACAGCTGACCCTCACGGTGCATCTGGGTGTATTCTATTCAATGAAGGCTTGTGAATATAGTCACAACGGCTCTTCGTACATAACATGCGGTTTAACAGTAACCCAGATTCGGTAGTTCTGTAAGGTCAGTGCACCATGTAGTTGAAATGTGGATCGGCACTCCTCAGAATATTGCCCTATCGCATGTCATCAACTTCCGTCTGGGCCACAAACCGAATAGAAAATTCAGAACGTTGTTGTGACTCACAAAGCTTCGTCGTGCACAGTCTGGATGTTGTACGGGTACCAGTGTAATACAGACCGCAAAACTTTTCGTACTGTTGACCGTGGGATGGACAATTCTCGTGACACTGCACGACCTGTAGGACTACCCATGGCCCGTGTTGCGTGGTCGGTTACAGCGTCAGAATCCTCGCCAATAACTTCCACCGGGACAGGTCGGCTTCCTCTTGCAGGTGCCACATCAAACACAAAAAATGGTTCCAATGGCTCTGAGCACTACGGGACTTAACATTTTTGGTCATCAGTCCCCTAGAACTTAGAACTACTTAAACCTAACTAACCTAAGGACATCACACAACACCCAGTCATCACGAGGCAGAGAAAATCCCTGACCCTGCCGGGTATCGATCCCGGGAACCCGGGCGTGGGAAGCGAGAACGCTACCGCACGACCACGAGCTGCGGACCATCAAACTCACCAGTTTCTTCGGATCTGATTAGCATCCTCTTTAAACCATTTAATGACATCGGGCCCTTCCTCATACCTTTCAGTCGGTTATACTCTCAGCACTGTAATTGCTATCATTAACGTAAGACCGTTCCACGAACAGCATGCTGTCTCTCTTCTCGATAGCCGTACTGTTCACTCACGTTATGGCCTGTCAAATGACGGCAATGGTGTGTTATATTCAAGTAAGCAGTGTACAGTGCCAGATCTGCGCTTGATGACCAAAAGTTGAACTATTTTTTTTCCAGCATAATTCATTACCGCTCTAACGAATTAGCATACCTACCAAGTTTCGCTGTAATAAGTTAGTTACAGTCCACTTCGGACATTCGTGAGTAGCTGCACTTCAGTTATTACCACTCGGTAAATATTGGTCTCTGAACAAGTTATCAGGGCGAGCGATTGGAGTTTTTGGTCGGTAAACCCTGGGCTGAAATTTAAACTATTTTGAGTAACTGGTGGTTTTTTAAATAAATTTTGAATAGTGGTGTAATCTGTTTCTTGGCGTATTTAAATTATTCCTTACAGTTACAGTACAGTAGTTGTATTACTCAAAGAATGGCGCTAAGGTTACCAGTGTGTAGTTGCTGTAAATTTAGTGCAGTGAAATAAAATTTTTAAGTATTCTGCTGAGTCTGTGCTCAGTAGTTTACCACTCCCAGATTCCAACATCCTTAAGCATTTCAATGTCTATCCAGTTCCTCAAGTACTTCTAGCCCTCTCTCTCTCTCCAGTGTCATCCCTTGACATCAATTACTGCAACGACCAACAGTATAAATGTACCATCCCTACATTTCACATTTATTATACTTTCTCAGTTACTCAGTTGTTGCTGTTCCTAATGATTATTTTCCATTCTAAATATAAGGCAATTTGTAAAAATATGTGAAAAGAGAATATAACTGCAAAATACGTAGAATTCCAAATTACACGTACGAGCAGGCATTATGGCTTCATGTTCCCAGGATACGGTTAAATTTGAGAGGACAGTAAGTATTAGCCTTCTCAGCTGACTTAAGTGGTCAGTTCGACAGGACTTTCTTATTACATTCATGACGCAGCTAGGCTGTCGACCGGCTGGTACCTCCAAATGCGACTGCTTATGCTCTGCTCCTCTAAGGGTTTTTTATAGTTCACTATAACGGGATCCAATCTCACTCGATGTTTCCCCTAGCATTCCAAATTTTGGAACAGAGTGGCATTTGATTTCAATGTTTGTAGATGTTGGAGATGACGGTACATAAATTTTAAAAGAATACCTAGTACTACAGCAATGTATATAAAACCACTTTATGGTATTGGTAAAGGTCCTGCTAATTCAACCTGAGTCGAAACAAGGCCCCCAGAGTAGACAACATTCCATTGGAACTACTGACGGCTTTGGGAGAGCCAGTCCTGACTAAACTCTACCATCTGGTGAGCAAGATGTATGAAACAGGTGAAATACCTTCAGACTCCAAGAAAAATATAATAATTCCAATCCCAAAGAAAGCAGGTGTTGACAGATGTGAAAATTACCGAAAACTCAGTTTAATAAGCCACAGCTGCAAAATACTAACACGAATTCTTTACAGACGAATGGAAAAACTAGTAGAAGCCGACCTCGGGGAAGATCAGTTTGGATTCCGTAGAAATACTGGAACACGTGAGACAATACTGACCCTACGACTTACCTTAGAAGAAAGATTAAGGAAAGGCAAACGTACGTTTCTAGCATTTGTAGACTTAGAGAAAGCTTTTGACAATGTTGACTGGAATACTCACTTTCAAATTCTAAAGGTGGCAGGGGTAAAATACAGGGAGCGAAAGGCTATTTACAATTTGTACAGAAACCAGATGGCAGTTATAAGACTCGAGGGACATAAAAGGGAAGCAGTGGTTGGGAAGGGAGTAAGACAGGGTTGTAACCTCTCCCCGATGTTATTCAATCTGTATATTGAGCAAGCAGTAAAGGAATCAAAAGAAAAATTCGGAGTAGGTATTAAAATCCATGTAGAAGAAATAAAAACTTTGAGGTTCGCCGATGACATTGTAATTCTGTCAGAGACAGCAAAGGACTTGGAAGAGCAGTTGAATGGAATGGACAGTGTCTTGAAAGGAGGATATAAGATGAACATCAACTAAAGCGAAACGATGATAATGGAATGTAGTCGAATTAAGTCGGGTGTTGCTGAGGGAATTAGATAAGGAAATGAGACACTTAAAGTAGTAACGGAGTTTACTATTTGGGGAGCAAAATAACTGATGATGGTCGAAGTAGAGAGGATATAAAATGCAGACTGGCAATGGGAAGGAAAGCGTTTCTGAAGAAGAGAAATTTGTTAACATCGAGTATAGATTTAAGTGTCCGGTAGTAGTTTCTGAAAGTATTTGTATGGAGTGTAGCCATGTATGGAAGTGAAACATGGACGATAAATAGTTTGGACAAGAAGAGAATAGAAGCTTTCGAATTGTGGTGCTACAGAATGAATGCTGAAGATTAGATGGGTAGATCACATAACTAATGAGGAAGTATTGAATAGGATTGGGGAGAAGAGAAGTTTGTGGCACAACTTGAGCAGAAGAAGGGATCGGTTGGTAGGACATGTTCTGAGGCATCAAGGGATCACCAATTTAGTATTGGAGGGCAGCGTGGAGGGTAAAAATCGTAGAGGGAGACCGAGAGATGAATACACTAAGCAGATTCAGAAGGATGTAGGCTGCAGTAGGTACTGGGAGATGAAGCAGCTTGCACAGGATAGAGTAGCATGGAGAGCTGCATCAAACCAGTCTCAGGACTGAAGACCACAACAACAACAACAATTCAACTGCTCTTAAATTCTATCTTTTCTTAGGTCAGAAGTTATAAGTTTCATCTGTTTGTCTGACTGTATAGGGTCTTACTGATTTGACAAATCCGTACAGTATTTGGTATTTTCCGACGACGTTGTGACATATTATTCAACGAACAAGTCTCTTGTAATATCTGTACATCTGTTAACATTACAGAATACCCATAGTTGATGTGAGCATGCCAATAAAGAAATTACATATATATCTTTCAGAAATTACATACATATCTTTCCTTAATTAACTGTGTATTCGTTGCACATCTTGGTTACATGTGTATGCTTGTACCAAGTTTTATTCTCAATTATTCTCCATATTTGATCACTCTGTTTCTCTTTCTTTACTTTCTAGTATTTTAACACCTTCCACAATGCAGTAGTTAAAATGTATTTCCGTAAATTCTCATTCATGGAATCAGTTTTCGTCAGGGTATGGAATTCAAGAGTATGGAGTAAGACCAATTTCTATGTACTCCATTTTGATATGGTCGTTCTTGTGTACGGCTCTATGCATAAAATATTCGAGGACGTGACGAAACCCAATGCCTCCTATCGTTTTCTCGAAATCGGTTGAGGTCTGAAATGCGATGCATATTACTATGTAGAGTTCCCCGCTTCGCTGCCCAAACCTTCTGCCGCAATAGGGCTCTGAACTGTAGAGCGAAACATGACGGTGAGTAACGTAACTATGTCAGCGCGTGAGAAACAGCGTGCTGTAATTAAATTTATAACCACAGAAAACGTACCTCCAATTGAAATCTATAGATGAATGAAAGCTGTGTACGGTGATGATTGTATCGACATCAGTAGTGTGCGATTATTGGTTGGTCGTGCTCATAATGGAGGAAACGGTAGTGTCAACCACACCGTGTGACGGAGCTCACCGACGCTGATAAAGTTCCAGACCATGCCGTCGGCATGCAAAATCATACCCATAATGTTTTGGGATGTTCTAGGTTTGGTGCATTTGTAATTCATGACATCGATCACCCTCCATACTGTCTAGACTTGGCTACGTACGGTTTTCATGTGTTCCCATAACTTAAAGAACACCATCGAGGAGATCACGTTTGCAGTGTAGAAGCTGTGCCAGCAGAGGTGACGTTGTTGCTACGTGAACAAAGTCAAACATTCTGCTGTGACGGAGTCAACAAACTGGTTTCTCGTTGGAATAACTATGTTCGTCGCCAGGGTGACTGTGTAGAGAAGTAAATAAGTAGACATGAAGAATAAAGATGTAGAATTTTAAGTTTGTTTTATTGAAACATCTTTAAGAGTTTTCTCATAAAATGTTCGGAGTCATTTCTTTTTAGCATGCCCTCGTACGTGCAATATCCCACAGTCGCCAGGGGCCAACAGAAATAATCACATACATGTTTCCTCCAGCAAACTCTCGCACATACTCGGATAGCTAGCTACGGAAACGACTATTCCTCCCGTGAGGCCTTAGCGAAATAACTAGTTTAGCCGAAATTCGAGTGCAACCAGGCTCTGCACGTAAATTCGTACGGCAGAGGAACAAGGTAACCTGAAAACTAGGAGCAGGGTGAATTTTGTTAGGACAAAACATGAAATTTCACGGTGTAGAGTATTGCCAAGACCGACAAGAGATTGGTTTAATCTTCCAAATGTACTGCAAAGCGATAATATCCTCCTATTTCCATCTATTGTACTGTATTTTTTTTCCTTGTTTTGCTACCTCAAGATATGACATTTCTGTCTCTTTATATATTGTAATTGTTTTACTGTTTGTATGTATATATTTATGCATTTATGTCGATGTATAATTGGTTGTTTTGTAAATATTATTTGTATTTTTACGCTGGGTCTTGCCTAGGGAAATCTATGCTATCGAACGAATTCATCGATAGGTCGTGTGGAGAATCAAAGTGTGTAGATCTTTGGTAGTGTTAACTCTGCCGCGTGGAGCGCGGGCTGGGCAGAGAGGGTGTGGCTGGGGTGGTACAGTGGAGCAGGTGTGTTGTGTGAAGCTCCCGCGAGTTGCCGCGCTTTCAGGGTTTGGCAGCATGTAATTGCGCTCGACTTGCGATGATAGTTTCTGACATGGTGTCGCGGATGGGAAGCATTAGCTGGCGCACATCAAGAGCCCGTTTCGTCTGGTGACCGTGTCGAGAAGAAGGCGCGCCAACATCCAGCTTCTGCAACAGCGACGGCCGACAATGAGTGACTGTCGCCACCTCCTCGATCGACGGCTTCAAACCTTCAATCAACCAACAAGGAAGACTGGAAGCACGTAAAGTTTTAGAACTGTATGGCAGACGTCAGCTTTTCAAACTTTTAAAATTGTTGCATCACAAAGTTACAGCAACTTAGCATGAACGTTTGTTGCTCATTGTCCCAATTGCATTACCAAGCAGTGTGCCTTCCTTTTCCGGAGTGAACCCGAGTGTCGTTGAAATTCAAACGCCAGCATCATTCGATTTCACTGCTTTAATTGCAAAGTTCAGTTAAGGTATTCATAGCTGGCTACAATATTTAGATTACACAAGCACAAATTAAGAGTGCGAGTTTTGTTACCGTATTTTAGCTTACCTGTGACTGCAGCTCAGCTTGGTACGTACTAAATTTTACTATTGTTAATTGTTCAGAATCATTTAATTCAAGTTCAAAGGTAAATCTCTTATTTCTAAATTGCGTAGATTCAAGTAGCTTTTGAAATGATTGTTGAGGTAGTCAAAGACTAACCGTATTTTACTGAATTTCGATGTGCTTCAGAAAGAAAGCTCACTATTAACTTCAGTCACTAAATTAACTTTCGATTTTCCGGTTTTATTAATTCTTTTGCTAAATGAAGTCAGAGTGTAGCGAAATTTATTACTTCTGACAAACTTTCAGTTTTCACACTACACGTGTCAACCTTCAGTTGCCACGCTTCTAGTGCTAATTATATGTGTAGTAACCTTTCTTTTTCAGTTACTATAGTAATTGTCCACAGGACTGGCGACCGTAATTTCCCTCAACTCTCAAATATCTAATTACCGCTAGTTAATTGTTAACGTAACGGCCACAAATTTACTTTATTTATTAACTTTACCCCTTTTCAAAATTAATTTCCACCAGTTTCATTTGCATTTTTCCTTTAATTTAGATGTAACCCTTTCCTTCCTTTATACCGACAGATTAACTTCGGTGACGATTGCTTTTCCCAAATTTCCATTAGGTACACGCGGTTTAATTTTTCACTGTCATTAAGGTTGATAAGCGAGGGGGACCTGGTGACAGGACAATCTTCGGATTTGAGGTTGTTCTGGACACGAATTTTGCATTGTGCATATCTCGTAACAAAGTATTGGTTACGTACAGGCCGTTACGTCAGCGAGAATAAGTAGTGGGAGTAATCCTAATTATATTTGAGATTTGGCAATTATATTGAAAATTATTAAAATGAGTGAAGGCAACAATTGCCAAAATTTGGTAGACTTGGATACGGAACAATCGGTCGAACAATGGAAAACGCGCACCGCGGTACCCATTGTTCAAGGGCAGGCGGCTAGCATGAAAGACGTGACCGCCGAAACGCAACAAAGAGCAGAAATGGAATTCCAAACTTTAGAAAATGTTTCGGAATCGGAAGTGAAAATCAAATCTGAATCCCTTGATGACGAATACGGGGGGGACAATTAAAGAGGAAGCCGCTACGGAAGTAAAACCGGTAGTTTCCGGGAATTTAACTGATTTATTGAATGTTTTGATTAACGAAATCAAGAGTCAATCGGCAGAAATTAAAGCTCTGTCTGCCAAGCAAGAAGATCAGGCTGTCAAGCAAGAAGCTCAGGCTGCCAAGCAAGAAGCTCAGGCTGCCAAGCAAGAAGCTCAGGGTGCCAAGCTAGAAGCTCAGTCTGAAAAAATTGAACGGATGCTAGACAATCAGAACAAAGCTATTAACGTTGTTAAAAACAATGTTGGCGTTGTTAACACAAAAGTTGATAAAATCAAAGAAGATATTGTTGTAATTAATACCGAAATCGGTAATCTTAAACAGGAAATGATAGGCGTTCAGGCGGAAATTGCGAGCATAAACACTCGTTTTTATTCCGAAAATAGCAGAATCGAGAAAAGTGTAGGAGAAGCAGTTGCTCCGATCATCGAGAATAAGGTGACGGAACAAATTCAATTAGTGAAAAAAGAGGATCAAAAGAAGGTGGATACTTTAAAGGCTTTAGTATCCGAAGTAGATACCAAAGTGACGAAGCAGGCTAATACCTGCGAAGAGAAAAAAAGGGAAGTAGAAACGCTTGTGACAACCACTTGCCAAGTAATTACGAGAGCTATGTGCCAATCTGTGCACATAGTTCGGAATTGTTGGCGAAAGAGGAGCGGTTCAACCCCTTGAAAAATGGCGGTATACACGCGACGGATTTCATTAAGAATTGTGAAAGAGTTTTACCCAGATCATGGACTAATGAGAGAAAAATTAATGCGGTTATTAATCTGCTGGCTGGTGATGCCAAGCGTTGAGGATTAAACCTCAACATTACGAACCTGACTTTTGACGAGTTTAAAAATTTGTTTTTGGCTGAATACTGGTAAGAGCAAAAACAGCAAAGATTCTGGCGCGAATTTGTCGTATCGAGGCCTTTCGATGCGAGTTCGCGCGGCTCGATGAAGGAGTATTGTGAGGGCTGGATCCGCAGGTTGGAATATTTGCGTGATCGCCGCACGGAATCCGAAATAGTCTGGGAACTCTACAGGAAGCTTCCAGATGACACAAAACGCTACGTAGGAAGCAATTACAGGACAATCAATGATTTTCTGGAAAGAGTTGAGGACGAGGACAATTGGCGCAATAGTCGCGGGTACCACAACAACCACAACAACGATAACCATGGAAATAATGCATACCGCAACCATGGCAGCAATAACAATAATGCTTCGGACCGTAATAACAATCGGTACAATGCAAATAATAAGAGGAATGACGGAAACCAGTATCATACTAACGTGATACGGGCTTCACAGGATAGTAATAACGCCAGAGGGTGCGATAAGCCGCCTCAGCAGCATCCGGAGAGCAGATCTGCTGGGACGAGACAGGGAAACCATTAGCCGCGCCGGTGAGGGGCCGCCCGGGCGTGGAGAAATTTTGGCGGCCCAATAACAGGAGAAAACCCAGGTGTCGGTGTTATGAAAATTCCGTATGGAATAATCAACGGCGGGAGAGTGTGCCAGTGTTAGGAGAAAGGAGTGCGCCCACAAATAGTATATCAGCTGTAGACACGGCAGTAGAAAATACATTCACTGTCTGTGAGAATGATTTAAGCAGTGTTCCAGAAATCGATTATAAAGTGGCAGCTGTAACACCCACAGCAGAACTGGAGATTGAGTTTAAGAATGATTCGCAATTATTGAGAGAAGATCAGATGTCGGATAACACGTTCGTCATTGAGCGAGGGGATGCAGAGAGGGATGAGGTCTGGTTAATGCAGTTCGGTCGCTTGTACGACGAACTAAGAGATTATAGGGGCCTGTACGGGAGGAGTGTTTATGGGGAGCGCGTGCAGGATTTGCCGCGTCTCGTCCCGCAGGAAGATAGTGTTTGTGAAGTGATAGAAAGTTCTGGCCATAGCCGGCAGACTTTACCAGAAATAGTTGATGTTGATGGGGAGCACGAGCAAGATTCGTCGTGTTTCGTCCCGCAGGAGTTAGATGTTGAAGTAGTAACGGAAAGTTCTGACCGTAACCGGCAGACCTTACCGAAAGTCGTAGTGGGAGAAGTAGCCGACCCATCTGACGCAAACCTCCAGTTTAAACATTGCGAGAGTATTAAGGAGAAAGATTACGAAAATTTTAGTGATGGCCGGACACGATTGGTAGAAAAGCACATAGATTACAGCGTGTATGAGGTTAGAGCTGACATTATACGGTCAGACGACAGCAGTGTGGGTTGCGCAGATCTAGAGGAAGTAATTGCAGATACTACTGGGCACATTTCTCCAGGTAGATTGGCAGATGAGATCAATCTGACCAAAGAGGAATCAACGAAGGTGACAATTAGTGAATTGATAGCAAAGCAACACTCACTAGTTGACGAGTTACAGGAAAAGGTTTCGGTATTGGAGGCGAAGCTACAAACTAAGCCTCAGGACAAACGTGTTGAAATTAAAACTGTATGTGAACAGAGGTTGAAAAAGCCGCCAGATAAGCCGGATTTAGGACCAAAGCCGGATGGTGTTTTTTGGAATGACCTGGATATAGACGAGGATTTACTGTGGGAAAATAAAGAAACAGTCGAGGATAAGTGTAGACAGATAGTAGTGTCTGTTAATATGCACGACCTACAACTAAATGTGTTGATTGACACCGGTGCAGAATTGAGTGCTGTATCTCGGAAAATACACTCCTGGAAATGGAAAAAAGAACACATTGACACCGGTGTGTCAGACCCACCATACTTGCTCCGGACACTGCGAGAGGGCTGAACAAGCAATGATCACACGCACGGCACAGCGGACACACCAGGAACCGCGGTGTTGGCCGTCGAATGGCGCTAGCTGCGCAGCATTTGTGCACCGCCGCCGTCAGTGTCAGCCAGTTTGCCGTGGCATACGGAGCTCCATCGCAGTCTTTAACACTGGTAGCATGTCGCGACAGCGTGGACGTGAACCGAATGTGCAGTTGACGGACGTTGAGCGAGGGCGTATAGTGGGCATGCGGGAGGCCGGGTGGACGTACCGCCGAATTGCTCAACACGTGGGGCGTGAGGTCTCCACAGTACATCGATGTTGTCGCCAGTGGTCGGCGGAAGGTGCACGTGCCCGTCGACCTGGGACCGGACCGCAGCGATGCACGGATGCACGCCAAGACCGTAGGATCCTACGCAGTGCCGTAGGGGACCGCACCGCCACTTCCCAGCAAATTAGGGACACTGTTGCCCCTGGGGTATCGGCGAGGACCATTCGAAACCGTCTCCATGAAGCTGGGCGACGGTCCCGCACACCGTTAGGCCGTCTTCCGCTCACGCCCCAACATCGTGCAGCCCGCCTCCAGTGGTGTCGCGACAGGCGTGAATGGAGGGACGAATGGAGACGTGTCGTCTTCAGCGATGAGAGTCGCTTCTGCCTTGGTGCCAATGATGGTCGTATGCGTGTTTGGCGCCGTGCAGGTGAGCGCCACAACCAGGACTGCATACGACCGAGGCACACAGGGCCAACACCCGGCATCATGGTGTGGGGAGCGATCTCCTACACTGGCCGTACACCACTGGTGATCGTCGAGGGGACACTGAATAGTGCACGGTACATCCAAACCGTCATCGAACCCATCGTTCTACCATTCCTAGACCGGCAAGGGAACTTGCTGTTCCAACAGGACAATGCACGTCCGCATGTATCCCGTGCCACCCAACGTGCTCTAGAAGGTGTAAGTCAACTACCCTGGCCAGCAAGATCTCCGGATCTGTCCCCCATTGAGCATGTTTGGGACTGGATGAAGCGTCGTCTCACGCGGTCTGCACGTCCAGCACGAACGCTGGTCCAACTGAGGCGCCAGGTGGAAATGGCATGGCAAGCCGTTCCACAGGACTACATCCAGCATCTCTACGATCGTCTCCATGGGAGAATAGCAGCCTGCATTGCTGCGAAAGGTGGATATACACTGTACTAGTGCCGACATTGTGCATGCTCTGTTGCCTGTGTCTATGCACTTGTGGTTCTGTCAGTGTGATCATGTGATGTATCTGACCCCAGGAATGTGTCAATAAAGTTTCCCCTTCCTGGGACAATGAATTCACGGTGTTCTTATTTCAATTTCCAGGAGTGTATTTGAGTTACTGAAAGACAGACCTGGTATCGTAGTTATGCCAGTAACAGGAGTGAAAATTATCGGTACTACTGGGAAAACCAGTAAACCGGTCACAAAACGGATATTTGTCAACTTCGAGATATGTGGAGCACGATTTGAACAAGAGTTTTTTGTCGTGCCAGACTTAACTACGGAAGTAATTATTGTGTTAGATTGGCTATTAAAGTACCATGCAGTGATTAATTGCGAAAGCAAGACTTTGACATGTACGTCACAAGATAAAGCAATAGTAGTTAGTTTTGACGAGGCAGGAGACGGTGTGCATAGGCAATACCAGCCTATACACATTGTTAACTGGCCGGATGACATTGACGTAGGAATGAATTTGAACTGCCGTAACGTGAGGAATCTCGGCATTGACAAAAATGTAGAAAGTGAATTGGAAGAGATAATCACATTCCCTCCACGGATTGACATTAGTATTGGTGTGAAAAAAGATCGTTTGCGAGAAGTAATGAAGCTAAAAGCCGATGCTCGCATACGTCGTAATGACACTAAAGCGCGTTTTGCTAAGTTTGCAATCGGAGACTTAGTACTTGTAAAAGCTCACGAGAAATCGAGCGAGACAGACAATGAAATCTCTAAATTTAAGTTTGTTTATAATGGACCATATAAAGTCATTGGTATACCTCACACAAATGCTTATTGCTTAGAGTATCCAAGCTCTGGAAAACTATTAGGTATACAGAATATTGTAGACTTGAAATTGTACCAACCTAGGATCGATTAATGGGTAATTTGTACAGTATGTAAATATAGAGTGTAAGATTTAGGGATGTGCCATGTTGCGATGCTTTTGCCTGACCTAGAGGCCATTAAAAAAGTTGTGATTAATAAGTAATTAATTTTGACTAAGTGATTTAAGGGTAACTGATTAGTAATCATCTGAAAAATCCAAGCTGCTAGTTTAAGTTTTCAGCTGAGTCACAGTAGATTAAGGAATGTAAATATGCTTTTGTAACTAGCTGTCAGATTTCATGAATGTGTGTTTTACTAGTCATTGCCAATGTACTTAGACGCTGTTTTAAGTTTCAGGCTAGTACATGCATGTGATGATGGACATTGTTGAGTTATCCACTATGATAGTATTAAGGGACTCCTTGAGATTACTCGGGAGTGAGTTTCTCCTAAAGAATTCAGTGAAACGGACGTTCTGGAAATATCATTAAAAGGGCGAGTGAGATCAAGCGTGTCGCACAGGCGGGCGCAACAATACTGGCGAGGCGGAGCCGCTGTCGGCTCTTGGGCCGCTGTCGGCTCTTGTGTCGCTGTCGGCCCTTGTGCCACTGTCGGCAATCTTTGTACTTGCGAGTACGGAAGGCGGAGTTGTTTTTCTTCCCGGACAGCTCATCTGAAAGAATTCTGCTGTCAATATTTATGTTTTTGTCGATCTGCTGTATATTATTTTCTTGTTTAGCGTGAAGTGGACTTTCATGGCGAGAGTATTAATTATGAAATAGGTTACATATAAAATGTGTATTCTGTGTAATTAATTATTAATTTGCGTATTTCGATATACCTGTTTTTTATTACCATGTACTCTGATTAATTTTGTAAATAGTATTCCATTTCTTAATAGTGTTACGAATTTTAATGATTTTGGAATGTCTAAACCATTTTCTATGTTTTCTAAGAATTTTAATATGTTGTCAACCTGTTTTATTTTGTGCAAGATGACAGAGTGGAATAAGATTAGGAGTATCTCCACTCAATTATTATGGTCTAAAAATTGATTTATGGTTAATTAGACGAATGCTAAATTTTGTTGATGTTTTGAGCATATGCATTTCCGCTGTTTCTTTTTTGGGACATTTTCTGAGTCGCTTTACGTTACACGAACATCCTCAGACAATGTGGGGCACGTGTAACGCCGGAAATGCATATCCTCATATTTCCATCTATTGTACTGTAACTTTTTTCCTTGTTTTGTTACCTCAAGATTTGACATTTCTGTCTCTTTATATATTGTAATTGGTTTACTGTTTGTATATATATATATATATATATATATATATATATATATATATATATATATATATATATATATATTTATGCATTTATGTCGATGTATAATTGGTTGTTTTGTAAATATTATTTGTATTTTTACGCTGGGTCTTGCCTAGGGAAATCTATGCTATCGAACGAATACATCGATAGGTCGTGTGGAGAATCGACGGCTTCAAACCTTCAATCAACCAACAAGGAAGACTGGAAGCACGTAAAGTTTTAGAACTGTATGGCAGACGTCAGCTTTTCAAACTTTTAAAATTGTTGCATCACAAAGTTACAGCAACTTAGCATGAACGTTTGTTGCTCATTGTCCCAATTGCATTATCAAGCAGTGTGCCTTCCTTTTCCGGAGTGAACCCGAGTGTCGTTGAAATTCAAACGCCAGCATCATTCGATTTCACTGCTTTAATTGCAAAGTTCAGTTAAGGTATTCATAGCTGGCTACAATATTTAGATTACACAAGCACAAATTAAGAGTGCGAGTTTTGTTACCGTATTTTAGCTTACCTGTGACTGCAGCTCAGCTTGGTACGTACTAAATTTTACTATTGTTAATTGTTCAGAATCATTTAATTCAAGTTCAAAGTTAAATCTCTTATTTCTAAATTGCGTAGATTCAAGTAGCTTTTGAAATGATTGTTGAGGTAGTCAAAGACTAACCGTATTTTACTGAATTTCGATGTGCTTCAGAAAGAAAGCTCACTATTAACTTCAGTCACTAAATTAACTTTCGATTTTCCTGTTTTATTAATTCTTTTGCTAAATGAAGTCAGAGTGTAGCGAAATTTATTACTTCTGACAAACTTTCAGTTTTCACACTACACGTGTCAACCTTCAGTTGCCACGCTTCTAGTGCTAATTATATGTGTAATAACCTTTCTTTTTCAGTTACTATAGTAATTGTCCATAGGACTGGCGACCGTAATTTCCGCCAAATCTCAAATATCTAATTACCGCTAGTTAATTGTTAACGTAACGGCCACAAATTTACTTTATTTATTAACTTTACCCCTTTTCAAAATTAATTTCCACCAGTTTCATTTGCATTTTTCCTTTCATTTAGATGTAACCCTTTCCTCCCTCTTTACCGACAGATTAACTTCGGTGACGATTGCTTTTCCCTAATTTCCATTAGGTACACGCGGTTTAATTTTTCACTGTCATTAAGGTCGATAAGCGAGGGGGAGGTTATAAGTCACCCACTATGACCTCAGTTTAGTGCTGTGTAATACCATATTTAGCCCTCATATCGATCTCAGTTCGTCCACGAAAAGAGCCCACAAATTTCTGCTGGATCACCAAGTCCTACTGCAGCCAATCTTTGTTAGATCCGCAGAGCTAATAAGATGCAGAGATGTTGTTTGACGCGATTCACCTGCTGCTGCAACAGTCCCAAGAATTTTCCATGGGATTAAAGTGGGGTACGTTTTTGGAATATTCGAGGTGTTACAAAGTGCCACAATGATTAGTCAGCAGACCAGGAACACACGTGAGCAGCGCTGGTGTCAAAAAATAAATGGTTCAAATGGCTCTGAGCACTATGGGACTTAACATCTGTGGTCATCAGTCCCCTAGAACTTAGAACTACTTAAACCTAACTAACCTAAGGACATCACACACATCCATGCCCGAGGCAGGATTCGAACCTGCGACCGTAGCAGTCGCGCGGTTCCGGACTGCGCGCCTAGAACCGCTAGACCACCGCGGCCGGGTTCGCTGGTGTCATAGGGTCATAGGGGACTAGATGTTCACAGCATACTCGTCATCGAAAATGGTAAAATATATATCCTTATTCATGATTACGTACAATGAATGAGATGGTACAAATCATGCAGCGAAAGACACCTCCAAAATATAACAGAACCATCTCCGGCCAGAACTACGCCCACCTAAATCCAAACTCTGCTCGAGCAGGCCATGAAAGCCCAACTGTATCGACCAGCCGCCGTGTCATCCTTATCCCACAGGCGTCGCTGGATGCGGATACGGAGGGGGACATGGTCAGCACACCGCTCTCCCAGCCGCATGTCAGTTTACGAGATCGGAACCGCTACTTCTGTCAAGTTTGCCTCACAAGGGCTGAGTGCACCCTGCTTGCCAACAGCGCTCACCAGACCAACTAAGCCCTTCAGACACTGCGAATTAACTGCGTCATTTGGCAGTCACTACAGTCGACGCCTTGCTTAATTTGAAAGGTAAAATTCTATTTCTCCGGACCAGACTAAACGCCCGTGGGTATCTAGCACAGTGTGACACATATAGTCACCACACTCCCGCTCCTGTTTATTATGCATTGTGACAGCGGCGCTCTAGGCGGACAGCAAGCTACACTCCTCAATGCGATGGCTGACGAGGGCGAATGGCACTGTTTATATCGATTTGTAATATACTATGAACAAGAGAGTTTTACAATTACGATATAAAAATCGACACTGACTAAAAATTGACACCACGTTTGTCATTCTTTCGTTTCCTAAATATTCTGGGATGTACGAATGCTATATTACACGGGAGCTTTTTTACGATTCTCTTGTAAGGTATGGATATTTAGTGAAGAATGTCATATTCTTTCAAGATTAAGGAAATGGCTAGTAAGCGGACCTTCTGCACGATGACGTCGTATATCTACTCAGTAATGTGAAGTTTCGTCACTACATGTCCAATCAACACAGAAGAACGGAACAGGTGTCGAATGCAATACCTACTTTATTTAACATACCGAATTAGCTGCCACATCTGTAGCTGAAGATAAAACCACACTGTTGTGATAGTAAAACGTAGAAAGCAATAATTCTTTTCCGAACACCGACGAAATCAATCCCACAATTTTTGCTACATATGAGCCACAAAAGGGTAACAAACTTAAACACCCTCGCTTTCGAAGCAAAAATAATTGCATTTGCTAAAATGTTCGTGTATTAGAAAGAAGAGTGAAATCTACGAATATGCTAATCATTATACTCCATAAAAAGTTGTCACGTGTCAAGCAAAGAGCCTAACATTATGAAAACAGACAAGAACAGAAATATATGGTTCTCGTGCACAAAATGTGTGTTTATATTCTCTTGCTTTCAGTTTTTCTTAATTTTGATTTCATTGCCCTCACGTCATGTGGGAGATAGGTGGGTTGTCGGAGGTACAATACTCTGCTCTTAACCAGATTCACCCCGTCGGTGGGTTGCTTGCGTGCTTCAGCGATACAGATAGCCATACCATAGGTGTAACCACAACGGAGGGATTTCTGTTTGAGAGGTCAGACAAACACATGGTTCCTGAAGAGGGGCAGCAGCCTTTTCGATAGTTTAATCCGAGTACTTCGCACTTGGTCGTCCACTCTCATTATTCTCTGTACACTCTTGTATGTACTCTATGTTATCCGTCTCTCCCTGTATGTCATCCGTATTTTTCTCTGCCAGGTCGACAGTTCCTATGGACGTATCTTGATTTTCCTTTAGTCTTGCTTCCATAATCAATCGCGACATCAGGTTATTTTTCTGGCCTTCACTTTTCATAAAGTCAAATTGATCGTCATCCAACACATCCTGAATTTTCTATTAAATTGTTCTATATATTATTCTTGTCAAGAAATTGGATACATGAGTGTTAAGCTGATTGCACGGTAACCCTCGCACTTATCAGCTCTTGTAGCCTTCAGAACTGTGTGGACGTTGTTTTTCCGAATGTCGTATGGTATGTCGCCAGACGCACACAGTCTGCACACCACCGTGAATAATCGTTTTGTTGCCAGTTCCGCAGTGATTTTCAAATTCTGATGGAATGTTACCTATCGCTTCTCTCTTATCTGCCAGCCAGGTGGCCGAGTGGTTCTAGGCGCTACAGTTTGGAACCGCGCGACGCTGCGGTCGCAGGTTCGAATCCTGCCTCGGGCATGGATGTGTGCGATGTCCCTAGGTTAGTTAGCTTTAAGTAGTTCTAAGTCTTAGGGGACTGATGACCTCAGCAGTTAAGTCCCATAGTGCTCAGAGCCATTTTTTCTCTCTTGTCTGATCTTAAGTCCTGCAAAGCTCTCCTAAAACTGATTCTAGTACCGGCCGCCATATCTCTTCTAAATCGACTCCTCTTTCTTCTTCCAACACATGAGACAAATCTGCCACCTCACAGAGCCCTTCAATGTACTCTTTCCACCTATCCGCCCTCTCCTCTGCGTTTAACAGTGGTATTCCCGTTGCATTCTTGCTACCAACCTTGCTTTTAATTTCACCGAATGTTGTTCTGACTTTCCTATGTACTAAGTCAGTCCTTCCGATAATCATTACCTGTTCTATTTCTGGACATTTTTAATGCATTCATTTCTTCTTAGCTTCCCTGAACTTCCTAATTATTTCATTCCTCGTCGTCTGTTTTCTGTATTCCTGAATATCGTGGAACATTTTTGTACTTCCTTCTTTTATCGATCAGCTGAAGTATTTCTTCTGTTACGCATGGTTTCCTTGCAGTTACCTTCTTTGTAGCTATGTGTTTCTTTCCTACTTCCATGATTGCCGTTTTTAGAGATGTCCATTCCTCTTCCACTGTACTGCCTACTGAGCTATTCCTTACTGCTGTAGCTATAACTTCGTGAACTTCAAGCGTATGTCATCATTCATTAGCACTTCTGCATCCCTCTTTTTTCGTATTGTTTCTTCCTGAGTAATCTCTTAAACTCCAGACTATTCTTCATCAGAACTGTTGTGAACTGAGTCTGCATCTGCTCCTGGGCACGCTGTAGAATGCAGTAGCTGATTTCGGATTCTTCGTCTGTCCATGACGTGATGTAACTGAAATCTTCCTATAGTTTTTCCTAAGTTTACCTCCTCCTCTTGTGATTCTTGAACAGAGTATTCGCTATTACTATTTGAAGTTTGTTACAGAAATCAATTTGCCTGTCTCCTCTCTCATTCCTTGACCCACGTGCACATTCTATAACCTTTCCTTCTAATCCTTCTCCAACAACTGTATTCCTCTCCCCTATGACTATTAGTTTTTCTTCTCCCTTTCAATATCCTCATATACATTCTCTGTGTCTTGATCTTCAGCTTGAGACGTCGGCATGTTTACCTGGACTATCTTTGTCAATGTTATTTTGCTATCGATTCTGATAAGAACATCGCTATCCCTGAACTGTTCACAGTAATACACTTTCTGCCCTACCTTGCTGTTTATAACGAATCCTACTTCCTTTATATCATTTTCTGCTGCTGTTGATGTTAGCCTACACTCATCTGAACAAAAATCCTTGTCTTCCTTGTATTTCACTACATCGACAGGTACCGCGTCTAATTGAGCCTACACATTTCTCTTTTGAGATTTTATAGCTTCTATATCACGAAAAACTTCTGACATTACATAGCACGACTCGTAGAACGTTATCCTTTCGTTGGTTATTCACTCTTGTTTTTCATGGTCACGTCACCATTGGCAGTCGCCTCCAGGAAATCCGAATGGGGGCTATTCGGGAATCTTTTGTTAATGGAGAGTCATCATGACACTTTTTCAATTGCATGCCATATTTTCTTTGGATACATGTTATGTATCTTTAATGCAGTGGTTTCCATTGCCTTCTGCATCCTAATGCCGTTGGTCATTGCTGATATTTCTGCCTTTAGAGGCAATTTAGTCAAAGGAATCGCAAATGTACTTTAAATGTTTATTGACTGACAATGGAGAAGAGCCAAATATAAACACCAATAGCAATGACATTTTAGACATGATAAAAGTGGAAGAACTGCAAAAGTTGATCCACGTAAGAAAAAAGAAAACATAAATTCGCCATGCACTGATAGTGCAAAGAGAAAGTCATGAATATTCACATGTACCAGATGAAAGAAATAAAGCTTTCGTATGTCCTATTTAGAAGAACGGCGAGAAGTCACAGTGAACTACTTTAGCGAGGAATATGTCTCCCATATGCCTGTTAGAAACTGCTAAAACTATAAGTAAGAGATTACTACCAGTAGTGGATGCACGTATGTTAGAGGTACAGTATGATTTCAGAAAAGGCAAATCGTGTTCTGATTGTCTTTTCACTTCGTCACAAACTACTGACAAAAAAGGAGAATTCACCTTACCAGTTTATTATGTTCTCATAGATTACGAGAAGATATTTGACTGTGTAAAGCGGAAAATTCTACGGGAATCATTAAAGGAAGTGGAAGTTACAACACATCTGATTACGGAAATTAATGAATTATACGAAAGTAATGTTATGAAGATCCGTACTGTGAGGAATGGAACAGAAAAAGCCGACAGTAAACAACGCGTTAGACAACGCTACCCGCTGCCACCCATGCTTTTCAATGTTTATATCGACGATATGATTCATAAATGATTGACAGGATTAAAAAAGACATTAACAAATTATAATTTTAGTTCATGACACTGGTTCTTTTGCCAGTATCAGTTCGTACTAGAAAAATCTGAACACGTGTTTCAAGCTGTATTAGAAACATTGTGTCAAATTATCGCTAAATGCTAATGGGAATTTCGATAGTTGGCAGATAAAGAACTGCAAATCATAAGAGCCAAGACTGTTAGAGGTGACCAAAAAATTCACTGAGTAAGAAAGTTTAAATACCCAGGGTTCAGATATGTATATCGCAAATTAGAAAATTTAGAGCAAACATTGGCCAGATTCAGACATTTCAGTGGAACCATTTAAGATACCATGAAATATACAATAAGGAAAGAAATACTAATGAAACAGTACAAAGTGATAAACTTCCCTTTGATACTCTGTTCTATTGAATAATGGAGCATAACATGACGTGTATTGCAATAAATCGGATCATCAGAGATGAAATTCCTCAGCTTTGTAGCAGGATGTAGGCCAGTGGACCATAATATAAACAGAGATGTTAGACAAGAGCGAAACAGGGAAACCACTACAGCTACAATTGAAATACACAGACAACTGGAAAGATAATGGTTAACGTATGACAACTGATAGGATAACTAAAGCTGCAACATGGTATAACCCAATACCATAGATAAACTCTGGACGTCGTTTAAAGAGATTGCGTGAGAAATTCTGGGTGGAAGAGGCCTAAAGGCGTAAACTTTGAAGGCGATGACGGAGATGATGTTGAGAGATTTCGAGGAGGAGATGTAACACTTATGAAGCTCCTTTTCGTATGTGTGAATCGCTTTCGTATCTACACTCATGCTCATAAATTAAGGATAACTGCAGAATGTGGCGCCACACAAGGGGCACTACACAAAACTGGCGCTAATAGCATAGGCACATAGGGAACACACACGACACAGATCTGTATGTCCACGGTACTGGTGGTAAGTTGAGAAAACCGTCCGGAAACACATGTGCTACAAACCGTCACTGTTTCCTGCGCATGTATCCCGGCATCTATATGGGATATGATCACCATGCACACGTACATAGGCCACACAACGGGTTTGCATACTCAGGATCAGGTGGTTGAGCAGCTGCTGGGGTCTAGCTTCTCTTTCTTGCACCAGTGCCTGTCGGAGCTCCTGCACAGTCGTACGGGATTGAAGACGTGCAGCAATACGTCGACCGAGAGCATCCCAGACGTGCTCGATGGGCTTTAGGTCTGGAGAACAGGCAGGCAACTCGATTCGCCTGGTATCTTCTGTTTCGGGGTACTCCTCCACGATGGCAACGAAGTGGCACCGTGCGTTATCATCCATGAGGAGGAAGGTGGGACCCACTGCACCCTTGAAGAGGAGGACATACTGGTGCAAAATGACGTCCCGATACACATCACCTGTTAAAGTTCCTCTGTCAAAGACATGAAGGGGTGTACGTGCACATATCATAATCCCACCCCACACCATCAAACCACGACCTCCATACAGGTCCCTTTCAAGGACGTTAAGGGGTTGGTATGTGGCTCCTTGTTCATGCCAGATGAACACCCGACGAGAATCACTGTTCAGACTATATAGGGACTCGTCCATGAACATAACCTGGGACCACTCCCCCAATCACTACGTACTGTGTTCTTGACACCGGGCTTTACGACTCTCCTGTGACCAGGGGTCGGTGGGATGCACCTTGCAGATTTCCGGGCGAATAAACCATGTCTGTTCAGACGTCTGTAGATTGCGTGTCTGGAGACAACTGTCCCAGTGGCTGCAGCAAGGTCCCGAGCAAGGCTACCTGCAGTACTCCGTGGCCGTCTGCGGGCACTGATGGTGAGATATCGGTCTTCTTGTGGTGTTTTAAACTGTGAACGTCCCGTACTGTTACGCCTGTACACGTTTCCTTTCTCCTGCAATCGTTGCCATAATCTTGAGCTCACACTTCGTAACACATGGAGGACCCCTTCTGTGTTTGACCAGCCTCCAGTTTCCCTAGCATTCAACCCCTCATAACGTCATAAATATGTGTGCTTTGAGCCATTTTCAACACACAGTCGCCATTAGCACGTCTGAAAACGTCTGCACTCTTACTCGCTGCACCATACTCTGACATGTACCAACACACCTCTGCGTATGTGGACTGCTGCCAGTGGCACCGTGCGACGACCGCAGGTAAATGTAGGGCATGGTCATACCCCAAGGTGATTTAAACACTCAAACTGCCTACCAGAGCGTTGTTTCTCCATGTATCAGCATTATCCGTAATTTATGAGCATGAGTGTATAAAAGTCTACACAGTCTGGAATGGTCATATCTCTTCCCATCTTCGACGATTGTAATGAAGTTAACACAGCTGTTTCACTGGAGAATACTGAAGTCGCAGTTAACATTGGTGAAAACGATCCGCACGATCAGATTTGAATCGTTACCACCCATTTAATACAGCAAATCAAGAATCAGTAATATCTGTACTCTCTTGTCTCTTATGACGACTTACGTCGCCTGAAAATGTGATTTTCGGTTGACGTACCTCCAGAAACTACTTGAATATATTTGCAGTCCTACGTGAAAAGTAAGGAGGAAATGAAAATATTAACCAACTCTACCGGTAACAAAATTTTATAGGCCAGATAACTACCAATTAGCTGTTCAGTGTTAATCTGCGACAATCAGTTAAATTCATTTCACTCCCAATTTTCATACTTTGTTCTATGTAACTGTGTGCCGCCCATTTAATACATTTGCCTGATGAAACATTACGATAAACAGAAAGCAAGATTGATAGGTACAAATTTGCTAATTTAAGGGGCAATTGGCGCTGAATTTTCCCTGTAAGCCAGGGAAAATACGTGGTATCCTGCGGTCGGCAGGATGTACTTGGTTAGTTAGGTTTAAGTAGTTCTGAGTTCTAGGTGACTGAAGACTTCAGACGTTAATTCCCAAAGTGCTCAGAGCTATTTGAACCATTCTGTATCCCACACGCAATAACATCAAGAATTACAACAATTCTTGTAAAAACCAGATAGGAGTAGAAGACGAAAGAAAATAATGACCAAAATACTTCTCTACCAATTACATAGATACAAAGCGCTTCTGAATGCTACTGCGAGTGTCTACTATGCTACAGCCGGCGTAAGTATTGGCCGGAGCTTCCTAGCTGTAGGTACACATTGCCGGTCTGACTCTCCTGGCGTGCTTATAACGCCGATTCGCCGGAGTGCCACACATAGTCACATGAGTTCCACTTAATAGATCACTGTCGCATGTGTTTTCGAGAAGTCCTTCGCGTTTATGCGGAAAACCGGTTACTATTTACATCCACTGGCGATGTTTCAAATTCAGCTCCTGAGAGGTTGCCGGCAGCCCACCTTGCTTGACTGTTGTGCAGACGCTCTAACTGGTAAGGAGACGCTACGACATTTCTGCCCCTGGAAAAAGAATGCACAGCACCACGAACATCCATAGGAGTAGGGGTGTCCTCACCGATGTCCATTGGTTCGAGTCCGGCAGGGGCCGGAGGCGGTGACACAGCAGGAGCAGCTGGCGGCGGAGAAAGCTTATGTGTCGGAGGCGGAAGCGGAGGTTCCGTAAAAGGGTGGTTGGCGATAGGCACTGGCAATCCCCTGGCGCACCGTGGTCCACGAGACGGAGACACAGCTGGTTGATGGGCCAGCGGGCGGCAGAACCGTCGGCCCACTGGAGAGATGCGATCGCCCGGCGGCAGAGCATGGTGATGACTGCAGGTGCCCAGAGCGCCCGTAGATCAGAGAAGATCCGTGCCCAGACCTCCTGCCCGACGTCGAAGGAGTGCACTGTCCCAGTGATGATGAGACGCAAAATATTTTGATGAATCAGCCTCAGTTGCACAAATTTTCTGGTCTTTACCAGGTTTCGACTAAATTAACCTATCCTTCTTCAGAAACATAAAATTACTATAACATGCCTGAGTAAGGCACAGTCAACATTAAAATTAAAACCTACAGCACCGTGGTACCATGTCAACATTGTACCACGGTACTACAGGTTTCAATTTTAACGTGGTACCACGGTACTATAGATTTTAATTTTAATATTGACTGTGACTTACTCAGGCATGTTATAGTAACTTTACACTTCTGAAGACGGCTAGATTAATTTAGCCAAAACCTGGTAAAGACAAAATTTCTGCAACTGAGGCTGATTCTTCAAAATATGAGTCTATCACAGTTGATGACGGGGCTGCAATATGCTAAAAAGTCTTAGGATGAGAAGCCTCTGGAACAAGGACAGATAAGGGAGAGCGGAATGGTCGACCGTGAAATATCTCCACTGGACTGTTCCCGGCATCGGGTGCGGTGCTGTATTTGGCTAATAAAAGAAGCACGGTCTCGTTCAGCGGGTGATCGCTCAACAGATTTTCGACCTGGATCTTCAAAGTCCACACAAAACGTTCTGCTCGGCCATTTGACGCAGGGTGAAATGGAGTAGTATGGACGAGGGAAATTCCATTGGCAATACAGAACTGCTTAAACTCGGGCGAAGTAGCTGTGGACCGTTATCCGTAATGATCGTTTTGGGGAGTCCCTCGAGAGGAGCTGGATAATTTTGGTAGTGGTGTTCATCATGCAGAAGACATAGGGATATCCCCACAAGGAGCCCATCAGTATAAGCCGCTGTGAACCATGAAACGGCACTGCGAAACCCAAACAGAGATGATTCTAGGGAGCAGAAGCATCCCCTCACATGTTCGGCACTTGGTGCAGGCTGAAATGATGGATGCAAAGTCTTTATCCACACCGGACCAATAAAGATTAGAGCGGGCAAGCCTTTTGGTGAAGAAGATGCCCCATGGCTAGCGTGGAGCAGGTCGAGAACACGACGGAGCATGCATGTGATATGACCAACTGGGGAATGTCTGAATCACTATATAAAAGGATGACGCCACTGCCGATGATCCCAAAAATGCTGGGCCTCTGCATCGCGGATGCTACGATGGCTGGTCGGGCAACTCGCAGCGATTTGACGATGGAGAGCTTGGAGCGTCTGATCCTGAGCAGTCGCCCACCGGGCAGCATCAGCATTCAACGATGGCGCGTCCTGAACTGCGTCTACGTCCGGTTCCACATGGATAAATACAAAGGGGGAGGCGTCAAACTCACGGTCCACCCCAATATGCAGCCGGGACAGAAAATCCGCGTCGCCGGGAAGAGAACCCAACACAAGAGGCGGCGAGCTGTCCATGTGGGCATTGTGGCACCAGGGTTAAACAAAGAAACCAAAAGGTAGTGGTCGGTCTGCAGCGTGAAATGACGACCATACACGAAATCGTAGATTTTCTTCAGGCCGAAAACCAGACCAAAAGCTTCCTTTTAAATTTCACAATATTTGGTTTGAGAGTCTGTCAATTTTTTGGATGCGAAAGCCACCGGCCTCTCAGCACCGTTGACCACTTGCGAGAGGACCCCATCCAGGCCATAGTCCACATCGGCCTCGGCGGTGACGATGAGGGGCAGGGAAGGATCGTAATCGGCCAGACAAGGAGGGCCGGAGAGAGCTGACTTGCGACGTGTGAAAGCATGCTCACACGCCGTGTTCCAAACCTAACGCGCACCTTTACGCAGTAGCCCGGTCAGGGGTGCTGAAACTTCGGCGGCGTGGGGTATAAAACGCCGATAATAGCTGATTTGACCGAATACGGATTGCAATTGCTTCACGTTTGTAGGAGGAGGCAGGTTTTGAATCACTTCGACATACACTCCTGGAAATTGAAATAAGAACACCGTGAATTCATTGTCCCAGGAAGGGGAAACTTTATTGACACATTCCTGGGGTCAGATACATCACATGATCACACTGACAGAACCACAGGCACATAGACACAGGCAACAGAGCATGCACAATGTCGGCACTAGTACAGTGTATATCCACCTTTCGCAGCAATGCAGGCTGCTATTCTCCCATGGAGACGATCGTAGAGATGCTGGATGTAGTCCTGTGAAACGGCATGCCATGCCATTTCCACCTGGCGCCTCAGTTGGACCAGCGTTCGTGCTGGACGTGCAGACCGCGTGAGACGACGCTTCATCCAGTCCCAAACATGCTCAATGGGGGACAGATCCGGAGATCTTGCTGGCCAGGGTAGTTGACTTACACCTTCTAGAGCACGTTGGGTGGCACGGGATACATGCGGACGTGCATTGTCCTGTTGGAACAGCAAGTTCCCTTGCCGGTCTAGGAATGGTAGAACGATGGGTTCGATGACGGTTTGGATGTACCGTGCACTATTCAGTGTCCCCTCGACGATCACCAGTGGTGTACGGCCAGTGTAGGAGATCGCTCCCCACACCATGATGCCGGGTGTTGGCCCTGTGTGCCTCGGTCGTATGCAGTCCTGATTGTGGCGCTCACCTGCACGGCGCCAAACACGCATACGACCATCATTGGCACCAAGGCAGAAGCGACTCTCATCGCTGAAGACGACACGTCTCCATTCGTCCCTCCATTCACGCCTGTCGCGACACCACTGGAGGCGGGCTGCACGATGTTGGGGCGTGAGCGGAAGACGGCCTAACGGTGTGCGGGACCGTAGCCCAGCTTCATGGAGACGGTTGCGAATGGTCCTCGCCGATACCCCAGGAGTAACAGTGTCCCGAATTTGCTGGGAAGTGGCGGTGCGGTCCCCTACGGCACTGCGTAGGATCCTACGGTCTTGGCGTGCATCCGTGCGTCGCTGCGGTCCGGTCCTAGGTCGACGGGCACGTACACCTTCCGCCGACCACTGGCGACAACATCGATGTACTGTGGAGACCTCACGCTCCACGTGTTGAGCAATTCGGCAGTACGTCCACCCGGCCTCCCGCATGCCCACTATACGCCCTCGCTCAAAGTCCGTCAACTGCACATACGGTTCACGTCCACGCTGTCGCGGCATGCTACCAGTGTTAAAGACTGCGATGGAGCTCCGTATGCCACGGCAAACTGGTTGACACTGACGGCGGCGGTGCACAAATGCTGCGCAGCTAGCGCCATTGGACGGCCAACACCGCGGTTCCTGGTGTGTCCGCTGTGCCGTGCGTGTGATCATTGCTTGTACAGCCCTCTCGCAGTGTCCGGAGCAAGTATGGTGGGTCTGACACACCGGTGTCAATGTGTTCTTTTTTCCATTTCCAGGAGTGTATTACATAGAGGCGTGTAGGCAGCGGGCATCAATCGTAAACCCGAGATAATTGACCCCTACGCAAAAATTTCACACTTCGCTGTCTGGCAACGCAGGTTAGCCTGGGAAAAAATCTGAAACATCCTGTCCAGCTTCTCCACGAGGTCCACCGCGGACGAGCCAATAACGACGACATCGTCCAGACAATCTGCCGCACCGGGCACCTGGCGCGTGAGGCGTTCCAAATAATGTTGGAAAATAGCGGGGGCGCTGGCAGTGCCAGCGGTTGTACTGCAAAAGGCCACACGAGGTATTGATGACTAGGATCTGCTGCGATTCTTTTCTCCAGTGGCAGCCGGAAATAAGAATCGCGCAAATCAATTTTGGAGGAAACTATTAAGCCCGCAAGACGAATGAGTGTGTCATCCACCGATGGCACTGGATATGCATCGATGGCGGACTGAGAATTGACCATGACCTTCAAATCGCCACAGATGCGTAAAGCACCGTTCGGCTTCTCGACTGTCGCGATAGGCGTCGTTCAGCGACTGTGCGCTACGGGACAAGGGATGCCTTCGTCTTGTAAGCGGACAAGTTCCACCTGGAGCCTAACTCGCGGAGCAAAGGGGACCGGGCGGGCCTTAAAAGAACGATGGACAGCAGAGGGAAGAAGCTGAATATGCGCTGTGAAACCCTTCACCCCGGCTGTGCAGGATGAGTACAACGTTTCGTATTTGCTGAGGAACGGGGCCAGGAGGGTATCCCAGGAGGAGATCGAAACCGTCTGTATCTCGTCCTGCACTGATAAACCCAGACTACCAAAAATGTCCACAACCAGAAGGTTAGTAGCGCCGGGAGAGCGGTGAAGGAACGACGGTTGTAAGAGACTTCTGTGGAAAAAACGCCATCGACTGATATAAATAGGGTTTTTACTAAACTAAAAAAAAAAGCCGGCCGGAGTGGCCGAGCGGTTAAAGGCGTTACAGTCTGGAACCGCACGACCGCTACGGTCGCAAGTTCGAATCCTGCCTCGGGCATGGATGTGTGTGATGTCCTTAGGTTAGTTAGGTTTAAGTAGTTCTACGTTCTAGGGGACTTATGACCACAGCACTTGAGTCCCATAGTGCTCAGAGCCATTTTTTTAAACTAAAAAAGGCACAAGTGTACGGGGATAAAGTCGTACTGCCAAAGTATTGGTATGTGGCACCATCTACAATAGAAACGGACGATACGATTGTAAGACGTATATATTTCTATTGTCTATTGTCAAACCACAATTTATGAAAGAGTTTCATATAGTTTTGTTAGTAGGATTCAGTAGGAATAATTAATATTTGTCAGTTTGGAAATAATTGTGGTAGCAGGGAATGTGTGCACCAATGTATTGTTGGCGGGAGAGACCGCACATTGATATAATTTTGAAAACGCCGGGAGATACCGCGTATTGTTACATTTTAAGAAAAGAGCGGGAAAGACCGCGCGTTGATACATTTTGTAATGGTAGCAGGGCTTGTCTGCACCAGAAACCATTGTTCGTGGTAGAGACCGCACTTTAGCGGTCGTAGGAAGTCGGTAGCTGGCGAGATGTGAAGCGAGTCGGTAGCATGTCTGAAGCGAGAGGTTGAGAGGAGCGGTGTGCCTGCCAGCCACCAGCTATGATTTACAAGTGATTATAAACGGATGTACAGAGACAGAACTCATGACTTCAAATGCGAACATTTTTAGGTTAGGCTTTACCGTGACTGTTACTGACATTAAATGAAACAACAAGTTCACTGTTACCTGTCACCGTTTTATTTATTTCCACGACACGTTTCGAAGGTTTAAACCTCTATCATCGGTTGGATTTACATTAGTAAGTATTACATTTGTGTGTGTGTTGTGTTACGATTTTTGGAGGAACCTGTGGCACTGCCCAGTGGAGAAACAAGACACTATTTTAGAATATGGTTTAGGACAACCTTTGACAAAAAATTAAACTGATATCTAATGGTAAACATTAAATAAGTAAACTAGAGTACCTTCAGACGTCACAGGTTCCTTTTGCTGTCATAACACGTCACATGTATACTGCCATATTTGTAAACAAATATGGCGTCTGGAATCAGCTGGGTGCAAGGTTCGTATAGCAGAAGAGAAGATAATCGCAAAGTGCAAAGAATATACATCGTAACAACATTATTACAGAATAATTATATTTTATATCCTCTCTACTTCGCCCATCATCAGTTATTTTGCTCCCCAAATTGAAAACTCCCTTACTACTTTAAGTGTCTCATTTCCTAATCTAATTCCCTCAGCAACACCCGACTTAATTCGACTACATTCCATTATCCTCGTTTTGCTTTTGTTGAAGTTCATCTTATACCCTCCTTTCAAGACACTGTCCATTCCGTTCAACTGCTCTTCTAAGTCCTTTGCTGTCTCTGACAGAATTACAGTGGCATTGGCGAACCTCAAGGTTTTGTTTCTTCTCCATGGATTTTAATAGCTACTCCGAACTTTTCTTTTGTTTCCTTTATTGCTTGCTCAATATACAGAATGAATAACATCGGGGATAGGCTACAAACCTGTCTCGCTCCCTTCCCAACCACTGCTTCCCTTTCATACCCCTCGACTCTTATAACTATCATCTGCTTTCTGTACAAATTGGAAATAGCCTTTCGCTCTCTGTATTTTACCCCTGCCACCTTCAGAATTTGAAAGAGAGTATTCCACTCAATATTGTCAAAAGCTTTCTCTAAGTCTACAAATGCTAGAAACGTAGGTTTGCCTTCCCTTAATCTTTCTTCTAAGATAAGTCGTAGGGTCAGTATTGCCTTACATGTTCCAACATTTCTACGGAATCCAAACTGATACTCCCAGCGTTTGGCTTCTATCAGTTTTTCCAATCCTCCGTAAAGAATTCGCGTTAGTATTTTGCAGCTGTGACTTATTAAACTGATAGTTCGGTAATTTTCACATCTGTCAACACCTGCATTCTTTGGGATTGGGATTATTATATTATTCTTGAAGTCTGAGGGTTTTTCGCCTGTTTCATACATCTTGCTCATCAGATGGTAGAATTTTGTCAGGACTGGCTCTCCCAAGGCTGTCAGTAGTTCTAATGGAATGGTGTCGACTCCGGGGGCCTTGTTTCGACTCAGGTCTTTCAGTGCTCTGTCAAACTCTTCACGCAATATCCTATCTCCCATTTCATCTTCATCTACATACTCTTCCATTTCCATAATATTGTCCTCACGTACATCGCCTCTATAAACTCCTTCCTCCTTTCTGCTATCCCTTCTTTGCTTAGAACTGGGTTTCCATCTGAGCTCTTGATATTCATGCAACTGGTTCTCCTTTCTCAAAAGGTCTCTTTAATTTTCCTGTAGGCAGTATCTATCTAACCCCTAGTGATATGCGCCTCTACATCCTTACATCTGTCCTCTGGCCATCCCTGCCTAGCCGTTTTGCACTTTCTGTCGATCTCATTTTTGAGACGTTAGTATACCTTTTTGCCTGCTTCATTTCCTCCTTTTATCAATTAAATTCAATATTTCTTCTGTTACCCAAGGGTTTCTACTAGCTATTTACCTATTTGATCCTCTGCTCCCTTCACTATTTCATCCCTCAAAGCTACCCATTCTTCTTCCACTGTATTCATTTCCCCCATTCCTGTCAATTGTTCCCTTATGCTCTCCCTGAAACTCTGTACAACCTCTGGTTTAGTCAGTTTATCCAGGTCCCATCTTCTTAAATTCCCACCTTTTTGCAGTTTCTTCAGTTCAATCTACAGTTCATAACCAATAGATTGTGGTCAGAGTCCACATCTGCCCCTGGAAATGTCTTACAATTTGAAACCTGGTTCCTAAATCTCTGTCTTACCATTACATAATCGATCTGATACCTTTTAGTATATCCAGGGTTCTTCTATGTATACAACCTTCTTCCATGATTGTTAAACCAAGTGCTAGCTATGATTAAGTTGTGCCCTGTGCAAAATTCTACCAGGTGGCTTCCTCTTTCATTTCTTAGCCCCAATCCATATACACCTACTACGTTTCCATCTCTCCCTTTTCCTACTACCGAATTCCAGTAACCCATGACTATTAAATTTTCGTCTCCTTTCACTACCTGTGTAATTTCTCTTATCTCATCAGACATTTCACCCATTTCTTCGTCATCTACAGAGCTAGTTGGCATATAAACTTGTACTACTGTAATAGGCGTGGGATTCGTATCTATCTTGGCCACAATAATGTGTTCACTATGCTGTTTGTAGTAGCTTACCCGTACTCCTTTTTTTTAAATTCATTATTGAACCAAATCCTGCATTACCCTTGTTTGATTTTGTATTTATAACCCTGTATTCACCTGACCAAAAGTCTTGTTCCTCCTGCCACCAAACTTCACTAATTCGCACTATATCTAACTTTAACCTATCCATTTCCCTTCTTAAATTTTCTAACCTACCTGCCCGATTAAGGGATCTGACATTCCACGCTCCGATCCGTAGAACGCCAGTTTTCTTTCTCCTGATAACGACGTCCTCTTGAGTAGGCCCCACCCGGAGATCCGAATGAGGAACTATTTTACCTCCGAAATATTTTACCCAAGAGGACGCCACCATCATTTAATCATACAGTAAAGCTGCATGCCCTCGGGAAAAATTACGGCTGTAGTTTCCCCTTGCTTTCAGCCGTTCGCAGTACCAGAAAAGCAAGGCCATTTTGGGTAGTGTTACAAGGCCAGACTGTTGCCCCTGCAACTACTGAAAAGGCTGCTGCCCCTCTTCAGAAACCACACGTTTTTCTGGTCTCTCAACAGATACCCCTCCATTGTGGTTGCACCTACGGTACGGCTATCTGCATCGTTGAGGCACTCAAGCCTCCCCACCAACGGTAAGGTCCATGGTTCATAGGGGGGGGAGGGAAGTATCGGAGGCGAAAACTGTAGAAGGAGACCAAGAGGTGATAACCATAAGCTGATTCATATGGATGTAGTTTGGCAGCAGTTTCTTTGCAGATGAAGAAGATGGCACAGGATAGACTAGTCTGAAGAGCTACACCAGGCCATTCTTCGAACTGAAGACCACAACAACAACGACAGTTTGATTAATAAAAATTGGACAAATCACTTTCATGTAGCAGAAATTTGATGCAGATCATTGATACTGTTAACTTAAACCTCTCACGTTCATGTACACGAGTACATGTGAAATTGTTATTTCTTGAAATGAATTAATTCCTGTAGAAACTGATGTAGTCCATCTGTTTCAGTTCTTTTATATACATCTACATGCTATTTGTTATGTAGGAGGCGGAACTATGGGCCTAGTGAAGAAATGGTGACGAAGCTGAGTCACGCAATGTGACTCTTAGTCTGATCACGAGGGGTGGCCATTAATTGCACGCGTTGATCACGTAGGCTGACGTGAGGATCAATGAACTATACTTGACGGGTTGTATCTGGAACATCTTAGGTGATTGGAAAGTTAGGAGACAGGAATACAATTAAATACTTAGCTTTAATTCAGCATCAGCGGTGAACTTCGATCTTGACTGTGTACAGTAATATTTACAAGTGCAGTTATAGACTGAACTGCGAATACTTCTTTACAATTCGGATTGCTTCACACATATAAATCAACTGTCAATGCATAAACGGTATGTGGTGCCTAGCTAGGTCGTAGCTACTGACTTAGCTGAAGACTATGCTGACTAGCGTCTCTGCAAATGAGATCTCTGAAGTTATAACAAGTGAACGACTCCTATTAAAGTCGGCTGTAGAACTGGCCAATGCGCTAGCTTGTCTCGTAAGACCAGCCGAGTGGCGGCGCTCGGTCTGCTAGCGTCGACAGTGGCGACTTGCGGGTCCGATGTGTACTGACGGACCGCGGCCGATTTGAAGCCTATAACCTAGCAAGCGTGGCGCCTTGCGGTGACACCACACTATTCAAACAATATATTACCATAGCATGAAGAAAATGCTCTGCAAGAAGAAATTAAAAATTGTTTATGAGATTTAAAAAAACCTACACCCTCGTCGTGGACTTTTTGATATCATTATTATTATTATTATTATTATTATTATTATTATTATACAAATTATTAAGTCCCTGAATTCCAATAATTTGAAGGAGGATGTAATAATGGTGAAGCTAAGCATCAATATTTGCAAGAGATTGTAATTCATGCTGATGAAGATGTAGCTGATGTAAGTTGTCTCCCTTGTCTTAAGATGCCTGAAATATTCCCCGGACACTTTTACTCTGCCCACTTTAAATGTATAGGAGGCACCAAAGTTCGCGCACTCGGACGCCACAGTCTTCCATAAAACAGCACCAAAATTTCTGTAAGAAAACTTCCTCTCGTCCATACTTTCGGGGCAAAATGGACGACAAAAAAGGCAATTTGGCAACACTGTAATGTTATTACGACAAGTACCTCCTTTCAGTACTTGGTAACTCCGCTGTCCAATTAGGACAGTGGATGGGTTCCAGGTTTATTTGTGCTGCAATATTTGGTATCTGGCTTCTTAATGGTTGTACAGCAATACACACGACATGTGCAACTACACTGTACAAAACAGTTAAGGGAACGTTTTTTCTAAGCACCGTCATTGTTTCCCAGTGTGACGTATAAGTTGGAAATTTGGCTCAAAGATGTCTACGAACTTCTTCTGTAATGGTGAAAAACTGTGGCGCCCTGCGATGTGCCCCTCGTGCTCGTCGATGCTTCGTACAGCGAGGTGCCTAAGCATTCGAAAAGAAGACCAGCGCTTACTATTTCGTATCAAGTGTAAATGGGGTTAATTGTATCAAATTGGCACCAAATTTCACTATAACTCTGATCATCACCATCGTGGACGTGTCACACTGTAGGAAACTCGACACACCACCTCTTATCCATGTTTCACCCATTCCTTTGACGCTATTGCGATGGAGGTCAGATCCAGAACGCTCACTGTTTTCATATGAATAGCTGAGGAAAACATTTCAGACACCCCCCTCCCCCCTTCTCAGAAACGACCACGAAAGTGATTAAGCAGATGGCATAGAGGGGGTCAATGTAATCACCCCTTCCCTTAGAGGGTCGTTTCTCACTCACTGCACGGTCTAAAACGAGAGTTGGTAATACTATGAGCCACACGACTTCTTTTTTTCGCCGCTGCCGGTAATGCACGAACGAATCCAGTTTTCTGTAAGCACATCGTGGGACTGCAACGTCACTGAACGCGTACTGTCCCTTCTGGAGTGCAGCCCAACAGCTATTTTTGCTCTGGTATATAGTCTGGAACCACTATACAGGGTGTTACAAAAAAGTACGGCCAAACATTCAGGGAACATTCCTCACACACAAAGAAACAAAATATGTTATGTGGACATGTGCCCGGAAACGCTTACTTTCCATGTTAGAGCTCATTTTATTACTTCTCTTCAAATCACATTAATCATGGAATGGAAACACACAGAAACAGAACGTACCAGCGTAACTTCAAACTCTTTGTTACAGGAAATGTTCAAAATGTCCTTCGTTAGCGAGGATACATGCATCCACCCTCCGTCGCATGGAATCCCTGATGCGCTGATGCAGCCCTGGAGAATGGCATATTGTATCACAGCCGTCCACAATACGAGCACGAAGAGTCTCTAGATTTGGTACCGGGGTTGCGTAGACAAGAGCTTTCAAATGCCCCCATAAATGAAAGTCAAGAGGGTTGAGGTCAAGCGAGCGTGGAGGCCATGGAATTGGTCCGACTCTCCCAATCCATCGGTCACCGAATCTGTTGTTGAAAAGCGTACGAACACTTCGACTGAAATGTGCAGGAGCTCCATCGTGCATGAACCACATGTTGTGTCGTACTTGTAAAGGCAGAGGTTCTAGCAGCACAGGTAGAGTATCCCGTACGAAATCATGGCGGTGAATCGAGGAAGTACAGTACATACTGACGAAACTAAAATGACCTCTAACATGGAAATTAAGTGTTTGCGGACACATGTCCACATCACATCTTTTCTTTGTTTGTGTGTGAGGAATGTTTGCTGAAAGTTTGGTCGTACCTTTTTGTAACAACCTGTGTAGCTTTATAAAGCATTCGACGAAATCTGAACGTCATCCGAGGCGCAAAGCATGTTCAGACTTTCGTAGCCTCCTTTCTCGCGCCGCCTTGTGCGTGACATAGGATGGGTGCAAGGTTGACGCATGCCTGAATAAAATGGTATTGGTTACCCTTAAGACCTAACCTGCTCGGCAACACCCTTGGTGCCATTTGCTCACCTTTGTTGCACCTTGAGTGGAACTTCAAACTTATATGTCGTTATGGAAAAGAATTACGGAATTTCGAAAAAGTGTTCCTTTATTTATGTTGCACGGTGTAAGTAACAAAAAATGTCTTCGATTTTCCCGCATAATGTCGAGAGTGGAACAGTAGAGAAAGAGCTTAAAGGTAGTCCGATGAAACTTCTACCAGGCAGCTGATTATGAATTGCAGGGTAATCGCCGCGTGGGATTAGCCGAGCGGTCTGAAGGCGCTGCAGTCACGGACTGTGCGGCTGGTTCCGGCGGAGGTTCGAGTCCTCCTTCGGGCATGGGTGTGTGTGTTTGTCCTTAGGGTAATTTAGGTTAAGTAGTGTGTAAGCTTAGGGACTGATGACCTTAGCAGTTAAGTCACATAAGATTTCACACACATTTTGCAGGGTAATCTTGTAGATGCAGCTTCAGATGTAGACATAGATGGAGATGGGTCCGGAAACGGGGTTTCTTTGAGATAACCGCGAAAGTATGTTCACGAGCTACTACCTCGAGGCTACTATCTTCACGTGATGCACTGCGGAGAATAACTCTCAATATGGACCTCATCAAGCTGTTGTGGTGATAGGTGTTTCCCATCTTAAATTGCTGACGAAAAAAGTGACGTATGTAGATGCTGATGCGACAGGTAGTCATCAGGCAATTGTGTGTAGGAAAGTGGAGTTACATACTATTCAATGTTTACCTGAAAATGGATGTAGTTTTGAGTGTTCTTTCAGCTGTCCGATGGCTTGGTAATTTACTCATGAATTGACAAAACACTAGCTACCGTCAATATATTCTACCAGCTATAGTTTAGCGTTCGTTTCCTGCTGCATGTACCGACAAGCCAACTTCCACGCGGTTTTGTGGTTAGTTCCGTGAGCGCTTCTGTTCCTGGTCAATCATGACATCACGTCATGGGAAACTGGTTCTGGCTTGTTTGTAAAGTTTTCCCAACGACGTGTTTCTGTTGATATGGGACATTTACCTTTTCGCTTGTGAACCCTGTGGATGATCAGTTACCAACAGGTTATCAGTCTGATGTTTTGTACTATCAATTGCGTATTGAGATGTTTGAGTTTGTGGAATAGTTCCCTGTAGCAGTGATTACATGTTTCATTTAGTGAGTTTGGGAGGAAAACATCAGAATGTTATGCAACCTTAATTCAATGTTTTTGTCTTAATGAAGTTTCGGTACAACACTGTCAATCCGTCACTCGGTCAGGTATGCCTCTGTTTGGAATGTGCATGGACGTGTGGCAAGCTGTGTCGAGGGAAGCATTGACTTTTGGCTGACTCTGCTTTATGAACCTTTCTTAATCTTACTGGTTGTGATGAGTGAACTTATGTGTAAGTATCTAGGTTAAGTTGCTGCATCGTATTGATCGGTATCTATCTTGAAGATTGTCGTTGTGTGTCTTGGCATTACATCTCATTAGGCAGTGGAGATGTTCTCCTCTGTTTCGGTTTCCACACATTCCATGTCTCACTACCACACAATTCTGTGCTCCAAAAGCAAAGTTAAATAAATTTCGTCGTCATATCAGGGAATATGTTTGATACTTCTCTTTTCCATGAATGCGCTTCCTGACACTGCTTGTCTGCTTGTTATGTTCTCCTTGTTCCGTTCATCAAGCATTATTTTGCTGCTACGTAGAAGAATCCCTAAACTACTTCTACTTTGTGATCACCAATCCTTATGTTAAGTTTCTTGGCACTCTAATTTCTGTTACTTCTCATTACTGTCGCCTATGTGCAATTTTCTCAACATACCAAAGACAAATCAGCGTTAATACGGAGACTACTAAAAAGGCAACTGCTGTATGTTCCCACTGTGCTGTCGGTAGTAATTTGAAAGAGTCAATTTCGCCACTTTATACTGAAATCATAGACAGGATAGTGCCGCCTTAGGATAAGAGAGTTATTGCCCGACGGATGTAATTGATATCTTTCAACAAACGACTAGTGTCTTAGTTGTAAATGAGGCGTCAGTCATTGAAGATAATAAACTTCGGATGAGTTCTGTTGGTGTTGTGTCTGTGTGAAGCGGCATAAAAATAGATTCTACGTGTATTAATGATTACCTAGTCTATGGTAACTGCCTGAAGTGAGTTGTCTGCTATGAGATTTAATGTTTATTTAGCTATAATTTCAATTCCTTGAAATATTTGATTAATATTCTATCAGTCAACGAATTTCTGCCCAAACATTTAAATCGTTCATGAGTTAAATGTTTTATTAGTTGTGTTTTTAATCTGAAGGTGGCAGCCATTTATGTTGACCGCTGAAGTGCTTTTTGCCACACGCTGCATGATGTGAAGAATGTAAAGAAATATCTTGAGCTTGGAAGGTTTTAGAGTTACAGTTGCTGCAGAGTTTACTTCGAAAGGAGACTTTACTTGTCACACAGAAACGCGATTTGCTGCAGCGACAATGACGTCAGTGGCTCACGGAACCGGCGTCGGAAGCTGAAGCTCATCCTTCACCGTAATGACCACGAAGCACGTCTTCTGTCAGTCACTCTAGCAATCCTCCAGTACCTCCACAAAAATTGAAGTCCTTTTCTTGATGGCTGGCTTCAGATAATTTCCTGCATTGGTGTTTTGTCAACCCAACTGGTCTTGTAGGCACACTCCTTCAGCGAACAGTTTTGTATGTTATGTATTCTGCTGAGGAAAAATTTGCACGTGGCCTGTGAGTGGCATTATTTCGCCCTCGAAGACACATCCTGGGTAAAAAAATTGTATATAACACAAAATGCACCGCGACAAGCAACTTAATTTCGTGTGTCGGCAAATCACGTCACTGACTGGTTTGAAATCATACCCTTGGCTCTCTATATGTAAAATCATTATAAAAAGATACATTTCCTCTATAGCACACGTCCTGTAAAATATTCGTATCAATACGTTATACTTTAGCTACAGCTGTTATAACTGATGTAGTCTTCCATTAAGTTTCGTGATTCCAGTCAGATGACGTCGACCTCTCGCCAAGATATTTCGGATGACAGCCACTAAGCCAACTTCACGTGAGTATATTGCACTGGAGGCTGCTATTGCACATCGCTAAGTGTATACAAATTCAGATGTCATATTCATCATATTAACTGTTGTTGGATGTGTGATTAGTTATGAAATGTTTTCTATCAGATGATATAAAAGGGGGGGGGGGGGGGTAACAAGCCTCATCCAGTTGATAGCCCCAATCACGATGAATAAGATCCTCCGCCAAATGTATTTCCACCAGATCCTTAATAACTGAATCTCAACAATATCTCGTAGAGCCCAAGATTTCCGTGGATTTTTATTCTATGGAATGTCCTCTGAGATACAGTGCTGAGCCGTAGCTGAATTACAGGCGTGCGGAAGCCGAGTATGTCGATCATTTTTCAACGCACTTTTCACACAATGTGTGTGTTGTCTGACCAATATAGGCTTTGTCACAGTGGCAAGATATTCTGTAGATTCCAGCCCTCAACAATCCATATCGTCCTTTACTGAACAGTCATTGTAGGCGGACGAAAGATTACTTTGACATGATGTTTCCCCATGATTCTGACAAATTTCGACGAAATATTGCCGGCATACGGGAGGAACGCCCTGGACTGGAACGGCTCCTTCACCTCTCAATCTTGTGGGTGGCCAGGTTTCTTCCTCCTTAAAAGTGTGCTGATCTGATGTGGAGACTATCCATCACATTTGAACACGGACTGGGTGTTCCATATACTTTGCAAGGCTGCACCCATCAAATACAACATGTTACCGGTGCACCAACGTTCGAAGGACGTCCATAATTTGTGATTGGCAGCGACAGATAGATGCCCGCAAATGCAAGTCTTTATGTGTAGGATTACGGTAACGGAATGCCCCAATGTCCAATCCACTTTCCGGCTGACCAATATATCTAGACGGCAGACTATCACCCTTTTCCTCTTCCATCGTGAATTTGATATTTTCGTGGACTGAATGCAGGTGCTGCGGAAAGCGCGACCGTTCTTCTTTACCGTCAGGTCACACTACAGAAGATTTTTGGTTTATGTTCTGCTGGTTTAAGTTCTGTGTTATCTGCCCAGCAAAATTTAAGAAACGTCAGGATACGTTCACAGGATTTATCGACCTAGGAAAAGCGTTAGATAGTGTAAGAATTTATGAGGAAAAGAGTAAACCACAACAAAGAACGGATAATACGTTAGGGACGTTCAAGGACTTTCAGTTCGAAGGTCTTGAAGTTTGGAAGTTGTAAGCCAATAAGGCAAAAATGCAGTGAGCGTTGAGGCAATAATCCAAACTAAGCAACGGGTTGAAGACACATGTTTGGTAATTTGATAAACCACCGTGTCCTGCTGCGTAAGTAAGTCCGTATGTACCTCGTCCGAAAGGAATCGTGGGCTCTTCGAGGCCTATTTCAAGGGACCAAAGGCGTTTTAATCGCAGTGCAAGAGATCAGAATTATAGGACGGTGGTCGAGTTTATGGAACTTGAGTTGGTATAACCTGCGATGACACATTTGCGATACGGGGACACGCGTTATCATGAAGCAGTAGCACCCCTTATTGTAGTTTCCGTTCCACAACGTGTGGTTTTCTAGAGACGCGCTGTTCCATACACACTCATTATCCGCTTGATGTCTGCTGGTGCTTGTCCTTCGGCACCCATGAAAACAATTAGAGCACGTTGGTTCTGTTTGGTCGTATTTGGCAATAACGACGACGTAGATCACGTTTACGAATTTACTGCACTCACATCGGAAGGATACGAATATCACACTAATCCCTAGCAAACATGTCTGTGTTTAGGCCTACACACTGATGAGCCTAAACATTATGATCACCTATTTAATAGCTTGTTTGTCTTGTTTGTCTGTTTTTGGATCGAAATACATAACTGATCCTGCGTATCAGGGATCCGACAGTTTGTTGGTAGGTTCGTGGAGGTAAGTGGCATTATATGTCTATGCACAGTTCATGTATTCCGTGTAAACAACGGGCCGCTGATTCACGTACACGGTGAGGCCGCCCTGTAACGACCCAGATAGGTTGTATAGAATTTACGTCAGGGGAATTTGGTCACCGAGACATCAACCTTAGTTCTCTATGATGCTCCTCAAATCACAATAGCATGGTTCTGGCTCCAAGACAAGGACAGTTATCCTGCTGAAAGATGACATCGCTGTCGGGGAAGACATCAAACATGGAGGCATGCAGGTGGTTCGTAGCTGTCAGCATGTCTTCAATTACTACCAAGGACCCATGCAAGCGCTAGAGTATGACCCCTATAGCATAACACTGCTCCTTTCAGCCTGAGGCAGTGGCGTTCTGCACATTTAGAGCCGCTGTTCATCTTAATGATGGCATTTGTGGAGACGAGCGTGAACCTAGTGTAGCAAACACTTGCACTTTCACCAGAACTGTTCTCTAGCAGCAGAGATGCCGCAGATCACTATTTATCCTACTTTACAGGGAAGACAAGCCTCGAAACCCCACGTTCAGTGAGGGGTCATGGACATCTAGACATTTAGCGCTTATAATCTGTTCGTCATAAGAACAAACCTGATGTATTCAAACACAACCGCGATGAGTGGTCAGAAGGCGTAGCACACGCTCTTGGAAGTAGGTCGTACTTGCGAATTGGGTATCTTGTTACTAAGTTACTTTAAATGAAACTTTAAGATATTGTAGTCTATTAACAACCATCAACGTTTTTAATAATCACGCTTTAGCTCTGACTGTCGCGTTGCTAATAAGCGACATGAAAATAGGTGAAGCTGTTTGCTGCTCCATAGTGAGAAATAAGTTGTTCTTAATGGTTCTCACAGTTTAGATACACAACTACATACTAGATGTATCAGTAGTGTAATAGCCTGCTACCGTGGTGCAGTTCGTGGGTCGTTTGTTCAAGTATCACGTTGGTCATCCCTATTTTTCTCAATTTGAAATATATCTCATAATTGTAAAATTCACCATCATTTTTTGTGAATAATGCTCGTCTTATTGTTTCTAATTACATATTGCACATGAAAATCCTGTTTTCGTTTCAAATAGAAATTCTCAATTATCGTTATTTTATGAAACACCGTTAACAAAGGTAGCTTAAATTAAGAAAACATAACAATTTAATTTTCTAGGACAAAAATGAAAAAACCGGACACTCTTTATTTGGGGTATGTCCATTGTTTTATAGCACAGACGTATTCCCACACGAACCACAGTGATGAGCGTCATAGAAACATCATCATTTTCACAGAATCGGGTACACCGTACAAATACTGTATTTTTACATTATCCGCTGCACCATTACAATATGAACCCAACAGAACGGATCTGGAGCCATATTAAGTGATTTTTCACGAGAAATAACAAGACTGTTAAGCTTCCAGACGTACTGGAACTAACTCGCGCAGCTTTTTCACGTGTCACTGCTGAAATCTGGCGGGATACAGAACGACACGTCAGAAAGGAAGAGGAGAAAATGCAAGACCTGTGTGCCTTCTTCGGATTCTGGTGTTGATCGCCTCGTTATCAACTTACCAGATGAGAGTTCCAGAACTGAAATGTATTCCTCGGATTCAGATAAGAAAAGAGTTAATAGATTACCAGGTGACTGACTGTAATTAATACCTTCAGTTGCTTCAGTACTCATCAGTACGGTGAAATCCCTGTAGTATGCTTTGGCGTCACACATAGCTCGCTCAGAAACATTTAAGTTAGGAATTGTCATCACTCTTGTTTGTAATTAGAAGACGATGTTACGTGAGAAAGAAGAGCATTTATGCTTTCCATCTGGTAGCCTAAGAAGTGTGCTGTAGTGCAGGAGTTTTGCGGAATATTATTACATTCTGTTTAAAAATTAAATGACATTCGAAGGTATATTGTTTCTCTGCTCGTCTCTTTTTATATCTGACCTGCAGTTGCTCACAAAATTGCAGGTTAGTGGGACCAGGTGGCTGGCCAATGCTGTCCAACTTAAATGCGCCGACAGAGCTGTTGTCCCACGTTATCGCTGACTCTACGTGCGTGTAACACAGAGTAAAAGTTAAGGGATTTGTCGCGACAAATAACAAGACTGTTAAGCTGCAGACGAACTGGAACCAGCGCACTTGACTGTGCTGGACAAAGCTTTGCTTCCGCTCCACGGGAAACGGAATCCAAAATGATTCAAACGAGGAAGAATACATAGCGTAATTCTACGTCAGGTTTATTCTCACGATGAATACACTATGGTAGTAATTTCAATGTCCTAACTTTTTCCGTAAATGTTGACATAGTAGCACGTGAACATTCGACCATCTTCACCGTTTTCGAGATACTCGTTCACAGGTTCTGTGTAATAATAATCTGTCCCTGGCCAGAGTTACTTATCTCAGTGGATTACCGCATTTGCAGCCCATATCTTCACCAGGATGATCCCTCCGTCCATGTCTGCTCCGCTTACATGCAGAGCGTCCCAATCGAAAGAGGCCACAGAAACACGTGTAACAATACCGCTGATATCGCACCGTGTGATTTGTGACGTGGCAACAGGTGCACTCTGCAATGTCGTTTGAACCAACAGTTTGTTTCCATACATCGCTGTTCAGTGTTTAGTGACAATGTATCGCTGGTCGGTCGTAGATAGCGTGTTTTATATGAAACAATATTGGGTTACTGATTCCATTAAGACATGTCAGTGAATGTTTTTTGAACGATTCGGTGACCAGCTTATACCATCTAAATGCTGCAGACAAAAGTTAGTGAACAAGATGGAAAGCATTGGAACGTTGTTGGATCTTCACTGCGGGCGACGGCCTCCATTACCGGAAGGAAAAGTGAATGTCGTGAAACGACTGTTGGCCTCTCCTGCAAAGTCTATTCCACGTTTGTCTCAGGAATGTGGAATGTCATGGAGAACATGTCACAGGGCTTCGAAAAAAGCCAGCATGTTTGCACACAGGTTTACAGCTGTTTAGGAACCTGATTGTCAATGACATGATCTAACGCATTACATTTTGCTGTAGGCTACAAGAATTTATCGGTTAGACGCAAGGGAAATTGCTCTACACATGGTTCAGTGATGAGGCGTGGTTCCACATCTCTGGCTATGCGAATTGTTGGAATTCCGTTCGTGGAGTAGTGGGGATCCAAATTTCTTCGAGTCTACTGTGACCTATGCAGTTTACATCGCAGCCTTTTTGGGAACTGCAGCTGTTTAGGAACCTGTTTGTCAATGACATAATTTAACGCATTACATTTTGCTGTAGGCTGCAAGAATTTATCGGTTAGACGCCAGGAATATTGCTCTACACGTGGTTCAGTGATGAGGCGTGGTTCCACATCTCTGGCGTGGCGAATTGTTAGAATACCGTTCGTGGTGTAGTGGGGATCCAAATTTCTTCGAGTCTACTGTGACCTATGCAATTTACATCGCAGCCTTTTAGGGAACTAGTGAAGCAATTGAACAACGGAGAGTGCAATGTCCCTACATAATGTAATTTGATTTTAATATTCCGGCAGCGAGTACAACCGATAATGTGCTACCGTAATTTGATACGACAACGCTCTTTGCTCTGACGAAAACGCTCTTTGCTGACAAAAAAGAGGAGCATCTATGTTTTCTTGTAATTTTTGGACATAAGTAACGCCGCTGATTGGACATTGTGCCTTTTTGAGGTCAGATAAGTTTGCATATAGAGGTAACGTGAAGTTCAGAGGTCAACATGTAATGGCGATTATCAAGAATAAAAACTGAGTTTGTGAAAGGAAGAGGTAAATATTTTTTCGAAGCTTCATTCGATGTTGGATCCTAAGACCTTCATTAAAACTATTAGTGTGTTTAGCAACACAGTGCAGTGATTTCACCGCGAATTAAAGGTACTGGGCGAATCTGCTACTATCACGGTCTGAACGACGCGTAATATTTCGCCGTCAGCTTGTATGTTCAAGACGTTCCATAGATGACCAGTTTTTGTTAGTCAGAAGATCTGATACTGCCACTGTTGTTCAACCTTATCATTCTGAAAGTATTTTACAGAAAGGAAAATCTTACGGCGACTGTAAATATTGTAGCGTTCTAGCAGTTTTCTCCGATTTTGCCTGCCGTTCTCTGAGGACCGGAGAAGAAGAAACCTCCGACCATCAACTCATCCTGTACCTAACCTGTTCTCTCCTTACAGCAGCCACGAAGAAAACACATTCATCTATAGTCAATTTTTTTCACAGATTGTTTGTATTAGACAGGTTAAAATTTTACAATGTATGCATCTAGGCAAAAAAAAACCTCAAATGAGTTTTTTTAATGCAATACCTATCTCATCTGTGTCAAAGACAAAAGTAAAAAATCAAGTTAATTAATTAATTAATTAATTAACTTTTGTTTTGTGAGTGCAGTTTCACTTCAAGAACTTACCCTTGGCTGGTACCAAGAGGATGGCACAACATGCCACACGTCTCAAGTGACCGTAGCTGAGGTCGAATCATTTTTCCCCGGCAGAGTGATTTCGAAAGGACAGTGGCCCCCGAGGTCACCTGACTTAAAGCCACCTGACTTTTTCTTCTGGGGCGGCCTAGAAGGCAACGTCTACATTAACGAACCACACAACATTAAATATTTACAAGAGAACGACATCCTTGAAATCCAGGCAGTGACACCAGAGGTTCTTCTAACGACATTTGAGAACCTGCAGCTTCGTGTTTAACTGTGTTTACAAGTCGAGGGCGGTAAATTCCAGAAGTTTCTGTAATTCAACTTCATTTCGACATGAACAAGGCATGACATGTTCGTTTCATTTCATTTCCTGTTCTTACTCAAAGTCTTTAAGAGCAATATAAGCAAATTTTTGTTTGTAGGGCCTCTTTCGAGTCGAACACCCTGTTCTTTTGTTACTGCGACACGTTACCACAACAGGCGGCATTCCAATGTCGCGGGGTTCAGTGGCAATAGTGTTTTGGCTTGTTAATACATACTCTCACCAAAGTCGTGCTATGTTGCATATACGCTGCAGCAACGACCTCAAACGGCAATTTATTGGGCGTCCCCTATACAATGCGTACAAGAATCAAGAGGGATAAATAACAATGGAAGACCAAGAACGATGAGCCTGGATTCGAATGCGTGAAAGACAGGGATATAGTCTTTCGCCGCTATTGCTCAATCTATGGAGCAAAGAATCAGTGACAGAAATGATGGAAAGTTTCGTTAGTGGGATTAAAATCATGCTGTAAGGATATCAATTATACGATTCGCTGATGTCACTGCTATCGTCAGGAAAGTAAAAGAAGAGCTACAGGACCTGATGTGTAGAATGAATAATCTAACGTGCACATACTATGGATTGAGATTAAATCTAAGATAAAGAAAAATAAAGAAAGGAAGCAGAAAGATCAGTGCTAAACGTAGCATAAAAACTTGTGATATTGAAGTAGACAAAGTTACGGAATTCTGTTATGTTAGAAGTGAAATAAAATATGCCTGGCGAAGGAAGGAGTACCTGGAAAGCAGACTGGTACACGCAGAGAGGACATTCCTACCCAAAAGACGTCTACTAGTATCAAATAAAGCCCTTAACTTGAGGAATAAATTTCTGAGAACGTTGATTTGGAGCACAGCGTTGTATAATAATGAATCATGGAGTGTGGGGAAACCGGAGTAAAAGGAACTCAAGACGGTTGAGTTATAGCCACTATGGCATATTGACGAAATGTAGGTGCGTTGATAAGGAACATGCCATCGGCGTATAACTTCCGTGGTACTACAGGGAGTTGTAGATGGCAAAAATTCTAGAGAATACAGAGATTGGAATATTGTGTATGAGTAATTGGAGATGTAAGGTGCAATTGATAGTCTGAGAGTTTGGGGCAAGAGATGAATTCGTGTGTATAATCAAACCAACCAAAGAAATGAGCACTAAAAAGCACTGCTATTACCAGACGTAAATGTACAACACAATCATATGAGACTTAACTGTGAACAAAATCTATGTAACGGTATATGTCTGCTGTGATATCACAGCGTCATCAGAAACTAAAGTCATGACTTGCAACACGCCAGTGTGGATCGTCCCGAGTTGAATGACATCAGAGTATAAGTGGTTTATTGTGCTGGCTGCTGCCTGTAGTTTTCCTCCGCCTGTCACGCTGATGTTTGAGCCAAAGTTCTCGTCGGCGTCTGGAGGGTAACGCCAACGGCAGCGGTTGGTGTTTAAGCTAAACGCCGTCGACAAGTCGACCGCACGGACACGTCCTCGTCTCTGAACTGCCTGCTAATGAACCTGCGCGTCCTTGCCTCTCACCCTCTCCCTCTTTCCCTCTCTCTCTTCCTCTTGCACTCTCGCTGCCTGTGTACCTCTCAGACCGCAGCTGCAGGTACTGCCGCCGGAGGAGTTATGCAGTCCCACTTCCGTCTTAATTCCAGCTGGCTTTGTGCGCGCATTAACCGCACGGGAGGCGCCCCGCCTTCCACGGTATTATCGCCCATAGAGATGAAAGTAATAACTTCATGGCCGAGAAACTTGACGCTTCATAGTACGGGAAGTCTTCCCAACTGTTCCAGTTAGTTTGGAAACAATTTAATTTCGCTCCACCAGCCGTGGCGCTTACAAACCACAGTAGAGGATCCGGTTCATTGCAGCCGGAAGCCCATTTCCTCTACTGATTCTTAATTACTACTTCCCATACAGTCAGTTTCATCTGCATCTGCCAACATATCGCAACACTAAGTGGCGAACGATATTTTGTTACGTTCCAAGTCATTCCCCTTCGTATAGTGCTCGCAGTTACTGTCTATACAGCTCTGTACGGTCCGAAATCTCTCCTTGTTTTTCTTTGTGACCCTTACGTCCCATAAGAGAGAATTTTGGAGTCTATTGTGAGTACTGAATGTGAACCTACTCAACAGTATTTCGCCAAAGGAGCGTCCTCTTGTCTCCAAGAATGTCCATCTGAGCTCATTGACCATTTTCATTGTGCGCTTCTACTTATCAAAACAATCTGAACTGCTCCAGTGTCCTTCTTTAGTGATAATTTCACAAAGTATCTTGCATTACTGCAGGGTATATGTCTGGTTAAATTCAAAGTGAAGGAAGTAAATACAACTAGACAATGAAATTTGTGTAACTGACAACAATTTCTGTCGGTACATATGTAACAATGATACCAGTATGTGGTTTATTTCAAAACACAATTGATTACATGATCAGACTAGTCATTACTAAATTGATAGTTTACATTTTCTTCTTCTGACCCCTTTACTGGGCCACATAACCACTCTGTGAACTGTCCACGTTATAGGCACGCTATACTCTCCCTAAACTCTCCAAAGTATCCGCAGTAGGCCATTTATCAACCTTAAAACAAATATTATTCGATTTATATTGGTTCCGCAGCGTTCTGTTTCGATAAGTAATCGATACAATAGACTCAAACAGCAAATCATTAATACTTCACCCGAATCTTGCAGGATTGTTCTCCCATGCATCGTAGTTATACGTATTTCCTTCTAAAGCAAGCTGGCATTCTCTGCAGAAAATACACATTCGATAAAAGTCATACTGAATTCCTCTACAACCACTCAATCATGACAGCATAACATTGTCATCAGCAAACAGTCTAACGTCAGAATCCTGCCTCGGGCATGGATCTGTGTGATGTCCTTAGGTTAGTTAGGTTTAAGTAGTTCTAAGTTCTAGGGGACTGATGACCACAGATGTTAAGTCCCATAGCGCTCAGAGCCACTTGAACCATTTTTCTAACGTCAGATTCGTGCCCACTCTGTTGAAAATGTAGTTGATGCTGCAAGACTACAGTTGTCTTGCGGTTAGATTTGAAAGGCTGCAGGCTACTGTAAGCTTACACCCGGGCAGCAATCGCTTCAGTTTGTAAGCCTTCAACGTGTTTACCTGGTCATGTGTCTACAAAAGTGATTCTGCCCTCTGACAGTGGTTGTTGGTGTGGCCTGCATTGGAGGTTATCACTTTTATCAGAAAAATAAAGCTTGAATACTGAAATAATGTAACGAGATGGTGACCATGTCATTATTATAGTCAATTACTGATGGCTAGTTAATACATCACCAAAAAATTAATCTTTTACGAAAAATGGCTAAATTTTATTGGTCATAAAGTAGGGCAAACAACACATGTTAAGCGAGTTGACAAATAATTCATAAATTATTGGTAATGCACAAAGAAACCACAAAAAAATTGTATCCCACTGGGTGGCGTTTGGTTGGCAAAGACCAAGGTCTGTCTGTTTGGTCTGTTTACTCTGGCTCAAAACATGGATAACGGACTCTGAAATTATCTAATGCTGATTAGACTTTCATGCATTTATTCCACACAGAAATTTTACTAAGTTGGTGCAGCTGAGAACAAAAAATGGCTCTGAGCACTATGGGACTTGACATCTATGGTCATCAGTCCCCTAGAACTTAGAACTACTTAAACCTAACTAACCTAAGGACGTCACACAACACCCAGTCATCACGAGGCAGGGAAAATCCCTGACGCCGCCGGGAATCGAACCCGGGAACCCGGGCGCGGGATGCGAGAACGCTACCGCACGACCACGAGCTGCGGACGGCTGAGAACAGGTGGTGGGATTGTGTTTCTGTTTTCCCTTACAAGCTGGAGCATAAATACTACACCTCCTTCTCGATGCATAGCACTGTGCAGACACTTGCACCATGACTGTAACCTATCAGAGTATTGATATTTAGCGCCTGCAATTCGTTACCATGGGCATGAAATGCAAAGCCGCAGCTGGCGATTTGTTAGACAGATCGCAATTACTCTCTCATGGAACCCTGAAATCTCAGCAGATTCCGTGTGTGACACTCCCAATCACAAGTCATACCATGAACCACATTGGCTCCCTCATTTCGCAGTGCACACAAAGTGATCAAACAACAAGGTGGTAGAACATACGAATAACATTGTCCTTGGCAGAGTGAGTTGTCTGAGATGATGAAGTGTAAACTGTCAGTACAGCTAAGACTTCACCACAAGCTCTCCAGTCAAGACCAATGCCAATGGAAAGTCACGCTGAGGACGAGTCAATTACGAGCAACCCGCTCATAACCAGAGTCAAGACCAGATTCTCCTCTCTAGAGCGGAGCATGAAGCAGATGGTCACATCACACCTCGGTAAACTTGAAGAAAGCACTCACACAACTACTCTGACAAGAGTTTCATGCCAATAACAAGGTTCCACAAGTACCTTGTCTTTCGTCTCGCTTGCCTGCTCTACCCTCCGGCCAGTACTGACCAAAGTGAAGCCAATTCATGACACATAAATTTTTGCACATGGGGAAGAGGGCGTTAACATCCGAATTGTTTCTCGCAGGACCACTTCAGGCAGTGTGTTCTGAGTTTCCACTTAGGCCTAAAGTGAACAACACGTTTATAACAGAGATTATAATGTTGACAGGCCAAACATTACAGTATGTCCGACCAGGTGCCACGGGTAAACTAAGAGAAGTGCTTCTGTATCCTAACATGGACCATTTCACAGCCGTGATAAATGTTGTGTTCCATCCTAAATTCTTCCAAAGGGCTGAGGCTTCCAAATTCTTAGGAGGCAAAGGGACGACACCGCCTGACGTGTGCATCGATAAAATCGAGTCAAAGGTGAAAATGAAAACACATGGATATTTATGGGCACCATCCATTTACACAATAGGCGTTTATGACAGTCGTCTTTGCCAGGCAACCTACTTCCCTGCTGCATCGCTGACACTGCGAAGGCCAGAGACGGTTAACGGGTAGATCCAGGTAGGCAGTTTTACGCCTCTTTGGCCAAAAGCATTGTTTGCACATCTGTGCAAGAAATTCCTAGGACCAGCGTTCTGTCCACAGCAAGTGCTCCCTAATCGTTACACGTAGCCAAGTTAACTAGACACTATAAGACGGGCCATTCCGGGCGGGTCTGCGGCACAGTGCCTTTCGCGCTGCGACTTCATGCGGCAGACAGCAGTCAGTGTGCAAATAGCGCATGTACAATAAAGACGAAACATATAATTATTGTAATAGCATAGCGAGAGAGCGAAAGAGACGAATTAAAATACGAGTAGTTGTGCAGTTACAAACTGTAGCAATTACGACCGTAAAACTAGTGATGTGCTATGTCATCGATTCCCTATAAATGCAGTATAAATGGAGCGGGTGGCTCGTTGCAAGCGAGCAGAAAAAATCAATGTTAACAATGCACGAATCTGCTCAGTTAATGGAAAATAGAGATGTGCGAAAGAGAACAGTTGGGGCCTTGGAATCTGTGTCCCCAAAGGAGAAGAAAGTTTACCAAGTAACAAAAACAGTGCCCGTCAGCGAACTCACTGATTTAAGACTTCAGGACGAGAAAATCAAAAGAATGAATAAAGATATAGAAGTTTTGAGGAAGAAAAATGAGTGTTAGAACTTACCTTAAAAGGACCTGATCCAGCCCTGACAAGGTTCAAAGATTTCAGCAAGTGTTGTTGAGAAAGAGAAAATTAATACTACTATGAAAGAAAGTGTGGCAAGGATGAAGGTAGAAAATGTATTACCGATATGTTTCACTCCGGGACAAATTCGCTGTTTGTTACAAGGTAATAGACGGGTTAAATGGAGTTCCCAAGATATTGCCAATACACTAACTATAAAGGCCCTTTCTCGAAAGGCTTATACGTAGCTGAGAAATCACAACATTCCTTCGCCCTGTCTTGCAATGCTTCAAAATTGGACTAGTAAAGTAAAGTGCAATTCAGGCGTTTCGGAAGAAATTTTGAGAATTTTTAGAGCAAAGACTCATACATTTACTGTGTTAGAAAAAATAGTGTGCTGCGTTTTGACAAAATGAACAGTGACGACCCCATCTGCTATGATGGAGCGGAAGGCAAGCTTTTAGGACTTCCCAGCAATGTGCTAGTCATTCATGTAAATCTTGGAAGCAAACGTAAATCTTGGAAGCAACCAGTTTCCTATGATTTTGATGTGACAAGGAACAGTAACCTGCTCCAACATATAAGAGTAAAAGTTGAACGTTCAGTGCTGCATGTTGTGGCCGTAAGGTGTGATACGGGAGGCAAAAATTCTTGCGTTTGGAATGAGGTTTACGTCGGCACATCCAAAACATTTTTCACAAATACAGAGGACAAGGAAAGCAAGGTCTGTGTTTTCTAGACGTGCCTCACTTACTGAAGCTACTCAGAAACCACTTTTTGAATGAAGGAGTAGTTCTACTTTATGGAACTTAAGTAACGAAGAAGTTAATTGACAGCCTTTTAGCCGGTCAGAAAAGTGGCCTGAATATAACGCGCCACCTATAAGAAGCTCACACAGTGTCACAGGTAGAGCGCAACAAAATGTTAGCATTGCTGCTCGTTTATTTTCACACCAAGCGGCTAAAGATCTGTTTCATGTTCTGGGAAAGGAACGGGAAAGTATTTTATTTGAATTAGTCAGTTACGTGTTCGACGTTTAGAATTCTAAAGTTTCCTTTGAGAGTCGCAGGCTTCTACATAGTGGGTTCGGTCTAAATCTTCCAAGCAACGAGAACACTTTTAGAAGGTTTCGAAATGTATCTCTTGATATGAACTTTGGAAACAACAAGGGTTTGTTGTCGTTTCAGAATGTGTTTATTATCTCCATCACATCACTTCTAAGACTGTTTGAAGAAGTAAGAAAAGATTAAGGAAGGTACATCCTAACATCTCGACTAAATCAAGACTGTCTGGAAAATTAGTTTTCAAGAATTTGCGGTGTTGGTGCTTTCTATTACGACCCTTCAGCATTCGAGGTCAAGCACAGAATTCGGCTCATTGTTTTAATAGGAAATGGAGACGACGTACCGTTATCAAGCAGTGCGATCAGTTTCTGATGAGAGAAACAGTAGTACAGCTGCTTCAGACACCGAAACGGACGATGGCGAATTCATGAAATTCATTACCAGTGTACTTTGTATTGACGTGATAGAGGAAACCAAGTGAATGCTCAGTATGCATCTAGTTGCGACATTGCTCACACTATGAAAGGGGAAGAAAAATTTGTGAGAACAATGCACGAAAAAAATCTAATGAATAGGACGTTTCGCCTGACTCTGTACACTACATGGCAGGCATCTTGCATTTCAGTGCCAAGCCACTGACTGATCCTTGAGGACTCGAACCGATGTATGCTCCTTTCCTGGAACAAGTTCTGATTCATGGATATCTACTATTTCTCGAGGTTGTCCTTTAAAACCAACAACAGACAGGATGAACTCAGTAAAACAGTTTGAAATTATATTTTCTGGGTTTCAGGGACACACCATTTCTATGCGTGACAAAGCAGTTAAAACTTTGAGGTCAATCATCAAGGTCAAGTTTCCTCTGATGCGCGAATATATCATTAGTTTGTATGCAGAAACGAGAACATCGCACTACTACAAAAAGTACACTTGGAAACACTTCCAGACGTCGCGACTTGGCGACCAACTGGGACGTAGCGTAGCCATCTAAGCCCGAGATGGCATTCCGGTGGCTGATATCACATACCTTCCATCCGCCAGAGGCATGGCAGTCACCGTCATGAGGACGCGTATTTTCAACATTTATGCTCCGTCCGACTCCACCCGCAGACGCTACAGGTCACCAATTGGGAAGAAATCGCCAGTTTGTTTCTTGAGCGCTGTGACCATTAGTTGCTTGGAGGGTGATTTTAATTGTGTCGCGCACCCTAGGGATCAAATGCGCCGCTACAACACCTGTCAAGAACTGCGCCTTGTCGTCCGTGATCTGTTGCTCCGCGATACTTGGGAAGTTCGGCACGGCGACTCCCCTAGACATACTTACAAGACGAGTCACTTACAAGACGAGTCACTCCGCGAGACTCCTTGATAGGATTTACGTTTCTCGGGATCTCGCACCTACAGTCCAAGGTGCTGAACTTTGACCCTTGCTGTTTTCGAACCATTGTGCCTACATCTGCAACATTCTCCTAAGTCAACAAGTGGTCTAGCGCAGTCGTGCAACGTTAAAGCTCCCATCTTCATGATCCCGAATGTCTTCAGTGCGTTACCGAGAAATGGGCCACCTTTGAACGTCGCTTACCTAAGTACTGCACAACCTTGACTTCATGGCTGGAATGTGTCAAACCTGCCATTCGACTTACCTTGATTCAGTATGGCAAGGAAGCAGCTGCGTGGCGTCGGGACAATACCGACTATTTCTGCGCCTTCTCCACGGCCTGGACGCCCAACTGTCCACCCTTGAGACCCAGACGGAACGCAGCAGGATTAAGGCAAAAAGTGTAACGTTGACACGCCATAGACTGCAGGGGTTGATAGTGCGGACCCGATGTCAAGATTCGGCGGAACGAGAACATCCCATCATGCATTGTATTACCGCCGATAGGAAACATCGACGACAACAACTCATCACCGAGTTGTAGACAATGTCTCAGTAAGAGACTACCAACAATAACGTTGTGGAGTTAGTGTTACCACGCGTAACACGCACCCTCGCCAGCAGCGAAGAGGACTAGCTGATGGAGCCAGTTATGCGTGACGAAGTCCACGATGCAATCAACATTGGTGCTCTGAATAATTCACCTGGTGTCGACAGGTTGCCGATATAATGTCATTGCGCTTTCCTCGCGCTATTGGCTTCAGGGTGGACGACGATGTTTCATGAACTGATGACGATGGGGACGCCGTACCGCCTTCCTTCGTCACAGGAATTATTATACCCATCTACGAACCGACACCGGGGTTGACGATAGCACATTACCGTCCCCTGACTCCGCTTAACGCAAACCATTAAATAATTACACGACTCCTGGCGACACGATGCCACAAAATCCTGCCTAGCATTTTATTCCTGGAACCGACAACTCCGGGTGGCTCCGTTAATATACAAACGGCCACACGATGATGTTGTGATTTAATTTCACTGGCAGCTGCGTGCAGACCCCTCGCGGCAGTGATTGTCATTGATTTGACAGCGCATTCGACAAGGTGCTGCATCGTTTTCTGTTCTCAATATGGCACCGCTGATTCAGGTCAATGGCTGTGTGGCGGGACGAGCGACGATTCGGCGTTCCATAAGGCAAGGTTGTCCACTTCCGATCCAACTCTTTGCCACAAACCTGGAGCCACTCATCCGGGGTCTGACGAGCCACCTTTCAGGTCTCACATTGCAACAGCGTGGTTTTCGGTGTCGTGAATATGCGGACGACCTCCTGTTCTTGGTCCGCTCACGGAATGAAACACAAACGGTCCGTGATTTGACATCAACGTACGGAACTGCAAAATGGCTCTGAGCACTATGGGACTTAACATCTGAAAACTTAGAACTACATAAGCCTAACTGACCAAAGGAGATCACACACATCCATGCTCGACGCAGGATTCGAACCTGCGACCGTAGCGGTGGCGCGGTTCCAGACTGTAGCGCCTAGAACCACTCGGCCACTTTGGCCGGCTCCGAACTCCGGCGGACAGTATCATGAATGTGGCAAAATCCACTGCGACGTCTATCGGAAGCGCCCTCTCAGATGACTTTGCAGCTCTCCAGTGTATACAGAAACTGAAATATCTTAGTATCATTTTCAGCTCCACCGTGCGCCGTTCCGCTACCATCAATTTTCGGCGTGCACTTCTAATTATCTGCACGGCCCTGCGACCAAATCTCCTCTGCTGACTCGATTCTTTACAATGTGTCCAGTATCTCAATCAACATGTGGCATCTAGAATGCTCCACATTGCACAGGTTTTCCCACTGCCGTCAAGTATTGGACGCAGCCTCCAGGCTGCCTTCGAATACTTTCGTACGGCCAGTAGGCTCTTTAAGGTCCGTTTCGCTCACCCTACAGTGCCCCCACCCCCCACACTCCACCTCCAACCCCCCGCGTGAGAGGGAGGCCTCGGCCTTGTCAATGTACGACTCCGAGCGCCGTCCTTGTACATGTCCACTACGCACAAGCAGCTTGCTGGAAATTCTTATGCCCGAGACCATGACGCCACCAGTACCAGTAGGAAACATCAAGCACCATCTGACGCACATTTCTGATTTCATTGTCGACTTCAGTTATGCTCACACCCACTTACCGAACATGCGTTCTCCTCGACCTAAAGATTTGTACACCCCACTGCTTACAAATCCAGCAACAACATGGAACTGACATCCACCGACGTGGTGGCCCGAGATTTGGCATCATATCCGCCAGCTTTTCGTTCCCTCCAACGTCCGGGCAACATGGTAGCACGTCGCATGTGAAAAATTGGCCACACATTGACGTCTTCACGCCATAGGACTAACGGACACGCTTTGTTCGATTTGCCACCTCATGGATGACGATGTCCACCAACTGATATGTGCTGCCACCAGTAACGTCTGGAAACTTGGGCGACAGTTCGTTGCCAGTTATTACCGCGTTCTGCCATATTCGACTGACCCACAGACTTTTATCCATCCTGAGGATATTTATTTCCCCGCCACCAAAAATCATACGATTGTATCAAGGGGTGGACTATCACCTATATATATAATGATGTTGACAAATCACGCCTCGACTTCTCTGGTAGAACTTACAAACAGCCCGCAGTGAAGCTGAGTACCGACCGCGCTACCGCGCCTTCATCACCAATTACGACCCCCCCACCCCACCCCCTGCTGACATCTGAGACTTTCGCACTACTTTCTATATCGCAACCCACAGTGGAGTAGGCGCATGGATAAGCGCCTCCTTTCTTTTATACACTATACCAGAGCATTCTGGACATTCCCCCAACTCTGCTATCCCCTCCTTTCGGGCGTTTCTTCCCGGTAACGGTGCCGGGGAGGGGACACAGTGACCAGGCCTTGCATGCTGCCCACTGTCCACTCTGCCTCCACGCTCCATCTGCTGCGAAGTTTTGCCTGCAGGTCTTATAATTCCCTCGCATTTTCTTCCCTTTTTTGTCTATTGCCTCACACCTCTTAGCTAGATTCGCTATTATTATTTGTATTTTTTCCGCCACCCTGTTAATAAAGACATCTGCTCGCCTCTTTCGAGTCTAAAAACAAAACAAAAGGAGGTTAAAGCGACTTTTCGTGTAAAGTGGGAAGTAGGGTTCGAGTCCCGATCCGGCATACATTTTCATATGTTACTGGTAAATCATATAGCTGTTCTGCAATTGAAAGAGTCGAAAACAAATAAGTCGCCAGGTCAGCATGAATCCCCAATACGGTTCTACAAGAAGCTCAACGACATTCTTCGTTTACTTAGTTTGCATTAATCGCCAAACTCTGGCTCAGCGCAAAGTTCCAAGTGATTGGAAGAAAACGCAGATGACTCGTGTATATAAGAAAGGTAAAAGGACGGACCTGCAAAATTAAAGACCAATATCCCAAACATAGGTTTGCTAGGAATCCTTGAGCATATTCTCAGTTCGAATATAGTAAACTTTCCTGAGACCAATAAACACAGATCCACGATTGTAGAAAGCATCGCTCGTAGAAAACACAGCTTGCCCTCTTCTTACATGATATACAATCGTCAGTAATACCCCATAGAACTGCGATAATAGTGATATTATCCTTTATATACGTAAATGAACTGGTGTACGATGTGGGCAGCAGTCTGCAGTAGTTCGCTGACGACGCTTTAGTGTACGGAAGGGTGTCAAGGTTGTGTGACAGTAGGAGGATACAATATGACTTAGACAATATTTATGTTTGATATGATGACTGCTAGCTAACTCTAAATGTAAAAACAAGGTAAGTCAGTGCGGTTAAGTTGGAAGATCAAACCCTTAATGTTCAGACTCAGACCTAGAAGTATCCTGCTTGACACGTCGTTTAAATAACTGGGAATAACGTTGAAAAGGAGATAAGATGCAACGAGCATGTGAGCATTGTGATAGGGAAGGTAAAGGGTTGACTTTGGTGTATTGGCATAATTTTAGGTATGTGTGGTTCATCTGTAAAGTAGACCACATATGGGGCTGTAGTGCGACCTATTCTTGAATTCAACTTAAGTGTTTAGGGTCCATACCAGGTCAGATTAATGGAAGACATCGAAGGACGAGCTACTAGATTTGTTACCGGTAGGTTCGAAAAATACGCCTGTGCTACAGAGGTGCTTCAGGAGTTCAAATGGGAATCCTCGGAGGGAAGGCCAGTAGAGGGACAAGATTCGTTCCAGCACACGTTGCATTGTTGTCAAATTTATTCAAGATGCCAGCGATGACATCACCTAAGATGGCGGCATGTAGACTTGGCAACAAGTATGACGTCATCCAAGGTGGCGGATTTTGGCGGAGGAATAGTCCAATTGTGCTACATCCACTAGCATAACCTCAAGAAAAATTGTCAGGAAGTTTGAATTTTGGTGGGAAAAAAGTCCAATTGTGCTATGTCCACTAACCTAAGCCACCAGAAGAACGAAAAAGGTGGGAAGTTTGAATTCCAACAGGATAATGCATGCAAAACCGGATTTCTCTTTATTATTATTATTAATTATTATTGATTATCATTTATTAACATTCATTATCATTTATTGCAGATTATTGTAGATTAAAACTGAAGAAACTGCAAAAAGGTGGGAATTTATGGAGATGGAACCTGGATAAACTGAAAGAACCTGAGGTTGTACAAAGTTTCTGGGAGAGCATAACGGAACAATTGACAGCAATGGAGGAATGAAATGCAGTAGAAAAAGAATGGGTAGCTCTGACAGATGAAGTAGTCAAAGCAGTAGAGGTTCAAGTAGGTAAAAAGACGAAGGCTAGTAGAACTCCTTGGGTAACGGAAGAAATATTGAATTTAATTGATGAAAGGAGAAAATATAACAATGCAGTAAATGAAGCAGGCAAAAAAGAATACAAACGCTTCAAAATTGAGATCGACAGGAAGTGCAAATTGGCTAAGCAGCGATGGCTAGAGGACAAATGTAAGGATATAGAGGCTTATCTCATGAGGGGTACGATAGATACTGCCTGCAGGAAAATTAAAGAGACCTTTGGAGAAAAGAGAACCACTTGCATCAATATCAAGAGCTCTGATGGAAACCCAGTTCAAAGCAAAGAAGGGAAAGCAGAAAAGTGGAAGGAATATATACAGGGTCTATACAGGGGCGATGATCTTGAGGACAAAACTATGGAAATGGAAGAGGAGGTAGATGAAGATGAAATGGGAGATATGATACTGCGTGAAGACTTTGACAGAGCATTGAAAGACCTAAGTCGAAACAAGGCCCCAGGAGTAGACAACATTCCATTAGAACTGTAACGTCCCCTTAGGACAATTTATACAAGACTGTGCTTAAACTGCCACACAATATTTTTTAGCGCAACGCAATCTGACTATCAAAAGAATGGCCCTGACTAACATTAAACTATACCTTTCAGAAATCACTTACCTCACAAAAATCTTCATTACTCGAACTACTGCAATACAGCGAGCGCCACTACTGCCAGCTAAATAAAAGATTCAAACTACGGATGGCACTAACTACTGATAGGGATAGTTAGCAAATGAAAGATTTTAATAGAGAACAAACAATGTATTTACCTTAATAGTCATAATATATATAGCAGTTCATGACAAATTACAAAACTCCGCCATCTCTCTCCCCACATCCACCACTGCTGGCGGCTCACCTCCTACTGCGCAACGCTACGCGCTGTTCACATCCAGCTGCCGCTGCCCAACACTACAATGGCAGACAACAATGCAAACTAGCCACAGACTGCACACAGCACAGCCAGTGATTTTCATACAGAGCGCTACGTAACGTTGCCATAAGAAAACATAAACAGTCTACTTACATAGAGAAAACATAAACAGCCTACTTACAATAAAGAAAACATAAACAGCCTACTTACAGAAATACTGACAGCCTTGGGAGAGCCAGTCCTGACAAAATTCTACCGTCTGGTGAGCAAGATGTATGAGACAGGCGAAATTCCCTCAGACGTCAAGAAGAATATAACAATTCCAATCCCATGGAAAGCAGGTGTTGACTGATGTGAAAATTACCGAACTACCAATTTAATAAGTCACAGCTGCAAAATACTAAATTCTTTAGACACGAATGGAAAAACTGGTAGAAGCCGACCTTGGGGAAGATCAGTTTCGATTCCGTAGAAATGTTGGAACACGTGAGGCAATACTGACCCTAAGACTTATCTTAGAAGCTAGATTAAGGAAAGGCAAACCTACGTTTCTAGCATTTGTAGACTTCGAGAAAGTGTTTGACTATGTTCAGTGGAATACTCTCTTTCAAATTCTGAAGGTGGCAGGGGTAAAATACAGGGAACGAAAGGCTATTTACAATTTGTACAGAAACCAGATGGCAGTTATAAGAGTTGAGGCACATGAAAGGGAAGCAATGGTTGGGAAGGGAGTGAGACAGGGTCGTAGCCTATCCCCGATGTTATTCAATCTTTATATTGAGCAAGCAGTGAAAGAAACAAAAGACAAATTTGGTATAGCTATTACAATCCATGGAGAAGTAATAAAAACTTTGAGGTTTGCCGATGACATTGTAAATCTGTCAGAGACAGCAAAGGACTTCGAAGAGCAGCTGAACGGAAAGGATAGTGTCTTGAAAGGAGGATATAAGATGAACATCAACAGAACCAAAACGAGGATAATGGAATGTGGTCGAATTAAGTCGGGTGATGCTGAGGGAATTAGATTAAAAAATGAGCCACTTAAAGTAGTAAAGGAGTTTTGATATTTGGGGAGCAAAATAACTGATGATGGTCAAAGTAGAGAGGATATAAAATGTAGACTGGCAATGGCAAGAAAAGCGTTTCTGAAGAACAGAAATTTGTTAACATCAAATATAGATTTCAGTGTCAGCAAGTCATTTCTGAAAGTATTTGTATGGAATGTGGCCATGAATGGATGTGAAACATGGACGATAACTAGTTTGGACAAGAAGGGAATAGAAGCTTTCGAAATGTGGTGCTACAGAAGAATGCTGAAGATTAGATAGGTAGATCACATAACTATTGAGGAGGTATTGAGTAGGATTGGGGAGAAGAAAATTTTGTGGCACAACTTGAATAGAAGAAGGGATCAGTTCGTAGGACATGTACTGAAGCATCAAGGGATCACCAAATTAGTATTGGAGGGCAGCGTGAAAGGTAAAAATTGTAGAGGGAGACCAAAAGATCAGTACACTAAGCGGATTCAAAAGGATGTAGGTTGCAGTAGGTACTGGGAGATGAAGAAACTTGCTCAAGATAGAGTAGCATGGAGAGCTGCATCAAACCAGTCTCAGGGCTGAAGACCACAACAACAACAACATCATTTCTTATTATTTACTATCGTTTATTACCATTTATTTTTATAGACCTGCCTCCAGTTGAAAATTACCTTCAAATTCAAATTCCAACATGATAATGCCTGCAAAACCTTACTTTTGATTATTACTCATTATCATTCATTATTATTTATTAACATTCATTTTCATTCATTGTCATTCATTATTATTCATTATGATTTATTATCATTCATTACGGTTTACTATCATTCATTATAATTTATTATTGTAGGCCTACCACCAGTAGAAAATTGCGCCAAATTCAAAGTCCAACATAATAATATCTCGAAAACTGTGCTTCTATGTATTATTATCATTTATTATTTATTCAAGATGTCCGATTTTCTGGTTGAGAAAGCTATTTTCCTGACATCCATAGCAAAAATCTATCACAAGTTCAAATCACAACACCATAATTGATCACATGTACGAACTTTCTCCAACACTTATCTTTTTTCACTGGTAGCCTATCAGAATCGTGTCAAATAATAAACTGCACTTATAGTAACGTAATTCACGTCCTTTGCTTTTGCAGGGGGGGAAGGGACTGATGACTTTATTTCAAGCAGTATGGTCATCACTTGTTCTCCAACACAGTCAGCACACACATCTTTGATATTGCAGTGCAGTCACACGACGCCCACGATCCAACTGAATTAGTTCAAATCCTCGCCACCCCCAGGCCAGCGCACTGAGACACAGCCTACACCTGTCACGAGAGGCAGCCGGCCACTAGCGCGGGGAGTGAGGCCAGCGATCGCTTTCACGTCGTAAACATGTTTTCGCTGGCACGCTGGAACTTGTCAAGTTTGACGTCACAGCGCGCCTTGTCCGCTCACCACGTGTATTCGTCACCTCCGCACTTTTCCCACCAAAATTGTCTGCCTCGGAGCTGATTCACACAACGGTCAGCCGTTTCCCTGCAATACTTTCGGCGCCACGTTAAAACCTGTCGATGTCGACCACTCACCATCTACCATGTGTCTCTGTGCGAGCGAGACAGCAGTGCTACACTTTTGGCGGCAAAGTTTACTCGACAGTGATATCCATCATGACTATATAACAGCACGTTTTGACCGTACTAGAACGCCTGGTGATCGATGAGTTATTAGATATGAGCAAGTGATAGTTGAATGATGTTATGTGTTTGGATGTAGGAGACTATAAACGGCAGGGCGAGATTTTCTTTGTGTGGTTATTTATGCAATCTATAGATAGTGATATTCGATCGCTAGTGACAACAGTTAAGAACGGAAAAATAGGTACAAATCGAGCGCTGGCAGAACGTTGTGGCAATGGTAATAATATTTAATTGAAGGTGGAGGTGGAAGATATTGACCAGGCTTTTAATATTGTCATAGGTGCTTGATGCTCTGTATAAAAGTTTGACTCTTTGATTGCGTTTGGTATTTCTTGGTGTGTGTAAAATTAATTTTACTGTTGAAATGCGAGAAAGATGAGTTGATTGCTGTTTAGGTAGAGGTTACGTTGGTAATTCGAAAAGAGGGGATGAGAATGGTAAATTGAGTGATGGGCATGGTTTGTGGTGTGATATATGAGTGTGAAGATAGGGTTGAGGACGTTTGCGTATGTTGATAGTGGGACGGGTGTGAGGTTAGGTGTGGTGGGAGGAGTAAATTAGACCTTATATTTTGTTTAATGTTGTTAACTAAGATTAATACTGAGAAGGTTTTTAGATGGCTGGTCATGCGATGAGGCGAGAGCAGGGATGTGTAGTTATGTTTAGTTAAAGGGCCGTGTAATGTCGTGTGAGGAGCAATGTGCAGTGCGCTACAATGTCATAGGAGGTAAAGATATGTGCTGCTATGATGTGTCTAGCGTATGGAGGCTGCGCTTTGGAATTATGCTACGTTGATAGAAAGTTGAGTTTCACCCGCGTTCGGTGGTCGCGGCTCGGGATCGCGGTCCTGGATGGATGGATGTGTGAGCTTTGACCGCTGACGAGCACGTTGACGGCGCCAAGTCGCGCTTGCGGAAGACGAGCAGGAGCCGTGCGAGGTCTGAAATCAGACGGATGAGTCACTTCACGATCCTGTGGGCAGGGTGCAGAGTGGGAGTACCTGCGCACGTCTGCTGAGTTATTTTGCGAGCGGATCTGCAGGCTCTGCTATGAGTTATTAGGATAGTTTACGAGTACTGAGCGTATGTACACATCTGTGTGAGGATTTATTTAGTAGCAGTTTGCTATAGTGTGTACTGAAATTATGATTGGGTGCATGTCTGTGGGCTGTGCAACATGGCCCAGGGCTCGTCTGGGATTGGTGTTTTGTAATAGCGTGATAGATATACTGTATGGTTAAATAAGTTATTCCCAAAAATAAATAGTGTTGTCAATGATTACATGCGCCTGCAGCGCAGATCAGAGTGATTGGTTTTCCATCACCATCTCGGTTGCATGCGAGTAGTAAATGTTTTCCCGACCGCGTTAATCGAGTGTGTCAACGAGCTATGAGCTATTCTGCCAATAGACGTGATTTCAGGTCCAGACCTGAGTCGCCGGCGGTATACATAAGAAGAACAATGAAGCTTTGACATGTGTCGGCTGTCACGAGAGCTCGGAAGCTGCACTTGGCTGGAGACTCTGGAATCACCTCCCCCGCCGACCGCACGTGCGCGCGGCCTGCCTTGGAGCGTAATGTAAGGCGCATAGGCGATATCAGTTTCTCCGGTGATAGAAGCGAATGCGACTGTGTTGAGGTCATGTTTGGGGGAGGTCGAGCAGAGACTTTTGGTTGGTTGGCAGCTGATGGTGTTTGGGCGCGTCTGTTGTACTATTTTGCGAGCATGTCTGTGCTCTGTGCGTTGCTTTATTTCGAGAGTTTAAGAGTACAGAGCTCGTCTGCTGACATTGTGTACTGCATTATTTAAGAGCAGTTTGCTATTGTGTGGTGAAATTAGGAGTTGTTTACGTGTTAGTCCGCAGCTTGTGTTCGTGCGGTAGCGTTCTCGCTTCCCGCGCCCGGGTTCCCGGGTTCGATTCCCGGCGGGGTCAGGGATTTCCTCTGCCTTGTGATGACTGGGTGTAGTGTGCTGTCCTTACGTTAGTTAGGTTTAAGTAGTTCTAAGTTATAGGGGACTGATGACCATCCATTTTAAGTCCCATAGTGCTCAGAGCCATTAGAACCATTTGTTTGCGTGTTTGTGGCCTGTGTGAGATGACCACAGTCGGAACAGTGTGGGTGTTTTGTGACAAATATACTGCACGACTACATAAAAGGGCTCCAAATAAATAGAGTGCAGCCCTTCCTTACTTCCCCGAGCAGCACAGCGCAGTCTGAGCTGTTTTTGGGCAGTAACGGCAATCTGGTCAGAATGTGAGTGAGTAGACAAATAACTGGACAAATTCATCTTAGAGGAGTTACAGGTCTGGATTGGAATGAATATCTTGATGGGTGTGGTTGTGTCGCCAAGTGTAGTGCACTACTGGAGTTCAGAAACTGCCTTATGTCAGCCTTACTTATCGAAATCTATGAGAAGTAAAACTTTCAGAAAGATATGTCGCAAATAAATAAAGTACACTCGTTCCTCCTTCCATCAGCCTATTCACTGAAATTATTTCCCAAAATTAGCAGTTGTTTGGCTATTTGGAGGTAAATGTTTTCTATTTTTTATGAGCGGTTCGCATGTCTGTAGGCTACGCTGAGTTATTTTTAACTGTTTACAATTAGCAAGCGTGTGAGTAAAACATTATAAATGAGTTAAGTAGGAGTGTTTTGCAGGTCTGTATGATGTGGGACACGTCGGTGTGATACATATTCTCCATTCCTAAATAAAGTATATTCGTTCCTCCGTCCATGGACCTAGTGGAGGGTGAGTCAGTTCACCAGAAACGTGTAGGAAGAGGTTGAGTGCTGGTGCCTTAGTTTGAAACAATTTTCTTAGGTTGGTGGTGGAAGCACAAGTGAGCTTTCTTTACTGGCACATTTCAAACTTGGCGCTGGTTCCTAGGAGGAGGAAAAGTAGTTGAAATTAGGGAGTTGAACATGTGTGCATACATATATGAAATTGTAAATTGAATTATTTAACATAGCGGGGTGGTGAGAGTGAATTAGCGAGTGCTCTCGCGAGGAGCAAATGCGCTGTTATACAGTCATGGTAACACTGTCAGTCGAACTCTAGCGCCATACGTATCCTTTGTCCGGCACATGGTCGACAGGTTCCATCGTGTCCAGTGGTAAGTGCTTGCGGGCACCGAAAGATGTTTACGTAGTCAGACTCTGAGGCGCCGCTCGCCGCCGCCTACCTGGCGCGCTGGCTGTGGGGGCTGTGCGGCAACCATTGGTTGCTTGACGTCAGCCGGACAGGGAGCTGTCGATGGAGCGGGCTCAGCCAGCCGCGCGTACGTCATCTGTGCTCTGGAGTTTCGCTGTGTGAGCATGGATAACTCAGTTGGGACACACCTGCATGACCATATAGTCTGAAATAAAGATTCATTTTCCAGGTATTTACAGAAAGGTAAGTCCGTCGCACATATGGGGGGTGTGTGACGTAAGCGGGGCAGCGGCACAGCGATTATACAGTTATTACGCTCGCGCAAGAGCGAGTCAATTAGCGGGCGTTCTAGTGCGGTAAAAACATGCTGTTATATAGTCATGTTGGATTCCACTGTCGAGCAAACTTTGCCGCGAAAAGTGTAGCACTACGTTCTCGCTCGCACAGGGACATGTCGGATGGTGAGCTGTCAGCATCGACAGGTTTGAACGTGTCGCCGAAAGTATTGTAGGGAAACGGCCGACCGTTGTGTCAATCAGCTCCGAGGCACACAATTTTGGCGGGAAACGTGCGGAGGCGACGAATACACGTGGTGAGCGGACAAGGGGCCGCTGTGACGTCAAACTCGACAAGTTCCAGCGTGTCCAGCGAAAACATGTTTACGATGTGGAGGCAATCGCTGGGCTTACCCCCCACGCTTGTGGCCGGCCGCCTCATGTGACAGGCATAGGCAGTGTCTCTGCGCGCTGGCCTGGGGGTGGCGAGGATTTGAACTAATTCAGTTGGAGTGCAGACGTCGTGGTGACTGCACTGCAATATCAAAGATGTGTGTGCTGACTGTGTTGGAGAACAAGTGATGACCGTACTGCTTGAAAATGTCTTCAGTCCCTTCCCCCCTGCAAAATCAAAGGACGTGAATTACATTACTATAAGTGCAGTTTGTTATTTGACACGATTATGATAGGCTACCAGTGAAAAAAGATAAGTGATGGAGAAAGCTTGTACATGTGATCAATTATGGTATTGGGATTTGAACTTGTCAAATGTTTTTGTTATGGATGTAAGGGAAGTAGCTTTCTCACTGAGAAAATCGGACATCTTGAATAAATAATAAATGATAATAATACATAGAAGTACAGTTTTCGATATATTATCGTGTTGGAATTTGAATTTTGTGCAAATTTCTAGTGGAGGTAGGCCTATAATAATAAATGATAATGAATGATAATAAATGATAATGAATGATTATGAATAATAAACAAATGTAAGGTTTTGCAGCCATTATCATGTTGGAATTTGAATTTGGAGGGAAATTTCTAGTGGAGGCAGGTCAATAATAATAAATAATAATAAATGATAATAAAAAATAATAAATGATAATGAATAATAACGAATGATAATGAATGTTAATAAATGCTAATAAATAATAATGAATAATAATAATAAATAGAAGTCCAGTTTTGCATCATTATCTTGGAATTCAAACTTCCCACTAGTATTTTTCTTCTGGTGGCTTATGTTAGTGGATGTAGCACAACTGGACTATTTTCCCGCCAAAATTCAAACTTCCCGCCATATTTTCTTGAGGTCAGGTTAGTGGATGTAGGACAATTGGACTATTCCCCCACCAAAATCCGCCATGTTGGATGACGACATGCGATTTTGCCAAGTTTACATGTGCGCCATCTTGGATGACGTCATAGCCGAATAAATTTGGCAACAATTCAATGTGCACTGGCACGAACCTTGTCCCTCTACTAAGGCGACATTCTTTTCGAGGAACACTAACGGGAAAATTTATAGATTACCGGTATTTGAAGCTGACTGCAGAACGAAACCACTCACGCAACATACAGTTCGTGTAAGAACCACAGGATCTGATACGAGAAATTAGGGCTCATACGAAGACATACAAGCAGTCGTTTTTCCCGCTCCAAATACGTGTTTAACGGGAAAGGGATTGACTAGTAGTGGTACAGGGTACTATTCCCCTGTGCACTGCATGATGGCCTGCGTAGTACAGGATGTATGTAGATGTGGAATGGAATTCACAATTAGTTAATACATTTCATAACTTCGCTGGGAGACTTTATACAAACGTCATATGGACTCTGGTTAACTGTGAGTAAATTGAACTGTTTGACGAAACAAAATAGACAAATACGGGTTTCACAAACGCTAAAAAGTGAGTGCGTGAACGCTCAATTGTGGTCCGTGCTTATGCTACACGTGTTCACGCTTTACAAAAAAAAAAAAAAAATAGTTTAAATGGCTCTGAGCACTATGGGACTTATCATCTTAGGTCATCAGTCACCTAGAACTTAGAACTACTTAAACCTAACTAAACTAAGGACATCACACACATCCATGCCCGAGGCAGGATTCGAACCTGCGACCGTAGCAGTCCCTCGGCTCCGAACTGCGGCGCCTAGAACCGCACGGCCACCGTGGCCGGCCCACGCTTTACACATTTGGAACAATGTCTAGACGATAAAACCAAAGGAAAAAGCGGCGGAACGTGATCTGCAATACACGGTGAAACGAACTGCAGTATTTATTTTCGAACTTCAGCCCCCTCAGTGTCAGCTCCCTCAATGCCAGTTGTCCTGACAGGCATTGGAATACAGTCGCAAGGTAAAACGCAGGCATTTGTAGCAAATATATAAAATGTATTCGTAGTAGCGAATAAGAACAGCAATTTCTTGTGTAAGGGAATGTGACAATGATAATTTGTTGCGGAACGGGATTCGAACCCTGATTTCCAGCATACACTATTAGTTGCGTTAACAGATTTAGCTACCCATGCGCGACTTTTGGCCATACCCAAACTTCGATATGTCGTCGTTCCTGCATCAGAATCCGTGCTCGTTCATACGGTACAAGTAAGGGCATTTTACTTGAAAGCCGCTGCCTTGTATGTGCGGATAAATACCTTCTGCAGTGCCTTTGTTGTTAAGAAGAAGGATGCAGTGTTCCTTCAGAGATGCATTCATGTCAGAACGAACGTTGCATTGTTGTTCTCAAAAACACAGGTACTTCAATATGGTATTTGTAAAAGAATTTTACGAAAAGACCCCATTTTTATCAAACTGTTCATTATTCTACTCTTAACAAATTAACTAGGAGTGTTGCACACGCTGAATCTTTCAAAATTTAAAGTAGTCAAACTTACTGTCTTCCATTACAAGGTACACTGATGAGTTAAAACATAATGAGCACTAAAATGTAGTCAGTAGTGAGCCAGTGGGTGTGTTGGACCTTCCATCGAGCTACAGACCCCCTTGAAGATGTCCTCTGCAGACGGGGACGAGACGTTGGGAGTTGACACAGAATTCATCAACCAACTACGGCATAACTGCCCGAATAATTCTAATAGACGTGACATAATGAGCACTGCCCACTGCGAGGTTGAATACATCCTAGTGGCGTCGGACACGTGACGCAGTAAGGTAAGAATGTGAGTGGAACAGAGACGAATGGGATATCATCATAGTGAAGATACCGGCCACAAAGGCAGAAATCCACTGATATAAGAGGTTTTCATAAAGGGCACATTGTTGTGGCTCTGTGGCTGGAAACGAGAATCTCTGACACGGCGAAGCTGTTGTCGGGGGAATCCCGCACTGTGTAATACATGATAGCAGCGATCTTTGGAATATCTCACGACAGAGTACAATGCTGGCGCAGGCACAAGTGTTTCGGAGCACACAGTTCAAACACCACTGTTGAAGGTGGAGCTCCACATCACACGACCCCTGCGTGTACCTGTGTTCACCTAACGACATCGTCAGTTACAATTGGAGTGGCCACAGCATCATTGTGTTTTCACCGTGGATCAATAGAAACGTGTCGCCTGTCGAATGAATTGCATTTCTGGTTATACCAGGTATAGGGTTGAGTCCTTACACCCCGCCTGCAGATGAATCGCTGCTTGAAACGTGCCACAGTTGCAGGCCGGTGAGAGCAGAACCATGCTTTGGAGAACATTGAGTTGGGCTTTTATGTGATCTATGGTAGTACTCGTAGCCACCATGACAACAGTGAACTAAGTGAACATTCATAGAATGTAGGCTATCAGGGCCGGTGTTGTTTTCAGTTGAAACTTCCGGGCTGAGAGGCCGTGTTCGATGTATAAAATTTCCACCTAACGTTTCCTCTCCATGTGTGGGAGACATCTTCCGAAGTCGTCCGGCTACTACGGGTCACCTGCAACCCTTCATGGTTGAAGGCTTCTCTGATGGTGATGAAATCTTCCAGGAAGATAACTCCCCGCCACATGAGTCTTGAATCTTGCAGCAGTGGTTTTACGAACATGACAGTGAACTCACACTGATATCTTAGCCAGCCCGATGCTCCTAATCTTTACACATTGGGACACATGATGGGCGCCAGCGGTGTGCTCACAAAGCTCCGTCCCCTAATCTGCCGGAATTTAGTGACCTGTCAGCAGACATCTGGAGCCATATTCTTCTCCAACCCTGTCAACGACTTAGAATCCATGGCAAGCAGAATCGCTGCTGTACTGTGTTTGAAAAGTGGACCAGCACGCTACTAAACAGGTGGTCATAATGTTTTGGCTAATCGGTGTGTGTGTTCTGTGTGTGTTCTAGCCTATCATAATCAGTGATTTGCGCTTTTCGGTTGACAGTTGCGAAAGACGCTTTCTCAAATTTGAAAGTTCGTGGAAATATGGATCCATTGAATTAGTTTACAAAAAATGGTTCAAATGGCTCTGAGCACTATGGGACTTAACATCTATGGTCATCAGTCCCCTAGAACTTAGAACTACTTAAACCTAACTAACCTAAGGACAGCACACAACACCCAGCCATCACGAGGCAGAGAAAATCCCTGACCCCTCCGGGAATCGAACCCGGGAACCCGGGCGTGGGAAGCGAGAACGCTACCGCACGACCACGAGATGCGGGCAATTAGTTTACATTTTTACACGATTTGTTAATATTTGCGGAGTTAGACTTCTCTTGTCAGTGAATGAAGAACAAACTATTTTCAAAAGACTATTTGTATAGCATTTCTCACACTTTTCTCTATTTTTCTTCATAGTGTCCATCTTTGTTTAAACACATGTCATAACGTTCCACAGGCTTTTATATCCCTATTCCATTCAAATCTGCCGCCTGTGAGAGTAACAAGTCTTAAGTTGCTTCTTACACCTCATCTCTTTCGAAGCGCTTGTCATCCTTGAAAGCTCTCACCCACTTATGCACTTTGCTGTCACTCATCGCATTCAGGCCATACCCATCACTTATCTGCCGATGAATTACCGTTCCAGTAACGTAATCTTACAACCTACAAAAGTAAGGGGACCAGTAAGAAGTTCCTGCTGAGCTACTTGATTAGGTGTAAAATCAAAACTGCTAACAGTCTTGTACACAGGCATTCTAGAACGACGATATACTCTTCTCCTCCTGTAAGGCATTGTTGAGTGCTGCGTGCGGCTGCCTCGAGTCGAATGAGCATGCTGTTACCTCACGAGCTAGATATACAGTCCCCTGACGTCATATCGATAAGCTTATCTGGGCGACTCTAATCCAGCAAGAGGTTTCTCATTTCCTCTTACAATTGCCAAAGTCATCCATGAATTACCAGTCACAACCTCATTCGTAGTGCAAGAAAAATTAATCTTACAACCTACAAAAGTAAGGGGACCAGTAAGAAGTTCCTGCTGAGCTACTTGATTAGGTGTAAAATCAAAACTGCCAACAGTCTTGTACGCAGGCATTCTTGAACGACGATATACTCTTCTCCTCCTGTAAGGCATTGCTGTGTGCTGCGTGCGGCTGCCTCGAGTCGAATGAGCATGCTGTTACCTCACGAGCAAGATATACAGTCCCCTGACGTCATAGCGATAAGCTTATCTGGGCGTGGCAGGAAGTAAGCCCGCTCAGTAGCGCAATGGCGGCCCCGGAAGTTACAGAGTTGTTGTCAGAAACCGAATCACAGTCCGTGTTGCACAGTAGATGGGCTGATGAACTACTTTAAACATTTTGAACTGACGTTGTAAAGGGATCACTGCGAGAGCATCAATGCAAGTGGCCTCGTTTGACGAGCATGGCATGCCAGGAATATGTATGCGCGTTTCAGTGTTCGCACGACATTTCATTATCTACGACGAATCGGTCTTTATTTTGCGAGTAACCCTCATACTTTTGAAATCCAAATTTTATGACACTGACAGACAACTACATAATATTTAGATTCTAAGCTTTAACGTGTGACGATCAGTTTTGATTAGTTGAGTGAGAATATACAGTCAGTGCACGACTCACAACTGCCTAAGGGTAGTGTCAATCAGTGACTTATAATCACCCGTTGTGTGTCCAAGTTTCGATACCAATCACAGTTTCAGTTTTTTTCTTCTTTTTGATGTCAGTCTTCTGACTGATCTGATGCGGCCCGCCACAAATTCCACTCCTGTGGCAACCTCTTTGTATCAGAGTAGCATTTGCCAACTACGTCTTCAATCATTTGCTGGTTGTGTTCTAATCTCTGTCTTCCTCTACAGTCTTGGTCTTCCACATCTCCCTCTAGTACTATGGAAGTCATTTCCTGAGGTCTTAACAGAACTATCATCCTGTCCCTGCACCATTCACTGTTTTCCACATAGTCCTTTTCTCTCCCATTCTGCGCAGAAACTCATAATGTCTTACCTTATCAGTCCATCTAACTTTCAACATTCGCCTGGAGCACCACAGTGCAAATGTTTCGATTCACTTATGTTCCGGTTTTCCCACGGTCCATGTTTCACTACCATACAATGATGAGCTCCAAACTTAATATCTCAGACATTTCTTCCTCAAATTAAGTCCAATGTTTGATGCTAGTAGACTTATCTTGGCCAGGAATCCGCTTTTTCCCAGTGCTAGGCTGCTTTTGATGTCCTCCTTGCTCCGTCCGTCAGTGATTATTTCCTGCCTAGGTATTAGAACTGCTTAAATTCATCAACTTTGTGACCACGATTCCTGATGTTATGTACATCACTGTTCTCATTTCTGCTACTTCTCATTACCTTTGTCTTTCTTCGGTTTACTCTCAGTCCACATTCTGTACTTCATAGGTTGTTCATTCCTTTCAGCATATCATGTAATTCTTCTTCACTTACACTCAGGATAGAAATGTCATCAGCGAATCGTATAATTGATATCCTTTCACCTTGAATTTTAATTCCACTCCTGAACCTTTCTTGGTCATCTGAACGATGCACAGATTGGTTAGTAGGAGTGAAGGACTACAACCTCGTCTTACAGCCGGCCGGAGCGCCCGTGCGGTTCTAGGCGCTTCAGTCTGGAACCGCGCGACCGCTACGGTCGCAGGTTCGAATCCTGCCTCGGGCATGGATGTGTGTGATGTCCTTAGGTTAGTTAGGTTTAAGTAGTTCTAAGTTGTAAGGGACTGATGACCTCATAAGTTAAGTCCCATAGTGCTCAGAGCCATTTTGAGTCTGTCTTACACCCTTTTAAATCCGAACACTTAGTTCTTGGTCGTTTACTTTTATTATTTCCTCTTGGCTCTTGTACATATTGTATATTACCTGCCTCTCCCTAAGGCTTACTGCTATTTTTCTCAGAATTTCGCATACCTTTCACCAGTTTACATTGTCGAACGCTTTCTCCAGATCGACAAATGATACTTCATTTTTCTGTGCCGCGAGGGATTACCCGAGCGGTCTGGGGCGCTGCAGTCATGGACTGTGCGGCTGGTCCCGGCGGAGGTTCGAGTCCTCCCTCGGGCATGGGAGTGTATGTTTGTCCTTCGGATAATTTAGGTTAAGTAGTGTGTAAGCTTAAGGACTGATTACCTTAGCAGTTAAGTCCCATAAGATTACACACACACACACACATTTTTCTGTAGTCTTGCTTCCATTATCAAACGCAATGTCAGAATCGTCTCTTTGGAGCCTTTATCTTTTCTACAGCTGAACTGTTCGTCATCTAGCACACCCCCAATATTCTTTTCCATTCTTTTGTATCTTATTCTTGTGAGAACTTGAAAGCATGAGATGTCAAGCTGATTGTGAGATAATTCTCGCACTTCTCAGCTCTTGCAGTCCACGGATTTGTGTGCATGATATTTTTTCGAAAGTCAGATGTTATGTCGCCAGACTCATACACTCTATACACAAACGTGAACAGTTGTTTTGGCGTCACTTCGCCGAATGATTTTTAGAAGTTCTGATGGAATGTTATCCATCCCTTCTGCCTTATTTGATATTAGGTCGTCTAAAGCTCTCTTAAATTCTGATTCTAATACTGGATATCATATTCTAAATCGACTCCTGTTTCTTCTTCTATCAGATCAGACAAATCTTTCCCCTCATAGAGGCCTTCAATATGTGCTTACCAGCATCTGCTTCTCCTCTGTGTTTAACACTGAAATTCCCGTTGCACTCTTAATGTTACCACCCTAGCTATTAGTGTTACCGAAGTTTGTCTCGAGTTTCCTATATGCTGGGTGAGTCCTTCCCACAGTCATTAGATTTTTTTGATTTCTTCACATTTTTCGTGCATTCATTTCGTCTTAGCTTTCCTGCAGTTTCTGCTTATTTCATTTTTCTGAGTCTTGTATTTCTGTAATCCTGAATTCCCCTGATTATCCTTCTTTCATCGATCAACTGAAGTATTTCCTCTGTTACGCAAGGATTCTTCGCAATTACCTTCTTTGTACCTGAGTTCTTCTTTTCAACTTCAGTGACTCACCGTTTTAGAGATAGTCATTCCTCTGCAACTGCACTACCTACTGAGCCATTCCTCATATCTGTATCTACAGCCTTAGACAACTTCAAATGTGTTTCGTCATTCCTTAGTACTGCCGCATGCCACTCCTTTGCATATTGATTCTTCCTGACTAGACTCTTCAACTTCAACCTACTCTTCAAAAAAGCTCCGTCCGAACAGGCCTTGTAAGGCACAACGGTAACGACCGGCAGCCGTGTCATCCTCAGCCCACAGGCGTCACTGGATCCGGATATGGAGGGGTACGAGGTCAGCACACCGCTCTCCCGGCCGAATGTCAGTTTACGAGACCGGAGCCGCTACTTTTCAGTCAAGTAGTTCCTCAGTTTGCCTCACAAGGGCTGAGTGCATCCCGCTTGCCGACACCTCTCGGAAGACCGAATGGTCACCTATACAAGTGCTAGCCCAGCTCGACAGCGCTCAACTTCCGTGATCTGACGGTAACCGGTGTTACCAATGTGGAAAACGCCGTTGGCAGCCTACTATTCATCACTACTAAACTGTGGTCTGAGTCTTTAATTGCTCCTACGTATACCTTACAATTGAGTATCTGATTTCGGAACGTTTGCCTGACCATGATGTAATCTAAATGAAATCTTCCCTTATCTCCCCTCATTTTGCAAGTATACCTCCTCCTCTTGTGATTCTTGAACAGAGTAATCGTTATTACTAAAAGAATTTTATTACGGATCTCAGTCTTTCTCCTCTCTCATTCCACTGTTCTAATGGCTCTGAGCCCTATGAGACTTAACATCTGAGGTCATCAGTCCCCTAGACTTAGAACAACTTAAACCTAACTAACCTAAGGACATCACACACATTCGTGCCCGAGGCAGGATTGGAACCTGCGACTGTAGTCTCATACCATGTCACGAGCCCGTATTATCTTGTAAGCTTTTCTTCTATTACTTCTCCTACAACTTCATTCCAGTCCCCCATGACTATTAGATCTTCGTCTCCATTTGCGGACTCTATTACCCATTCAACATCCTCAAACACTTTCTCTAACTCTTCATCTCCAGCTTGCGACGTCGGCATGTACACCTGAACTATCGTTGTCCGTGTTGCTTTGCTGTCGATTCTGGTACGAACAATCCTATAACCGAACTGTTCACAGAAACACACTCTCTGTCCTACCTTCCTATTCATAACGAGTCCTACTCCCGTTATACCATTTTCTGCTGCTGTTCATATTACCCTATACTTATCTGACCAGAAATCCTTGTCTTCTTTCGATTTCACTTCACTGACGCTACTATACCTAGATTGAGCGTCTGCATTTTAATTTTCAGATTTTCTAGCGTCTTACGTTCCACGTCCCGACTCGTAGATTGTTATCCTTTCGTCGATTATTCAGTCTCTTTCTCATAGTCACCTCCCCCTTGGCTGTCCTCTCCCGGAGATCGCAGCGGGAGACTATGCCGGGATCTTTTGCCAATTGAGTGACGGTGAGATCATCATGGCACTTTTTCAATCACAGGCCACATGTCCTGTAGATACACGTTATGTGTCTTTAATGCTGCGGTTACCATTGCGTTGTGTATTCTGATGTCATTGATCGTTGCTGATTCTTCCGCCTTTTGGGGCACTTTTCCACCCCAAGGGCGAGAGAGTGCCCAGAATCTCTGTCCGCTCCTCCGCCCTCTTTGACAATGCCGTTTACATCTACACTAATATTAAAACTGTTAATCCGTCGCCTCTGTACACTGTACTATTTGCCAAAAACTGATTGTGGGAGATGTAGGCAGTTTAAAAGAATACAATAATACTATTTCTAAAGCACTGTCTGTCTCTTTGTCTGTTTCAAGACACTGATCTCCAAAACTATTACACGAAGTTTCGTGGGGTTTTCATAGGCAACGTGAGCATTGGTTGGAGCAACATGTACTCTTTACCTCATCAAATCGGATAACGGAAAAAAGATATGGTAATTGAAAGATTGAGAAATCTCTTCAGCTTAATAGTTCGGAAGTTAATCTCAGCGACACGATCACAGTGTCCAGTATTTGGCGCCGTTAGTCTCGTTGTGAACCTACAAACCGGTAGATGGTGCTGTTATTTTTCTTTTACTTAGTTACAGGTATATTTTAGGAAGTTTACACCAATAACAAAATTAAGCACCGCAATAGTATCTCTACGAACACAAACTAACATTGAGTTTTCTTGCCTAGGATGCACGGTTTTAGTGATTTCGTTTTGTACTGAAAACAACCAAATTTCTTTGCCTCTTTCTACAGCTTTTATTTATATTTGACTTTTTGGCGAATAACAACGAATTTGTAGCGTTTGCGTTGTGATTTGGGTCTTTGATTATTACTTTCTGATTTCGTTTGCGAATACAAGATGGTCGGGCCATTGTTAATAAACTAGCTAAAAAAACTGAGAACTACGGAGTCTCAAGAGTCCAGTGAAAATCGTGAGGCGAGACTTCCTGCGGGTAGAGGTCATCGGGCTTTAATTCCTTCCGAAAGCGAGGCGTGACTAACTCTGTTGTACTCTATTATCTCGCTACTCACTAAATATTATAAACGAGTGGTCACGTCATAGTAATTAAGGGGCGGCTCGATAGTGTTCTATAAAAATCATTAGCAATGCCAGCCAAACACTTAGTAGAATAAGTCACCCTCGTTTTGCCATTGGCTTTGTCAAGAGGGCTACGGAGCAAACAGATGTTGGGGTGATATCTTGCCCTTGGTGTGGAAAGTTGTCAGGAAAAGGCTGAAGACTCAACAATGATGTACAACATGAGGATGCAGAACAAATGGAAACAGACTGCATGAAAGAGACGTAACGCGTTTCCACTTGGCCTATGATGGAAAAGTGTCGCGGTGATCTCTCCATTAGAAATGATTCCATGCTTTGCTCAAGTCTATTATCTGCTCGATACAAACAAACACTGATAAGCGAAACTTCTCTGTTATTGCGTTGCTTCTCGCTTCTCATTGACAATATCAGCACTCGGATACACTCACGCTCATACCACACAGTAAAACATAATTATCAATAAAAGATAATCGTAGAATAATAAATTATAATAATGCTTATTAGTAGAGTAGGTACTTACGTAAGTGCCAGCTACCGAACAGAGTCTGTGGTTAAGACAAGGTGGAATCACGAGCGCTGGTGTTACGATGTTTAAAAGTACTGTACGTTAATTTCCAAACTTTCTCGTAAGTACTAACAGTGTAATCAAGTTACATATGCACTCTCTAGACTGCAAACAGAATTTCCCGAAAATTCGCGACGCTGAGTTGTGTAATATTAGCTTGGTTCTCTTTACAAAGTTTCGCACTGCCAGTTTATTTCAACCCGTACTGTTTAACCTTCTGCTGCGAAAGAACGATTTAATTTTCCTTGAATTTATTGGAATGTCCTGACTTAGCAGTAATTGACTTTTATGCGTCATCGTGAAAGTTTTCTGTTGTCGTTATGGATGCCGCCAGAGATATGCTGCATAATACGCCTGCCATAGTTGAAGACAGCTTCTGATAGAGGGAAGCTGTATCTGGTATCCCTGACCCACTCCATTCCTGCAAGGTGGAGGGGGCTGTGTTTCGAGTTTGATAAAATCCACAGCTAATTAATAGACTGAAGACTCCACTCGTTTACAGTACTTCAGACATTTTCAATAATCGATGAAAAACTTTTCTATTGGTGTAAATGAAGTACCTTGTTAAAAGACGGCTGTTGCTAACATTTTGAATAAACGACGGAAGATTCTGTATGCTGTAAGTGAAGTATCCTGTTAAAATACGTCTGTTTTTTGCAACCGCTGTGTGTATTTGCCTGGGTGGGGTGCACATCTACTTAAAATTTTCACACACACACACACACACACACACACACACACACACACACACACACACATGCGCGCGCCCGCGGTTAACTTAGTACTTCAAAATTATCCTACGTACACGAGAGTTCTCATAACACTTGTATTTTCACAAAATACTGTTGTTTGTTTGCCACAGCTCGCTTCACTGCACAGTCGAAATACGCATTCCACTTTGCCGACCAAAAAAGTTTTCGGGACCTCATGCTGCGTAAACAAAGTTTATTCACCGCTCCAGTTCACCAGATTTAAAACGGAGTCCAATTACTTTTCCAGGTCCTCAGAAGCAATACATCTAACATCCAATATTAAACAATTCTTAATCTGTCAAGTTCTTCATTTCTCTCTTGCGAGTATTCAACAGTAAATTATTGCGTCTCCTGAAAATTATTGCCGATCGTCCTTCCGTCTTTCAGTTGTCTTGTATTTTCTTGACACACTGCAACCCTCTTTAAATAACTTAGCATACGCGATAGCGCGGCTTACTTTCGTTGATCCTTGCTAACAAAGCATCATTAGCGTCCGCAACAACATTCCTCATTACGGCTTCAGTCTCTCCAAACAACATCACTTCAATTGCTTCTCGCTACAGTACCTTTTTCTCCTCTCTCAGCTACAAATCACAGTCTTAACTTATCTTTAAATTACTTGTTCCTTCTCCGTTACATGAACCCTTTTTACTGTTAACGTACATCTGTGTCTCTCACAACACTTTCCCACTCTGAGCTATCTTCTTAGTAATTTACTGATATAGATAATAACGATGCTCTAATAAGCGTTGGACTTCATCAAATAAACCATAAAATTTTACATTACTATTACCCAAAAATAAAGCCAAAAATAAATTTCAAATACCGTTTCATGAACTCAAATGAACACACCTTACTCTTCGTATTAAATATCTCAGACATAAAATAGGACGTAACTTAACATTGACAGCAAAGACACTCAATAAAGCAGAGCATACTGTTGAAGTGAGACATTGATTACGTAAGACGAATGCCTGCATCATATCTGTCTCCGAACCTCTGTACTAAAATTCAAGAAACTTCATGAAAATTTCTAAAACTGACAGTCATTAATTACAATAGTATTACAGTTTGGATCATTGAAAGCAATTTGAATTATTTAGCATTCAAATCTGTATTCATACAAGAGTGCAGTCACATCGTCACGCGAGATCAGTGTCTCTCTGAATGTTCGTTGTTAGCCGTTACGCTTGATACTCTTTTCGAACAGACAGACTCCTTTCTCAGGCATCATGTACAACAGTCAGTACTGAGGAGCTCTGAGCCAGTGGTCTTTGCATTCTCGCTGGACACATCTCTCTTGTGCGTAATCATTGTGAAATTGAATAGACATTGTTAAGTTTAATAATAACAATAGCATACACAGAAGAAACCAATAATATCTCGTACTGTAAAATTGTTACGTGTTAGAGTTTTCTTGTAGCAAATCGCCTCGTATTGTCAGATGTAAATAAACATACTTTATTGACCTCTCCCACATACTCGTTTCACCTGATTATGAGTTGGCTCCTTAATTCGTTATATACACTGTTACTTCACTGTTACTCTGTCTTGGCAGTGGGTACTTCCAGTCATGCCTTCAACTTCTATCTATTTCCGCATGCCTAAACAGTTTTTGTGCTTACCAATAATATTATTTTACCTGCTCAAAATAAATGTACCCAGTTACTAAACAAATATTTGGGTGTTGTACCTCTGTGACTTCGTCTGTTTGGATGTGTATTTTATAGTAGATGTTTAAGATTAGGGACGGTAAACCTTCCCTAGTGGATGTACACCATCACTAAAATGATCAGTGAGAACTTACCACAAGCTGAAAGAACACATCCACTGGTGAAGGTGGACCATCACTGTACTCAGCTACGGAGGGTGTACAGTAGCATATTATCCACAAGTGAAGGTGTACCAACGCTGCTGCCGGGATATTAACGGTGCGTCCTACAATGCTACCACGCATCACCATGATTGTAATTGTCGTCAGCTCGTTACTGCTATGTTACACAGCAGTGCAGTTATGGTTGACAGTAGTACATTTACGGTTTACAGTAGTGTAGCTGCGGTTGACAGTAGTGCCGTTACGGTTCACATCAGTGCAGCTAGTTGAATCAGTGAAGTTCTACGAACATCTTAGAGTGATTCACTTATCATCAAGGCTAAATCACTAAAATCTGGACGAAAAAGGGACAGCTACGAATGCAAGTTTTTGAAAAGATAAGAAGTGCTGGAAGTGAAACAGGTAACCAAATTAATACAACCTACAACTGTAGAAGGTAAGATTAAATACTGTGTTTATCATTTTGAGCTGTATGATATTCTGCATGATGCTCATGTAATGACTGGCCACGGTGGACGCGACCGAATTATGGTATGATTGAAGTCACAGTTCTGTAATATAACATACAGAGATGCCAATGTCTATGTTAGTTTGTGTGAGCCATGTTTACAAAAGGAAAAGGGTTAGAAAAAGGAATAGTGATGAAGCCAGTGCTGTTCAAGGAGCTAAATTCCAGATGTCAAGTTGATCTCATAGACTTCCAATCGCAACCAGATGGAGATTACTAATGGTTTATTAGGACCACCTCACTAAACTCGTTGTTCTCAGGCCACTGAAGTCCAAAACAGCTGAAGAGTTATGCAATAGCATAATTGACGTTTTTACGTTGATAGGCGTTCCCTCATTATTGCAGTGTGACAATGGTAGAGAGTTCGTTAACAAAATAATGATGAGCTTAAATTCATTATGGTCCAGATTTAAGATTCTCCACGATAAACCTAGACACAGTCAGAGCCAAGGCAGCGTTGAGCGAGCAAATCAAGACATAGGAAACATGTTAACTACATGGATGCAGGAGCACAACACCGCGGAGTGGAGCCGTGTAAAAGTATTTGTGCAGATAATGAAGACTAGCGCTGTACATTTTGGAATTGAACGATTTCCTTACGAAGCAATGTTTGGCTGCCCTCCTAAACATGGTTGACCTTCAACAAGTTTACCTCCTGTAACACTGATTAAAGTTCACTCTCAGGATAACAGTGAAAATATAACCAATCAAGTGAGCGTTAGCTGTGAGACAGGGACTGAAACGTTGCAGGGTAATGATATCAGTAAATTGCCATTGCTAGAGGATAACATTCCAACAGGAACAGAGAGAATAAAGAGAAAGACAGTATTCCTGACAGTAATGACCACTACCTGACTGATTTAGACGAGTCAGCCTGTGCTATTAAAAAACACAGAACTGAAGGGTGAAAGTGCTTAGAAGAACAAGCGCAAAGAAAGCGGCAGTGTTCAGATCGCTGCTTGGCAACAGTGGAAAACGGCTGTACTGTGAGAGTTCCAGTTCCCGACTTCGATAGAGGAAGAGGAGATGCTAGGTCGATCATGGGTGTCGTCCACGAGACGACGGCCGATTGCTTCTATCGAATTGGGACGAGAGATGGTGTGCTGAGCCAACTATACGCACAGTGATAAATGGTTGTTTTTTTGTTTTTTGTTTTTTAATTAGGGACAATACAATATGCCTCTGCGGCAACAACTGCAACATTTTGTTTCAGGCCCCAGTTCAGTACTTGCCCTCTAAGCATAATCTCAGAGGAGGAAGTTCCAGCAGAGAAACCTGTTGCGCTTAGAACAGCTGCGACGCCTCAGTCGATGGGAAGCGGCCAGGGTTTCGTCAAATGCAACTGACAGCAAGAGTTTCAGAGTCTGAGATCCTTTGGCAAAAAGAAAAATGTGCAACTTAAAGTGTCCTGTTGCACTTCTTTGCTGCAATAAATGAATGTTACATAATTTGACTATGTTTTCAAACTGCAGGTGAAATGTGCAACTTTCGATGTACGGCTGTTTTGTTATTACAGCCATGGTTCACGTTTCTTACCTCTTGGCAATGAAGGTATACATTCACTAGTGATAGTACACTATCCCTAGTCAATGATCATTGTTTGACAGCACTGGAATAAGTAATCCACTTTCACTAAATGGGGCAGTGAATGTGCACTGTCATCGGTGATGGTATACTTTCCCTGAAACTTCCACTTCCGCAATAACATATTTATTACGTAATCAAATTTTCTGGCTTTGCTAACGTCTTCACTTTACAATTGCATCTCCGCCTCGTCTTTCTTCTCGTCTTCCTTATTACTGACTTCTACATAAAACCACATATTCCACGTTCTTCACCTTCTAATTTACCTGTATATACAATCACTTCGTCTTTTGCCATACTTACTCTGCTGGGGCCTATTTACTTGTCAAAAGGTGTTTCCACTTGCATAACAACCAACAATGAAAGCAACATTAATATCTCTTCCCCCTCCAACTTTTCCAACAACATTTTCCTCTTCTTCATCAACAAATTGTTCTTTCTTATCTTCTGTATTTCTGTTTGAACTGATTTACTAGAACTGTGACTTCTGACTCCTCCTCCTTCGTACATAGGCTCTTGTATCGGAAGATGTGGTCCATATAATTTAGCTCTTATCCTTTTACTCACCTCTTCTGTAGTTGTTATTCTGCTTCTGTCAGCTGCACACACGTTTCCCGGGTACTTTAGTGTTTTATTTTCCCTTGCTTTCTTTCCCTTTTCTTCAAAACATTCGTCGTGATCCCTAAAATGTGCTTCTTTCCCAGATCAGTGTGTTTCTCTCTTCATTTCTTCACCGTTGATGTTTTATAAACTGCTCATATTTAATGATACATCCTATTTTGTGTTGATCATTAGATTTTCACGATTGTCAGGATTCATATAACCCGTCTTATGCTCCATCTGCTTGTTTGTGACATCACCCCAGTCAAATTATTCCCCCAAATTACCATCAATTTGCCTCGCACATTCCATCGAGCTCGAGATATCACTTCTGCCTGAGTATATTTTACTCTGCTGTCTGCTTTGTGCACACCCTCTTGGATATGACACCATGCGCCTTTGTGTATTCGCTTCTGATTCTGCTTCCCAGGCTTTTTGCGGATGACCCATTAAATTTGCAAAAACAATCTGTACAACACTATCTGTAATATTTATTCTCATATAACCTTTTTCCTGACTTGTAGTTTCTAAACCATCTTGTTAGCGTATTTAGATTTCTAGGTAGTAATTGTTGATACACTTACGTGCGGACCTCAACAAGAGCTAATCTACATTTTCTGCATTATCTTGCTTATAATTTCTTCTCCCATCATCATCATCTTCTTCTGATATTCTATTATTACCGCTGTTATTTGATATTCTGTTATCCCTGTCTATATATCCTCTACATTTATTGTTTTTATTCTTTCGTGACGACTCTTGAAGGCCCCTCGTATATTGATCTATTGGATTGAACTTTCTCATTTTGGGAGTACCGAATGTGCGATCTGTTTTACTTGCTAAAAAACATTCAGCAACCTAGACCTCATAAAATATACCTTTTATTTAGGACAACCGGTTTCGACAGACTTTGCTGTCATCTTGAGATCATAAAATTCCTTTTGTTGTGGGAACGTGATGGTTTCACGTTGAATCTCACGTCAAGTTGCCATGTTGATAGAAATCAGCACATTATAAAAGATTTGTCATAATTAAATCATTTATAAACGTAAAGCACAAAGCCATGTCCATATATTTATCGCTCACATTCTAATATGAATATGTACAGTGGATGTGAACAGACTTGCTACAGTGTACTGTATTTTTGTGAAGTAACGAGCATCTCTTGCACAAGGGTTTTGGTCTGTCACATATTTGTTATTTCGTCTTCTAGTTGATGTAATTTGTTCCGCCCTTATTTCTTTTGATGTTTTGGTTCGTTCTGACTGTCTTATATTTTGTGTAACTTTTCATATTTGCTCTTTCTATTTTTCTCTTCCATTCTCATTTTATCTAGCTTTGCTGCCCTCCTTTAACTCGCTTTTACTTCATTTTTCAGCTCCTGTTTTTAATTTGCCCAACATACTAAGCATTGCAATAAACATAGTGTTAATCTCATCAACTTAACCTAGCTATATTGCAATATTTGTGCCTATCGTAAGAGTCTTCAGGCGCAGGTTTATGTCGTGTTTCGGCAGATATTTCCTATTTCGTTTCTGCAATGAGTAGCTGGAGACAACCCAAAGAAATACTGCACGTCATGTGACGCTCAGTGTCGCTCAGTGTTTCCTGTTACAAAGAATGGAGATATTACGTGACCATTCGATACAGCGGTGCCAAATTAGTGTAGTACGATATCCATTTTATCGATATGTATTAACAGGGACAGTAAAAGGTGAAGAATAGCCACTACTCCAGCGGTACCAGCATCGTCCTGGCCCCCGCTGACTGCTACCGATACGCAGAAGCGCTGCTCAGTTGGTGCAGGAGTACTGGTTACTCTTCGTCATTTACTGTCCCTTTTAATACACATCGATAAAACAGATACTGCACTAGCCTAACTTCGGGCAGATCTATGGATTGGGCATGTAATAACCACTTTAAAAATTATTTCGTTTGTAACGTGAAACAAAACGCCGCTTTCAGCCGGCACTGGGTGTAGCATGACAGATTTTATGAGCAGTATGCATATGCAGGGTGGTCCATTGATCGTGACCAGGCCAAATATCTCACAAAATAAGCATCAAACGAAAAAACTACAAACAACGAAACTCGTCTTGCTTGAAGGGGGAAACCAGATGGCGCAATGGTTGGCCCGCTACATGGCGCTGCCATAGGTCAAACGGATATCAACTGCGTTTTTTTAAACAGGAACCCCCATTTTTATTACATATTCGTGTAGTACGTAAAGAAATATGAATGTTTTAGTTGGACCACTCTTTTCTCTTTGTGATGGATTACGCTGTAATAGTCACAAACACATGGCTCACAATTTTAGACAAACAATTGGTAACGGGTAAGTTTTTTCAATTAAAATACAGAACGTAGGTACGTTTGAACATTTTATTTCGGTTGTTCCAATATGATACATGTACCTTTGTAAACTTATCATTTCTGAGAACGCATGCTGTTACAACCTGATTACCTGTAAATACCACATTAATGCAATATTGCTCAAAATGATGTCCGTCAACCTCAATGCATTTGGCAATACGTATATCGACATTCCTCTCAACAGCGAGTAGTTCGCCATCCGTAATGTTTGCACATGCATTGGCATTGCGCTGCGCATGTTGTCAGGCGCTGTCGGTGGAACACAATAGCAAATATCCTTCAACTTTCCCCACAGAAAGAAATCCGGGGACGTCAGATCCGGTGAACGTGCGGGCCATGGTATGGTGTTTCGACGATCAACCCACCTGCCATGAAATATGCTGTTCATTACCGCTTCAAACGTACGCGAGCTATGTGCCGGACATCCATCATGTTGCAAGTACATCAACATTCTGTCATGCAGTGAAACATCTTGTAGTAACATCGGTAGAACATTACGTAGGAAATCAGCATACAATGCACCATTGAGATTGTCATCGATAAATTGGGGGCCAATTATCCTTCATCCCATAATGTCGCACAATTCATTAACCCGCGAAGGTCGCTGATGTTCCAGTAGTGCATATTATGCCAGCTTACGCTACCGCTGTTGGTGAACAACGCTTCGTTGCTAAATAGAACGCGTGAAAAAATTCTCTCATCGTCCCGTATTTTCTCTTGTGCCCACAGGCAGAACTGTACACGACGTTCAAAGTCGTCGCCATGCAGTTCCTAGTGGATAGAAATATGGTACGGGTGCAATGGATGTTGATGTAGCATTCTTGACACCGACGTTTTTGAGATTCCCGATTCGCGGGCAGTTTGTCTGCTACTGATGTGCAGATTAGCCGCGACAGCAGTTGAAACTCCTACTAGGGCATCATCATTTGTTACAGGTCGTGGTTGACGTTTCGCATATGGCTGTTTCCTTAAGTAACGTAACTATCCGGCGAACGGTCCGCACACTTGGATGATGTCGTCCAGGATACCGAGCAGCATACATAGCACACGCCCGTTGGGCATTTCCATCACAATAGCCATATAGCAACACAATATCGACCTTTCCCACAGTTGGTAAACGGTCCATTTTAACACGGGTAATGTATCACGAAGCAAATACCGTCCGCATTGGCGGAGTGTTACGTGATACCCCATACTTATACGTTTGTGACTATTACAGCGCCATCTATCACAAAGCGAAAAAAGTGGCCAACTAAAAGTTTCATAGTTCTTTACATACTACACGACTAGGTAATAAAATGGGGATTCCTATTATAAAAAAAACGCAGTTGATATCCGTTTGACCTGTGGCAGCGCCATCTAGCGGGCCAATCATAGCGCCATCTGGTTTCCCCCTTCAACTTAGACGAGTTTCGTTCTTTGTAGTTTTTTCGTTTAATCCTTATTTCGTGAGACATTTGGCCCGGTCACTATCAATGGACCACCCTATATACATACAGGGTGTTTAACAAATGACCGGTATATTTGAAACGGTAATAAAAACTAAACGAGCAGCGATAGAAATACACCGTTTGTTGCAATATGCTTGGGACAACAGTACATTTTCAGGCAGACAAACTTTCGAAATTACAGTAGTTACAATTGTCAACAACAGATGGCGCTGCGGTCTGGGAAACTCTATAGTACGATATTTTCCACATATCCACCATGCGTAGCAATAATATGGCGTAGTCTCTGAATGAAATTACCCGAAACCTTTGACAACGTGTCTGGCGGAATGGCTTCACATGCAGATGAGATGTACTGCTTCAGCTGTTCAATTGTTTCTGGATTCTGGCGGTACACCTGGTCTTTCAAGTGTCCCCACAGAAAGAAGTCACAGGGGTTCATGTCTGGCGAATAGGGAGGCCAATCCACGCCGCCTCCTGTATGTTTCGGATAGCCCAAAGCAATCACACGATCATCGAAATATTCATTCAGGAAATTAAAGACGTCGGCCGTGCGATGTGGCCGGGCACCATCTTGCATAAACCACGGGGTGTTCGCAGTGTCGTCTAAGGCAGTTTGTACCGCCACAAATTCACGAAGAATGTCCAGATAGTTTAATCGTTTCGGATCTGAAAAATGGGCCAATGATTCCTCTGGAAGAAATGGCGGCCCAGACCAGTACTTTTTGAGGATGCAGGGACGATGGGACTGCAACATGGGGCTTTTCGGTTCCCCATATGCGCCAGTTCTGTTTATTGATGAAGCCGTCCAGGTTAAAATAAGCTTCGTCAGTAAACCAAATGCTGCCCACATGCATATCGCCGTCATCAATCCTGTGCACTATATCGTTAGCGAATGTCTCTCGTGCAGCAATGGTAGCGGCGCTGAGGGGTTGCCGCGTTTGAATTTTGTATGGATAGAGGTGTAAACTCTGGCGCATGAGACGATACGTGGACGTTGGCGTCATTTGGACCGCAGCTGCAACACGGCGAACGGAAACCCGAGGCCGCTGTTGGATCACCTGCTGCACTAGCTGCGCGTTGCCCTCTGTGGTTGCCGTACGCGGTCGCCCTACCTTTGCAGCACGTTCATCCGTCACATTCCCAGTCCGTTGAAATTTTTCAAACAGATCCTTTATTGTATCGCTTTTCGGTCCTTTGGTTACATTAAACCTCCGTTGAAAACTTCGTCTTGTTGCAACAACACTGTGTTCTAGGCGGTGGAATTCCAAGACCAGAAAAATCCTCTGTTCTAAGGAATAAACCATGTTGTCTACAGCACACTTGCACGTTGTGAACAGCACACGCTTACAGCAGAAAGACGACGTACAGAATGGCGCACCCACAGACTGCATTGTCTTCTATATCTTTCACATCACTTGCAGCGCCATCTGTTGTTGAAAATTGTAACTACTGCCATTTCGAAAGTTTTTCCGCCAGAAAATGTTGTCCCAAGCATATTGCAACAAACGGTGTATTTCTATCGCTGCTCGTTTAGTTTTTATTGCCGTTTCAAATATACCGGTCATTTTTGAAACACCCTGTATATATATATATATATATATATATATATATATATATATATATATATATATATATAAATATATATATATATACCCATGTACGGGGTATTCATAATTAGAAGTCGAGTTTAAAAACACTGTAGAAGAAGAGAACCACGTCTTAGAATGATGTCAGATTTGAACAGAATTTTACTGACGCAGGGGAAATCGTCATTGAACAAAAGAAAATACAACGAAAATTTGACCAATAGATGGCGATGTAATCGTCAGAATATGCACACCAACAGATTCGCAGCAGACAAATGCTCCTCACTCTGAGTTCGAGACCTAGAATATGACTGTCACCATGAAGGCTCGAACGCTGCTGGTAGAGCTCTTTTACATAAACGGTGACTGTGCGCCAGAAGCCCTACAGCAGTTCCGGACACTCAAGGATATGATATGGTATTGGTCTGATGTCTCCTATGGGTTTGGAGAAAAGGATGAGGAAATGGTGAAATCCAGCTCCGATGCCTGTCGAGAATGTGGCCACTGAAGAGCCAAAGAAACTGGTACACCTGTCTAGTATCGTGTATGATGCCCACGAGCACGCAGAAGTGTTTCAACACGACGTGGCATGGACTAAACTAATGTCTTAAGTTATTCTGGAATGAATTGACACCATGAATCCTGCAGGACAGTTTATAGATCCGTAAGAGTATGAGGCGGTGGCGATCTCTTATGAACAGCATGTTACAAGGCATCTGAGATATCCTCAATACTGCTGATGTCTGGAGAGCTTGGAGGCCGGAGGAGGTATTTAAACTCAGAAGAATATTCATGGAGCCACTCTATAATAATTATGGACGTGTGGAGTGTCGCATTGTCCCAATGGAACTGCCAAAGTCCGTCGGAATGCCCAATGGACATGAGTGGATGCAGGTGACCAGACAGGATGCTTATGTACGTGTCACTGTCAGTAATGTATCTAGACGTATCAGGGGCCTCGTATCACACCAACAGCACACACCCCACACAATTAGGGAGCCTCCACCAGCAGACATGAAGGGACCATGGATTCATGAGGTTGTCTCCAAACCTGTAAGCGTCCATCCGTTCGGTACCATTTGAAACGTGACTCGTCCGACCAGGAAGCATGTTTCCAGTCGTCAACAGTTCAGTGTCGGTGTTGACTGGCCCAAGCGAGGCGTAAAGCTTTGTGTCAAGCAGTCATCAAGGATACACGAAAGGGTCCTCGGCTCCGAAAGCCCAAATCGATGATGTTCCTTTGAATGGTTTGCTCGTTGACACTTGTTTATGGTCCAGCATTGAAATCTGCCAAAATTTGTGGAAGGGTTGCACTTCTGTAACGTTGAACGAATCTCTTCAGTCATCGTTTGTCCGTTCTTGCAGGATTTTCTTCCGGCGGCAGCCATGACGGAGAATTGATGTTTTTCAGATTACTGATGTTCACGGTACACTCTTGATGTGGTCGTAAGGGAAAATCTCCACTTTATCGATACCTCGGAGATGCTGCTTCCCATCGCTTGTGCGCCGACTATAACACCACGTTCAAACTGGCATAAATCTTGAAAACCTGCCGTTGTAGCAGAAGTAACCGATCTAACAACTGCGCCAGACACTTGTTTTCTTATATAGGTTTTGCTTTTCGCAACACCGTGTTCTACCTGTTAACAAATCTATGTACGCCTGCCTATACCAGTTTCTTTGGCTCTTCAGTGTAGAAGGGGCTAGCGGTGGCGTAAACATAACCAGTACACGGGTAACTGCCCGAACATTGGACTTGTCCGTGAACATGGACATAAAATCCTAAGAAACATCATGCATTGCTATTAATAAAAAATCACCCATGATCAGAAACTGCTTCCTGCTGACCTGTCAGCAAGACAAACCTTCGCCCCAGAATTTATTGTTCGCATGAAAATGGTCAATGAATGGCCATGGAACATTCTGTGAACAAACGAAGCCCTTTTCCACCTCCAAGGATATATCAGTACGCAGAACAGCATAATATAGGCAAAGGAATACCCGCACACACATCCAACTTGACCAGTATATTCTACAAAGATGACTGTGCGGTGCGAGTTGACGTCATCGTTTATTGCAGGGCCGTATGTCTTCGAGGACATGCGTCTGCGGGTGCTGTTACACGTACCGTCACTGGTAAAGGTTATGAGGGCCTTTTGCAAACCAACGTCACTCCAACCCTTCAACATTGCTGATGTGTGGGCACAGTCATTCTTCCGGAATATGGTGACCCTCCGCATGTTCCACAACCAATGAAGCGGCTACTGCTGAGGCATTTCGAAAGTACTAGATATATCAGCTGTCATTTCCCTCCTGCCTCCACGTCCAGATCATTCGATTTTAACCTTCTGTCTGTTGCGTTGCCAGAAAGACTCTGTGTTCAGTGCTGCTATTACAAATGTAGTGTAACTGAAGGAACGCGTTGTGCAACACATTCTGAAGGTCATCCCTGACACTTAACGATGTACTGTGGAACGTGCTATTTCTCGATTTCAGCTTCTGGCATAGAACGGTGGATGCCACACTGGACATGCCTTGTGCCAGTCTCGCGACAGTTAGAAACCGATATTATTTTGGTTTTTATGCGGTTTTTTGCCTCAGGAAAATTAAAAGCGATTTTTCCCATCCGATGTGGTACTACCTAATAGTGCCATAACTTTTTACTGCCGAACTTGTGCTGTACTGTGAAACATATTGAACAGTACGGAAGATGTCATATGTAGCCCAGATGATAGCCATCGTATTGTGGTTCATGTGTCGTTTGTAGCCTACCCAATTTACGTTAAGACGTTTAAGGCGCTATCTATTGGTATAAAATTTTGGTTTCTGTTTCTTGAGATTTTCCCAGGCTTCAATAAAATGTTTTTTCCAGTTGGACTCCATTCTAATCAGTGGTTCTCTTTCTACAGCGTTTTGAAACTGGAACTTTAATTATGGACTGATCCCAACTATACTTAGACTGAGCCTTCGAATTTTCCTTTTTAGATATTCTAGCTTTCCTACCACGTCCAGACTTCTGACGTTCCACGCCCCGACAGCATTATCGTTTCGTTGGTTATTCATTCCTTTTGTCTTGGTCATCCCCCCCGTTTCGGTCCCATCCCGGAGATCCGAATATGGAATGTTACGGAACCTTTTGCCAATGGAGAGATCATCATGAGCCGTTTGTCAATTACAGGCCACATGTTCTATGAATAAACATTATGTGTTTTTAATTCAGTGCTTTTCATTGCGTTTTGCATCCTAGTGGCGCTGATGTTTGCTGTTTCCTCCGCCTTCATGGGTGGTTTTCCAGCCAGGGGCAAGAGAGTACCTTGAACTTCTGTCCCATCCTCCGCTCTCTTTGATACGACTGTTACAAGATGAGGATGGCTTCGGCCGCCAATGCTGATGATTTTTTTTTTTTGTTCTAAGAGACGGCGTTACTTAATTTCTTGAGCCAAGCTCGTAACGGTATTTCGCAAAATCGAGATAAATTGGGTCAAGAAGGTCCATAACAGTAACGGTCCTGATATATTGGGACTGATGACAACCCCACTCCTATTTCAATGACCAATAAAGTTATCGGGACTTGATAATCTATAAAGACATCTCCTTTTCTGCTCAGCACATTTAAATGAGAGTGTAATCAGCCGCTCAGTTCTTCAAACGCGATGTATTTACCTTCCAATATTGCACAATTCCTTAACTTCTGTGTTCTTCATTTCTCCAGAACAGAGCTTCACCAGAAATTATATCCGCTTCTCGCTCCGTCTTCCCAAAGGATTCCTTTCTCGATATACCTTCGGCGCTACAGTACCTTCTTCTCTGTTCTTCTTTACAGTTCACAGTCAACGCCTTGTCTTAATTTGCTTGTTCCTTTGCCATTTCCGGAATCTTTCGTTCTGTTAACGAACTTCCATTTCTGTCACAACATCTATGCACTATCAACTGCCCTAGTAATAATTAGTTTACGAGCATAGCACCTCATTATAAGGACCCTTAGTTTTACATTAAAAGTACCCAAATTACAAGAAAAGGGTGAATTTAGAAATGCAATTCGATTCATCCATATACACGCTTTTCAACTTCTGACAATGAAATCTGTAAGACAACACTGAAAGAAAAGACCCAATTAAGCAGTAAATACTCTTGAATTGACGAATTGGTTACATAAGACGAAAATCTCCGTCAGAAGGGGTCTGTCAGAGGGGAGGAGGCCACGTAAAAACTATCGAATAACAGACGAAAGTACAAAATTCTTTAAGTTGGATTGTAGAATGTCAGAAGTCTCAATACTACGGGGAAACTAGAAAATCTGGAAAGAAATATGCGAAGCCTCGTCTAGATATTGCAGAGTTCAGAGAAGCGAAATGGAAAGAAGGGAAGTCTTAAGTTACTGTATTTGACGGAACGCAAAATTTAAAAAAAACGCCTGGCAAAGATAGCTGCAAAACTCCATACAAGGATTAAAATTATAGAGAAGTCACGTCGCACGACATGACACCCTTCAACCTCTACCTTACGGACTATAGCTTTAACTCTGGTTTATTCGTTAGGAGAAGACTGTAGCTCCATCTTTCGCAACAGCCCTCCGTACAAACAAGCCCTGATGGCCCAATGGTACCGACCGACTAACTTGTCGTCTTTAGCCCACAGAGGCCACTTGATGCGGATATGGAGGGAGATGTGGCCAGCAAACAGCTTTCCCGGCCGTTGTGAAATGGCTTGGCTCTGAGCACTATGGGACTTAACATTTGAGGTCATCAGTCCCCTAGAACTCAGAACTACTTAAACCGAACTAACCTAAGGACATCACACACATCCATACCCAAGGCAGGATTCGAACCTGGAACCGTAGAAATCGCGCGGTTTCAGACTAAAGTGCCTAGAACCGCTCGGCCACATTGCCCGGCGGCCGTTGTCAGTTTTCGAGACCGGAGCCGCTGCTTCTCAGTCACGTAGCTCCTCACAAGGGTCGATTACCCCGACTGACAACAGCACTCGGCAAAATTCTCAGTAATTTTGAACCGAAATAGAACCATCCATGATAATGGTGGGACTCAGGGTATAAATGAAAACTGAACATTACTCCAAAAAGCGATTGTGCTGTCGAAGGGCAGAGAAGCTGCTATATAGCGTAGACATGCTCGCTAAGATCTTACACTATACAAACTGAAGACTTCCAAAATAAGATTGATAACAGAGTCAAGTACACTGGCATCCAAAACAAAAGGACGAAACAAAGTTTCGATTGATGTGCAATCGCCAAGTATCATGGCTCGATGAAACTTGCTCCATATATAAAAACCGTTACAGAATAGTGCAGAGGGAACCAAGAGAAATACGTAATGTGACGAAAAGAAATAACGTTTTTATTCAAATACAACACTAGCAGTGAAGTTATCGCAATTTGTGATGGTCAGCTAGGCATACCAAAAGGCATGAGATTTTTTCTTAGTAGGTAGTGTAATAACCACAGAGAGCAGTACATGCTGTGCAGCGTTCTCCCATTCTGTCAACGATATTGGTAAGGAGTTCTTGTGGTGGGCCGTTCCGTCACTCCACCAGTGCTGATAACAACGGTCGGTCGTTGGTGTATGTGGGTGTACTGCAATACGTCCCCCTCCCCCACGCTCACACAAGAGCTCGACTGTGTTTAAGTTGGGAGAGTCGGCAGGGCAGTCCATTCGCAGAATACCCTATCGTTCCAAGAGTTCCTCTACCTGTGCTGTTCTATGAAGTCATTCATTTTCGTCCATAAAAATGAAGGCAGTGGCGACTGCTCCCCTGAAAGCTGCACAACGGGAAGGAGTAATTTCCCAAAATACCGTTGACCGATAATTGTACCGTGCTCAATGTTCTTGATGACATTAAGCCATCCAACTTAATGTCCGCACACACCATAATTTCAGGACCACTAAAACGATCAGATTTTATAATGTACCTGGGTGCCTTACGTGTTCCCACCTCTCGTGATATGCGGGCACGTCGACCACCGCTACGCAACTTCTTGTTGGTCCAGTCACTATCCTCTTGGAAACATTACAAACGGTTCGCCGGAATTCAGGTGTCAACGGAACATCACTTACTGTTCAGCGGGCAAAGACACCACTTTCATGCAGTTACCGGTCACACTGGAGCTTGAGAATGCGCGCCTTGTAGTCCTGTTAAATTCTACCACAGTTGCACCTGCTGTTTGACATGGGTCCCTTCTTGTCTGCTGCATAATATAGCGGTTCTGTGCTGCTGTAGTTGACCACCTCCTCATCTCCATGATGTGTTTCGGGAAGTTCTGCATGTACGTGAAACAATGCAGTACCATACTCCTGGGCTACGTTCGGCACAATTCGTCCTTGTCCTTCTTCCAGGTTCTCGATGACTCTTCCCTGCATGAAGTCATCCAAACATTGTCTCTGGGCCATGCTGTCAACAAGAACACCACGTCAGCGCACCGTAACTTCTCGCTCATTGACACAAAGTGTTTTTAGCCCTCCCTTCAGCGGCATTTGACTGTTTCCCGATGATGCTGTAGTCTACAGGAAGGTAGTATTACACGAAAGATGTGAACAAATAAATGAGGATTTGCAGGAAATAAATGCGTGGTGTAATGACTGGCAGTTATCTCTCAATATTAGTAAGTGTAATCTACTGTTTATAACAAGGCGAAAATTCTCATTAATGTACGAGTACAAAATAAATGCCCAGTCTTTGGAGGCGGTGACATCCGTCAAGTATCTGGGTGTGACCATTCCAAATGATCGCAAATGGAATGATCAGATTACACAAGTAACGGGTAAGCCAAACTCTAGATTGCGGTTTATTGGTAGAATCCTGAAGCGGTGCAGTCCTTCAGCAAAGGAAACAGCTTACAATACGTTAGTTCGTCCAGTCCTATTGTTCGTCGGTATGAGACCCTTACCAGTTGGGTCTGTTTCAAGAGATTGAAAAGGTCCAAAGAAGAGCGGCAAGATTCGTGACTGGTACATTTAGCTATCGCGAGCGCGTAACGAATCTCATAGAAAGTTTGAAGTGGGACACACTTTCAGATAGATGGCGTGCTAAACAGAAGGGGCTGCTCACTAAATTCCGAAATCCGATCTTCAGCCAGGATGTAGAGTATGTAATATTACCACCAACTTTCAAATCGCGCAATGATCACCATTCAGTGATAAGGGAGATTAGAGCTCGCACTGAGGCGTTCAGACAGTCTTATTTCCCTCGCGCGATCCGCGAGTGGAACAGAGTGGGTGAAATGTGACTTCGGCGCGAATTGTGCCCTCCTTCACACACCGCTTGGTGGCTAGCGGAGTATATGTGTATAGGTAGATGTAGATGCCTCGTCTTGAGGAGCCAGCCGCATTCGGGGCTACAGTCACCCAGAACTCACATGTGACGTCCAGATTTCTGTGCAGGCATGAGAGAACTCCGACAACACCTAGGACGCTGGATAGGACACGGACGCCCTGTAGCATTGCCTGATAGATCACCCCTTGTATTTATATCTCTGGTTGTACCTGAGTGTCACTGTGTATGCTGAACCAGTTCCTCATGTGCAGACCCTTCAACATGGTGATTCTGACGCCTGTGTCGCTATTCGGAGATAGACCGGAACGTGCAAAAGAGCGAGCCAATCCATGATGCGACTTGTGAACGCGTCGGGTGTATTCCATGGAGACCAACATGGCCGGCCGTGGTGCCCGAGCGGTTCTAGGCGCTTCAGTCTGGAACCGAGTGACCGCTACGGTCGCTGGTTCGAATCCTGCCTCGGGCATGGATGTGTGTGATGTGCTTAGGTTAGTTCGGTTTAAGTAGTTCTAAGTTCTAGGAGACTGATGACCTCAGATGTTAAGTCCCATAGTGCTCATAGCCATTTGAACCATTTTTGAGACCATTATGAACATTTGTTGTGACGTCTATGTGATGCAGCTCTGTACAATGTTCCGACACTATCTATTGTCACTACACGCGCACCATCCATTTCCGGAGACATGTTCATAGGACCTTTTTCCTCCATTTCCAGTCAGGAATGTGTCCCTGCAGTTTGTGACTTTTATTAATGTTCACCCTGTATAAAAGTCAATGTCCCGACTCACTGTCTCATCTTCGCCTAGCCATAACCGCTGAACCTGAAATCTGGAGGCGATGCTGGTCTTACACTTAGGCGTCATTTAAGAGGAGCTTTTTTCGGAATTCCACCCCCTAAGATGGTGAAGTAGTGGAAGAAAAGTTTTTCGAAAATATGCCACTCTTAAGACAATCTTGAAAGTAGACCTACAAACAGTGCTATTTGGTATTTCAGTGAAAAGTAAAGAAGAACGTCCTTCAGCACTTTTGGAAATTCAACCCCTCAAACTGTGAATGAAAATTATTTTGAAAACGAATCATTCTTAAGACGTACTAAAGTATTTTTAACGGTACATCTAAGAAAATTGGTGTTTGACTTCTCGGCTACCAATAATAAATACATATTTCACTGGTTTTGGAAATTCAATGCATAAGGGGGGGTGGAAAAGGGAAGGATAGTTTGTAAGAAACAATTTAGTTTTATTAAAAAATATTATTCGAGCTAGATCTATGAAAACTGGTATTTCGCTTCTCAGTTAGAAATAAAGAAATGTCTTACGGGATGAAAGTTTCTATAGAAATACCGCCAAAAGCAGGCGGAAAGAATTATTGACAAATACTTTCGACTCCAGCTACCAGAATCCCCGTTTGGTCAGAAATGCATTCTGAAAAGACCATTCTTTTAGGACCCTAATTAGTGTGGAAAAGTTTAGAAAGTGTTGCAGTTTATGAACATTATGAAAATACGGTTAGAGGAAAACAGCAAAAAATATTTGCAGACCATACAGCCCACGCGAGCGAACCTCCGAGCGCTGCCTAAGCTAGTTACAAATAAATTTATTGGGTCTGCAAATTGTAGCGGCACATCTAAAACAAATCATTTGTAGTTCAGTGAGGCAGATTCTTAACGTTGAGGTACCTTTAATAGTGGAATTATAAGTTATGTAAACGCACCTCCAGTTAGTGCCACTGCAGCGTATTTACGCACATCCTGTGTTCGCTACGATGCTGCACCGTATACGTCCGTGCACTGCACCCATCCCTTGGAGACCAGTGTTCTGTGTGGTGGAAGACAAGCGCAGAGCAACTGCTGACGGGGATGTGGGGCGAGGGTGACGCGGCCATAGCGGAGCTGCCCAATAACCATTATTCCGTGGGACGCGAAGAGCGTTTCGCGGGAGTGCCTTTCACAGACTACGGCGCATGCGCCTCAGAGCCACATACCGAGCCCTCAATTTTTAACGGACTCATCCCGGTTGGAGGGGTCGGTGATGGGCAATCATCCGCGCTGAGCCACTCACAACTTCCTCTAACGCCCGCGTGCCTTCGCGCGTATATCACTGTTCCGTTTCACACGCAGCATAACACCCACGTCTAGAGCAGTGCTCTGCCAAAACTAGTGTTTGGGAATTTTGTGACACTAGATAAATGACGAAGTAAATGGTAGCATTACAGATACTAGCTGCAGTATTGCTAGGGGAAAAAGAAAACTAAATGCATGTGCGAGAGAGGAATTTGGAGTCGACGACTTATATTTGTTTTTGTTTGTTTATCTGTTTTGCACATCGTATATGATTATTGTTTTATTCTGTACTAAATAGAATGTTCTTTATCGTGTTCAAATGCAAGAGTTTCCTGTTATTACTGACAAATGTGAAGGTTGTTTATGTATCAGAGGCATATGTTTTATGTAAGTCACATCTAATACTGAAGCGATGTTCGCTATATTTTTGTTTTCGTTTTCTTATTTTTCCGTTTTGTTGAGGAATTCACGGTTTCTAGAGCTACAAGCTGTTTCGTTTATTTTTTTAAGATTCAGCCGTTTCGCATTACATATTAATAAGTTTCGAATAAAACCAGAATTCAATATTGATAATTTCAATTTTGGTATAATTACTGTTAATTTTTGTGTAACAGATATGAGGACAACAATGTACAGCAAAAATATTCCTTAGGTTACCTGGTCCTTTATATATCCACACTCATTTTCTAGAAAGGTTACTGCTTCCGGGGTTAAGGGAATTGAGTAACATAATGATTGCATGCGTAAAAAAAAGAAGTGCATATTGTAACCCTGACGCCTGATAGCTACGCAACACTCCTGACATACAGGTAACTCAGGTACGACCTTAAGGGGGGATGTAATGGATTTTGGTCCAAAAAATCGTTTTTTCAAAAATATTATTCTCTTGATCTGCACAGTTTAACCCATGTTGTGTGTGAATTTTTTCGTCATAGTAGTTTTAGAAATGCCTTTAATTTGTTAAACTGATTAATTCTGCATTGGCGGCCACTCGCATCATTTCCGACATTTGGGAAATTGCTTGCTTCAGCGGAATTTTTGTCAGTGTGAAGGCTAATTTCTTTCGATATCTTTAGCTGACATCTATATCTTTGACCGACATCAGTGTCTTTGCATGAAAACTTTCTTGCATGTTGTTTATTTTCGTTTTAACAATACTAACACATATTAGTAGGTGGAAGGTTGAAGTCACAAACGTGTTATTGGGCGTGCGCGAAATTTATTGAAAAGTATTGTGAAGCGTTTCAGGAGAATCGTAAGGAACGTCGTGCCCTGTCGCGTTGTGAAGTCAAGATTTATGCACAATGGGTGGTGAAAAACATTTTTAGGAAACGGAGGTTCCATGGAAGCCGGTTTATCAACAAAAAAAGGAGGAATTATCTCGAAGTGCAGAACAGAAGCTCTCAGCTTCAGCATCAATACTTGGGACAGGAGAATTGTACAGGTGCGTGAATGGTGTTGATATGGATTCCACTGGATTCAGGCCTATTGATTTAGAGATTCTCTGCCAGGCTGTTCATATTCATGTGTTAGCTGTAGAAATACGGAAAGCAAGATTGTTCTAGAAGACAGAAGAGTGGGAGTAGCTTTCGATTTTAAATTAATTTGCAATTCGTGTGGCTATGAATTTTTATTTTCCTCCTCCAAAAAACTGACACTGATACCTATGAAGGCAACTTTAGATAATCGTATACTCTGAGATGCCTTGGACAGGGCAGGGAAGGAGATTATTAATTATGTAATTTTCTGAACATGCTTCCACATTGTGCAAGGTTTAAAAAGATAAATAACGAAATTTCTGATGCTGTATGCGATACTGCCAAAGTTTCTATGAGGAAAGGAGTGGAGGAATTGGTGGAAATAAACCAAAAAGATATAGATCCTGGGTTAGATATTCATGACAGTTCATTTTCTAGAAATGTTACTGACCTGTGTAATTCTGTAAACGGGACCTGGATGAAAAGGGGTCACTCATCTTTGTATGGTGTTGCATCTGTAATTGGTATTGACTCAGGAAAAGTTTTGGATGTAGAAATCATGTCAAAATACTGCCACCAGCGTGTAACAACGAGAACGGCCAACAATGAAGACAGTGAGAAACTGTGGCTAGAAACGCATGCAGTACCACGCTCTAAAAATTATAGTGTCTCAAGTGGGGCCATAGAGGCTGTTGCAGTTGTGGGGATGTTTTCCAGATCTAAGGACCAGTATGGTGTTGGATATACTAAATACCTTGGTGATGGGGATTCCATTCAAAGTTGTAACAGATAAAAATCCGTACAATACAACAACAGAATGTGTTAGCCACATCCAAAAGAGGCTTGGTGGTAGCCTTCGTCGCTTGCTAAAAGAGAAGAAAGGTGAAGTATTTGTGCATCTAAAATCACTAGGAGGAAAAGGCAGGCTAATTCTGAAAGGAAGATTATCTTCAGTTATTTTGTGGGAGAACTATCAAGAAAAATATTCATAGTTTACAGGCAATGAAGCGTGCTATGTGGGCAGTTTTTTCCCACAAACTATCCACAGACCAAACACCAATGCACATTCTGTGTCCGAAAGACGATTGGTTTAAGTTCAACAACAGAAATTGGACGTATTCACATAAACAATCATTAGAAGAATCTGTTATGAATGCAATGAAGCCTACACTCAGGCTTGCAAACCCTGATTTATTGAGGAAGTGTCTTCACGGAAAGACACAAAAAGCAAATGAAAGCCTCCATAGTTTAATTTGGATTAGATGCACAAAAAGGACATTCTGCGCACATGAAGCACTCAAATTAGGTGTCTATGGTGCGGTTTTATGTTGCAATCATGGAAATAATGGCAGAATTGAAGTGCTCAAGAGGGTTGGTATACATCCTGGTGAATTTAAAACAAAAGCATTTTACAACATCGACGAGAGCAGGGTCCAGAAAGCTAACAGATCAGTGTCTTACCTGCAAATCAGGCCAGGTAGATTCGAAAAGCAGAGAAGAGAAACCTGGAGGATGAGCAGTATCAGTACAGAGGATTTTAAAATTGAGTTAAGCTTATTTAATGTAGAAGTATGAGAAGGAAGTCTTTGAACCTCATTTTCCCGGTTCCACATTTTTTACTATATTAGATGCCTTTTCTCAAAACTTGTATGCGGTAATGCTATGAAATTGTCAAGTATTGTTCACAACGTATTGCTGTCTGCCTGGAACTAAAAAATACGAGATCCTGCAATTATATTCCAATTTTTAGATGATTGTATGTAAAAAAAAGTTAATTTTGGATGTGCAAAATTAAAAACTCTGTTAATGATACAAATTGTACCAAAAATTAAAAACTGTAGTTCAGTGGTCTTATAACCTTCTGAGAACACTTCAATAAAATTTTCAGATTAATTGCATGATTAGAGTTCGAGATATGGCTTTTAATTAAAAAAGACATAAAAATTATAAATTAAAATTTGTGGCAAAATATAAATAATGCATATTTTATTATACTTTTCTGTTGAAACACATTTATTTTGATTTACACATGCATAATTTTAGATTTGTACGATAGTAAATATGACTGTAACGATATTTTAAATAAATGTTTACATTTTCCTTTACATCCCCCCTTACGCAACACTCCTAACATACAGGTAACGCAGATACGACCTTAACTGAACAAAGCTACAGGAAAATAACCTAGAGTATGTTTACTTACGATAAGCTGCGGTTGCCTACAGAAGTTTTACAACTCTACCCTCGTCCTAACTAACACAGCACTTGTGCTTGTATGACGAGCTCTTCATACGTAGCACTACCGGTTAAAGAAATAACTACTAATGAAAGGGAACTGCAGCACAGCAAGAGCTATAGGTAGTTCAAAACTCCTAATTTCTCAAGTTTATTCGCAACCGTAATCAGTATATATAATAAAAGTAAGTGTTCATTGTGTGTGCCGATAGAACTCAGAAACGAGTCCCGGTACGGTCAAGGGAGTTCAATAGCGAAACACCAGGATTCTGTCGCATGAATAGAAAAATTCGATTACTACCGTGAAAGCACCTCGGCAAGAATATTTACATTGCTTGACTGGGCAAAGAACAGAATCAAAACACTTTCTTGAATATATAAATTGTTCAACGCTTCCTTCAGAATGACTTCTTTCTGTGTCACTTCGATCAACACTAACAGAGATGAAATCGATTATGTTGTTTCCACTCAAGGACAAGTCTCTCACAACATTACAGTACCCAAAGAAAGCCATAAACGAGGCACAAATATTAGTGAACTGAAACGGGAAACAGTCTCAGAGGTACAGAGGATCTCACACAAATACAATCAACCGCTTCACAAATCCAAAACAGCACTAGACTATAAATTAAAAATTCGAGCTGACAAAAGACTAAACGGAGAACACGAACGTCGGTTTAATGCACCTCAGATAGATGAAATCGCCATCGTAGTCGTGGACAGTGAAACCACAAGCCGTGACATAATTGTAGAACGAAGAAGAGAAAGACTACAACACATTGCTGAGACACATCATGACCTCCAATATCTATTAATATTTCTGGACAGATAGGACGGATATCACTTTAATCCAACCCGAAGCAGTCATAGAAAGAAAACAAGTCGCTTCCAAAGAACCCAGTGCTTACCGCTTAAAGATCAGACACAATGAAACTTACAATCATATTCTCTCAACACTTGCCGGGTATTCCAAGACGACCTGCCCACTGCATGTACATGCATCTCATCGTGTCCAGAAATCTGAGAAAAACTAAGGTACAGACAAGCCCTCTTGCATCGACACGATATAATAGTCTGAGTTTTCCGACAAAAACAAACGAAATTTATTGATCACAAACTATCACATCTTTGGAAGCGTTAGGTGCTGGATGTACCCAGCTGAACGGCAAAAAAGAGGACTGCCTCACTCAAACAATCTCATATGGCTACGCGACAGAGTTAATCCCAAGGATATCGACAAAATAATCCAAGCTGAATTTCGCAATCCACAAGCAGATCGGCAACTATACGACATAGTAGCAAAAACATGATTGACGGACCATGCGGATCTTAAACACCAATTCGCCATATGAGTGACGGAAAATGTATAAAAAATACCCAAAACCATACTTCGACGACACACATATGATGGCTATCCTCAACACAGAAGACGATAACCCAGAAACGGTGGCTTCACAGCAAAAATACGAATACGAGGCCGTGACACACGAACGCGAACCAACAGTGGAACATCTAGCAGTACACTTGGAGAATGGACACAGAGCTTACTACACAAAAATACCGCCAGAAAAATGCAGGCGAACTACATCAGAAGGTAATATTAACAGCTTTTTACCAACTGGGCCAAACGGATCCATTCGGATAAACATTACTATATGTCTAACAATGGAATTCAACGACATCTTCAATGAAACACTAATTCGCCTGTAAGGTAAATGTTTAGCAATAAGCAACCAAACCTTAGTAATATGAAAAGATGCTATCAGTGTGCTAAGTTGGAAATTACAAAGGTTAAAAGCTGCAATAGAAATGAACTACTTCAATACATAACGAGATTTTCACTCAGCAGCGGAGTGTGCGCTGATATGAAACTTCCTGGCAGATTAAAACTGTATGCCGGGCCGAGATTCGAACTCGGGATCTTTGCCTTTCGTGAGCACTTGCCCGCAACAAACAAATCGTCAAACACAATTAAAAGGAAATTTACAACGTTATAATGGACAGGATCGACAACAACAGTAGCGGAATTATTTACTTGAACGCACTAATTGGCACCGGGAAAACGTTTTCAATAAATCTACTGCTGGCGGAAATAAGTGCTAAACAACATATCGCACTTGCCGTGACATTATCCGGCGTTGCAGCCACACTTACGAAAGGAGGATAAACTGCCCATTCTGCCCTAAAACTACCATTGAATACACCCAAACAACCGTTTCCGGTATGTAAAATCGCAAGATCATCTGAATCTGGCGAAATTCCAAAGTAAGCTAAAATTATCTTCTGGGACGAATGCACAATTGCACATAAAAATCACTCGAAGCAAGGGACGGAACGTTGAAAGACTTGCGATGAAACTGTCAATTGATGGGAGGACCTGGACTCGTACTCTTACGAGATTTTCGAAAAACACTTCCAGTTATACGCAAGTCAACACCAGCAGACGAGAACAACGCATGCTTTAAAAAATCATATGTCTCGCATTATATAAAAATACCGAGACTAACAAAAAATATGAGAGTTGAACTGTCGAAAGACGAAACAATAGCACATTTTGCTGTACAACTTTTACACGTAGGCGAAGGCACATATACTAATGACCTGACAACCGGTCTCATTAATCTCAACAGTGGTTTCTGCAAATAGCAACTGCTGAAAACGAACTCATCGACGAAATTTATCCAAACATTTTCGCTACTATGTAAATCCGGACTGGCTATTAGAAACTGAAATTCTGGCAACTAAAAATAATATTATCGACTTTAAAATTCAAAAGAAAATTCCCGGTTAAGAGAGAATATACAGATAGATCGACACGATGGGTAACGTTGAAGAAAGAGTGAACTTCCCTACAGTATTTCTAAACTCTTCACAAATACAAGGAATGCCATTTCACTCTTTTCAATTTAAAACTGGATCTTCGATCATACTATCTAGAAATTTCAACTGACAAAAACTATGTAATGAACAAGGATGATCGTGGAAAAGCTATCGAATAGCACCATCGAAGCCAAAATTATGACTTGGAAGTACAAAGGACACACACAATTTATCCCCAGAATACCCCTGATATCTAATGAGCTGCCTTTCCGATTGAAAAGACGGCGGTTCCCAATGAAATTAGCCTCCGGTTTATAGCTAACAAAGCGCAAGGACAAACGTTAAAATATTGCAGCATCAAGATCAAAGACTCCTGCCTTTCCCACAATCAACTATACGTAGCTTGTTCTCGAGTAGGAAACTCGAAAAATCTGTACGTATATACCGCGGTCGACAACATGAAAAATGTTGTTTGCAACAGTTTGTAAACAGTTAGAATCTGTTTTCAACGAAAAATTTTACCTCTTACACTTTAACAAGTACTGTAAATAGTTAGCATATGTATAGAATAATATTTTACTTCTTCTGATTTAAAATGTATCCTTTTATTCCACCTAACACACAACCTCATATCAACTCTCTGAGAGAAGGCGGGTACCACAACAAGTTAAGTCATATGAACTTCATTATCGAAACATTAAGCGTAATATTGTGAATACTATAACTGAGACGAGATAGAACGACAGTTTTTAACTCAGTAAGGTCGTCATGATCTCCCTTTAGAAGAATTTTACCATTAGTGTAGGATACTTGGACTCTCTTCTTCTAGCAGGTAAGTACATTTCACTGCATTACATTTTATTAGTCGTATTCCACGAACGCTGCGGAAACTGGGCTCTAGCATGTGGAAAAATGTCAAAAGTGGATTTTAATTAACCTAAATCCAACAAAATGATATGACAAAAAATTAATAAGCCTACAGTAACGATAATCCTCTAAAGTCTGAGCAATTATGAAATAAAAATTGACTTCGATGTAGCCCGTACAAGGCATGCCAAATGACATTCACGTTCGACCCATCGCCACCTTTCTGGCTTGGAGAATGAACTGATCCCTGGCATAAGAGATATGTGTGCGTCGTTGCAACATGTCGTGCTAACAGAGTCTAATAATAAAAATTAGTTCCAGAGCTGTTATCTAGTCATAAATCCTTTTATTAGTACTGGCTCCTAGTTTCGAATATAGCCACTTCTCCAATTTTGGATAAAAATCATCAGCAAATCGTGAAGACTGTGAGGACTCGTTACTTAAAACCAATGTTATAAATGTCTTCCAGAATGTACATCGCCAGCGTGTGTGATAAAATCAGTGCAAAATACGTGAATGAACTGTTTTCGAAATTTGAAGAAACTGATGTACGTCTTACTATTGCTTCAAGTTTCGATTTTTGCTCCTTGTTCGCCCTTTCGAATGGATGCGAGAGAAAGGTTCTGTATTTAATTGTGTAATCTACTCAATAGCTAGAAACCCACGCTGTATCATTCGTTTCTACGATCACTATTTGTTAACCGTTTCTATGTTTCCAGATAATTAAACAGTTGGAGATCGTCGGTTTGTTGAAGTGACGATCGACAGGTATTACAACGCTGTCAAATGTGCACTCACATTTTGAACAGTCGAGATCACTGTCTATTTTTATTTGAAAATTGTTCATGAAATTAAACTTCACTGTAGTTGGTAAATGTGTGCCACCTAAAGCTACATACGATAATTTCTGCTGGACCAAGCCTCACACCAAGATTTTCCCATTTTCGTGAGCAGTCACTTTACCACAACGGCTCTCCGAGCACCCTCCCTCGACAGGCCCTCACTTCCAAATGTCACACAACTACCCATTTCTCCTCAAACATTATTAATTCATTTACCAAATCTTGCACAGATCTAGACTTCCGTTGACGAAAATGACTATAGACGACGACTTTTTGCTGTTTTGACTCTAAAAACTTGCTTAGGGATCACGAGATGTGCGAGTTTGATTAAATGAATTAATCATTATGAGAAGGAAGGATAGGTGTACGACATATGGAGGTTTGATCCAGTCTGGTGCGCTTGCTCGGGTAGCCTAAATGATACGGCGCTCTCTTGTGGTATACAGGAAACAACCGTATTCACGTGGTAGTGCAGCACAATTTTTTTCATATGTTGCTTTAAGTTCTACACGCCCGGCCGTCTAGCCTTCATGGCTAACGAACTGGTTACTGGGAGGGAAGGCGTGCCGGTCCCCGGTACAAATCCGCCCGGCGGATTACTGTCGAGGTCCGATGTGCTGGCCAGACTGTGGATGGTTTGTAAGGCGGTTTTCCATCTGCATCGTCGAATGCTTACAAGTTCCCCTTATTCTGCCTCAGTTACACTATGTCGGCGATTGCTGCGTCAACTCGTACACCGTAATTACTCTACCACGCAAACATTGGGGCTACACTCGGCAGGTGTGAGACATTCCAGGGGGGTCCACTAGGGGCCGAATATCACAGATGCGGGGGTGAGTGAACTACTGTAGTCTGTTATTGGGTTGTGAACCACTGAGGGCTACGGTGGGGACGAAGTCTCTCCGTCGTTTCTAGGTCCCTAGTTCCTTACAATTTCTTACAGAATTGCCATTGTATTTCGTTCGAACATTTTATTCCCATTGACAAACATATTACATTTTCACAGTTTTATTTTTATTCTTGTGATTATTTCAATCTGACAAGAGCATTTTTGCTCACATGTTTCTCACATACCGTGTGCCTACATGTAGGTACACTGTTTGTACAGTATAGGCAAGTAATCCTATTAACTATATTCTATTTTTGAGCCATGTCGTTATATTTTCTGGGTAATCCTGTGTAATTTTTATTCTGATGAAGACCACCTTAGAGCTATCGAAACCATGGTCAATTTGACAACAATTTTATGCAGCCCAGGTGGCTATAAGCTCATTCTGTAATTAAGTTAACGCACGGTTGCTGGACTTCAGCCTATAACAACGTTTTAAGTTTCAAGATTCATACCTGCCGAGGTCTCAGGTCTGTGACGAAATACAAAGACTTGAAAATGCTAATTCTGAATGCAGGTGTGTCAATAAATTTCAATAAACAATGTGAAGCGAGGGGTCTCGTGCCTTATTATGTGAAGTGTTATGTGAAGAAAGTACCAAATACTTTCAAAAAGTCTGGAAAAGTAAGTTCCCTGTAGGCTTAGAAATATGTTTCAAAAGAAAAAGCATTTTATTTGCATTTAGAACTATCAATAATTTTTAAGGTTCATTATAATATTCACATTGATAATTTTTGGTTTCAAATTAACAAACAATTAGAGAACTGTAGACAGAACATTCTCATTAGATATGAAAAGAAACTAAGCAAACTGCAATGCCTCCTACCTGTAAAATCATGTAATCCACATACCTTCAAAAAGTGATCTTATATTCTACGACAGAGTTTTCAATAAGACTGACATTAATTTTGCAAAAGCTGAGATGTCGCTACTAGAGAAAGCATTAAAGTATACTGTCATGCCTCGGGTATACAGCCAAAATGCACTTGAAAAGTTCCTTGTTGATTTAAAATCTGGCCTAGACAGTGTAAAAATGGACATTTCCCGTCAGACCAGAGTAACACATGATGTTTTGTAATATTTTCAGCAAAAACCTAACCAATTCTCGTGATATTATTAATTCTTGATATTATTAATTCTGATGCAAAACTAATTAAAACCATAAATACCTAACTTGCAGAAAAAGACATTTTGGTAAAGAAAGCTGATATGGGTAATACCTTTGTATTGCTAGCAAACAGGAAGAATGAAACTTTCTGGCAGATTAAAACTGTGTCCCGGACCGAGACTCGAACTAGGGACCTTTACCTTTCGCGGACAAGTGCTCTACCAACCGAGCTACCCAAGCTCGACTCACGACTCGTCCTCACAGCTTCAGTTCTGCCAGTAACTCATCTCCTACCATCCAAACTTCGCAGAAGCTCTTCTGCTCATTCTGGAAACAAGAAGATGTTGTAAACACTCTACAGTTCTTTCAGGAAAACTATATTTTCGAGCTACATGAGGACCCCACGCCAACTTTGCAGAACAAAGTAAGAACCGCTTTCACCGATGCCAAAGCTCTTCTTGAACCTTTCCATAAAAAGCAGTTAATCAACATGAATCCATAGCCGTCTAAGTTACGAGCTCAGTTTAAAGTCCATAAAAAAGACCAGCCGATCCCCCCAACTTTCAATAATCTGATCAGAGCTTATCACGACTTAGCAAAATACTTGCAAGATATATTGAAAAAAATCATTCGTTTTCCATAGCAGTTATTCTGTTTCCAACAGTCAAGATTTAGTGAGAGATACGAAATTAATATCCTTTGACATTAAAAACCTTTAAGCAAATGTGCCGTTACTTGAAGCATTAGACACAGTAGAAAATAATTTAGGTTCTTTCAAAAAATATTATGTGATGAACAAATTACTGACTTCATGAATTTACTTTGTATTGTAGTAAAATCAAATTATTTTGAATTTAATGGCCAACTATATCAGCAATTAGATGGCCTTAGAATGGGTAACCTCTTAGCAGGAATCCTTGCGGATGTGTTCATTAATTCTTTAGAAGTAAAAATTTTTCACTAATTTTTCAGCGTCAGCAGTTGGCATTCCTTCATACGCTAGATACGTCAATGACATTTTCATAATAAACAAAGGGCCTAATGGCGGTACTGATAAACTTTTTAATATGTTCAACGAGTTTCATGAAAATATTTCTTTCACCTGCGAATGCGAAAATGAGTTCCGGCAGTTGAATTTTCTAGATCTCACTCTTACGATAATAGATGACAAAGTTACCTTTAATATCTTCCGCAAAGGAACCAGTTCTGATAAAATTATTCCATCCACATCGGTGCACGCGCATTCTCATAAGTTGGCCTTTTTTATTCTGTTATTCATAGAGCCGGCCGTGTGGCCGAGCGGTTCTAGGCTCTACAGTCTGGAACCGCGCGACCGCTACGGTCGCAGATTCCAATCCTGTCTCGGGCCTGGATGCGTGTGACGTCCTTAGGTTAGTAAGGTTCAAGTAGTTATAAGTTCTAGGATTTAGGTTTGACATCTTAGAAGAGCTAGAGATTTGTAAACTGAATGAACAGTTGCAATTACGCAACAAAAATTTTTCAAGGTATAGGGCCGCTAATTAAAAATGGTCTGAATGGCGATACTCTCCTCGATGTAGGCTCTTAAACATCGTTTTCCTTTCCAGTTTTACATTTTTTGTGTATAATTGAACTGTATTTCATTTATACAATAAGACCGTTACGGTATGTTGTAATTTTCATGCACTGATTCCTGTTGTTGCCTGTAATGATAAATCTGTGTGTACAGATCCTCGCTTTCTCTTGTCTGTAATTCGATTACTTCTTGCTAGATGGCGCGCATCTGATTTCGTGTCCAACTCGTGGCTGCCTACTCTGACGGTAGAGGCGGTTTGATGCAGTTGTTTGGCTCTAAGAGACCTCGTGACTGCCACTGTATTTCGATGGAACTTTTTATTCCAATTGAAAATATGTTACATTTTTACAGTTTAATTTTTATTGTTGTGATTATTTCAATCCTACAAGATCATTTTTGCTCAGACGTTTTTCACCTATGGTGTGATTACGCGTAAGTACTCTGTTTGTACATTATATGGAAGTAATCCTATTAATTATATTGTATTTTTGAGCCGTGTCATTATATTTTCTAGGTAATCCTTTGTAACTTTTATTCTGATGAAGACCGCCTTAGAGCTGTCGAAACCATGGTCAATTTGACAACAGTTTTATGCAGCCGAGGTGGCTATACGCACATTCTGCAATTAAAACAACACAAATAGGTGTTACACCTACACCTATTAAAGTTGAGTTTAATTTTAGGAAACTGAAACCATAACGCATCAAATTTAGGTACACACTGATGGGTCAAAACATTGTGGTCACTGCCCACGCGAGACTGAATGCCTTCTTGTAGTTTGCAGGCACGTGACGCGGTAAGGAAAGAATAAATGCGGAACAGAGCTTATGGGCAGTCGTTACAGCGAAAATTCGGACCGCAAACGTGGAAATTCACTGGTATGAGCGATTCTGACAGTGGCCTGATTGTTATGGCGCTGAATCTGCGAACGAGAATCTCTGAAACCGCGAATTTTGTCGGCTCTTTACGTACTATTGTCGTGATCATAAGCTGAAAGTGATTGAAAGATAATGAAATAACGAGTCGGCCACGCGATATTGGAAGCCCACGTCTTATCGCAAAGCATGGAGACTGGAGAATTTCCTGCTGTGTAAAGTAGGATTGACAGCGATCTGTCGCAGATCTGACGACAGAATTCAATACTGGTGAAGGCACAAGTGTTTTGGAGCACGCCTTTCAAAGGCCATAGTTGAACACGGAACTCCACAGCACATGATCCTTACTCGTTCCCGTGATGACCCAACTACATCGTCAGTTATACAGTAATTGCAGTGGACTCAGCATAGCTGAGCTGTCACTGTGGATCACTACACACGGGTCAAATGTATCTCATTTCTTATTATACCATGTCGATGGTTTTGTCCTTACACGCAGTCATCCAGGCGAATGGCTACTTGTAACACGCACCGCTCCACAGATGAAAGACCGGGAAGGGCAGAACTATGCAGTTGGGTACGTCGAGTTGGGCTTTCATCGGTCCTGTGCTAGTAATCAAAGAAACCATGACAGATGTGGACTACGGGAACATTATTGAGGACCAACTGAATCGCTTCATGTTTGGTGTTTTCACCTATGGCGATTACATATTCTTGTAGGTTAACTGTCCTTGTCACGAGGTCAGAATCATGCTTCAGTGGCTTGAGGGACGTGATAGTGAACTCACATTGGAGTGTTGGCCAGCACATGCCACTGATCTGTAACCGTTGGAATACATTTCGAGCATCAGGAGCCCATACGCAAACCACCAGCCCGTAACTTACGGAAATTACCAGATCTAAGCGGTGACAGATAGTGAGCCATACCCCAGAAACCTACTAAGGACTTGCCGAATACATGCCAAGCCGGATCTCTGCTGTATTTTGTTTGAAAAGTGGACCAACTCGCCCTCAAAGAGTTGGTCATAGTATTTTGGCTCGTCAGTGTATACGAGGCAAACATTGGCCTATGACGAAAATGACATTGGTATTTATGACTTCTCGTTGTAACTGATTTTAAAAATCCGCGAGATAATCACGAAATGTGCGACAATGAGTAGATGAGTTAATAATTTATGAGAAGAAGTAGATGGGTGTGTGACATATGTAAGTTTGGGTCGGGTTGCAAAGCTTGCTCGAACATCTTAAGAGGTAAGATAACCGCTCGTGATAAGCAAGGTTGGAGTACCCACCTGTCACACATCTTCATTTGTCGCTTAGATAGAACACCTACACTCCTGGAAATTGAAATAAGAACACCGTGAATTCATTGTCCCAGGAAGGGGAAACTTTATTGACACATTCCTGGGGTCAGATACATCACATGATCACACTGACAGAACCACAGGCACATAGATACAGGCAACAGAGCATGCACAATGTCGGCACTAGTACAGTGTATATCCACCTTTCGCAGCAATGCAGGCTGCTATTCTCCCATGGAGACGATCGTAGAGATGCTGGATGTAGTCCTGTGGAACGGCTTGCCATGCCATTTCCACCTGGCGCCTGAGTTGGACCAGCGTTCGTGCTGGACGTGCAGACCGCGTGAGACGACGCTTCATCCAGTCCCAAACATGCTCAATGGGGGACAGATCCGGAGATCTTGCTGGCCAGGTAGTTGACTTACACCTTCTAGAGCACGTTGGGTGGCACGGGATACATGCGGACGTGCATTGTCCTGTTGGAACAGCAAGTTCCCTTGCCGGTCTAGGAATGGTAGAACGATGGGTTCGATGACGGTTTGGATGTACCGTGCATTATTCAGTGTCCCTTCGACGATCACCAGTGGTGTACGGCCAGTGTAGGAGATCGCTCCCCACACCATGATGCCGGGTGTTGGCCCTGTGTGCCTCGGTCGTATGCAGTCCTGATTGTGGCGCTCACCTGCACGGCGCCAAACACGCATACGACCATCATTGGCACCAAGGCAGAAGCGACTCTCATCGCTGAAGACGACACGTCTCCATTCGTCCCTCTATTCACGCCTGTAGCGACACCACTGGAGGCGGGCTGCACGATGTAGGGGCGTGAGCGGAAGACGGCCTAACGGTGTGCGGGACCGTAGCCCAGCTTCATGGAGACGGTTGCGAATGGTCCTCGCCGATACCCCAGGAGCAACAGTGTCCCTAATTTGCTGGGAAGTGGCGGTGCGGTCCCCTACGGCACTGCGTAGGATCCTACGGTCTTGGCGTGCATCCGTGCGTCGCTGCGGTCCGGTCCCAGGTCGACGGGCACGTGCACCTTCCGCCGACCACTGGCGACAACATCGATGTACTGTGGAGACCTCACGCCCCACGTGTTGAGCAATTCGGCGGTACGTCCACCCGGCCTCCCGCATGCCCACTATACGCCCTCGCTCAAAGTCCGTCAACTGCACATACAGTTCACGTCCACGCTGTCGCGGCATGCTACCAGTGTTAAAGACTGCGATGGAGCTCCGTATGCCACGGCAAACTGGCTGACACTGACGGCGGCGGTGCACAAATGCTGCGCAGCTAGCGCCATTCGACGGCCAACACCGCGGTTCCTGGTGTGTCCGCTGTGCCGTGCGTGTGATCATTGCTTGTACAGCCCTCTCGCAGTGTCCGGAGCAAGTATGGTGGGTCTGAGACACCGGTGTCAATGAGTTCTTTTTTCCATTTCCAGGAGTGTATATTTACTACAGTTAATTCCGATTTCAGTGATGAATATCAATACTTAAAAATCTATTTCATCATCAGAATACAAACTAATTTTATCTTTACGATGGACTATTATCAGTCCTATTATTATGCAAAACATTTATTACACTGCAGTTTAATATTGTTATAGTCCTGCAATACCACACTTCCCTGCTTTTGCCCCTAGCTTTTACAACAATCTGAGAATCTGAGGTAACGTGTTTTAATTTGATTCAGTAGTATTTCAATTTACGAGAAATGGAAGATTGATAAGCAGCAGAACAACAACTAGAATACCAGGGAAACTTTGAAACAGCCGCATTTGATGAGATATTGACGAGAAAAAGACAACGAAATTTCATATTAAACTGGACAGCTATCTGCGTTATGTCACAACACAAAAGGCAAGGACAAGAGACTTACCTGCTTTGCTTGCGTACAGATCAGTTTTGCTGAAAACCTGTATTCATTCTAAGTGAAATTTTGATTGATATTCAAAGATTTTAAAATTTTTTGATAATTAGCTTTAATATTAATAACAATCTAATTTTGTACAAGATGTCTGATTTCTCATCTCAAGCGCACAAAATGGTGCCACTTTTTTTTTGTTTCATCTCAGTAGTGTCACCTTTCCTCGTTGATCTTGCTCAATAATATTGTTATTTATGTGCTAATATTAAACAGAAATAGGTGAGCTTGCACACATGAGTTCAGTCACTTTACATTTTACGGTAAAAGTAGGGAAATCTCCACCCAATTGAAACTGAAGCAAGAGACAACATAGAATACATTTCTGGTGATTGCGGATGTACTGACGCAGTAAATGAGGATGTCAAAACGTCAGCTAGAAAAATTGAATCAATCGTTCAGAGAGAGGAAATTTATCCCACCACCAGCCCCATATAAGATCCAAGTATCAAGGTGTTTCGTAGTTAGGAGGCTATGATAAAACAATTGTCACAACAAAGTACTACATCATCTGAAATTGCAGCTAAACATGTCTAATTCCGTAGTGAAAAGCGACTAAATATGTCGAAATGTCATGCAAACAAATTTAATTCCCAAACGAACGTTCACTGAATATAAAATTAAATGTCAGATCAGTTGTCCTCTGTACTAACAAACTTAACCACCACCATAATAAATTTAACATTGCCAAAAAGTAAAATTCTAACTTAACAGATTGCATTATGTACAGAAATAACATTATTGAAAAATGCATACCACGGTACACCTGATCCGATAAACCACCTGTCGATGAACAAGTACGTATGTTCGTAAGCTAGATCTAAAAGCAAATTGTTTTACTGCTGAGCAAGAGGCTGAGATGAAAATCCTATTTTCTGCACAAATAGAAAGCTTTAAAAATTTTTTTTGCAAATGCAGTTCAAGTTGGGATAATAAATGTAAGTGAACGATTCAGAGCTACCGCTTGTTGTTCTGCAGGCAGTTCTGTAAGTGTTATCACAGTGATGCTCTGTGGGAGAAATAGTTAACACGGAGTTGAACCAGAATGAAACAACACTAACCAACAATTTATCACAGTGGCGAGATAGTGTCACTTCACAAATCATTACTATAAAACAGTCCTCGGTTACTAGGACAGCTGATGAAAATATTATTCTATCGACAAGGAAGAGAAGGTTTTTTTTGGGGGGGGCATCAGTCTACTGACTGGTTTGATGCGGGCTGCCACGAATTCCTTTCCTGTGCTAACCTCTTCATCTCAGAGTAGCACTTGCTACCTACGTCCTCAATTATTTGCTTGACGTATTCCAATCTCTGTCTTCCTCTACAGCTTTTGCCCTCTACAGCTCCCTCTAGTACCATGGAAGTCATTCCCTCAAGTCTTAGCAGATGTCCTATCATCCTGTCCCGTCTCCTTATCAGTGTTTTCCACACATTCCTTTCCTCTCCGATTCTGCGTAGAACCTCTTTATTCCTTACCTTATCAGTCCACCTAACTTTCAATATTCGTCTGTAGCACCACATCTCAAATGCTTCGATTCTCTTCTGTTCCGGTTTTCCCACAGTCCATGTTTCACTACCATACAATGCTGTACTCCAGACGTACATCCTCAGTAATTTCTTCCTCAAATTAAGGCCGGTATTTGATATTAGTAGACTTCTCTTGGCCGGAAATGCCTTTTTTGCCATAGCAAGTCTGCTTTTGATGTCCTCCTTGCTCCGTCCGTCATTGGTTATTTTACTGCCTAGGTAGCAGAATTCCTTAACTTCATAGACTTCGTGACCATCAATCGTGATGGTACGTTTCTCGCTGTTCTCATCTCTACTACTTCTCATTACCTTCGTCTTTCTCCGATTTACTCTCAAACCATACTGTGTACTCATTAGACTGTTCATTCCGTTCAGCAAATCATTTAATTCTTCTTCACTTTCAATCAGGATAGCAATGTCATCAGCGAATCGTATCATTGAACTCCTTTTACCTTGTGGTTTAATTCCACTCCTGAACCTTTCTTTTATTTCCATCATTGCTTCCTCGATGTACAGATTGAAGAGTAGGGGCGAAAGGCTACAGCCTTGTCTTACACCATTCTTAATACGAGCACTTCGTTCTTGATCGTCCACTCTTATTATTCCCTCTTGGTTGTTGTACATATTGTATATGACCCGTCTCTCCCTATAGCTTACCCCTACTTTTTTCAGAATCTCGAACACCTTGCACCATTTTATATTGTCGAATGCTTTTTCCAGATCGACAAATCCTATGAAAATGTCTTGATTTTTCTTTAGCCTTTCTTCCATTATTAGCCGTAACGTCACAATTGCCTCTCTCGTCCCTTTACTTTTCCTAAAGCCAAATTATCGTCACCTAGCGCATTCTCAATTCTCTATAACTTATTTACATTCTTCTGTATATTATTCTTGTAAGCAGCTTCGATGCATGAGCTGTTAAGCTGATTGTGCGATAATTCTCGCACTTGTCACATCTTGCCGTCTTCGGAATTGTGTGGATGATGCTTTTCCGAAAGCCAGATGGTGTATCGCCAGACTCATATATTCTACACACCAACGTGAATGGTCGTTTTGTTGCCACTTCCCCCAATGATTTTAGAAATTCTGATGGAATGTTATCTATCCCTTCTGCCTTATTTGACCGTAAGTCCTCCAAAGCTCTTTTAAATTCCGATTCTAATACAAGGATCCCCTATCTCTTCTAAATCTACTCCTGTTTCTTCTTCTATCACATCAGACAAATCTTCACCCTCATAGAGGCTTTCAATGTATTCTGTCCAACTATCTCCTCTCTCCTCAGCATTTAACAGTGGAATTCCCGTTGCATTCTTAATGTTACCACCGTTGCTTTTAATGTCACCAAAGGTTGTTTTGACTTTCCTGTATGCTGAGTCTGTCCTTCCGACAATCATATCTTTTTCGATGTCTTCACATTTTTCCTGCAGCCATTTCGTCTTAACTTTCCTGCACTTCCTATTTATATATATAAACATAAATCGTATTGGATGGGGACAGCTGCTTCGTTGTCATCTCCTTGTTGCAGGAAAGATTATTAAGGCAGAGACAATTTCAAATGTATTTCCCTGGCAATAACGTGCTCATCCTGTTATATGTGAATCCTTTAATGTTGTGTTACCAAGGTTGTTGACAGATAAGCAAAGGGTCCACTTAATTACAGGTTTCATTCAGGGAGAAGTCATCCTTTGGGCACTCGAGACTTCTGAAAGTTCTCAAAATTACGAACAGTTTGAGGCTTAATATTATTTACAGAAACAAGTGAACGGAAAAAAAAGTTGCCCTGATAAAAAATATCTATACCTTTTTAACATATACGAAGATTAATAGCTAAGAATCTACGTATATCTGTGTTGGTAAATCACACATCATTACAAACCGTTTTTTCTAAGAACTTTGATCAATTCTCACATCTGTAAATGAAATTATCCTTTCTTCAATTTTCAATGAACAGTGACAATTGTCACGTGCAAAGTGTGTCGACCACACCAAGATGAGGCTGGTGGTGGAGGCGTGGGAGGGGGGGGGGGGGGGAAATGTTTAACTAAATAGTCTCGAGCTCAGCTAAAATTCCAGACGTTATCACTAACTTATGGTGTTAAATATATATATTTTATTAAAGCAGACAATTATCTGTTGTGATTAGCGTATTACTTAAAAACTCATTAAAAAGAAAAAGGCACTTAGGGCACCAGAACTGAACAAACACTCCTTGAGAAGTATATAGAAAGAAATCATAGTGTGTTTATATTATCATTTTATACTAAATTCATAAGTTTTTTGTTCTAGGTTTTATGAAACATTCAGCCCCTATATGAATTACGGTTGAATGCAAAAATTGATTGTTGCAAACTTTGTCTACACCATTCAAGAAGGTACGGTAGCTAATCGTTCTTAGAAATCAAGTACATAAATGTCCTCCAGAGAATGCATCACCAGCGTATGTGATAAAGTCGGTGAATCAACTGTTTTCTAAAACTGATGCACCACTTATTCTTGATCCGTGTTCGTTCTATCTAATAGACGTACATATAACGGGGTTATGTATTTATTATTGTAATATACTCAGGAATTAGAAATGCATTTTTATTCGTTTTTACAATAATAACAATAATCACGAGCCTACTAAATGTGAACCACTTATATGTTTTTAACTAATTAAGTCGCTGTAAGTGGTCGGAATGGCTCTGTCAAATGACCAGTCATATTTTCACCAGTCTAATTTTCTCTGCACGAAGTTAGGTTATAATTGATTTTATTATGCAAATCATTTGTTACATTGCTATTTAATATTATCAAAGCCCTAAGTCACCAAATTTTTCCGCTTTCGAATGACTATTTTTCTGCCTACCATTTACAAGATTTTGAGAATATTGGGTAATTCGATATTATGTGACGCAGAAGGAGTATCAGTTTCATCATTAACGTGAAATTCTACGTTTCATGTTGGTATTATCATACACCTGCTTTGTGAATATAATGCGTCCCACCTTTCGAACAATTAACGTTAAAAAAAGTCAATTTACTGTTTTATTTATTTATCTTTCTGAATAACTCTTAACAAATACTCCGGTCTAAGGAAACAAACTCGTTCTGCCAACGGCTTTGCCAAATGAGGTGCGGAGCAGACAGAGTTTCAGAAAAACTTCTTATTCTTGGGGTGGGAGATTATCCTTAAGAGACGGAAAAATCAGCAGTGATCAATGGCATGAGGATGCAAAAGGGCAAAAGGAAGGATAAACCATGCATAAATCATACACAATGTGTACCCACAGAACATGTGGCCTTTGATTAAAAATGTCATAATGGACGTGTCTCAATCGGCTAAAAATTCCGCATCAGATAACTGTCCAGGTCGCTGGGAAGGGACAGCCAAGGCGATGTGAACGCGAGTTTAAGACTGAGCAACCAACAAAAGGATTACAGCAAATCGGAGAGTGGAACGTCAGAAGTCTGTACGTGTCAGGGAAGCTCGAAAATCTGATAAGACAAATGTTAAGACTAAGTACAGATGTGCCGAACGACAGTAAAGTGAAATGGAAATATGGTAAGGACTTGTGCCCAGGCGAATATAAGATAATAACAACGGCACCAAAGTGGTATCATGAGAGTAAGATACGTTAAGAAAGGCAAGCAACGGCAGAGAACGAATTACCGTGGACGATTCAGTAATGGAGTTGTTATCAGAATCGATTCTAAAACTAGGCCATTAAAAATAATATTTACATGCGACGACGAAAATTTAATAGTCATGGGTGACTGGAATTTGTCAGTAGGAAAAGGGAGAGAAGGAAACATAGTAGGTGAATATGGATTGGGGGGAAGGAATGAAAGAGGAAGCCGCCTTGTAGAATTTTGCACAGAGCATAACTTAATCATAGCCAACACTCGGTTCAAGAATCATAAAAGAAGGTTGTATACCTGGAAGAGTCCTGGAGATACTAAAAGGTATCAGATAGATTATATAATGGTAAGAAAGAGATTTAGGAACCAGGTTTTAAATTGTAAGACATTTCCTGGGGCAGATGTGGATTCTGACCACAATCTATTGGTTATGGACTGCAGATTGAAACTGAAGAAACTGCAAAAAGGTGGGAATTTAAGGAGATGGGACCTGGATAAACTGAAAGAACCAGAGGTCGTAGAGAGTTTCAGGGAGAGCATAAGGGAACAATTGACAGGAATGGGGGAAAGAAATACAGTAGAAGAAGAATGGGTAGCTCTGAGGGATGAAGTAGTGAAGGCAGCAGAGGATCAAGTAGGTAAAAAGACGAGGGCTAATTGAAATCCTTGGGTAACAGAAGAAATATTGAATTTAACTGATGAAAGGAGAAAATATAAAAATGCAGTAAATGAAGCAGGCAAAAAGGAATACAAACGTCTCAAAAATGATATCGACAGGAAGTGCAAAATGGCTAAGCAGGGATGGCTAGAGGACAAATGTAAGGATGTAGAGGCTCGTCTCACTAGGGGTAAGATAGATACTGCCTACAGGAAAATTAAAGAGACCTTTGGAGAGAAGAGAACCACTCAGATGGCAACCCACTCCTAAGCAAAGAAGGGAAGGCAGAAAGATGGAAGGAGTATATTGAGGGTTTATACAAGGGCGATGTACTTGAGGACAATATTATGGAAATGGAAGAGGATGTAGATGAAGACGAAATGGGAGATAAGACACTGCTTGAAGAGTTTGACAGAGCACTGAAAGACCTGAGTCGAAACAAGGCCCCGGGAGTAGACAACATTCCATTTGAACTACTGATGGCCTCGGGAGAGCCAGTCATGAAAAAACTCTACCATCTGGTGAGCACGATGTATGAGACAGGCGAAATACCCTCAGACTTCAAGAAGAATATAATAATTCCAATCCCAAAGAAAGCAGGTGTTGACAGATGTGAAAATTACCGAACTATGAGTTTAATAAGTCATGCTGCAAAATACTAACGCAAATTCCTTACAGACGAATGGAAAAACTGGTAGAAGCCGACCTCGGGGAAGATCAGTTTGGATTCCGTAGAAATGTTGGAACACGTGAGGCAATACTGACCTTACGACTTATCTTAGAAGAAAGATTAAGAAAAGACAAACCTAAATTTCTAGCATTTGTAGACTTAGAGAAAGCTTTTGTCAATGTTAACTGGAATACTCTCTTTCAAATTCTGAAGGTGGCAGGGGTAAAATACAGGGAGCGAAAAGCTATTTACAGTTTGTACAGAAACCAGATGGCAGTTATAAGAGTCGAGGGGCATGAAAGGGAAGCAGTGGTTGGGAAAGGAGTAAGACAGGGTTGTAGCCTCTCCCCGATGTTATTCAATCTGTATATTGAGCAAGCAGTAAAGGAAACAAAAGAAAAATTCGAAGTAGGTATTAAAATTCATGGAGAAGAAGTAAAAACTTTGAGGTTCGCCGATGGCATTGTAATTCTGTCAGAGACAGCAATGGACTTGGAAGAGCAGTTGAACGGAATGGACAGTGTCTTGAAAGGAGGATATAAGATGAACATCAACAAAAGCAAAACGAGGATAATGGAATGTAGTCAAATTAAATCGGTTGATGCTGAGGGAATTAGATTAGGAAATGAGACACTTAAAGTAGTAAAGGAGTTTTGCTATTTAGGGAGTAAAATAACCGATGATGGTCGAAGTATAGAGGATATAAAATGTAGACTGGCAATGGCAAGGAAAGCGTTTCTGAAGAAGAGGAATTTGTTAACATCGAGTATAGATTCAATTGTCAGAAAGTCGTTTCTGAAAGTATTTTTATGGAGTGTAGCCATGTATGGAAGTGAAACATGGACGATAACTAGTTTGGACAAGAAGAGAATTGAAGCTTTCGAAATGTGGTGCTACAGAAGAATGCTGAAGATAAGGTGGGTAGATCACGTAACTAATGAGGAGGTATTGAATAGGATTGGGGAGAGGAGAAGTTTGTGGCACAACTTGACTAGAAGAAGGGATCGGTTGGTAGGACATGTTTTGAGGCATCAAGGGATCACAAATTTAGCATTGGAGGGCAGTGTGGAGGGTAAAAATCGTAGAGGGAGACCAAGAGATGAATACACTACGCAGATTCAGAAGGATGTAGGTTGCAGTAGATACTGGGAGATGAAGAAGCTTTCACAGGATAGAGTAGCATTGAGAGCTGCATCAAACCAGTCTCAGGACTGAAGACCACAACAACAACATTTACATACCAGTAACCCCCCCCAGACCATTCCACTGATTCTTTAAAGAACAGAACACCCTTGTGTAAAACAGATTCAGTTTTTCACACATTTCAGTGGCTATGACGTCATATCTGCTGATGTACGTGTCGTATCGTTGTGATCTTCAGTCCTAAGACTGGTGTGATGCAGATCTCCATGCTACTTTATCCTGTGCAAGACTCTTCACTTACGAGTAACTACTGCAACCTACATCCTACTGAATATGCTTGCAGCATTCATCTCTTAGTCTCCTCTACAATTTTTAACCCCTAAACCTACCTCCAATACAATACCTGTGATTCTTTAATGTCTTAGAATGTGCCCTGCTAACCAAACCCTTTTTTTAGTCAAGTTGTGCCACAAATTTCTTGTCTCCTCAGTTCCATTTAGTACTTCCGAATTAGTTACGTGATCTACACATCTAATCTTCAGCATTCTTCTGTAGCACCGCATTTCTAAAGCTTCTATTCTATTCTTGTCTTAACTGTTTATCTCTGATGTTCCTATTTCACTACCCTCCAGGCAAATATCTTCAGAAAATACTTCTGAAAACTTAACTCCGATGTTAAGAAATTCCTCATCTTCAGAAACACTTTTCTTGCCATTGCCAGTCCACATTAGATACTCTTTCTACTTTAGCCATCTTCATTTAATCAGTTACTTTGCTGCCCAAATAATAATACCAATGTACTAAAAAATGGTTCAAATGGCTCTGAGCACTATGGGACATAACATCTGAGGTCATCACTGCCCTAGAACTTAGAACTACTTAAACGTAACTAACCTAAGGACATCACACACATCCATGCCCGAGGCAGGATTCGAACCAGCGACCGTAGCGGTCACGCGGTTACAGACTGAAGCGCCTAGAACCAATGTACTACTTTAACTGCTCGTTTCCTACTAAAATTCCTTAAGCATCATGAGATTTAATTTCACTACATTCGATTATCTTCATTTTCTTTTGTTGGTGTTCGTCTTATATCCTCCATTCAAGAAATTGTCCAATTTTTTCAGCTGCTCTTCTAAGTTCTTGGTTGTCTTTGACAGAGTTACAAAGTTATCGGCAAATGTTTTGTTTCTTCTCCCTGAACTTAAATTCCTACTCTAAATATTTGTTTGGTTTCCATTATGGCTTGCTTAATGTATACTTAGAGCAACACCGGCGATAGGCTATAAGCAAGTCTCACTCCCTTCCATGCCGCTCGACACTTATTACAGGCATCTAGTTTCTGTAAAAGTTGTTAATAGCCTTTCGCTCCTTGTATTTTAACCCTGCTGTCTTTAGAACATCAAAGCGACTCTTCCAGTGAACACTGTCAAGTGCCTCCTCTTAATCGACAAATGGTATTAATGTAGGTTTGCCTTTCCTTAACCAATTTTCTCACTTAAGTCGTAAGGTCTGTGTGGTCTCGTATGTTCCTACATTTCTCCGAAATCCAAAGAGATCTTCCACGAGATCTACGTCTGCCAGTTTTTCCAATCTTCTGCAAAGAATTGGGTTAGTATTTTACGACGATGACTTATTACACTGATATTTCGGTAATTTTTCACACCTGTAAGCAAATGCTTCCTTTGGAATTGGATTTATTACATTTATCTTGAAGTCTAAGGGTATTTCGCCTGCCTCATACATTTTGCTGCCCCAAGGCTGTCAGTAGTTCTGACGGAATGTCGTCTACTCCCGGGGCCTTGTTTCGACTCACATCTTTAAGAGCTTTTCTCGCAGTATCGTATCTCCCATCTCATCTTCATTTACGTGCAGAATGGTGTAATTCTGTAGGTACATTTCATGGTATATGTGGTTATGGCCTGCAGAAATAGCTGTGAATAGTGTTACTAGTATAGGAATACCAAACAAAAGCGCCTTGCGTAAAGAAGGAGTTTTACTGCATCGGTAGCGGAAATGTAGTAAGCGATATACATTCTTACTTTGGGTACATTTGGGGTGTTTTCGAAAGCACTGAAATTATGTGCAAATTTTGTTGGAATTCGCTAAATGCTCTCTTTCTCAAACACTGGACGTTTATAGACCGAGTAAATTTTCCTCTGTGACGTACACTGCTTGAGGTCATACACAGGTTCTAACAATAACACTCGACTCTTACGTTGCCCTTCTTGACAAGCAGATTATCGCAGCATTGTAAAGTTATATGTTTGGTCAATAAACGTTCAGAATCAAATTTTTGTTGCCCGGGAAAGACGATAAATTGCAAACCTTCAACTGGGACCAGGTGATCACGTGACCGTTTTAACCGTTTTGTGATACACATATTTAGTGATATACATATTGTGATGAGTCAATTTACATTTCACGAGACACTGGTGTGAGGAAGATGCTGAAGCAGGGCCCAGTTCACCGCAATTTTCGTCCTTTCGATATCTTTCCAAAGAAACAAGTAACCTTTCTTAACATGCGCCAGAACTTTGAAAAAGAACTTTCATGTATACTACCAAAAGCTCCTCAAAATTTAATTCTGCAGCAACTACATTCGGCAGGTTAGGTCCTCATAGGGCAAACTTGAAAGTTTAAAATGGCCTGATTATTTCTCAAGTAACTAATACCTTTTCTTAAAAATACTGATGGTGGTATTTTATTGTCCTCTATTTTCTATATAGAAAACCTATTCATTATATATGCTTGAAACCCCTAAATTAGCATAGACACACAGTCTGCAATGTGTCTGTTGACGTTATGTGGACCGCAGCGAAGATTTTGCCTGCAGCTACTTTTAGGAGCAAGAGAGGATCTCGCGCCAGAGTCCAGTGGAGTTGGCAGGCTGGCAGAGAATGTGTGGAATGTCAGCGGCGCCTGTTGTGGAGCTGGGGGCCGTGTCTGCCGGCCTGCTGAAAGCGTCGTTTCTCTTCCCCCCTGAGAGAGGGTCCAGCAGGGCTCAACAGACACAACCGCCGGGAGCCATCCCCATAAAGGACTACCGTGTTATGCTGGAGAGATGGAGAGCACATCCCTGCTACCCAATCGAGAGAGTATGTGCCGGCTGTAAAATGCTTAGCGCCATATGAAAAAAATGAGTGTTCCCTGTATCTGTGGAGAACCACGCACGTTTACATAAGTTAAAAGTGGTTCATGTGATTCAATGTCGTCCTTTCATGCTCTTGCGTAGTGTAGTTTTGACCTGCATATGTCCTAGTTTCGTAAAAAATAACATCTGGAGGATATTTGCAGTGTAAACTGCATGCCTAACCTGCTATTGCATTTGCGTTTCTCCGGCTCATATATCGATGTTGCTACACGGTTTTTCTGGATTGTAGACCACCACGTCGTACTGTAAAATGCCAAACCAACATTTCGGCCACTTTTGAAATTGGTCTTCATCAGGAGAATAATGTTGCTTGTTTTAAAGTTCATCTTGTCATATATGAATTTGTGTATGCTAATTGCCAATAGTTTGGGAGGCAGGTCATTGGTACAATTACTGATCTCATGCATCTAATATTCTTCCCTCAATGTGGTGTATGTACTTGTTTTCTTGACATGGTTGCAACTTTTCATAGTTTTTCCTTCAGCGTTTCTTTTAGCTCAGTTGTTCCCAAATTTTCAGAGGCCATACCCACAAGAGTAACAATAAGTTAGCTACTAACACACTCCCCAACCTACCTCCCCATTCATCAACAACATTAGCATCTAACTGAACTTTAGAACGAAAAAGGATTTTTTTGAACACCTCTATCTTGAAAATGACGGAGGATAAATGATATTTAATTTCTGTGGTCTTTCACTAAACACTGAGTCAATCCGGCAACTGGTAGAGCTAATATCTATCAAATTTTCTTTACGAAATGAAGAAGCAATTCTCAGTGAATCGCGTGTGGTACCTATAGCCCCTTCTCAGAACAGAATGCTAACTATCAATGTTGAGGGTAGACGTTTTATACAAAACATACCTCCTCAGTACCGCTCATCTGCCTAGTGACACGTGTTTCAACAGTACCCTGCACCCCTACTTAAAACCAACGAAGATTAAATGCGTGCGTAATATTTATTGGAAGACTTCAGGTGGTCAGTGTTTTATGTTTGGCCACTGCCGATAAGAATAATAATTTATAGTTTTGTTCATAGCTGTTGCTCGGCAACTGCTGTGTGAAATCTTTTCACCAAAACAAACATCAGTATCCAGTTGCATAAAAATATTAAGTTCACTCTACCGCTTTCGACATATTAATACATCTTCAGAAGTTTAATACAGGCTTTATGCATAGGTAAACTGAAGTCAAATAAGGATCGAATGAAAAAGACGTCCTAGAGAGAATAGCTAAAAAATACAAAAAGTCTGATAAAATAAATGTGCAATAATTACTGGTGTAGATTTTTACTAAAAGCTTTATCTGCATACATCGCAGTGTAGAAAACTCTGATTACTAGTTTCAACCACATCTGCAGGCGGTCGTTGCAGTGGCTGAAACTAGTATCACTGTTTACTGCATTGCGATGTCGGAAAATAAAGATTTTAATAAAATCTACAGCTCTAAAGATTACGAAGGACTCTCTCCATGCTGACTATATCAGGTAATTACAAATATAGAACAGCTGAACAACGAAAAAGGGTATAAATTTTATTAAAAGTGAACGTAGAGTAGTTGAGCAATAGAATAATCACATACTGGGGATGAAAAATAATAGACTATGACACACCGCAAAAGACACTGTTTTTCTAATCCTTTGTAGGTCATTTGAAGTTGGCTTACCTGTATCAAACTGATGGACATTATACGTAAATTAACCTCTAGAAACTGGTGAAGTGCAATTAAAATCCACGCACCGCTGATGAAGGATTTTTATTTTGGTGAAATTAATAATAATACCAATAAAAATACCAGTGTTGTGCAGGCCCTGCAGTAGTCTAGTAGCCATTACACAGTTACGGTTGCGTTGTGCTGTCATTTATTTCTCCTGTCTGTTGTGAAGTGAATGATGAAGCGATTTCTGGTCCCTTGCAGGAAATAGTGTATTACACACTGTTTGTGCCAATTAACGGTGTTTACTCCGTAATTACGAGACGTAATCGAAGATGTGGAACTTCGCCGAAACTCAGTCGTTTATGAGATGAAAAAAGCGATCTATAGTCCAAAAAGTGTGTTTTATTTAATTTTGTGATAGCCAGAAGCTTTATTGCAGACACTTCGTGTTTCGATGGTTAACTACCACTATCTGGTAGAATGTTTTGCACCTGATAACGATGATTAATCGTCGAAACGCAACATTACAACTTTTTACACTCAATTAACCGTAGCAGTCATCAAATTTTGGTCCACAATGAGTTTAGTTGAAATTTAGTATGTCTTGCAACTATTGTGGGACACAAATTGTCTTTCCAGGGTCCAATGATAATGTGATTGCTTCTTTCTTCTGTTTGGTATGGTGTGAATACTTTCTGAAACCACCATGCTCGGAAATACAGTCACCTCTTTCGAGCGCCTGCGCATCACAAAACACAGTAAGGCAATCATCTCCAGTCTCTTTCTACTTTGGAGAGTTGCCTCGCATATTCTCAAGTGTCGTCTCCAAAGCGCTTTAAGAAATATCCTACAACTTGAAACGATAGCAGAAAACCGTAGACAGCAAACTATGTCTAAGATCAAGGCATGAATCCCACATCATGACCATGTCACTAAGGAAGCGCAAGTCGATCATGGAACCCTCATGTTAGTCAAACTTGAAATCTCTATATACAAAAGGCAATGTCCTGACTGACTGATTGATTCTTCATCGCCCAGCTTAAAACGCTACGGTTGGAAATTTGAAATCTGTAGAAGGTGTGGATTTCATACATTAGGCGTTGTTTAAGAATGGAGTTTTCGTAGTTCCAACCCTAAGTGGATTAAAGGGGATGAAGAATGTTAAAAAAAATTCTGTTAAGGCAATTTGAAGCTAGAGCTATGAAAATAGTTATTTCGGTCTCGGCCATAAATAAAGAAATGTGTGTTTCAGCATTTTTGGAAATTTATTCGTATGGGGGTGAAATAGTGGATGAAAGCTTTTTTTTTAAAAAAATATATCATTATTAAAAAAGTATTAAAGTGTTTTTAAGAATCATCTGTGAACACTGGTGTCAGACGTCTCAGTTACAAGGAAGAAGGCACCAAATTTCGTCCTCGTGCCTAATTTAGAACCTAAAGTTCACTGTTCTGTCGGTAGGGGCGCCATCGGTGATATTTCTCGTTAGTTGTGCTCATGACCACCGGTTAGTGGGGAAAGTTTCACTCGTCCAGTCGTCTGCGTAGCCATTTGAGGAAAAGAATTCTAATTTGTCAAAAGGTGAATTGTGGAAATACTACTTGTAAATGCTATATATGATTTATCTATTTGGGGTAAGCTATAAAGTGACTTATCTGAGCGTTTTGCCGTGCTTGGTTTACTTCAAATAGTGTAGGAAGCCGCCATATTGGCAAGTACGATGTTGCTATTTTCGTGCCCCCATCTGTTCTTAAATTCGGACAGGGGTCGAAATTTAAAACTTACTTTTTCGTTTTGTTTCAGATGCCGCCTAGGAAGATGTGGGACAGAGAGGCGATGAAATCGGCAATAACTGCGGTGAGATACAAGGAAATGTGATATAAACCTGGCGCTTAAGACATTTCATGTGCCAAGGGCAACTCTGAAGGATTATATAAAGAAAGGAGAAAGTAAAAGTGCCGAAGAGTTAATTGAAAAAGCAGTAGGTAGAAAATCAGTTTTTTCACGTGAGCTAGAGGCTGAGTTAGTGTCTTATTGTAAGGGCATGGTGAAAAGTTTCTATCGCCTTACTCTGAATGATAAGCGAAAGGCCCTTCAGCTTGCTATACGCAATAATGTAGCTTACCCATTTTCAGTCTGGCAAAAAACAGCTGGACAGAAGTGGCTGAGTCTGTTTCTTCAGAGACATCAGACACTTTCTACACGGACGCCGCAATTCTTGTCACAAGCTAGGGAACAAGGTTTCAACGAGAAGCGTGATAAGCTCCTTTTCTCTGTTTTGAAGCCCGAGTTCGGGAAAATACAACTGAATCCACTTAAAGTGTTTAGGGTAGATGAAACCGGCAGTGGTACAACACGAGGTATGAAATATTGTTGCTGTGAAAGGGAAGAAGTCTGTGCAGAAACTGAGGTCTGCAGAGAGAGGATCACTAGTGACGGTTGTTTTGTGCATGTCGCTGTCATGTATATTTGATCCTCCTCTTACGATTTTTTCCCAGAAAGCTGATGAAGAACGAACTCAATGGATGTAGCTCCACCTGGGTCAATAGGAGAAGCGAATGAGTCTGGGTATATCTTTCACGATCTTTTTCAAAAATGGTTTCGACATATCATTCCAATTGTAAATCCATTTTGTGTTTATATTGGATGGAAACTATTCACAATCTCGCAATGTCAATGTTGTTAACATTGCTCTTGATAATGATGTTGCCATACCTTGTTTGTCCCCTCACTCCACTTCAAAACTGCAGCCTCTAGAAGTGTCGTTCATGTTCCCTGTTAAAACATTTGATGCGCAGGCAATAGAAAACTGACTGTCTAACCATCGTGGCAGGAATCTTGGTAACCTGCAAATTGCACAGCTATTCAGTGAATCCGATGAAAAGGCAGCGGCTGTAAAAGCTGCCGTGAATGTTTTTAAAAAAACTGGGATTCTGCCTTACAACCCCAATGTGTTTGGCGGAGAAGACTTTTCGTCGATTGCTGATGCTTCCACAGCTCCTGACCCACATGCAAAAAATCAGCCCTCAACAAGCACAGTTATACAGCCGGCCTTTCCAGCCGCTCAACCTTCATGCAACACACAGATGATGCTGTTAACAGCAGTTAGCCCAAGAGATACCTTAGGGGTGCCTGTTATCCATTCATCTTCATCTAAGCGCCTAGGCTGTGCTTCTCTTATTACAGGCTCACCTTATAAGATCAAACTACATGAATCTCAAGAGAAAAGCAACCGTATTGTGAGAAAACGGTTAGATCTAATTCAGAAGACATTGCCAGGATAGTTAAACAAACCGTTAAAAAAGGAGAAAAACCTGGAAATATCCAGTGACTCTGATGATGACTGTGATGTCCCATACCAAGATCCAAGTGGAAGCGAGCATAATGAAGACCATCATGGAGAAAAATGGGTGCGTTGCACTCAATGTTCCGTGTGGCAACAAGAGATAAGCTTAGGAGCAAAGAACAAAAAAATTATTTGCGACTGTTGTTTGAAAGGGTAAATAATAATCGTTCAGTCGCTAACCAATATTCTTCGTACCAAAATGAACGTTTGTAACCTGTATCTAATATAAATAAATATTCTAACATGTCTTTATTCTTATTACCTTGTTTTAAACTGTTAATATCTCTTTTACAAGACGTATTAGTTAGGAACGAAATTAGGATCACTTTCTCAAGTTTGGTAAAAGTACTTTATTTAAGTTTTTTCTGTAAAGATAAATCGTTTCTGATACACGTTGTGACCTAAATACCACACGTAGGCTTAGCTGGTGGTGTTATATAAATTTTTTGGGAATAATTGATTTAAAGATATGGTATTCAAAGGCGAAAAACAGACTGAGGGACGAAATTTGGCTCTTTTTACCTTACATGTTTCATGGTTTTTGGAAATTCAACCTAAGGAGGGTGACAGAGGGGATGAGAGTTTTTATGAATAAATTTTATAATGAAAACATTTTTAAAACTGAGTCTATGAAAACTTAAATATGGCTTCTCAGTTAGAAATGAAAAATACATGATTCACGGTTTTTGTAAATGCAACTCCTGTGGTGGTGAAAGGAGGGATGAAAGCTTTTATGGAAATATTTCATTGTGCAAGCATTTTTAAAGCTAAGTCAACGAAAACTTAAATATGGTTTCTCAGTTAGAATAAAAAATACGTGATCCACTGTTTTCACAAATTCAACTCCTACAGGGGTGAAAGGAGGGAATGGTCTTGATCTTATACTGTAGGTATCGCTTACGAAGGAATTGTCAGAAATTCCATTCCTAAGGGGGTGAAACAGGCGATGAAAGACTTCTTGAAAGTACGTCGTTATTAAGGGATTTTTGAAGTTGGAACTACGAAAACTGATATTTAGTTTCTCAGTCAGAAAATAAAAATACGTCTTTCAGCATTTCTGGAAATTCAGTCAGTAAGGGAGTAAAATAATCGGTGAAAGTTCCTGGAAAATACATTATTCCTAAATTACTGCCAAAGGGTTTTAAGGCTACGTCAGTGACAATTGTTATTTGACTCGGTTGTTCGAAATTAAAAAAAATACATGAGCCAGTGTTTCTGGGAATTGAGCGCCTAAGGGAGCGCAATAAGGCATGAAAATTATTAAGAAAATATTTCGTTACCTTAAAAAAACTGAAGCTACATTTTTGAAAACTGGTATTTCACTCCCTCTTACATACAGGGTGTTACAAAAAGGCACAGCCAAACTTTCAGCAATCATTCCTCACACACAAAGAAAGAAAATATGTTATGTGGACATGTGTCCGGAAACGAGCACGAAGAGTCTCTACATTTGGTGCAGGGGTTGCATAGACAAGAGCTTTCAAATGCCCCCACAAATGAAAGTCAAAAGGGTTGAGGTCAGGAGAGCGTGGAGGCCATGGAATTGGTCCGCCTGTTGTTCAGAAGCATGCGAGCACTTCGACTAAAATTTGCAGGAGCTCCATCGTGCATGAACCACATGTTGTGTCGTACTTGTAAAGGCACATGTTCTAGCAGCACAGGTAGAGTATCCCATATGAAATCATAATAACGTGCTCCATTGAGCGTAGGTGGAAGAAACTGAAATGAGCTCTAACATGGAAATTAAGCGTTTCCGGACACATGTCCACATAACATCTTTTCTTTATTTTGGTGTGAGGAATGTTTCCAGAAAGTTTGGCCATACCTTTTTGTAACACGCTGTATAAAGAAATACTTGACAGGGGATGAAAGTTGCTATCGAATTGTCTCCACAAGAACTCAAATAGCTTGATTAACCAAAACTATGTACTCCAGCCACCAGAATCGCTTTTAGATCAGAAGTACATTCGGAAAAGAACGTGCTGGTATGGCCTTAATTAGCGTGAAAAGCTTAGAAGGTATTCCTATTTGTGGAAAACATAAAAATTCGATTAAATAAAAACAAAAAGCTCTCTGCAGGCCATACGGTCTACGAGAGCGAAGCAGCGAGCGCTAAGCCAGTACGAAACCATAGAACCAAGTAACAAAGAAGCTTCCGTGGTTATTACGTAGCGTAGCTGCCACGTTAAATGATAAAACGGAGATGTCATGTTGGACCCTAGGCCCTAGCGTGCTCAGAGTTTCATACGTGAGTTTACTGACTGTTAGGGCATGCACACTATGATATTTGAGCTTACGGGCACGTTCCTAGTTAGTTGTCTTCAGACAAAAACAGTTAGGCACTATGACAAGTGGAACTCAGAATTTGGCAGTTTTTGCGACGTTCATCGGCAACTGATCAATACCTTGGATTGCCATTCGAATAACATTTTGTAACATGTTTGTCTGAACATGGGACACTTAATTTGTTACCTAAGAAATAGTTTGTCGTGACGCAATATCCTAATTGGCCAATAAAAGGTAAATCAACTGTAAGAATGATTGTCACTTTGCAGCTATGCCAATGATGAAACACTGCTGAAAGACTGCGCGAGTGGTTATATGTAGGCATAAGCAATGCTGTTCAGGGAGAATAATTTCTTATTGATACCTGTTACAATCGAGCTTCCCTGCAGATATTACCATCACACTTGTCGAACATGAAAGTCATTTGCCGCATGACAGTGCCAGCATATCGGCCAAGCAATACTAGGACGTTTTATATGCTCCAAAGCACCCAAGTAAAATTCCTTGTTCTGTTTGTCTGAAGGTACCTGACTCCCAGGACCGCCTCTCTGATATGATTATTAACAAAAATGATATATTAGTGTTTAATATGATCTTTGTTTTTCACGGGAAGATGGTAGTAGCAATGGTTTAAATATTTCAAGGGAAGGTACGCAGTAATCAATCATCAACTTATTTCATTGATTTTGAAATGCCACTTTCTAGTTCATTACCTTCATTAGTTCAGCTGATTGCAGTTTTCCGAAGATAAAAGCACTGTCAGTAAATTGGAGCCCAAGCTGGATGGCATAATAAATCTATTACCTGACAAATAATTTGCTGCAATTTGTCCAAATAACAGTACAAGTGATTCAAGGAGTGCGCCACCTTATTTGTTAGCTAAAACTAAACGGAAATTGTTCTTGGCGGACCAACGTAGAATTTTTTTAATACTATTGTATATAGGGGTCACTTATATCCGAAATATGGATATACGCATCTAAGACGTACAGGTATTAGGACAACAATACATCGTAATACGTAACGTGTTTGCTGCAAATTTTTGCATGTAATAGATGCAGAATTCTGAACAGTAGTTCGGAGTGCAGCTTCTATCGACACTAACGAAGATAACTATGCTCCATGAATGCCCGTAGTATCATTCATAAATGAACCGCGATGTCCCTTCAGTTGACTGTATCTGTTCCAATTAAATACCATTAAAACATGCAGGTTTTATATCGAAATTTACACTATCACCAAATTTAAAGATTGACACTTACACTCTCCCACGTAAGCAACTTGGAAAGCAAAGTAAATGTTTCATTTTGATTTTTTATTAACTTCCACCCTGAACGTCTTGAAGGCGACCTACGAAATAGGCCGTAGGACGACCACGTTGTGAGAATATGGAATCGGAAACAGGTGACGGCCGACTGCTTTGTCAACTGAAATTGTTAAGACAGTGAAAAATTAGGAAGACTACATATTTTAAGAGAAAAAATTTTCCTTTCGTTTATAGAAGTTCTTGAGCATCCTTCGCATACTAGGAGTATTTTAGTACCCAGTGCGTACAGACTGCTGTAAATTGCATTTTATTATAATAAAGTTATTGCAATGATTGGTGTAGGACTGATATATTATACAATAACATTTGTTTATTAAAAGTGAGTGACTTGAACAGGAGGTATTTTCTTGATCTGGATTGGTTGAACATGTGCTGACGGAAGTGAAGTGTTGAAAAGTACGTTTTACTGTGTTAACACACACACACACACACATATATATATATATATATATATATATATATATATATATATATATATATATATATGCAGGGTGGTCCATTGATCGTGACAGGGCCAAATATCTCACGAAATAAGCGACACACGAAAAAACTACAAATAACGAGACTTGCCTAACTTGAAGGGGGAAGCTAGATGGAGCTATGGTTGACCCGCTAGAGGGCTTTGCCATAGGTCAAACTGATATCAACTGCGATTTTTTAAATAGGATCCCCATTTTTATTACATATTCGTGTAGTACGTAAAGAAATATGACTGTTTTAGTTAGATCTCTTTTCTCGCTTTGTGATAGATGGCACTATAATAGTCACAAACATACGGCTCACAATTTTACACGAACAGTTGGTAACAGTTATGTTTTTTAAATTAAAATACAGAACGTAGGTACGTTTGAACAATTTATTTCGGTTGTTCCAATCTGATACATGTACCTTTGTGAGCTTATCATTTCTGAGAACACATGCTGTTACAGCGTGATTACCTGTAAATACTACATTAATGCAATAAATGCTCAAAATGATGTCCGTCAACCTCAATGCATTTGGCAATACGTGTAACGACATTCCTCTCAACAGCGTTTAGTTCGCCGTCCGTAATATACGCACATGCATTGACAATGCGCTGACGCATGTTGTCAGACGTTGCCGTTGGATCACGATAGCAAATATCCTTCAACTTTCCCCACAGAAAGAAATCCGGAGACGGCAGATCTGGTGAAAGTGCTTCGACGACCAATCTACCTGTCATGAAATATGCTATTCAATGCCGCTTCGACCGCACGCGAGCTATGTACCATTCTGTCATGCAGTGAAACACCTTGTAGTAACATCGGTAGAACATTACGTAGGAAGTCAGCATACATTGCACCATTTAGATTGCCACCGATAAAATGGAGGCCACTTATCCTTCCTCCCATAATTTCGCACCATACAATAACCTTCCAAGGTCGCTGATGTTCCACTTGTTACAGCCATCATGGATTTTCCGTTGCCCAATAGTGCATATTATGCCGGTCTACGTTACCGCTGTTGGTGAATGACGCTTCGTTGCTAAATAGAACGCGTGAAAAGAATCTGTCATCGTCCCGTAATTTCTCTTGGGCCCAGTGGCAGAACTGTACAAGAAGTTCAAAGCCGTCGCCATGCAATTCCTGGTGCATAGAAATATGGTATGGGTGCAGTCGATGTAGACGTAGCATTTTGAACACCGACGTTTTGGAGATTCCCGATTCTCGCGCAGTTTGTCCGCTACTGATGTGCGGATTACCTGGAACAGCGCTAAAACACCTACTTGGGCATCATGATTTGTTGCAGATCGTGGTTGACGTTTCACAGGTGGCTGAACACTTCATGTTTCCTTAAATAACGTAACTATCCGGCGAACGGTCCGGAAACTTGGATGATGTCGTCCAGGATACCGAGCAGCATACATAGCACACGCTATGTAGCGGGCCAAACTTAGCGCCATGTGCTTTCCCTCTTCAAACTAGACGAGTGTCGTTCTTTGCATTTTTTTCGTTTGATGCTTATTTCGTGAGATATTTGGCCCGGTCACTATCAATGGACCACCCTGTATATGTGTGTATGTGTGTTTGGGGTGGGGGGGGGAGGGTTGGGGTGGATGGTGTGGGGGAGAGCATCACCGCTCTGCCCCTCTCCGATTAACCCTAAACTCACGAGGTGTGGTGTTTCAGACCGCTATTGAAGGTCAATGTAACATATTGCCTCTTTATCTCTTCCCCTTAAAGCGCCTACTCTGAAGTGTTTTGCAGTCGGTTGCAATATACCCTACTTTGTTTGTTCTTGACGTGTGTTGTTGACACTTGTTGGGGACCTAGAGCGCGCCTCGTGTACTACGTACCTGCTTTCGTGTTCACAGGAACGTGTCAGTTTTAATGATCGAAAGTTTGATGAAATTGTTAGTGGTGGATGGAGGAAGACGTCAGAGATACAGATGAAGAAAGTGATTAAAGCGAACGAGAGGATCATTCAGGGAAGAACTTGGGGGAAATGGTGACAGGGATCTTTCTGTATCTGCAGCGCAAAACTCAAAGAGTTACCTAAAATCATATGTGTTCTCAGTGGAGGCAAAAAAAAAAAAAAGAATAATTTAAGATCGGTTGCTGAATGTGAATTATGTATACTTCCGTTTCCTACCTATCGAGTGTGATTTTTATGTGCTAGTTTAAACGATGGAATTCAGATTTACGTGAAAATTTACTTACTAAAGAAATACTGTACTTTTTCAGAATGTAATATTCGGTCTTCTATCAGATAGTTTATAAATCCTAGTCGAAACAACTGCACAAAATGATGTGATTTTGTCTGATAAAAGTTAAACATGTTACATATAAAACATACTTTTTTAACGCAATAAAATCAACAATGATAATTTAAGGCACACTTAAATAATTGTAAAAACAAATTTTATGCAACTTCTATTAATATTTTCAAATGATTTATGCCTTAAATCTCAGTTTAAACATTGAGGTCCCAGAGCCCACACCTCGTAGTATATGTAACAGAAAAATCACTTTGTGAATTGATGATTAATCCGCCCTTGGATTATTTAGTATAGAAATAATGGGTTTGGTCAGTGTTTATCAATATGCGTTGCTCCCATTATAATGGCGATCGCGTCATCCCAGCAACAGGAAATTCAGCTTATTACTAACAACTTTTTAACTGGATACCGTTACTACAACTAAACTGAGTAAACTACGTTGTAGCTTGCTGATACTTGCATCGTTTCTGCACGGAGCCCATGCGAGTTGCAGGTGGGGAAACTATCAATTAAACGTATTATTGGAGAACAGGGTCCGTCCTCGGTTGTAGCTGCGTAGGCAGATCAAAAGCGGGCGACAGACAATGGCTGCCTCGCCTGCTGGAGCCGACGGAGAGCCTCGATATTTGCGCCGAACGCAGCGCCAGGGTGCGGCTCCCAGGACGAGCTCCGGTCACCGATCAAACGGCTGTTAATCGCACTGGCCTACCGATCCGCTCCGGACGCAGGACAAAGGGACGTCCCGGTCCGTCTGTGCAGCCGCCACAGAGGAGCTGCCGCTACAACCGCACAGCAGAGCAGCGCGCAGCCGTGTCCCGTGAGCTAACAGGGGCGCGGCGCCAATTCCTGCCTCCGTTCCGCCCGCTGCCCTTCCGCCGCGGACATTAACTGCTCTGACTTACGTCATCAGTACCAGCATCGACCTGATAACCGACAGAGACCCTCAAGACGGACTGCACGTCTGTGAATCTTTTCCCTCTACCCCTGTATTACCGTCGCAGTAGACTTACCGTTTGTTACTATTTGTACTCATCATTTTCCTTTAATTTTATTTCTGCATCTGCATTTATACTTTGCAATCGTGCGTGACGAAGGGCACAGTATTTTCCGGGTGCCTGTAATTAAACAGACGGTATTTCGAGAGCTGCAGTGCGGGCTGTGTACATAGTACATCGTAGGCATATTTAGATATGCTCACGGAGGCTACTAATAGTACTACGAAGTGATCAGGCCCAGTGGACCGCACGCATCTACAAGTTTCCTGTATTCTTTCCATTGCTGATATCCGCCATCCGTCCACGTCTATTGACACTTGGTTTAAATCTTCATGGAGTCCATCCCTCCAACGCTTCTTGGGTCTCCTTGGCGCTCTCTTTCTTGTAGGTATTAAATCCAGGAGCTTTCGAAGCCATCTGTGATCCTCCACCCAGGCCACATGGTCGGCCCACTACATTCGTTTCTCTTTGACAGTTTCTGCTATGCTGGGCTGCTGGTATAGTTCCTCAAGCTCTTGATTCTATCTGATCCTCCATTCCCCTGTATCTGCATCCTGAACCGGACAGAAGATATTCCGAAGCACTTTTCTCTCAAAAACAAGGAGCTTATGGAAGTCCTGTTTCCGAATACTCCATGTCTCACAGCCATATAGAACAACAGGCTGGATCAGGGATTTGTACAGTCGAATCTTGAACTGTCTGATGACATATCTGGACCGAAGTAGTTGATCTAGGGGTAGCGTCTTTGATTCATAATCAAAGCGTCTACGGTCCCTGGTTCGATCCCCGCCACTGCCTAAATTTTGATTAATAATCAGCATTGGCGGTCGAAGACTTCCGTCATAAGAAGTCAGCCTCATTCTGCCAACGGCCTTGTCAAAGAGGGCGGAGGAGCGGATAGAGGTTCAGGGCACTCTCTTGTCCTAGGGGTGGGAAATTGCCCCTAAAGGCGGAAGAATCAGCAATGATCAACGACATGAGGATGCAGAAGGCAATGGAAACCACTGCATTAAAGACACGTAACGTGTATCCACAGGACATGTGGTCTGTAATTGAAGAAGTGTCATGATGATCTCTCCATTGGCAAAAGATTCCGGAATAGTCCCCCATTCGGATCTCCGGGAGGGGACTGCCAAGGGGGAGGTTACCATGAGAAAAAGATTGAGTAATCAACGAAAGGATAACGTTCTACGAGGCGGGGCGTGGAATGTCAGAAGCTTGAACGTGGTAGGGAAACTAGAAAATCTGAAAAGGGAAATGCAAAGGCTCAATCTAGATATAGTAGGGGTCAGTGAAGTGAAGTGGAAGGAAGGCAAGGAATTCTGGTCAGATGAGTATCGGGTAATATCAACAGCAGCAGAAAATTGTGTAACAGGTGTAGGATTCGTTATGAATAGGAAGGCAGGGCAGAGGGTGTGTTACTGTGAACAGTTCAGTGACCGGGTTGTTATAATCAGCAACTAAATCAAAATAATAGAGTCCTTCTTCCGATATCCCAGTTCAGAAGATACAGCTGCCGGAGGGATCAAGGAATACTTGAGTCTAATTTCAAACGCGGCTCATACAATTACAGTTGGTGGTGTCTTCAATTTACCTACGACATCTTAGCGAAAATGCATGTTTGAATCCTGAGTTACTCACGAAACTTCCGAAACTGTGTTCAACGCATTCTCTGCAAATTATTTAGAGCAATTAGTTCATGAACGTAATGGAATAGATAACGATTGAGAAACCACATTTGTCCACTTAGATACGAATAATCCCGAGCTACTAAAGAACATCAAAACGGATACAGAGAATAATGAACACACGGTTGTCGGAGCGAGACTGGATTCCATAGCTCCTAAACCAACCAAAAACAAACGATGGAGATGAAAAGTTAGCTTGACGCCCACCTGAGAGACAATCTCCACTCCTTCCAAATTAACAATGTAAGCGCAAATCAAGAGTGGCTTCAATTCAAATAAATAGTATGGGCAACAACTGAGACATTCATACCAATAAATTAACCAACGAAGGAGCTGGTTCCCCATGGTACAGAAAAAGGACCAGAACAACGTTGCGAAACAACGAAAAAAGCACGCCAAATTTAAAAGAACGAAAAAACCCCAAGACTTGTAATCTTTAACATAAGCTTGAAATTTAGCTTGGATTTCAATGGGAGATGCTTGTAATAGGTTCCACAACGAAATTTGTCTCTGAAGTTTGCCGAAAATCCAACGAGATTCCGGTCGAATGTAACGTATGCAGCGGCAAAACACAATCAATGCCTTCTCTGCGCAATACAGAATTCAAATCAACAACAGCTACCTACATGAGTAACTGACACGCATATATCCTCGGAGTAATGAATAATATTACATCAGTTCATAAAAGCAAGTCTTCGGTCCCCAGTTAGGTTCATTTCGGAGTATGCTGATACAATAGCTCCATAATTAACACTCTTATACAACCGTTCACTCGAGGAGAGGTCCGTACTCAAAGACTGGAATGTTGGACAAGTCGAACCAATATTCAAGAACAGCAATACGAGTAAACCAATAAACTACGGGCCCTTATTATTAACGTCGAAATGCAACAGGAGTTTGGAGCATAAATTGTGTCTGAACATAATGAATTGGCTCGAAGAGAACAGTTCACTGACACACAGTCAACATGGATTTATAGAACATCGTTCTTGTGAAACAAAAGTAGCTATTTACTCACACGAGGTAATGACTGTTATCGACAAGACATTCGAAATCGATGCCATATTTCTAGATTTCCAGGAGGCTTTTGACATCGTACTTCACAAGCGGCTTGTAATCAAATTAGGTACTTGTGGAATATCGTCTCATTATATGACTGGATTATTCATTTCCCAGCAGAGAGGTCATAGTTTGTAGTAACTGGCGGAGAGTCATCGAGTGAAACAGGAGTGATTTCTAGCGTTCCCCAACATATTATTACAGGCTCTGTTGTTCCTTACCTACATAAACGATTTAGGAGACAATCTGGGCAACCGACATAGATTGTCTGCAGAAGACGCAGTTGTTTATCGTCATCAGGAGAAGGAAACCAATTGCTGAATAAATTCATAGGATATCTGCATGATGCAAAAATCGGCAGTTGACGTTAAATAATGGAATATGTGAATTCATCCACGTAAGAACTAAAAGGAATCCATCGGTTATACTATGAATCAAATCTAAAGGCCGTAAATTCAACGAAATACCTAAGAATTATAGTTGTTAACAAATTAAATTGGAACGAACACATAGAAAATGTTGTGGGGATAACAAAAGACAGCATTTTATTGTCAGAGCTCTTAGATGTTGATGATGATGTTTGGTTTGTGGGTTAAAAATAGCTCTGAGCACTATGGGACATAACTGCTGAGGTCTTCAGTCCCCTAGAACATAGTACTACTTCAGCCTAACTAACCTAAGGACATAACACACATCCATGCCCGAGGGAGGATTCGAACCTGCGACCGTAGCGGTCGCGCGGTTCCAGACTGTAGCGCCTAGAACCGCTCGGTCACCCCGGCTGGCTTGGTTTGTGGGGCGCTCAACCACGCGGTAATCAAAACCCGTACAAATTCCCAAACTTTGCTCAGTCCAATCTCACCACTTTCATGAATGATGATGAAATTATGAGGACAACACAAACACCCAGTCATCTCGAGGCAGGTGAAAATCCCTGACCCCGCCGGGAATCGAACCCGGGATCCCGTGCTCGGCAGAGATATTAGAAGATGCAACATATTTTCCAAAGAGACTGCCTACACTACGCTTGTCCATCCTCTTGTGGTATACTGCTCCACGGTGTGAGATCCGTACTAGACAGCATTAGCGGGGTACTTCTAGAAAGTTCAAAGAAGGGAAACACGTTTTCTGTCAACGAGAAATAGAGGAGAGCGTATCACGGAGATGGTATAGGATTTAGAGTAGTCATCATTAAATCAAAAGCGTTTCTTGTTGCGGAGGGATCTTGTCACTGAGTTTCAATCACCAACTTTCTCCTACTAATGTGAAAATATTTTGTTGAATTCTACCTACATAAGGAGAAACGACTATGTAACACACTAAGGGAAATCAGAGCTGGCACGAAAAGATACAGGTGTTGGTTTTTTCTGTGCACTGTTCAAGAGGGAATAATGGAAAATTAGCGAAAAGGCACGTACATGTGATTTGCAGAGTAGCGACGTAGATGTGGATGTAGATGTATGTGAACTGCGCAGACTGCAAATGATCAGAAGACTGACAGCGTTCTGTTAGTTCACTTAGTTCATCCCAGGCTCCAGCTCTAATTGTGCAAACTGCGTCGGATGAAATGGCTGAAACCGTTCTGTTAGTTCGGTGTTGTTGACTTCAGGCTTCTGTTCCTATTCCCCACTCTCTATAGTATTGTTATACTCACTACAGACTGTGATTTACACCTAGCCCTGTATCTAAATATTTTTCGCATCTTAAGAATTATTTGTTGGTAAGTATTAAATAAGAACGAGCCCATTTTCTTCTTCCAGACCGTATAAAATAAGAAAAAGCAGATAAACGGCCTCGGTGACAACGAGAATAATTTACTCTTCAGTGGCTCACGCTAACCAGCTTCCCAACCATAGGCTTTTCTTTAAACCGAATTCACCCAGTTCTTCTAACAAAACGTTGCACGTACAAGGAGAAGTTCAAAAAGTTCTTAGAAATATGCACACTCAATTTGTTCCTAAATTTTATTCTGTTTTCGTAGGCAAAATAATTTTGATTCCGATTTAGTAGTTTGAAAGTTTATCCAAGTCCTCCAGTTTATTGATAATTTAAGAATATATATGAACCATGTAGTTGATTTGAAACTGTTCTTCTATAAGAACAACTATCTCTAAAGAAATGAACCCGTGAAAATAACGACTTTTCCCATCTCTAACTCATATTACAACAGGCCGAAACTGTTTATTCGGCTATGAACATGAGTCGAATCTGAATATATGTATAAAGGAATATCAATAAAAGAAAGAGGTCTGTACTTCACTTGAAAAGTGTATAAATCTTAAGAACTGGCAAATTGTTTGTAACATTTACCTCTATGAGCGTACTTGATTGCTTGAACCAACGCCACCTAGAAACAGAGCCTTACAGTGCAAAGCATAACGTCATGCTCTGAGGCTTACTTGAAGCAATACCTCCCTCAAACGCAAGCAGACGCAGTCTCACCCATTGTTTAACGGAAGGTAGACTTGGACGAAAACGAGGATATCTTGAACGACTATGCATGCAATGCGTACTCTACTGCACTGATATTTAAATCATAAGGTATCTCCTAACTATTTACAGCGAAGAGACTCGTACCAATGTTGTGTCCAATGTCTTCAAAGCCATTGTATCCAGCATCATGTTTGAAGCACTCACGAAATTTGTTTGTTGCTTACAAATAGTGCGAGACATTTATCGACAATTTTTCCATTTAAGCACCCTACAAAACGGCAAATATAATGCCGAGCATGTTTCATTTTATCAAGGACATAAACAAACCGCTCAGTGTAATTACACAATCATTAAACACACACAACCACACACACACACACACACACAAATACACACACACGCACACACACACACACACACACACACACACACACACACACATGCACACACAGAAACACAAACACAAACACGAGAGAGAGAGGTAAGGAATCACCACAAAACATTTATTTGCCTGGTTTTTTTCTTATTTGCCACAATTTGCAGTTACATGTCAACACTTTCTCATTCTTTTATACATAGTAATACTCTTGCTGACATCAGAATTATTATTTCACTTTGTAGTTACTTAACAAAATATTTCGACGGCAGATCGTTATATAACTTGTGATGAATTCAAGTGTAGCTGTTGGTATAACGAAAACTAAGAAACAAATGTCTGGGCATATTACTGGCAGGGACTTTCGTAAGCACACTTCTTTGATTTACTTGCTGCAGGAACAAAATTTCATTTTCTTTAAGTATTTTTTAAAGAGTTAAGTAAACATATGAAACACATGTGAGTCATTCATTGCTTGCATATGTTACACCTCCCTATCTTTCATGACTATTCAGTTACCTGCTTGTTTTATTTCATGAGATGTGAGTAACTTTTTACAATATGTACAAATTTTTTAGCAGCTGCTGTGAACAATAACCTGAAATATTATGGAGCAATGACCAACTGTTCTCCTCTGTTTCATCAGCCTCATTGTCATCTACTACTAAATTTGAAATCTCTGAGGCAGCTGTGTCTTTGAAGTCTAGGATTCCACAACCAGCAGTATCAACATCTAAAGGCCTTATAACAACATCACGAGGCGCATTGGACTTTAGAACCACAGAAAACATACTCTGTGACCTTAGATTTACTTCTGTTTCAAATACATGCGTTAAAGAGATGTGGTAATTCCTCCCACTTAGTTGTTATTTCCCAAACATTTCCTAAAAAAATCTTTCATTATCTTCCTAAAAATCAAAGATGTTCTGTTTTTCTCATACAACCAGTAATTACAAAAATAAGTCAAGGCTGCAGTAGCGTGCTTCAGAGCAAAGTGTGTTTCTGTGTTCAATTTCCTTACATCAGTGAATCTTCACTTGTGCACAACCACGACTGAAAGTTTCTAAGAATATTATCAATATGTTTTGAATTGACAGTTGCACATTCCTGGAAAAAGTTCCTTAGCCTTTGATCTTGAAGCAATGTTTTAAGGTTTATAGCGTTCTACTACTGACATTATTTTTATAAATATGGTAGTAGTGTTACATTTTTCAGATCCTTTCCTTGATCCTAACCGATACAAAGTAACAACTGGCAAATTGTTTAAAACACTTTGCTGTCCAATTTAATTTAGACATAAGGGCTAAGCACTGCTATGTTTCTACAGCTCATTATTAACATTAAATGTAGTTCCTTCTGTCCTCTGATAGAGGTTGAAACGTCCCCTTAGAAAAATTATACATGACTGTGCATAAACTGACACACAATATTTTTTAGCGCAACGCAATCTGACTTTGAAAAATCCCTACAAGATAATGGCCTTGGCTAACATGAACCTATACCTTTCACAAATCACTCACTTCACCAAAAATCTTCGTTACTCGAACTACTGCAATACAGCGAGCGCCACTACTGCCAGCTAAAGAAAAGATTCAAACTACGGAAGGCACTAACTACTAATAGGCATAGTTAGCAAATGAAAGATTTTGCTTGAGAACAAACAATGTATTTACCTTAATAGTGTTCAAAAGTCATAATATATGTAGCAGGACATGACATCCAGTCTTACAAATTTCAAAACTGCGCCATCTCTCTCCCCACATCCACCACTGCTGGCAGCTCACCTCCAACTTCGCAACGCTAAGCGCTATTCACATCCAGTTGCCGCTGCCCAACACTACAATTGCAGACAACAATGCAAACTAGCCACAGACTGCACACGGCACAGCCAGTGATTTTCATACCGAGCGCTACGTAACGTTGCCAATAAGAAAACATAACCAGCCTACTTACAAGGTAAGACTTCCCTTTAACATATTTTACCTTAACATTATGTTGGTCAGAAAAGCATGAAATAGCTTTTTTATTCATTGCATTATTATCTACCACTACCCTCAACATATGAAATCCAACAGCTTCTAGTCTAACAATTTAAATTTTTATTGACTCAAAAAGAACATCAGCTTGAATTGTGTGAAATGCGGGATATGCACTACATCGTTGTAAACTGAACCCACGCTTTGGATCATTGTGATTGCACGCAAAACTTAGCAGTGTTGAAAGAATCCTCTACAACATTTCTACCTTTATAATCAAGTTGGGATTTCAAACGGATCTCATTAATCAATAGGAGGCTAAATGTGTCATGTACAGGCGGACCTTTATCTGTGGTTGTTATGTAATTAAGAAACTGGCCACCCTGCTGTTCAGTAACTGCAGTGGTTGGGAAGGGAATGAGACAGAACTGTAGCCTATCCCCAAAGTTATTCAATCTGTATACTGAGCAAGATGTAAAGGAAATGAAAGAAAAATTGGGAGTACAAAGTCCAGGGAGAAGAAATAAAAATTTGGAGATTTCCGACGTCGTTGTAATTCTGTCAGAGACTGCAAAGGACTTTGATGTACAGTTGAACGGAACGGAGAGTGTCTTAAAAGGTGGACGTAAGATGAACACCAACAAAATCAAAACGAGTTTGAAGGGAATAGAAGCTTTTAAAATGTGATGAAGATAAGATGGGTAGATCGCATAACTGATGAGGAGGTACTAAATAAAAGTGGAGAGAAAAACTGGACTAAAAGAAGGGATACGCTTATAGTACACATTCTGTGACATTAAGAGATCACCAATGTACTGTTGTGGAGAAGTGTGGTGATTAAATATCCTAGAGGGCAGAGCAAGACATTAATACTGTATGCAGATTCAGAAAGATATAACGTAGACTGTGGTATTTCACGGATACGAAGGGCCTGCACTGTATAGGGTAGGATGGAAGGATGTATCAAACCAGTCTTTGGATTGATAATCACAACAACAGCAACAAAAATTGTAAATTAACTATTTTCTGATTTTTTCCTTTAACATATTCCTTGAAACCTTAGTTGTTTCGAAACGGTCATTACCCTATAGGTAATACGTGACACAGACGATTGCATTTGCTTTGAAACAAACTTTTAACATTTCCAAGTACCATAGATCCTAGCATTATACACAAATTTCAGTTTCATACGTCTACTCGTACGTGACAAAAACTGGTCTTAACAGACGGACAGACAGACAGACGGACAACAAAGTAATCATATACAGAAATCGTTAAGATTGAGTTACATAATCTTAAAAAATGGTCAATGGTTACGGGAGACGGCAGACCAGGCCTCTTCAGCCACTACGGTAGATTATCTCTGGCACAGTGTCGAATGACCAGTATGAAATGACGCACCCAAATCGACCAACCAAGCTGAGTTCGAATCGATACACCGCCATGCTAGAGTCATTTTTACTGCCTGAGGTGGCAGTTGTGTGTACTATTTGGCAACCTGTATCCCTCTAAACCTCCAATAAATTTAACTGTGTATTCTTCCTACTACACTGTAAATGGACAATAAGTAAAATTTCGTTATCTTTTAGCCGTCTGGTTGTTTTAATGACGAGTAATGTAGATCTGATACTATCTAAGCGCTTGCTGCCTCGCTCGCGTCTGCATTGTAAATACAACAAAAACAGTATTTTTAGACGTATATATAGGGCCTAGTGGAAAATTAGTTTTAAAGAGCTGTTTCTTTTTGTATGCATTTCTGGCAAAGCCGTTTTATTGTGGTAACTATTACGTAGCCCTCTTTGATTTAGTGCATATGTTGTAACACAAATTTCCACGCTAAGTCCATAGAGGCATGATGTTTTCTGAATGTACCTCCAGTCAAAAGGTGATGGTGGACGCTACTGCTAATCCTGTCTTTGAGTTCTTGAGGTGATATTCCTATAGAAACTTCCATTCCCTAACGCATATTTCTTTATATCTGATCGAGATGTCAAATACCACTTTTCATAGCGTTAGCTTTAAAAACATTTTAATACAAGGAAATAATTTCATAAATATTTTCATCCCCCATTTCGTCCCCTAAGGGGCTGAATTTCTGAAAACAATGAAAATGGCATTTCTTTTTTCTTCCGAGAAGCCAAATACCAGTTTTCATACATGTTTCAAAATGATTTATTTGTTCTTTGATAATGATATGTTTTCACAGTAAAAAGTCGCCCGTTATTTCGCCTCCTGAGGGGCTGAAATTCCAAAAACGCTGAAAGACGTATAACGTTTTTTAATTTCTGACCGAGGAACGAAATACCCATTTTCTTAGTTCTACCTCCAAAATTGGCATAATAGCGATTATTTTCAAGCACCTTTCATCCCCTATTGCTCCCCCGTATTTCGAAAAATACTGTCGTAAATGATGACTGCGGTATAAAATCAACAGCCTCTCGAAATTTGGAGTTTCAATGTTTAGCGGTTTGGTCTGGACGATGATGAGTAGGTCAGGCGGTGAGTCAGGATATTTCCTTTAATATACAGGGTGTTCTTATTGAACTTAGAAAAAAAACCAAGCGACATAGTTGACTCTGAGACAAGTAATTTAAGACAAGTAGGAGTCGCAAACGCCGGGAAATTCCGCGAAAGTGTGACAAATACTGTACTTGTGATACCACCAGATGATGCACCTCGCCAAACATGCAGTGACTGCGTTTTTCGGTCCTAAACCTGCCAACAGTGAGTACTGCTACACGTCGCTCAACTACGCTACTGCATTTTCGAACACCTTTTGTGAACGTGAGCGTAGAAGTTACAAAATTATTGTCCTCGGTGTAACCAAGCAAAAGCTGTTCCAGTTTGTGTTTATTACCTTTGACCATTGCTCTTTTTTTCAGACTATTTAATAATGAACAAGCAGGTCATTCACTGCTAACGATGCAATTTGGAAACTTGTACGTAATTACTTGTGACACAATATGGTAGGTTTCTGTTGTGCTGTACTTTGCAGTTACTGAGCAGAGATCGCGAGACCGTTAAATAAATTAATATATCTCAACTCACATGTAATCACACAATTGTCTAGCGCAGTACCAAGAAAACACTTTATGCCAGACTCAAGACTTGAACCGTGATCCCCATGCGCTAAATTCGCGCACGTAGACCTGGAGCAACATCAAATACTTGGACCGTGATCATCAAATGCAAGAGACCGATAGGTTCCACCGCTGCGCGTGCGGAGAGGTACTGTACTTCAAATGTTGAACATTAGTCATTCACTTTTGGGATATTTTCTGACATCTGCGTTCCCATGCGTCTTATGTTAAATTACTTGTCTCAGCGCCATCTAAAATGCTTTGGGTTTTATAAACGTTAGTAATAATCACTGGCATATAGATTACTGAATTGTTTATATAGCATTCAGAATTCTTTGAACTGCTCAGATGAATGACCCTTGTCTCTCGAATGAAATTGGATTAAAGTATTGTTGCCTAGAGGTACTGTGCGCAAAGAATAGGAAGTATTCAAGTTTCAGTCTCAAATGTAGCACCTGCGCCCGCTCTGGTATGCCATTGGAAAATCCCATTCCAACGTAATGTTGTTAGGGAGACAGCTGGGACGTGAAGTGCGTGAGACACAGAGAGCGTGTTAGTCCGCTTCGCACGTGTCGCTGAAGTGCCGAGACGGCTGTCCCCGACACAGCGAGACGGGAGTACCGACATGGGGGCACAGCACAGCAGAGCGGAACAGAATAGAACAGAGTGCGGAACAGAGGGCACAACAGCTGCCGCGCCCGTATGGAGCGAGCCGGAAATTAAATTGCTGAGGGCCTCCAACCGGAGGCGCAATACCCGAGCCCCAAGCTGCCCTACATTTAGAGTAAGGGGCAACTCGTGTTACACTGGTGTGCACATAAGAAGGCGGGTGGTGGGACGCTGCACAGTGGAGAGGAGTAGACTAATCATGTAGCGCTCCAGGGAATATAGCCCAGTCAAATGATGCTCAGAAAGGCCAAGTAGCCTGAAGTGTTGCAGCAGCTTTTCTGATAAGCTGTCTATATTTTATCGAGGGCGCTGAACCCGTAGTTCCAAAGTTTCTCCAAAATTTCGCCGTGGAAAATGGTCAAAAATGGAAAATTCACAACAACAAAACATGGGACTTTCTTCTTTCATAACTCCGAAAAGGTGCTAGTTTCGGCAATCCTCTTTACTTTCTTAGGTAAAGAGGATGAAAATTCCCACAAAATGTGTCTGAGTGACTTTTTTTTCAAATCGACCGTATGGCGAGTAGCGCATCTATAAGTTAGCGCCATTTCAAAGCTGAGCGGAGGGCTCTCTCAGGATCTCCACCCCCTCCCCCACCCCTCTCCTCCCGTAACCCCACCCCACATGCGCCCTTGCCATATTTTATTGTACATGTTTTACCGAATTTCATCTTCCAGTAGTGAACAATGCTGTATGGTTGCTAGCTGACACTTCCCGCAGTGGAGGGCTAAGATGTTTATGAGACGGCTATGACCTTCCCGTCCTGACAGGGAAGGACAATCCTATGACTTGGTCTCCTGGGCGGAGTTCGCGCTCGTAAGATTTCTCAGAACTTATATGTCATCGGTAAACTCATTTTAAATGTATAATATTATAATGTATAAAGAGTTTAAATGAGATGTGTATTCTAGGTGATGGTGTACCGAAGTATGACAGAAAAATCACCTAGCCCCCAAGTGGGCTTTAAGAATGTTCTTGAATCAAGCAAGAAGAGGAACGATGGGATAGCTGAATTTTTAGAGGGCGAAACTTTGATTGAGGTTGTGACTTTACCAGTATAACTGCTCTACGTTTAGTCATGCGAACTGAAACTAGAGTAAACTGAACTGCTGTTTTTATAACTCACTTACCTGAGTTGTTGCACTGCGCAAATAAAGTGGTGTTACTACAAGAACGCTGTCTAATAAAATGAGCCGCCCAGCTTAAACTGTGTAATTGCATTTTAAATTAATTTTGCCAAAGTCATTACAAAACGTAAATGTACATTAAATAAGCTGTACTGTCAAATTCCGTCGTGCAATACATTGCAGTACTACAATGCGTGATATCTCAAAACGTGAAGAATGAATCAACAATATATTTCTACACAAATTTTCTGTGAATTTACGTACGCAATCCGACTAAACAAACTTCCAAAACACTAAATTATGCACACGCTAATGTAACACTGCACTATGAGAATGATGTTGTTTGCATAAGAAATGAAATTTGAAATGATTTTCATCTAAACTGAATTTGATACTCAATTTTGGTGAAAAAAAGCTGACTGTGACCGGTCTAACTGTAACCTGACTGTACTGCAGAAAAATAGCCCTAACAAATATTTATGGCTTCTCAGGTACAGCAGTAACGTAGTGCTGCTCGAAGTGATTAACATAAAATATGCAGGGCAGCAGGAAGAAAGCTAACTAAAAGAAAAGAATGGGGCAGGTGAAGTGCAAGGACATACAACTACTCTGTGTATCTCATGCTTCAGTCACTGTGACCCAAAAAGTGCAAAGTGAAGACACAAATAATCAGAAGATAAGAAATTCTTTCGTGACAGAATGGTGATGCAATTTGAACTAGCAAAATAATTGAATAGAAACAATCCTTTGGAAAGCTCTATTGCAAAAACGGAAACCCGTTGTCTAACTTCACTATCAGTTACACAAAACATATATTTTATACCAAATTTTACTTCTTCGACTGGTGAATTCCTAAACATGCTAAAAGAGTCGTAAAATATATTACCTCTGAGTGCAAGACATGTGAATTCATAACTTTACTTATACTCTTATGAGCAACGAAACCAACTAAACAAACCAATAAAGAGGAATCCCCCTTAATCATCCGTTGTTCAAACACATCGTTATGATGTGCAAGCAAACAGTGCAACAACATTATTTCTTCCTGATCCTCAACACAACAATCTGTACCAAATCATTCTCAATTCATCTTTTTCTGTGTCCTTAACTCTGTGTTTTGTAAGCTATTTCCATCCGTTCAGTAGCACAGTGAAAACCTGACTCTTACACTATCTTCTCTTAGAATGCCAACCGTAGCGACAATAGTACCAGCAAACAAAGATAACACCGCCTGTACTCAGAACCTCTGTGGCGTAACATATCTACTATTGAAAATTGCTATTTCAAAACTATTTTGCATACAAATATGAAATATGACACATCGAAAGAAGATATAAGGCTTACATATTTTTCCTTCAATATTAAAAATAAAGTAGAAACATTTCCAAAAACACTAAAGAAAACATAAAGGGAAACAATGAACGAGAAGATCCCACAAACAGCTCTGTAGAAAAAAACTATAAACGGAACTGTAGTAACACATATAACACAGGAACAATTCCTCTCTAATTCGAAGAACAAGGAGTGTTTCATATCGATGCAGCGATCTGGTCAAAGCAGGCATCGCTTCCAAGCATACTGTGTAAGATGCTGATACCTTGATTATCGACACAGCACTATCTTTGGCCCCCACGCATTCAACCATTGTAGTTGTTGGTAAAGACGTAGACCTTCTCGTTATATTGATAGGCCTCAGTCAAAAATGTAATCTGTTATTGATGAACCCAGGAAGAAGGAAAATCCCAAAGCAGTTATACTCTCCTTGAGGAAGTGGCCACCACGCTTGAGAGAAAACCCTGTTTTCCCATGCAGTCAGAGGCTGTGACATCACTTCTGCCCTTTACAATCAGGTCTAAGTAAAATGCATGACTGTACTGAAGAGAAACCCTAAATCGCAACTGCACAGATATATACTCAAAGATCCAAATGCGGACGAAGAGGCATAGTGGAGTGTGGTAAAAGATTCCTCGTCAAGTTGTATGGCAATGTTGGTGGAGAATCTCTATATCACAATTCGGTATGGAAACGACATGAAATCGCCATTCAGAACAACTGTCAACATCGCTCCATTGCACCAACTGAAGATGTTGCTGGCCAAAATTACCACCAGGTGGTTGGGCAAAAATAGAAATCCCAAGAATAGCGTTGGACAAGGTCCAAAGATCACCTGGTCCCAGCCACTGTACTTCAGCCGCCAGTTTGTTTGGTCTGAAAGAGGGGGGGGGGGGGGGGGCGGGTAAAGGACCAAACTGCTTGGCCATCGGTCCCTTATTCCTATTAACACAGTTCCACAAGGGAAAGAATAAAGCAAACAAAACTTATAGCACAAAACCGGGAGAAAGGAAAAACCACAAGAAAGACAGAAACGCAAAAAAAAACACTATAGTGAACAAAATAGGACAAGTAAACCCAGAGAGACGCAAGAAACATGTAGAAGGTACTAAAACAAGATAAAGAGAATAAAATGGATAAGCCAGCCACTCTGCAACACATTAAAACCTCCAGCCTAAAAGCACTAGGGTGGAGGGCACAGAGGGACATAGGACACGCGCTAAAACGTAGATAGAATGTTAAAACGCACCAGCACGTATAAAATATAAAACTAAATGAGCCGGTGAAGCATTGTCAGATAAAATTAACGGTGACAAGTCCTGTAACCAAAGAGTGAACTCAGGCAGCAGAATATGGGCCACTGTCAACTGGGTGGTGCACCAAGACTGAGATGGGTCTTCACGGCGCAGGAGACATCCGTGGGTCACCCATGTGCGGCCGATGCGGATTCGGCAGAGAACCACATAGTCCCTGCAAGAGGCCCGCATGGAGGACTTCCTCAAATTAATAGTCTCCTTAATGGCACGCAGTTTGTTGTGCGTACTGAGGTTATGCCATTCCGTCTCCTAAAGCACAAAAACCTTGCTGCGTAATACTTAATGCAGATCAGTTCAGGGATGCTGACCTCCAGAAGCAGTTTCCGCATAGCTTGTTTGGCCAGACTGTCAGCATGTTCATTGCTTGAGAATTCCAACGTGTCCTGGGGTCCAGACAAACACCACTGAACTATAGGACCATTCCACGGCATAGACGGACTCCTGGATGGTTGCTGCCAAAGGATGGCAAGGGTAGCACTGGTCGATAGCTTGTTGGCTGCTCAAGGAGTCACTACAGATAAGAAACGACTCGCCAGTGCATGAACGGATGTCCTCAAGAGCACGAGATACGGCCACCAGCTCTGCAGTGGAAACACTGCAGCCATCTGGCAAGGAGTGCTGTTCAATATGTCCTCTGTGAACATAGGCGAAGCCAACGTGACCTTCAGCCATTGAGCAGTCGGTGAAACCACTTCAGAGCCCCGGGACACGTCAAGAATCGAGATGAAGTGACAGTGGAGAGCCGCAGAATTACATGAGTCCTAAGGCCATATCAAAGTTTCAGACAAAGCTGCGGCCTAGGTTTACACCATGGAGATGTATGTGGATGTACCTCGAGTAGAGGTGGTAGAGGGAATGAATCCAGTTCAGACAGAAGGGACCGGATGTGAACCACAATCGCAATCCCTGACCTGAGCCGCCGATGCAGGAAATGAACTGCAATGGTTGGGAGACAGAAATTTGGATGCTCAGGAGAGCTACAAATGGGTGCAACTTAACTGGCGAGCATTCGTGCATGACAGATCTGCAAATGATGGACTCCAGCGTCCACCAGTACGCTGGTCGCCGATCTCATCCTAAAAGCTTTTGTCACTAGTCGAACTCTGAAGTGGTGCACTGGGTCTAGCAACTGCAACGTTGAGGGCGCCAGCAAACCATAAACCAGACTCTCATACTCAAGGCAGGACGGAATTAGGGCTTTGTAGAGCTGCAGCAGTGTAGAGCGATCTGCACCCCAGTTGTTGTTCCTCAGACAGCAGGGGGCATTAAGATACTGCCAACTCTTCCGCTTCTACCGTCAAGATTAGGAAGCGAAGTCAACCAGCCGTCGGAAATCAGTCCTAAGAATTGGTAAGTCTCCACTACAGTGAGTGGATCGTCATCAAGGTAAAGTTCTGGTTTCAGATGAATGGTACGATGCCGAAAGAAGTACATTACACACGACTTCACGCCTGCAAACTGTACCTTGTGGATGGCACCATGTAGGCGCCTCTCAGCAACACCAGTACTGGAGGAGCAGAAGGAAATACGAAAGTCGTCCGCATACAGAGAAGCTGAGACGAATGGCCCTACAGCTGCTGCTAGATCGTTAATGGCCACTAAAAATAGAGAAACAATACGGAGCCCTATTGGACTCAGTTCTCCTGGATGTTGTTCTGATTAAATCATGAACTCGAAAAATTATAGTTGTGTAAGTAATATTTATTCAGCTAAATATACAAATGTGCGAGGTTATCAAACTTACATGTGCTCAATTAGAGCTCCCATCAACTAGGGACAAGATACCAATACGAGAACAAAGGAACAGAAATCTTTATTTCAGTGGCTGAACATTCACCACCTATACAGTTGCTGCAATTATACATAAAATTCATCTTTGGTTCTACGGTTATTATTGTCTTTCATTATATGTAGTCTTACAGGTAAACTGTGTTGTTACATGTCATCACAGAATCAATTAAACGAGAATAAACTACGGAGAGAAAAAAGTAAAAGGACCTTCCTCGCCGGCCGGAGTGGCCGTGCGGTTCTAGGCGCTACAGTCTGGAACCGAGCGACCGCTACAGTCGCAGGTTCGAATCCTGCCTCGGGCATGGATGTGTGTGATGTCCTTAGGTTAGTTAGGTTTAATTAGTTCTAAGTTCTAGGCGACCGAGGACCTCAGAAATGAAGTCGCACAGTGCTCAGAGCAATTTGGACAATACGTAACAGTCTGACGGCTGACGCAATAATGTTGTCTTAATTCGTTGATGAGTATGGATTGTTTATCTCGTTCGCGTCCACTGTGACAACAGTTGCATACTAAAATGAGTGACTCACATTTATATCCACTTACACGGATTGAGGCGTGAATTTATGACAATAGAAGCAACAGTTGCAAATAGCATAGAACCGTAATCAGTTGACTGTATGATGGTGTGTGTTCGAAAATATTATATCCTTTCCTTTAGTTTATTTTCTTGGATCCCAGGGAGTCAGTCTTAAGGACTGATATTAGATACTCCAGGGTTTTATTGAATGTTCTGCCATTCTCAACACCATAACGTTTACATTATGTCCTTGACAGGACAACAGAAGGAATTTTGTGTGATGGGATACGTAAAGACTAAGTACGTTAACACAATTGAGCGCATTTTTCGGTCACAGTTCGAGCTCCATCCACATACCGAAAGGCAAAAAGAAGGAAGGAAAATTAGAGTTTGACGTCCTGTCGACAGCGTGGTCGTTAGAGACGGAGTACAAGCTCGGATTATGACAGGAATCGAATAGAAATAGCCAGTACTTTTTTTCTAAGAAACTAGCATGGCATTTTCATGGATAGATTAAGGGAAATCACGGTAACCCCAAACCTGGACGACCGGACGGGGATTTGAATCACTGTCCTCCGAAATACAAGTCCATTGTGCTAACCACAGCACCACCTCCTCGGTGGAAAAGCAAAAGCAACGGTCGTTGTTTGCATTCACAAGAGACAGTGGACATAGTTCGGTAATCCTTCCAACGCAGCCCCACAACGTCTGTTCGGAAAGCGAGTACTGAGGTAGCATTGCCCCGCAAAACAGTCTAGGATGATATTCGTAAGCGTTTGACATTCTAGGTTCACAAGTAGCTACTCGTGTAGGCCCTCAGTAGAGGTGGTAAAAAGCTTCACAATATTTTCGGGGTAGACATAAATCGATTCCTGGAAAATGACGGATTTAAGTTCAGGATAGTTTTCAGTGATGAGATGACATTCCATAATAACGGAAAACGCAGCAAGCATCATATTAGAACCTGGAATTCAGAACACCGCTAGCGAATCATTGAGAATGTCAGAGATTCTCAACAGTTGATCGTCTTCGCTACCTTGTGTTGATGGAAGTTTTATGGAAAATGTCTCTTTGCTGAAGGAACTGTGACGGGACACTCGTGTCTTGCCATGACCCAGATGATTCATTCAGACATTTTGAACAGTACAGAGCTTCACGCCACGTTCTACAATGACGCGACAGGGTATCTGAATGAATATTTCCCTTAGCATTGCATGGGTCGCACTGGTCCTCATGACGAAACGTTGTTGAGACTGCTCTCGACGTCAACGATGCGATTTATTTTTCTGAGGCTTTGTGTAGGACCATGTCATGGTCTCAGCGTAGCTTCGAGATGTCACGGAGCTGCGAGAGCAAATCACAGAAGCCTTTGTTGCTGCTAGATGAGACGTGCTGCTTCCATAATGGGAGGGAATAGACTGCCGAATATATTCCGTGTCACGAAGCGCATCCATATTGAATCTTTATAAGACAGATAAGAAAAGTGGTCATACACATGATCCGTGGTAAAAATTGCTGTTTTGAAGAGCGCGCCGCAGTGCGTTGTGTGAAGCAGTCGCCCTCTGTTTCTGGCGGTGGCGCCGCTGTGGCAATCGCAGCTTTGGTGTCTCCCTCTGTTGGGAAAAGGGGTGCTATGAGCTCGCCAGTTAATCAGTCTGGAGTCAGTCTGGAGTCCCCAGCTTGCTAGTCTGTCTGTCGTCAAAATTTGTGGCGCAGTGAGAACTCCACGAGTGGTTGCCCGGTCGGGGCTTAGTTCCTGCATCTGAGTCTGCGCGTTAGGCCGCCAGTCTGCTCGAGTTGTTCAGGCAACGCTCATTGGCGGATGGATCGATCGGTTGGTCGGTCGTGCACTGAGACACAAGACGACTTCTCCGCCTTGAGCGTCGGAGCATGTGAGGTCGCCACGTGAGTCCAGTGGGCCGCGTCGTATAGCGAGGGGTAGTGGCTTCGCGGTCGACACGAGAGCAACAGGACTCAACCCACGACATCGGTCTGGCCAGTGCGAGCTGCGACGCCGTGAGACGGGAGTTCGGCGAACCTTCCTGCGTCCGTTGAAGCAGCTGGCAGCGGACGGTCCGGGAGAGCGTTTTGGGGTTATTAGAAGTTAAATGAATGGTGATAAGTTGTTTCATTTCCTTGTTAAATTCTACTTGTTTTCTTGGTGAGGTCACCAGCCGCTTTGTTTTGGGGTCGTCCCACCATTCTTCTCCATTTGCCCACCCGCGGGAAGGTGGTTATTTATGAATTGGGTGGTTCGTTTTTTTCCCTTGAGGGGTAGGGGCGGGTTAGAGCAACCTGCGGTTCGGGTTGTTCGGTAATCTCCCTGTCAATCTGCCGTACGTTAATAGCTGCCTCTGTCATGTTCGTCGGATTCGGTGTGTTAACGAATTTATTGCTTGAAGTGTAATGGCCTAATTCCTGAAATATGTTTTTATCTTGCCTATCATCTTGAGAAGCGGTATACATGTACTGTAGAGCATGTTTGGCCAACCTTGTAAAATTTTATGTAAGATTGCATTTCATGGGCTTTTATTTAAATGGTCATTTTAGTATATAAAGTTGCCCCCCTTCCACTGTAATACTTTTCTTAGAAGTTAAAATCAAGTTGCACCTTCGGTGGCAAGTTCATCTTTTAATTTTAGTTTTTTGTACCATTTCCATCCCTCTTACGGGGTGCATAGTTTGTGTGCTTGTGTGTATTGTTAAAACATTTACTTTAAGGTAATCTGGTGTGTTGCAGATTTGCACCTGTGTAGTCTTTCAGAGGTTGTTATGAGCGGTCGTGACTACGGCCGTGTCAAAAGGGAGCGGCAAGGTTCTCTACGCGAAAGCTCATACACTCAAAAATTTGTTTCTATCTGCATCTGAATAAATTGTAATTGATATTTAGAGGGTGCTCTCTGCTTATAATTTTAAATTTGTTTCTTAAAGAAGAAAGGCTTTTAGGAATAAAATTCCAATTTGTTAAAAGCAATTTCATTTTGATTTCATCAGTTACTCCTTGGTAACTACTTCCACGCTCACACACTGTGATTTAATGTGTTAATGTTCTTGATGAATTGCTAGTAAATAAGGTGAATTCTTAAGAAAAAGTTTTGAAAGTAAATTCACGGTTAAACACACTCTAAGAAAAAAGAAATCGACGCACCCAGAAGGCATAATCCCAATCGGACATAAATCATCAGATGTGGTGTACATGTATAGACAAACAAATGATTACAATGACAGAAGAACTGTTCCACCCCTGGTGCTAATGCAAGAAATTATTCTGTTTTACATTGATTGATCATGTTCTTGGGTGCCCTCCTGCGGGAAACGGTGCCTAATTCTATCCATTCGACGTGTTCGATGGCCAAAATGCCGATCTGGCTGGAGGGCCTTGTCCATAATGCTCCAAACGTTCTCATTTCGGTCTGGATTCTCGTTGAGTGGTGTAGAATTGCTCTCAGCGATGAGTCCGTCTTCAGATTTAGCCCCGAAGACCAGCGATTACGTTTCTGGACGTGCCCCGGACAGCGGTGGGATACCTACCTGACTGTCGTCTACCATACAGCCCGAAAACCATGAGTGGTGGTCTGGGGTGCCGTTTCATCTCATAGCAAGATACTTCTGGTTTGCCATTCGAAGCACTCTTACAATCACGGCGGTACATCGACGACATTCTACGCTCCGTTTTGTTGCCCTTCTTGGCAAGCCACCACTGCCTTGCATTTCAGCAAGATAATTTCCGCCCTCACGCGGCGTGAATGCCTGATGATCTTAGTGCTGCGAAACCCTCCATTGCCCAGAAAGGTCTCCGCGTCTCTTCCAAATTGCGATCGTTGGGAGATTTATCAATAGGGCCCTCCAACCAGCTCGGGATTTTAACGATCTAACGCCGCCGTTGTAGAGAAATTGAGACGATATCTCTCAGGAGGGCATCAAGCAGGTCTATCAATCCATGCCAAGCCGAATAACTGCTTGCGTAAGGCTTGTTTGTCTGTAAACGTACGTCAAATCCACCGATTTCAGATCCATTCGCATAATTCTTTTGCGGTGTATATTTTTCTACATTTTGCTCATAGTGTGTGGCGTATGAAGGATTCTAAATCACATTAGAGGACTCGACAACGTTTTTTCTAAAAAGAAGGTACGTCTGCATAAAGAAGTTACTGTATAACAGCCGAGACGGAAAATGGAGCGGTTTTTTTTATATTTTAAAGTGTCTATAGCGTGTTACGCGCATTACGAGTACCGTTTTCAACTCGAATGGTCTCTCTCAGAGTTCTGCTCATGTCACACATCATTTCCTAGACATTCTCATTAAAGACATTATGCGTGAAGTAGTTCTTTTCATAATTAATACAGCGTACTTCGGAAATCTGTACGTGTTTCTCTTGAACACTACGAAATGTTCTCATTTTTTTTTTTTTTGCTGCGTACGTGACCTGCACTAGGAGAGACAGAATATTGCCACTCTGAGTTATATTACTACCTCCCTACCGTTCTGTCTCGACTGAATACGGCTTTGAATATTTCCGATGGAACAAACGAATGGGAGAATTGTGCTTTTGTACTGAATGAAAATTCGCGAAACTAACAGAGCGTGCCGCGTAATAAATATTCATCGCTCTGACGAACCCACTTCGTACGGCTACTCAGTTTATTGTTTCAGTTCTGATTTTATGTTGAGACCTCCAGAAGCGACTCTATTTAGACCACTCCACACTGTATTGTATGGAAAAAAATTGCTCCGTTTAATACGTGGTACAGAAGTATCCACAACACTTCTGCCACCTCCATATCATGTTCGTTAGCAACCTCTAAATGACAATATCAATGTAATTTTGCATGTAACTGCACAAGAGTTCTTGTAACTTAGAATGTATCCGTAGCCTTACATTTGTAAAACGAGAATAATATAAAAAATGAAGTGATACTCTTATTTGAAATAACTTGGCGAACAGATGCGTCTTACAGTGGTGATTGTGGATATTAATCAAATATAATTGTTCTCCATCGGCATCATAAGCTCCATAGGTTCAAAACAATTTACCCAACAGACCTCCTGTTTAGAGCAAACTATCTTACTGTAGTATGTATATTTAACACACACTAGAGGCCAACTTCTTGTTGGTAACTATCTACGTCTATCAGGAATCAGAAGCAAAGCATTTTGACCCACTAGCTGTACGAACCATCATCACTGAGAGCTACAAAATAAACCGAAAACCATACGTAGTATGCACAGACACGCTTTTTAGAATAAGAAAACACTAATGTGAAGAACGATTGTCTGAAAAGTATTTACAAAGCTGTACAACGATGGGTGAAAAATAAATTCATAAAAAATACAATAGCGAAAACTAGACAACTCTAAGCTTCTAACCACTAGTTCATGCTTACAGAGAAACTCTCGAAGACAGTACTGTGAAAGATCATAAAGGCATATGAAGAACAACAGCCAAAGAATGTGGGATCTTTGCTTTAGCTGTAGGCTGGCAATAAACGTCAATTTCGTCAGCAAATGGTGTCCAAACCTTAGATTTATTCGTATTATGGAAGTCCGTAGTGACATTACTTCCAATCACAGTAAAAAGAGTTAAAACAGTCATAATTAGGAAAAAGCAGCTCAAAGAATCTGATGTGAATCAAACGGCATATTTAACAGCCTTTAAAGCATAAAGCCACATTATGGTAGGGAAACATGATAACTTTGTTGGTATGATGAGGTACAAAATGAATCTTTTTTGTTCGTTAGACAGTTTCCATGTAACGAACATACCATGCAGGACATAAAAAATATTTACCGAACGCTTAACCAGAAAAGAACCCGCAAGTGGCAGAGCAGCTGCGTAGCTTGACAAGTCTCCTAAAAGCAGATTCGCCGAGGACTAAGAAAGAAAACGAGCCATTACCAATATCTCTTTAACGAAAAAGAGGAGCGAGGAGATCGAAAATGTTGCTATTTGCTGAATGGCTGTTAGTCAGTATTACAGATTAAGAAAACAGGGCTACCAAGACTGTGCCACAAAACTTTAGACCAAGATGCAGTTCCCACAGAGACCAGAAGGGGCGATAGAAGAACCAAGCTGTATGACGCGAGATAAGAGTGTGTGAAAAACGTGACGTAGACTGGTCTTCCACAAATACATTAACAATTCATTAATGGTATGAGCCAACATCTACGGCAATTTATCAGTCCATATATTAATAACGATGAGATTCATCTTAAAATTAGAAGCACTGCATTACTTTATTATATCAATAAATGTGGTCTCGATTTTTGAACAGATGGCAAGTACAAACTGATCATTCATTCTTTAATAGATTGTCTACGATATATTACAGGTCACTAAGGTAATGCTTTTAGTGGAATAAATGTAATTAGATTGTTCTTCTAGCTCTTGACAAGTAAAAGAAATGAGGGCGTTGTTTCTTATAAGCCCAGTATATATAAGTGGAAATGTTGCAAGAAAAAGGCAACTTAATTTACAGCGAGGAAGAAAGAATGGTGATAAAGGCATCATAGCAGAACATCCTCAAAGTTTTGGTTATCAACTCCCAGATTTACCCATCTTCGTTACTGCCGCAAATTTGTAGTATTTTACGAGCATTTATCGCAAGGACCTACTTCTATTACCTCTAGAAAGCTGTATCAAATTTGGCCCCTTTCCAATTTTATTGCAGTGAGGAAACTACCCCAAGTACTTCATCTGAACATAATACAGCTCAATAAATGCCGGATCTAGTCAGAAAGCGTAGATGAGAAGTGGCCAAATCGGCCGACTTGTGCATCCGTTTTTACAAAAGCAATCTTTTTGGCCACATATTGTCTCTGGGATGATTTACTGCACAGCGTATGAAGAGAAATGTGCTGTTGGTGCGTTACAGCTGAATCGTACACATAAAGCATCTGATCTCCGTTATCTCTCTAAAGACAAACCCTTCTCCAGTTTCCTGAATTAGGCCTCGGAAGAGAGCGTGTGCACTCTACAACCTCCAGTTCGACAAATATCTAGTATGTAAGATAAATAAATACGAACAAGTACGTCTACTCGAGAAATGTTTCTGTAGCTCACAAATTTTGTATTAACCAGGTGTTTCGACAATGGGAAGAAATTTAGTAAACAAACGTTAATCGATATGATGAATAAACTATAAAGATTATGAAACATCTGCGGATCAACCTTCTTCAACCTTCTTCAGTAGGTCGCCAATGACGATTTCATGTCGTCGTTAACACGGCTTTTAAAGTTACACCTCGCAGGAGATGAAATTTAACAACTTATTTTCGTACGTATTTAATTTTAAGTTATATATCGTATAGCGAAACAGTTAAACATGGCGAAACAGTTTTGTCTTCTTGCAAACGGTTTCCCTTTTTTTTTCCAGGTCCTTACAGCTGGGCTGAAAGATACTACCTTTGCTAACCAAGGAGTAACCCATTAAAACTCTTACTGTAATTCTTCATTCCAAAGAAAAGAGGCTGTGGAACAGGTTTACATCTCTAAATACCTCCAAGGTTTGAATTCTGGGAGGATGTTGAGTGAATATTGGTCTGTAATACTTTCTAGATCAGAATCTTGAATGTGAAATATCTTCACAGCAGATTATGGTGTTTATACAATAAAGGTGTTACCCAGATAAACATACACACACATGATACTGTTCTTGGAATCACGACATCTGATAGTGAAAGCTAAATTTAACAACACTTCATCCTGTAGGACCACAGTGAGGCGAGAGATCAATATATTTAACTTTGGAATTTCAATAGTATTTTGTAAAAAAATATTACAGATATATCACTGAAATACACTGCACATAATAAAACTTTTATTAGACGTGAGTCACGCAGCTATTGTCTACACATTCACATCTACACCTACATTTATACTCCGCAAGCCACCCAATGGTGTGTGGTGGAGGGCACCTTACGTGCCACTGTCATTACCTCCCTTTCCTGTTACAGTCGCGTATGTTTCGCGGGAAGGACGACCGTCGGGAGGCCTCCGTGCACGCTCGAATCTCTGTAATTTTACAATCGTGATCTCCTCGGGAGGTATAAGTGGGGTTAAGCAATATATTCGATACCTCACCCAGAAACGCACCCTCTCGAAACCTGGATAGCAAGCTACACCGCTATGCAGAGCGCCTCTCTTGCAGGGTCTGGCACTTGAGTTTGCTAAACATCTCCTTAACGCTACCACGCTTACCAAATAACCCTGTGACGAAACGCGCCGCTCTTCTTAGGATCTTCTCTATCTCCTCTGTCAAACCGACCTGGTACGGATCCCACACGATGAGCAATACTCAAGTATAAGTCGAACAAGTGTTTTGTAAGCCACCTCCTTTGTTGATGGACTACATTTTCTAAAGACTCTCCCAATGAATCTCAACCACGCACATGCCTTACCAACAATTAATTTTATATCATCATTCCACTTCAAATCGTTAAGTACGCATACTCCCAGATATTTTACAGAAGTAACTGCTACAAGTGTTTGTTCCGCTATCATATAATCATACAATAAAGGATCCTTCTTTCTATGTATTCGCAATACATTACATTTGTCTATGTTAAGGGTCAGTTGCCACTGCCTGCACCAAGTGCCTATCCGCTGCAGATCTGGACCACTCTTTTTCACAGTATATATAAATGACCTAGTAGATAGTGTCGGAAGTTCCATGCGTCTTTTCGCGGATGATGCTATAATATACAGAGAAGTTGCCGCATTAGAAAATTGCAGCATTTCACTGCAATTTTCTAATGCGGCAACTTCTCTGTATATTATAGCATCATCCGCGAAAAGACGCATGGAACTTCCGACACTATCTACTAGGTCATTTATATATACTGTGAAAAACAATGGTCCAATAACACTCCCCTCGTGCACGCCAGAGGTTACTTTAACGTCTGTAGACGTCTCTCCATTGAGAACAACATGCTGTTTTCTGTTTGCTAAAAACTCTTCAATCCAGCCACACAGCTGGTCTGATATTCCGTAGACTCTTACTTTGTTTATCAGACGACAGTGCGAAACTGTATAGAACGCCTTCCGGAAGTCAAGGAAAATGGCATCTACCTGGGAGATAATATCTAATTTTTTCTTGGTCTCATGAACAAATAAAGCGAGTTGGGTCTCACACGATCGCTGTTTCCGGAATTCATGTTGATTCCTACACAGTAGATTCTGGGTTTCCAGAAATGACATGATACGCGAGCAAAAAACATGTTCTAAAATTCTACAAGAGATCGATGTCAGAGATACAGGCCTATAGATTTTCGCATCTGCTCGACGACCCTGAGTGATTTATAATCCCACAGCTTGTTATATATTTTGCAGATAGCGTTCATCACTCAGTTACTTCATGAGAATGAAATAAAATCATTTTACAAACTGATAAATTGTAAGTGTCAATTATAATTACTATATATTGTTCAACAGGATAATAATAATTATGACCTCTTTTAGAAAATATGTTTTTCTTCCACGCTGAAGCTTCCATTCTGCTGGCATTTTTTTAATCATTCGATTACTTGAAATTAATGAATTCATCAGTTCATTATGTTTCAAATACCGGCTCCATGGCCATTGTTCGGTCTTCACAGCTGAGCTCTTTGCCCTCTACCAGGCTGTTCTTTACATCTGCCGCCACCGACATTCTGCTTATGTCATCTGCTACGACTCCCTGAGCGCCATCCAGAGCCTCAGTGATCCGTACCCGGTTCACCCTTTCATACACCGGATCCAACGCTCTCTTCAGCAGCTGGTGGACGTCGGTTCTCCGGTTAGCTTTATGTGGGTTCCTGGCCATGTCGGTATCCCTGGGAACGAAGCTGCAGATGCCGCGGCCAAGGCTGCAGTCCTCCAGCCTCGGACAGCTTCTTGTTGTGTCCCTTCGTCCGATTTTAGCAGGGTCATTTGTCGGCGCATTTTATCGCTGTGGCATGCCGATTGGGCTGCACTCACAGACAACAAGCTTCGGGCCTTAAAACCTCTTCCCGTGGCTTGGACGTCCTCCTCACTCCCTTCTCGGCGGGAGGAGGTAGTTTTGGCCCGGTTAAGGATTGGACACTGCCGGTTCAGCCATCGCCATCTGCTGTCGGCTGCGCCGGCGCAGTTCTGCCCATGTGGGCACTTGCTGACGGTTCGACACATTTTAATGTCCTGTCCAGATTTTAACACACTGCGTCTAGATCTTAACCTGCCAAGTACTTTCGATGCCATTTTAGCGGATGACCCACGAGCAGCTGCTCGTGTTCTTCGTTTTATCAATTTGGCAAACCTCTCTAAGGACATTTGATGATGCTGTTTTTTAATCCTATGCCTATCAGTCTGTCTTTTATCGTGTTTTCCCTTTTAGTTGTTGTTGTCAACTTGTGCCTCGCGGTGCATTCTTAGAGTAGTCAGGGCGCTAATGACCATTGAAGTTGTGCGCCCTAAAACCACAAAAAAAAAAAATGAGTTCATTGTTTAATATACACTATAGAACGAATCGTTAGGTGTTGTTCTCTTGGAACTGATGTGTGAAATCTGGAAGAGGAATAAATATTCGAGGAACGTCGCGTCTCACATGTAAATGTAATACATATGGGTATAATGTCCAGACAATCATGAGGGGGGTCAAGAAGATTTTTTTAGTAACTACCATTACGAACTGAATTATAATCATTATCCGAATTACTGAAGACAATTATGGACTACAGGAGTCAAGATTTCTCTGTTGATCAACATGGTTGCAGATTTGACAACCTGCTTAAAACACCTTCTCAAATATGACGTAAATAATGGTTTGTCTCTATAGTATGGTCAAAGAAAAGCTTATAGTGTAAGCTATTTTAGAGAGTAAATATTCAGATTTCTCATTTTATGACCCAGTAACACGGCAGTATGAGTGCTACAAACAGTGGAAGTAATTAAATGTCTTATGTAAAATCTGTGTTTATTACAAGTCCATGAAGAAGGGCAAATGTGTTTCATACTTAGGACCGTAGGGCATGATAAGATTAGGTAAAACGTTTACAGATACCTAGTAAGTCTCAGTGTATCGTTCAATTTGGTAACAAGACGAAAGTTTCTCTTTCACATTGCTTCATATGCTACTTTCTTTTTTTTTCCCGAAACTTTTTCAATATAAGCTCTCCATCATAAACAGATCTGCAATATAATGTGAGAATCATTAGGAGATTATATCTTTACGTCATATACAGACTGCGCAAGGAAGGATCTTATATGTTCTAGACCGAGTGACAAATGGCAGTACTAAGCAAAATTTATTACTCTATTTTTTTATGCATTTTACTTCTTGCCCGAGAAGATAGACTGTTTGAAATATTGCCCATCAAGGGGCCCAGATGTACAAATTGCTAACCTTGACCTAAGAATTACCTTAACCCTAGGACTCACTCTGCTAAAATTTCCCTAATACTCCATCTGGGGTCATACATGACCCCAATCAATATACATATGACTGTGTGTACTAATTATTCAGAGAACAACGTACTGTCGTTTAATACTGTTTCTTTACATTGTATTTATTATTTAGACACATTTCACAGCTTTTTTAACAGGTATGTACCTAGTCGAATTAAATTACATATGGCAGACTAATTACATATCAGAAGTTACAATATTACTCTAAGTCATAATTTGTTTCACTCATAAATGTTTCACAATGGCTTCAAATTTACAGAAAATGTGATGAACAACTCAACAGGAAACATAATTCTAACCGGAATCCGTACCATAGTCATCTGCACATATTTTGGCAAGTAGTAACTATTTCAGAATGTTCCTTGCAAACAAATTTGTTACACTTTTTGCATGTTGAACTGTATTTTGTGTCCTTTGATCGGGGGCAAATGGAGTATCTGCCTCGCTTACTCTTCTGATTGTCGGGTATTACGTCTGGATGTCCATTGTCTAACAGATCTTAAAATCCACACCGTTTGATAGTGCTAATAACATTCTTGTTCCTTGCTTTTGGTAAACTCAAACGACGCTCCACTGGGGGCTTTGCCATTTCATTGGCCAACTTCATTAGAAAACGACGTCTCACCGTTTTTTCAACAGCAACACAGAAGAGTCTGTAGGCATTGAGTGCAGCTAGATCGACAAGATCACAAAATACTGCTAATGGCCAACGTTTTGTACCCTTTTTCACAGAATAGTAAGAGCTCATTTGATCTAGCGTATCAACATCTGATTTTGTTGAATTGTAATACAACACTACTTCTGGTTTTCGTTTCAATTTGTTTTCTTTGGGCACTTCAAATGATTGATGTTGTGTTGACAGGAGTAGCACAGCCTTATATCTTTTTGGAACGTACGAAACTAATAGGGTTTTACCATTGTATGCAAATCTGGTAGTGCATTCTTCCCTAGTTTTCGGAAGCAAAAACTCTTTTGGGACTTCTTTTCTTGTAGAACGTAGAGTACCCACAAGTGTCAACTTCATTTTCAACAATTCTTGGCGAAGGTCATAGCTCGTGAAAAATTGTCAGTGGTAATTTTCCTACCACTGCCAGCCAGATGACACACTAAATCTAAGACCACTCTCTTGCCTTGATTCACTTCTCTCACATCACCACTCCTTCCAGTGTACATTTGAAGATTTGTCAGATAACCATGTTCACAGTCTACTGCACACCATATCTTGATGCCATACTTTCCTGGCTTTGAAGGAATGTAGACCTTGAAACTGCACCGACCTCTGTATACGCAAAGATGTTCATCAACAGTAATGTTGCTGGAAGGTATAAATGATGTTTGACATTGCACGGCAAACAAATCAAATATTTCCTGTACAGCTTCAGCCTTATTTCCAGTCCTCTCTTTCCTTTCAAGTCTTGTGATGCGGTCATCAAAACGAAGTGAACGCTTAATGTCCTGACACCACCTCCACATAGTAGCACGGAATAGAGGAGTGCCGTATTCAGAGTCCCAAAATTCGTCAATAGGTTTCCCCCGGCTCTTCTGTACGCCATATAGAATCAGCAAGCCTAAAAATGAAAGAAGCTCGAATCTGTCTGTATCACGCCAGTCAACTTATTTTCCAGACACTTTCAATTCATTTCCTCGTTGATTTGTGAACTGAACTATTATATCCAGCAATTCATTAGTAATAAACTGCCTGAAACAGTCAACAGCTGAGCTAACACTAACTGTACTAGGAATACCTGCTGAAAATCGTTGTATGTTGAGGATTAGAAATCTGGGAATTGTTGGTTCTTTTGTACTCCATGCAATATCCCTACCCCTGCCTACCTGTACTGCACTTTCATCTTCTCCACTGTCATCATTTTCAGCAAGAATATCCTTTTCTTGTAATTCATGTAAACAAATTTCATCACTTTGGTCTACCTGTATCTCTGTTCCATCATCTTCGGCGTCACTACCTTCTGAATCACTACTGCTACGAAATAAGTCTTCCATAGCTTGTTCTACACTATAGCCAGGAGCAAAACGTATTCCATCCATGCTGAAATTACACTGCAACAACAAACGTACAACAAACGTACAAACGATTTTCCAGTTTGAGGTTAGTTCTGAGTAACACCTGAATAACATCTGAATTCAGTGTTACCAACTCAAAATACCTAAGAGAATGATAGTTGATAATCTATACATTCTATGAACGTTACATATAATCTATCTGAGATCATAATTGACCCCAACAGTAGTTTTTGTTAAGTATTGATTTAAATGTTTCGTCAAGCGCTCTTTAAATTTTTGTGAGAGAACTACAAATTCTGGATTTTTACAAGAAATGGAAATATTATTTTATCCATAGTAAAGATGATTGGGGTCACCTATGACCCCAGAGTGACTCCTAGGGTTAAGCAGTGACACCGTTCCAGGGGATGTCATTCTTCATTGCTAAATGTGGAGTGGGGCACAACATCTCATGTGAATTAGGGTGTGTATTGCACTCCATTAGTGTAAGACTGTAGTTTGAGGACATGCATTATGAGGCATCAGATGTAGGTATAAACTTTTATTCTCAACCGATTTCAGTTTTAGCAGAAGACTACAAAATAAACAGAAAAATTTACGTAAAACAGACAGAAAGCTTTATAAAACAAGAATACATATAATTCACTGTCCGAGCTGTAAATTTTCAGTGAAATTTTACAGCCTGAACAGCTGTCGTGCAATGCAGGTTTCGTGATAATAATACATAATCCTATAGCAACCTTCTCCATCTTTCGGTCTTATCAAATTGTTGTACTGGTAGGTTATTTTGATTTATTCTTTAGTTAACATCATGATGGAATATACACACACACATAGGTGTTACTGTAATGAACGTATGATGATTTTGCGTATTTGTTCCTTGTGTGTAAGTTTTATTATACTATATTAGACTGATTTTCATGTAACCTAATTTTGTAACTTCCTGATACAGTCTTACCTAAGCACAAGTTTTAACATTGTATAATTTTTGCTGTTTTCTTTTGTAATATATGTAGCAAGACGGTTGCATCAGTTTTGTCCCACTGTACACATTTTAGTTCAAAATGTATTTACATGAAAACAGCAAGCCTGTATGGTAGCTAGTCTATATATACTGGTAACATCTGTTTCCTATGAGCATTTTAACGTTAATTACAGACACAATCACCCTTTTCTAGGTAATGATGTTTTTAAGTAAGACAGACATGTAATACATAACGCTTCGTCTAACATATGTTGTAACAGTCTACGTTCGGTTTGTGTCTAGCACGTTTTGTGTTGGGCCTTTCATTAGAAGATAAGCCCCAAGTTGATTAATTTGTTTTATACTTACGTGTATTCAATTTATGGATTATATATATGGTAACTGAGGCTTAAATACTTAGTTGTCTGTGCTCTAAATTTGTAATATAATCTTAATGACCTACAGTTACTACTGGTTTTCTTTATACACTTTCTTAAGATGTCATTCTATAGTATATGTAACTAGATGGTTCTGTTCATTTTAGAACATACTGTATAATTTAAGTTCAAAATAAATTTACATATAAAATGCGAGATTTTATAGCATGTACATAGCTTGTATACAGTAATAGTCTCTCTTTTCTATTAGAGTTTTGGTGTTGGTTAAAGACACAGTCGCCTATTATTTTCTTTAAATAGTAATGTTCTTTATATAACGTATTGTACAAAGTCTAGGTTTGCAGTAACCCAAGCGCTAGCTTTGCTGAACCTCTTTAAACACTTCATTTCTTTTCTAAAAATAAGTAAAAATAATAGAAATTACTCGGTGTTAATGGCTGACATGTGCCATTACGTTTTACACGTTAAAATCTTAAGTGAAATATTGAATTAGCAGTTTTTGCAACCCATTTATGCAGTTAGCGGTCTTTGCAAACGTTTCAATCCAATTGCGAAACCAACATTCCATTCTAAAACCCGGTGTTATGAGATATGTTAGGAATGACAGAAGGGTGGAATTTAATTATTGTGAATATAAACAAAATACGATATATTTAAAAGAGTACTCTGAAAATTTTACAAAACTGGCGTATAAAAATAGGAAACTGATATTTTTCCCTGAAAAAAAAACTGATTTATTAACGTCAAAAAGAGAACTAAAGTTAATGTTCAACATTTGGTTTTTTTTAAAAAGTACACCATCATGCGCTCGACATCGCACGATGTATAAAAAATAGGCATCAAATTGCATCTCAGTAAAACATCAACAAAATTTTAGCGAATGAAATAACTGGAGAAAACTTGCATCTTAGTTAAAGGAGCGACAAAATTTCTAGAAACTGAAATTGGTTGAGAACCATTTTTAAGTGACATCGACCACAGCACTGTCGATCAACTCAAAATCCCGTCTGGCCTCTTCCTCGTTCTGAGGGTTGGCAGCGGCAAGAGCGATTCAAGAAGTGACATCCTGCTCGTCGAATATCTCGGTGTGAAACTTGTATTTGTTCCCAGTCGCCCAGTCTTCACCGAAACGGAGCTCCAAAAGGTTTTTGACATCACCGAGTTTGGCTTCCGAAAGTTCTGTACCTACTGTGATTTGTGTTACGCAGTTTGTTTTGCTGAACTTTTTTTCCCTCTTTGGGATGCTATTCCCTCTCCAGTTTCAAAATTTTAAAAAGACTCTCCACGAACTATACCAATTTTCTCATTTTTACTTTTCGTGAACACGATGTTTTTGGCTCTTTGAGTCTTAAAATGCCAGGTACCAGGAACTTTCACTGAGATATCCGCCGATCTTCTTCAATCTTGAACAGGACACTCATTTTGCCCCAGACTTACTACCATTAGAAGTTTACATGGGGAATGTATACAGGCGGGTTTCCAATGATACTCAAATTACGAAGTTGTCTTTCGATGTTACCAGGGTATGACCCTATCGGGTGGGATGAATGAATGGCCCACTATTGGGGACCATAGTTCTGTTTATTTTAGATTGTCGAGGGCTTCGAGGAAAAACCAGTGACATACCTTGCTGATCGTCGTCCTGATTTTACTCTGACCCTTGACCCGTCGGAAAATAACGGAAGTTTCTTCGCTCCTTCGAAGTTTAGATAAGTTAGTCTGTAGTGAACCACCAACGCTATTTGGTTTGATCCAATGGAATACATCGTGTGGTAGGCTGGGGTGTCATCACGGAGGAGCAACAAGGAACCTTCCGTTCGAAATTAGGGTCTAATAGGACAAATTCTAGCCCACAAACGCTGGAGGACTCAAAAAACTTGATGTTGCCTCATTGTCCCATTCTCATTTTCCGACAACTGTCAGACACGTACCGCTACATTTGCAGCCATGATGCTACAGCTTTGTGTTTCCACAAAGTTGTTTTTGAAACTTCAAGGCTAATAACGTCCAATTGACCACGAGATTACATTGTTCTCGTAGTTTGGAATTTCACGCCAGCAGTCCTAATGAAAATGGGACACAGTGTATAACTTGCTGTTAGTAGGGTAACTGCTATTATTGGTAGCGTTGTTCTATCTGTTGTAGAAACTGGGAGTTCTCAGTGCAAGTCGTTTTCTATTTCTCGTCACCACAATACAGGGGGTAGTGAATCTTCCCAGAATTTTCTTCGGCACTGTGCTGCAGTCCATTATCTCCATCTTTTCCTGTGTATTTTATAGAGTGCGTGATTTACTTTTTAAGGTTTTGTCTGTTACAATCGCTTCAAGGAACTACATTCACTCGTCCGTCCTCTATTGACACTACGATTGATATGAAGATTGCTGGAACACCATGCTTCCTCGTAAAAGAATCCTCTGGTCTACGAAAATTCTCCCTGAGTTTGGAAAATCTACGGATGGAGTGTGTGGCAGTACAATTGCATGTGGCGTTGTCGCAACCCACTAATTTGGAAAAGTTACAGTAAGTTCATGTTACAGGGTGACAAATATTGAAGTATATGAAAAAACGTTAAATAGTTACAAACTACGGCGTACACCCACTTTATTCACCTTGTAAACGTCATTATCACATGTTCGATATGCCTGTCATCATTGGCGATGATGTAGAGCAGACGGATAGGGAAATTCTGCATGACCCGCTCAAGTGTCGGTACATCGATACTGTTGATGACTCCTGAATGGCTATTTTCTGCTCAGCAGTGGTATTGGAGTTATTGCTGTAGACCTTGTCTTTAATACAGACCCACAAAATCGAGTCGCATGTGTTCAGATCGGATGAATATGGCGGCCAATGGAGGCCCATGCCAGTGGCCTCTGGGTAGCTAGAGAGCCAGAACACTCTTCCAGGACATCAAACATTCTCCTGCTTCGATGGGGTCGAGCTCTGTCTTGCATGAACCACATCCTGTCAAAATCAGGCTCACTTCTGATAATGGGGATGAAATCATCTTCAAAAACCTTCTCGTACCGTTCGGTTGTCACCGCGCCCTCAAGGAATATCGCACCAGCTACGTCGCAGGTTCGAATCCTGCCTCGGGCATGGATGTGTGTGATGTCCTTAGGTTAGTTAGGTTTAAGTAGTTCTAAGTTCTAGGGTACTCACGACCACAGATGTTAAGTCTCATAGTGCTCAGAGCCATTTTTGAATATCGCACCGATTATTCTGTGACTGGACATTGCACACCACACAGTCACACGCTGAGAGTGAAGAGATTCTCAGTCCCCAGGTGCGCCAGCTTTGCTTATTGATAAACCCATCCAAGTGCAAGTGTGTTTCGTCGGTAACTCAAAACATAATGCGGATGCTAATTCCCGTCATGCCCTGAGACCAACCGTGCAGTTTGAACATCATAACAGTCCAGAAGTTACGACGATTTTATTTCGTATAGTTCAATAATTGTCACCCTTTAAGTCCACTGTTTTCCCCCATACTCGGCTGCGTAAAAATGGATTGGACTGAGCAATATTTGTACAGGGTGTCTCTCAGTTACTAATTTATCGACTTGTTTAGCAAGATACGACAAACATAAACAACGCAAAGTCAGAAGAAAAAGTAGAAGGAATGAAGGTACTATGATATCTCTGAAGGAAGAATACATAAGATGATCAAAACTAGGAACCTAACAGAAACAATTTGACGCAGGTGGAGGAAACTTTATTCATCAAACCACTGCTACTGGTATAAAAATGAAAATGGAATTCAGGACAAAATTTTTGAAACCATGTTTTCGGAACACAATATTGCATGGAGGTGAAACATGAAAGGTGGAAACGAAATGTCGTGTCATGTAAGTACCACAAAAGGGAAAATGAAGAGATCATATAATAAATAGTCAAGGAAAGAACCGTATGGAAATCTGTTGTCAGAAAGGGAAAAAGAAGAGTTGACTTTCCGCAAAGACATCTACAAATAATCGACGGTTCAAGGGATTCGTAATCCTTGCCAGCGCCGAGAAAAAATAACATATCATTGAAACTTCCTGGCAGATAAAAACCATGTGCCGGACCGAGACTCGAACTCGGGACCTTTGCCTTCCGCAGGCAATTGCTCTACCAACTGAGCTACCCGAGCACGACTCACGCCCCGTCCCCACTCCTTTACTTCAGCCTGTACCTCGCCTCGGTCCGGCACACAGTTTTAATCTGCCAGGAAGTTTCATATCAGCGCACACTCCGCTGTAGAGTGAAAATTTTCATTCTAGGAACATATCATTGGTATATTCCGAACGGTATTGTCTGTATGAAATATTTACCAATGAAATCTATAGCTAAATGGAAGGAAGATCATAAGACCACTCGAAATATTAACAGAATTTGAAGGTGATTTAAAATTGTGATAGTTTCGAGAACTGTCATTAATAGATTTCATGCGCTGATTAGTGAAGAGGTAATATTGGCTCTAAGCAGTATGGAACTTAACATCTGAGGTCATTAGTCCCATAAACTTAGAACTACTTAACCCTTACTAACCTAACAACATCACACACATCCATGCCTGAGGCAGGATTCGAACTGGCGACCGTAGCGGCAGCGGGGTTCCTAGGCGCCTAGAACCGCTCGGCCACTGCGGCCGGCTGCATTGGAAATATTAATACGTAAGAAATGTAATTATCTCAGCTACCTATGTATATCTGTTGTCGAATACCATGAAAAGGAGTGGAATATATTTTATAAAAATCTGTAACATTGTTTATTCTTATCAAACTAGTTCTTGCTTCACTGTGAAATATGGACATATTCGTTTTCCGGTGTCGCATAAAGATTTAAATATATTCGACTCATGCACACTGCCTGATACCAAGTCGTATACATCTTTAACCTTCTCTGTTGTTTGTCTGCAACGTAGCCTCCGGCGGTACGCAAGTGCCCAACAGCAGGTGATGACAGATGGTGAGCGCACAGCTCGGAGGGGATTTTCAGCATACAGGCTCTGTCAACAGTGTGTGCTGTCACTCACCTCAGCTCTCCTTTAGGATACCATACTAAAGTACGCAACTTCCTTTGATGTGCTGCCCGACAAACATTCTGTTCCGAGTGTGCTAACAGTTACAACAAGGCGTGTGTTGAAATTCTGTCCACTGAGCCAGCCGCTGTGTCAACAGTGTCGAAGAATTCAAGTTACTTCTCGGACGTACACGGCTTTACACATGCAATAGAAAGACAATTGTGAGGGTGAGCGTAAACAGCAGCTGGCGACCAGGTTACGTGCAGACAGCTCTGTGTTTGCAGCGTTATGCAAACAGGCGAAACCGTCTAATGGACAGCTCTGTTCTGTTTTCACGTCAGCCTAGCCTGCGTCTACCACTTACATGATGGGGGCAGCGAGAAGACCGCAATTTGGGAAGCGTAGCAGATGATTAAAACGATGCATCCATCGCTCTTACACAAACATGGACGACACCAAGAACAACACATGTGAAGGAATTCTTTGCTCTTCGTAAACTTCTAAATGAAGAATTTCGGGATTCGAAGGGCGTCTTTGTTACTAGATCGGCGATGACGGACAAATAAGCGTGTGATTCGGAAATGCATATTTCAATTTGTAAACATTCATTGTGGCGAATATTGGGGTATTACCTACAACCACGTACACCACATTTCAACGTACACTCCTAGTGCGCTGGATATTCGCGAACCCCGTGTGTCGCAATAATTAGTGACAGTTTGCTTCAACAATATTTGTTTATTGCCGTAACGTTGACGTACAGCATTTGACTGAAAGTGACATCTTTACATCAGTAACATTAACAGGAACAGATAAACTTGGTCAGGTTTTGTTATGGTAAAATGGTGAAAGAGATTGTAGCAATATTACCATTATATTGATATTTTACTTCCACTTGTCAGCAGACAAACTTTGACAGAGACGAACGAACCCTTACATACACCAAAGATATTCGTCTCGGCACGCGTATTAAAATACCGAGATATGTAAACAGGCAGAATACGGAGCTATGGTATATAGGCAGCGCCTATGTAAGACAACAAGTGTGTGGCGCAGTTGTTAGATCGGTTACTGCTGCTACAACAACGGCAGGCTATAACGACTTAAGTGACTTTGAAAATAGTTGGCGCACGAGCGATGGGGCACAGCATCTCCGAGGAAGCGATGAAGCGGAGATTTTCCCTTACGAATGTTTCACGTTCGTATCGTGAGCATCAGAAATCCGGTAAAACATCAAATCTCCGATATCGCTGCGGCCGGAAAAAGATAATTCAAGATAGGGGCCAACGACTAGTAAAGAGAATTGTTCATCGTGACAGAAGTGCAACCCTTCCGCAAATTGCTGCACATTTAAGTGTCGGCCATCAACAACTGTCAGCGTGCGAACCATTGAACAAAATATCGTCGATACGGGCTTTCGGCTGCCCATGATGACTGCACGATACAAAGCTTTATTCAGATGTTTCAAATGGCTCTGAGCACTATGGGACTTACCATGTGAGGTCATCAGTCCCCTAGAACTTAGAACAACTTAAACCTAACCTAAGGACATCACACACATCCATGCTCGAGGCAGGATTCGAATCTGCGACCGTTGCGGTCACGCAGTTCCAGACTGAAGCGCCTAGAACAGCTCGGACACAACGGCCTGCAAAGCCTTATTCCTTGCCTGGGTCCGTCAGCACTGACATTGGACTGTTGATGATTGTAAACATGTTGCCCGGTGGGGTGAGTCTCACTTCAAATTGTACCGAGCGCATGGATGTGTACAGGTATCGAGAAAACCTCAAGAATGCACGGACCGTGCATGTCAAACTGGTGGAAGCTTTGTAATGGTGTGGGGCGTGTGCAGTTGGAGTGATGTGGTACCACTCATACCTCTAGATACGACTCTGACTTGTGAGATGTACGTAAGCATCTTGTCTGATCACCTGCATCCATTCATTTCCATTGTGCATTCCGACGGACTTTGGCAATTCCAGAAGGGCAAGGCGAAAACCCACACGTCCACAATTGTTACAGAGTGGCTGCAGAAACACTATTCTGAGTATAACACTTCTGATGGCCACCAAACACTCCAGACATGAACATATTTAGCGTATCTGGGATGCCTTGCAACGTGCTGAAGAGATATCCACCCCCTCGTACTCTTAAGGATTTATGGACAGCCCTGAAGGAGTCGTGGTGTAAGCTCCTTCCAGAACTACTTCAGACATTAGTCGAGGCCATGCCACGTCGTGCTGCGGCACTTGCGCGTGTTCGTGGGGGCTCTGCACGAAATTAGGCAAGTGTACCAGTTTCTCTGACTCGTTAGTGTATCTACATCCGTGACATCGGGACTTGCGTAACGACGGAAACGGTGCCTAGGCGGAGAAGACGGCAGTCGAAGTAATGTTGTCCTATAGTACTTCGAAATATCTCAAATGTGGCTTTCTCTTCTGTTCCTTTCTGGCAATTCGGATTGTTCTTACCTTTGTTTGTAGCTCGAAATCAGCCACTAATGATTACCTCACCCGATAGTCGATACTGATAGCTATTCTGATGTGATCTCGACCATTGCATCGGTCATTTCAATCCATACAATTCCACGGTGCAATTCAGATGTTTTCCATTGGAAGGAGGTATTAGAGACGGCATCTTATAACTTTAAGGCGTTTTAAGTGCACTGAGGAAGGCCGCTATTGACTGGAAGTACCTTGTAATTGGAGGTTACTAATACGGAAGCTTTAAAGTCATTCACTTCCTTTCGTCAATGATTTTAATCTGATGATAATATTAATTGCAGACGTTGCTATACGTATAAAGTATGTGTCAACAGATGTAACACCTTTTCCCTTTTTTCTGATTAAACAAATACTTAAGTTTATCGGGTCTGGAAAAGCGTATAAGCAATACAGAGCTAGCACAAGTGCTACACTGCCTGCTAATCAGTCTATTAATATTCTACATTTACATCTATGTGTCTACTGTGCAATTCACATTTAAGTGCTTGGTAGAGGGTTCATCGAACCACTATCATACTATCTCTCTACCATTCCACTCCCGAACAGCGCGCGGGAAAAACGAACACCTAAATCTTTCTGTTCGAGCTCTGATTTCTCTTATTTTGTTTTGATGATCATTCCCACCTATGTAGGTTGGGCTCAACAAAATATTTTCGCATTCGGAAGAGAAAGTTGGTGACTGAAATTTCGTAAATAGATCTCGCCGCGACTAAAAACGTCTTTGCTTTAATGACTTCCATCCCAACTGGCGTATCATATCTGCCACACTCTCTCCCCTATTACGTGATAATACAAAACAAGCTGCCCTTTTTTGCACGCTTTCGATATCCTCCGTCAATCCCACCTGGTAAGGATCCCACACCGCGCAGCAATATTCTAACAGAGGACGAACGAGTGTAGTATAAGCTGTCTCTTTAGTGGTTCAAATGGCTCTGAGCACTACGGACTCAACATCTTAGGTCATAAGTCCCCTAGAACTTAGAACTACTTAAAACTAACTAACCTAAGGACATCACACACACCCATGCCCGAGGCAGGATTCGAACCTGCGACCGTAGCAGTCCCGCGGTTCCGGACTGCAGCGCCAGAACCGCTAGACCACCGCGGCCGGCTGTCTCTTTAGTGGCCTTGTTGCATCTTCTAAGTGTCCTGCCAATGAAACGCAACCTTTGGCTCACCTTCCCCACAATATTATCTATGTGGTCCTTCCCACTGAAGTTGTTCGTAATTTTAACACCCAGGTACTTAGTAGAATTGACAGCCTTGCTCGTGGGAGCAAACTGGAGCGAGGAGAGAAAACGCGTGTAGAGGAAACTATTCGTGCGTTTTTCATAGAGAGACGAACGATTTATGAGCTGATTATGACGAATACGCATCGTGGTAAACTAACACCTAGGACTTCAAGTAAGCCTCGTGGTGGAGCATGTTCATGAGGGATGTCACGACGCAATTCGATCATAACGTAATACAAGTGAAGTTAGAACTTTGTGAGTACATTGATTAATATTTCTGTGAGACTTAAGTTTGATGCGAGTAGCAAATATCGAAGTTTTGTGGCCAGATGTCTATCTTTGAACTTCAGATTATCCTTTCGGAAAGGTGACCAATTTTTAATTAGCGCAGGGCCACGTGACGCGGAGCCCAAGTAACTGGATGAGACAAACCTGACCCATTGTAGCTCATCTCTTCTATTCCCAATAAATAGGTGCGTATTTCGTTACATTCAGAAAGAATATTAAGAGTTTGTCTATAAACAACCAGAAATTAAACGTCGATTTACTTCACAGTACTGTGATGCTCTCTCTCTCTCTCTCTCTCTCTCTCTCTTTGTCTGAGACAATAGCACTCCGTATTCAGGCCACAAGTAACCCATCGGGACCATCCGACCGCCGTCTCATCCGCAACTAACGATGCGGATAGGAGGGGCGTGTGGTGAGCACACTGCTCTCCCGGTCGTTACGGTGGTGTCTTTTTTGACCGGAGGCGCTACTATTCGGTGCAGTAGCTCCTCAATTGTTATCACGAGGCTGAGTGCACCCCGAAGAATGGCAACAGCCAGCGCATGGTGGCCCTGATGGTCATCCATCCAAATGACGGCCACGCCCGACAGCGCTTAACTTCGGTGATCTGACGGGAACCGTTGTCTGAGACAATAGATAACATTAAATCAGAATTTCCAATTTCACACTTCCGGAAATGGTTTTCGGCCGGTTTTCCTTGGTTGTAATTATGATTTGTTCTGTCCCCTCGTCTATTTGACTGAAAAGATGTGGGCTCAACAATAGTCCAGATAGGTATTTTATTCATCGTCAGCAACTGTAGTCGTATAGAACGAAATAATAAGCAACCAGTTCCACAAAATTTCTTAAGCAGTTTCGGGAGCTTAGTGCACTTCTTCAGAAGATTATACCTATCGCATTACTTGCGAGTGTCAGCAGTAAAGTGCTTAGAGAAAAATACCATAGTCTTTTGGTTCATAGGGTCGCTTCTTTATAATAATTTTGTACAGGCACTGTGAACCATGGAATTTTGCTGTAGGCACTTTATTGTTGACACTCACAAATAACGATATGTATAACCTTCTGAAGAATAGCAATAAGTGCTCGATACCGGTAAAGAAATTAAATTTCCTTTATGCATCTGGTTCCTTATTATTTCATTATAATAGACAGTCCGGGATGGAGACTGAGACGATGGAAAAAGAAGAAAGTATGGCTTGTAGAAGTCGCTAAATAGATCTTTGCTCCTTGACTTATTGTGGTGATGGTAGAGTTAATTTGCTTACCATAGAAGGAGAAGGAGACCAGAGAATTTAAGTAAACAGTAAGTCACTTACAGTAGAGTTGGTTTGAAACTTCTGCGTTTACATTGAGAAAATTGTGTACTGACCTGTGAAGGCTGCTTGTTAAAGGAGCTTACAATCATTTTGAATACAGAGCGAATTAAGCCACCTACATCAGTTAATATACACTGTGAGCCTAACGTGTATGTACAGTTATTAATATTTATCTTACCAAAACTGTAATATTTACAAATTTGTGATTTGTGTAAAGAGAAAAGATAAATCTTCAAGTACACTCCTGGAAATTGAAATAAGAACACCGTGAATTCATCGTCCCAGGAAGGGGAAACTTTATTGACATATTCCTGGGGTCAGATACATCGCATGATCACACTGACAGAACCACAGGCACATAGACACAGGCAACAGAGCATGCACAATGTCGGCACTAGTACAGTGTATATCCACCTTTCGCAGCAATGCAGGCTGCTATTCTCCCATGGAGACGATCGTAGAGATGCTGGATGCAGTCCTGTGGAACGGCTTGCTATGCCATTTCCACCTGGCGCCTCAGTTGGACCAGCGTTCGTGCTGGACGTGCAGACCGCGTGAGACGACGCTTCATCCAGTCCAAACATGCTCAATGGGGGACAGATCCGGAGATCTTGCTGGCCAGGGTAGTTGACTTACACCTTCTAGAGCACGTTGGGTGGCACGGGATACATGCGGACGTGCATTGTCCTGTTGGAACAGCAAGTTCCCTTGCCGGTCTAGGAATGGTAGAACGATGGGTTCGATGACGGTTTGGATGTACCGTGCACTATTCAGTGTCCCCTCGACGATCACCAGTGGTGTACGGCCAGTGTAGGAGATCGCTCCCCACACCATGATGCCGGGTGTTGGCCCTGTGTGCCTCGGTCGTATGCAGTCCTGATTGTGGCGCTCACCTGCACGACACCAAACACGCATACGACCATCATTGGCACCAAGGCAGAAGCGACTCTCATCGCTGAAGACGACACGTATCCATTCGTCCCTCCATTCACGCCTGTCGTGACACCACTGGAGGCGGGCTGCACGATGTTGGGGCGTGAGCGGAAGACGGCCTAACGGTGTGCGGGACCGTAGCCCAGCTTCATGGAGACGGTTGCGAATGGTCCTCGCCGATACCCCAGGAGCAACAGTGTCCCTAATTTGCTGGGAAGTGGCGGTGCGGTCCCCTACGGCACTGCGTAGGATCCTACGGTCTTGGCGTGCATCCGTGCGTCGCTGCGGTCCGGTCCCAGGTCGACGGGCACGTGCACCTTCCGCCGACCACTGGCGACAACATCGATGTACTGTGGAGACCTCACGCCCCACGTGTTGAGCAATTCGGCGGTACGTCCACCCGGCCTCCCGCATGCCCACTATACGCCCTCGCTCAAAGTCCGTCAACTGCACATACGGTTCACGTCCACGCTGTCGCGGCATGCTACCAGTGTTAAAGACTGCGATGGAGCTCCGTATGCCACGGCAAACTGGCTGACACTGACGGCGGCGGTGCACAAATGCTGCGCAGCTAGCGCCATTCGACGGCCAACACCGCGGTTCCTGGTGTGTCCGCTGTGCCGTGCGTGTGATCATTGCTTGTACAGCCCTCTCGCAGTGTCCGGAGCAAGTATGGTGGGTCTGACACACCGGTGTCAATGTGTTCTTTTTTCCATTTCCAGGACTAAGTTTGCAAATCTTTGTTGCAGGTAGAAGCGGAGTAGAGAGCACTACAGTTGCTATTCTGTTAAGATGGCGTGACGCGAGGAGATGGTTCGGAGTGTTCTGTGGTAACACGACACAAAATATCTGGTTACCGTGCAGCGAAAATTTCGAAGACAATACGGAGGAGAAGAACCTGATGGAAGGAGTATTGTTGCGTCACACTTGAAGTTTGAACACACAGGCAGTGAGTTGTATCTTCTGCGAACAGGGCCCCTTCGGTCAGTAAAGAAAGTCACCGAGCTGTGCAACAACGCCCTATCAAATCCACTCGACTCGCATCTCGTGAATTAGGGATTCCTAGGACCACAATGCGAAGAATTCTCGACAACAGATTGCTTCTGCATGCATATGAGGTCCAGATAAGGCACGCATACGCGTTACCAATAGATTATGGTAGCTGTAGAGTAACTGGTACGACTGAGACATTGGCACGAATCTACACCAGTATAGTATCTTCAACGAATTTGTTGTTTAGATGAGGCCCACATTCTACCTGTCAGGTAAAGTTAACAACCACAATAAGAGGATACGCTGTCGTAGATTACGTTAGGGATTCCTCTGAACTGAAAGTGTGGTGTTGTTTATTGCATAACAGATTTATTGGCCCATCATGAACGTCGAAAAATCAGTAACAGTTAACATCTATCTGGGTATATTGTAACAGTTTGCGGAACTGCAACTGAAAGACTTGCTGCCTTATATAATTTTCTGACAAGACAGTGACCACCACACGGGGGATTGAATGTTAGAAATTTTATTAACGAAGCATTTCGTAACAGACTGATTGCACCTGATGGTCTCACAGCTTGGCGTATAAGACCATCAGATATCAGACCTTTAGATTTTTTTTACGAGATACCTATAGGACCATATTTACGCAACACAAGTACCTGGCATGAATATGTTAAGACGTTGGGTAACGGAAGTTGTTGCTAGTGTTATGTTAGGAATGTTTTCAAAAGTGTGATGTGAAATTGAATAACTATTAGACGTTCTTCGAGCAACAAACGGCCCACATTTTGAGGATCACTGACGTTCTATCGAAAACTTGTTCATTTTTTCCTTTCATTTGTCACAAACCACAAATATTTAAAATTTATAGTTTTGGCAGGAAAAATATTGATAACTGCACAAAGATTTTAGGTCCACCCCATATGTTTTATTTCTAACTTTGTTTCGGATATTGCCATTAACAAGTCGTGACTCAGAGCTTGCAGAACAGCTGTAAGGGGTCATGTTCGTGAAAATGACCAACAATTTGAAAAAAAAAATTCTTGGTCTATATAAAAGAGCGTTTCATGCTGATTTCAAAAAATTGTAGTTTATGGACAGTATCATTTACCATTCGTTCTAAAATTGAGGTTGAACGTAATGTTGCAGAGGGGCCAAGCCTATCAGTCAGTTTGAAGTGCGTCAGAATACGTGATGCATTATTTTGTTCATTCGTTTTCCGTCGTTAGTTACGAATCGTTAACACGGGTGTATTCTGGAAGCCACTGACTCCTGGAACCAAAGTACAGGCATATCTAGAAGGCTATGGTTCGAATGTAAACAAATATCTGAGAATATATGATTTCGGAATTTCACACGCGTGTGCTTTTGTAGTTAATGTGTGCTGTTTTGTTTCTGTGTGTGTGTTTCCTGTGCTACAAATGCCGAGAGTAAGGAAATTTAGCCCCAAACGAAAGTTTCACGGCAACCAGTTCCAAACAGAACCTATTAATACACATCAGTTGCTTCAAAAGTCGCCCGCACAAACTGTCTCTACAGGCAGTCCTTCTAGACGTAAGCTTTAGCTTTCTGAACGTAATAAGAACAAGCCTAGTAGTATTGCGAGTAGCAATAGCGACGGAAATGTTATTTTGAACGTAAATATGCTGTCAATACTTTTGAAAAGTGCTGCGAAATGCAAGTACTGCAATTGTGAAGATAGTATTGACCTTTCTGAGGACATTTCAGCAAGGAACGGTGTTTCACGTGGGTTAGTGATTACCTGTAACTCATGTAAGACGCACAGTGATACTATGACATCGCCAGTAACTGATAGTCGACATTACAGTGTAAATATTCAGCTTCCTTATGCAATGCGATGTATTGAAGGTGAAGGAGTGCTGCCCAGACGTTTTGTGCAGTGATGGATTTGGCCCCACCTCCACTGAGGTATGACAGATACAATAAATTAATATATTATGATTTAGGTGGTGTAAGTGAACATTCAATGAAAAGAGCAGCATATGAAGCAGTAGCCATGTCAGAGAATACAGACATCGTGGCAGCATTTGATGGATCTTGGCAGAAGAGAGGTCATACTTTTCTGAATAGGGTTGTAACTGCCACATTTATTGAAACTGGTAAGATAATAGACTATGAATGTCTATCAAAGCACTGCCAGGATTGTTCAAGTAAATTTATTGGCACCCATGTTTGTGTAAAGAACTTTGATGGCCCAAGTGGAAAATGGAAACGATAGGAGTTCTAAACACCTTTAGAAGATCAGCGGTCAGTCGTGGTGTGAGGTATGTAGGCTACGTTGGGGATAGAGACTGTAAAGGACACACAACTGTTGTTAATGACGGACGATATGGGGACACTCCGATAGAAAAGTTTCAATGTGTTGGGCATGTACAAAAAGGATGGGAGCTCGTCTGGGAAAATTATGTAAAGACTTCAGTGGAAAAAAAACTGTCACACGAAAAACCCTTAGGTGGTCCAGGTTGTCAACAAAAAAGTGAAACTGATTCTTTGACTCAAAATTATGGACTAGCAATAAGGAGAAATGTAGTGGATTTGGAGAACTTGAGACGAGCTGTTTGGGCAACATGGTTTCACAGAGTGTCAACAGATGAAACCTCACAGTATGGTTTGTGTCCAAAAGGGGGAAAACTCGTGGCGCAAGTACTTGTTGACCAATGCTACAGGCATGTAATATAGCCATAAGCTTTTCTTACCACTTGCTGGAATGGAGGCAATTAGGCCTATATGTAGGGATCTGGCAAATAAAAATCTACACTCCTGGAAATGGAAAAAAGAACACATTGACACCGGTGTGTCAGACCCACCATACTTGCTCCGGACACTGCGAGAGGGCTGTACAAGCAATGATCACACGCACGGCACAGCGGACACACCAGGAACCGCGGTGTTGGCCGTCGAATGGCGCTAGCTGCGCAGCATTTGTGCACCGCCGCCGTCAGTGTCAGCCAGTTTGCCATGGCATACGGAGCACCATCGCAGTCTTTAACACTGGTAGCATGCCGCAACAGCGTGAACGTGAACCGTATGTGCAGTTGACGGACTTTGAGCGAGGGCTTATAGTGGGCATGCGGGAGGCCGGGTGGACATACCGCCGAATTGCTCAACACGTGGGGCGTGAGGTCTCCACAGTATATCGATGTTGTCGCCCGTGGTCGGCGGAAGGTGCACGTGCCCGTCGACCTGGGACCGGACCGCAGCGACGCACAGATGCACGCCAAGACCGTAGGATCCTACGCAGTGCTGTAGGGGACCGCACCGCCACTTCCCAGCAAATTAGGGACACTGTTGCTCCCGGGGTATGGGCGAGGACCATTCGCAACCGTCTCCATGAAGCTGGGCTACGGTCCCGCACACCGTTAGGCCGTCTTCCACTCACGCCCCAACATCGTGCAGCCCGCCTCCAGTGGTGTCGCGACAGGCGTGAATGGAGGGACGAATGGAGACGTGTCGTCTTCAGCGATGAGAGTCGCTTCTGCCTTGGTGCCAATGATGGTCGTATGCGTGTTTGGCGCCGTGCAGGTGAGCGCCACAATCAGGACTGCATACGACCGAGGCACACAGGGCCAACACCCGGCATCATGGTGTGGGGAGCGATCTCCTACACCGGCCGTACACCACTGGTGATCGTCGAGGGGACACTGAATAGTGCACGGTACATCCAAACCGTCATCGAACCCATCGTTCTACCATTCCTAGACCGGCAAGGGAACTTGCTGTTCCAACAGGACAATGCACGTCCGCATGTATCCCGTGCCACCCAACGTGCTCTAGAAGGTGTAAGTCAACTACCCTGGCCAGCAAGATCTCCGGATCTGTCCCCCATTGAGCATGTTCGGGACTGGATGAAGCGTCGTCTCACGCGGTCTGCACGTCCAGCACGAACGCTGGTCCAACTGAGGCGCCAGGTGGAAATACATTGTGCATGCTCTGTTGCCTGTGTCTATGTGCCTGTGGTTCTGTCAGTGTGATCATGTGATGTATCTGACCCCAGGAATGTGTCAATAAAGTTTCCCCTTCCTGGGACAATGAATTCACTGTGTTCTTATTTCAATTTCCAGGAGTGTATTTAGGATATGTATGCATGGTCTCTCTCACAATACAAATGAAAACTTCAACAGTTGTATATGGGAGAAAATACCCAAAAACTGTATTTGTTGGGCTGACAGTGCTGGAGATTGGTATATTGGATGTAATAATAACCTTTAATGATGGGACAATTTCAAGGATCAATGTTATGAAGAAATTGAACATACAGATAGGAAGGGATATGGCTTCAGCCCTAACTGATATTGATAAGCGGCGGGTAACCGATGCCGAGACAGCTGCAGAAGCTGCTATGAGGTAGTCAAGGATTAAGAAAAGAATGAAGAAACTATGGAGGATAAGGGAACAGGAGGCCAACTGGAGTATGCAGCTGGAATGTTCTAAACGAGCATAGTGCTAAGATAATAAATCTGTAAATCTTATTTTGCAATATATTTACTAAGATGGTATCTGTTCTTTCGGGAATTTACTCATTACTCGCGGCGCGTTGCCAATTCCCGTAAGAGTTCGGGCACTGTTTGAGCACCGCACAGAAGAAGATGGTCAGTGGCCGGTGAGCCTGAACTATATACACTCCTGGAAATGGAAAAAAGAACACATTGACACCGGTGTGTCAGACCCACCATACTTGCTCCGGACACTGCGAGAGGGCTGTACAAGCAATGATCACACGCACGGCACAGCTGACACACCAGGAACCGCGGTGCTGGCCGTCGAATGGCGCTAGCTGCGCAGCATTTGTGCACCGCCGCCGTCAGTGTCAGCCAGTTTGCCGTGGCATACGGAGCTCCATCGCAGTCTTTAACACTGGTAGCATGCCGCGACAGCGTGGACGTGAACAGTATGTGCAGTTGACGGACTTTGAGCAAGGGCGTATAGTGGGCATGCGGGAGGCCGGGTGAACGTACCACCGAATTGCTCAACACGTGGGGCGTGAGGTCTCCACAGTACATCGATGTTGTCGCCAGTGGTCGGCGGAAGGTGCACGTGCCCGTCGACCTGGGACCGGACCGCAGCGACGCACGGATGCACGCGAAGACCGTAGGATCCTACGCTGTGCCGTAGGGGACCGCACCGCCACTTCCCAGCAAATTAGGGACACTGTTGCTCCTGGGGTATCGGCCAGGACCATTCGCAACCGTCTCCATGAAGCTGGGCTACGGTCCCGCACACCGTTAGGCCGTCTTCCGCTCACGCCCCAACATCGTGCAGCCCGCCTCCAGTGGTGTCGCGACAGGCGTGAATGGAGGGACGAATGGAGACGTGTCGTCTTCAGCGATGAGAGTCGCTTCTGCCTTGGTGCCAATGATGGTCGTATGCGTGTTTGGCGCCGTGCAGGTGAGCGCCACAATCAGGACTGCATACGACCGAGGCACACAGGGCCAACACCCGGCATCATGGTGTGGGGAGCGATCTCCTACACCGGCCGTACACCACTGGTGATCGTCGAGGGGACACTGAATAGTGCACGGTACATCCAAACCGTCATCGAACCCATCGTTCTACCATTCCTAGACCGGCAAGGGAACTTGCTGTTCCAACAGGACAATGCACGTCCGCATGTATCCCGTGCCACCCAACGTGCTCTAGAAGGTGTAAGTCAACTACCCTGGCCAGCAAGATCTCCGGATCTGTCCCCCATTGAGCATGTTCGGGACTGGATGAAGCGTCGTCTCACGCGGTCTGCACGTCCAGCACGAACGCTGGTCCAACTGAGGCGCCAGGTGGAAATACATTGTGCATGCTCTGTTGCCTGTGTCTATGTGCCTGTGGTTCTGTCAGTGTGATCATGTGATGTATCTGACCCCAGGAATGTGTCAATAAAGTTTCCCCTTCCTGGGACAATGAATTCACTGTGTTCTTATTTCAATTTCCAGGAGTGTATTTAGGATATGTATGCATGGTCTCTCTCACAATACAAATGAAAACTTCAACAGTTGTATATGGGAGAAAATACCCAAAAACTGTATTTGTTGGGCTGACAGTGCTGGAGATTGGTATATTGGATGTAATAATAACCTTTAATGATGGGACAATTTCAAGGATCAATGTTATGAAGAAATTGAACATACAGATAGGAAGGGATATGGCTTCAGCCCTAACTGATATTGATAAGCGGCGGGTAACCGATGCCGAGACAGCTGCAGAAGCTGCTATGAGGTAGTCAAGGATTAAGAAAAGAATGAAGAAACTATGGAGGATAAGGGAACAGGAGGCCAACTGGAGTATGCAGCTGGAATGTTCTAAACGAGCATAGTGCTAAGATAATAAATCTGTAAATCTTATTTTGCAATATATTTACTAAGATGGTATCTGTTCTTTCGGGAATTTACTCATTACTCGCGGCGCGTTGCCAATTCCCGTAAGAGTTCGGGCACTGTTTGAGCACCGCACAGAAGAAGATGGTCAGTGGCCGGTGAGCCTGAACTATATACACTCCTGGAAATGGAAAAAAGAACACATTGACACCGGTGTGTCAGACCCACCATACTTGCTCCGGACACTGCGAGAGGGCTGTACAAGCAATGATCACACGCACGGCACAGCTGACACACCAGGAACCGCGGTGCTGGCCGTCGAATGGCGCTAGCTGCGCAGCATTTGTGCACCGCCGCCGTCAGTGTCAGCCAGTTTGCCGTGGCATACGGAGCTCCATCGCAGTCTTTAACACTGGTAGCATGCCGCGACAGCGTGGACGTGAACAGTATGTGCAGTTGACGGACTTTGAGCAAGGGCGTATAGTGGGCATGCGGGAGGCCGGGTGAACGTACCACCGAATTGCTCAACACGTGGGGCGTGAGGTCTCCACAGTACATCGATGTTGTCGCCAGTGGTCGGCGGAAGGTGCACGTGCCCGTCGACCTGGGACCGGACCGCAGCGACGCACGGATGCACGCGAAGACCGTAGGATCCTACGCTGTGCCGTAGGGGACCGCACCGCCACTTCCCAGCAAATTAGGGACACTGTTGCTCCTGGGGTATCGGCCAGGACCATTCGCAACCGTCTCCATGAAGCTGGGCTACGGTCCCGCACACCGTTAGGCCGTCTTCCGCTCACGCCCCAACATCGTGCAGCCCGCCTCCAGTGGTGTCGCGACAGGCGTGAATGGAGGGACGAATGGAGACGTGTCGTCTTCAGCGATGAGAGTCGCTTCTGCCTTGGCGCCAATGATGGTCGTATGCGTGTTTGGCGCCGTGCAGGTGAGCGCTACAATCAGAACTGCATACGACCGAGGCACACAGGGCCAACACCCGGCATCATGGTGTGGGGAGCGATCTCCTACACCGGCCGTACACCACTGGTGATCGTCGAGGGGACACTGAATAGTGCACGGTACATCCAAACCGTCATCGAACCCATCGTTCTACCATTCCTAGACCGGCAAGGGAACTTGCTGTTCCAACAGGACAATGCACGTCCGCATGTATCCCGTGCCACCCAACGTGCTCTAGAAGGTGTAAGTCAACTACCCTGGCCAGCAAGATCTCCGGATCTGTCCCCCATTGAGCATGTTTGGGACTGGATGAAGCGTCGTCTCACGCGGTCTGCACGTCCAGCACGAACGCTGGTCCAACTAAGGCGCCAGGTGGAAATGGCATGGCAAGCCGTTCCACAGGACTACATCCAGCATCTCTACGATCGTCTCCATGGGAGAATAGCAGCCTGCATTGCTGCGAAAGGTGGATATACACTGTACTAGTGCCGACATTGTGCATGCTCTGTTGCCTGTGTCTATGTGCCTGTGGTTCTGTCAGTGTGATCATGTGATGTATCTGACCCCAGGAATGTGTCAATAAAGTTTCCCCTTCCTGGGACAATGAATTCACGGTGTTCTTATTTCAATTTCCAGGAGTGTATATACTACATGTTATCTGTTGTTTCGGACATGTCGGAAAGAACAGATACCATAGGTGACCATGCAACTCGTTAGAATGAAATTACAATGAAATGAAAACCCTTAGCTGCTTACTGGCGTTTAAATAATGGGTATTGAGTATAATGGGCGGGGGCACTACGAATGTAGTGCGGGACAATAAGTTGAGAATATGGGTTTCGCGGGAGGCGTGCCAGAGATAAATCCCTGCAGTAGCACTGTGTCCTTGGTGGCTGAGATGGATAAAGCGTCTGCCATGCAAGCAGGCGATCCCGGTTTCGAGACCCGGCCGGGGCACACATTTCCATCTGTCCCCGTTGACGTATCTCAACGTCAGTAAGCAGCCAAAGGTTTTCATTTCATTGTAATTTCTTATTTTGTGATTTAGCGAAAACTTGAATTTTCATCATTCAGGTACACTTTTCTCCTAAATGACTGACGTTAAACGCACAAAAATTGGTACAGATATTTATAATGACCTCCTCTACCTGCCTTGCCTACTATTTCCTGAGAAATTTATAACATGATGATGACGCCGATGATATTTGAGCTAAATTATTAAATAGTTTTGTTGTAGTAAAATAAATTACTTGTCTTTTTCACCGATCAGCATCAGGGAAGGAAATTGAAGGCAAAAAAAAAAATTTTTTTGTGGATGTTGTCTGTACTCTGACTCTTTTCCAAGCTGTGCAGGCAGTGGTTCCAAAGAAAATGGTACTCCGTTTTTTATACTATTATGAATATTGTTGTCAGTACCAAAATATAGTAACTATCTCAATGAATTTTTGGGAAATACTTTAAACTCTGACCCTAATTGTGTGTAATAATTTTGAGCTGTCTCTCATTTATAGATCAGTTGCAACATGAGGGTGAAGATAATGCTAGCAATGCAGCCCGTTCAGAGGCGTGTCCTCTTAATTGTCAGCAGGAATAAAATGTCACCATAGGCACAGCCTGTATTGACAATGAACGTCGTTTTACAATTTCAGAGTTTCGAGTTGGTGACGGTGGTGCCCGAAACAACGTAGGTAATAAAAACTTATGTGAGGTGATTTGGGTGGTTTCATTCACAGAAGGCTATTTGCATTCAAGCATCCAGACAAAATTAGTTTTTGTGGCAAGAGCGAATATTTACTTCAATGTGCGAGGAAGCTAATTAGGAAACACATCTGGAGACGTTCTGTTTGAAGCTTTCGTCAGCCACATGTCAACATGGTCTTATTTTCCATGGTTAAGAAATTGTGTTAGAACGTCTCAATGTATTATTGGGAGCACTGCTTATAGTATTGCGTTGAGGTATAGCAAACATTTACGTACAAAATCCAGAAAGTGTCAAATGGTCATTGCCAACGACAGTATAAGGTTCAAAATTACATAATTTACTATAGCATACCTGTCCACAAAATGGGAAACCTAATAGACGCCGTTAGTCAAATACTGACTGATGACACATTTGGAGAGAGTATTCAATACTTCCTCATTAGTTATGTGATCTACCCATCTAATCTTCAGCATTCTTCTGTAGCACCACGTTTCGAAAGCTTCTATTCTCTTCTTGTCCAAACTATTTATATTCCACGTTTTACTTCCATACATTGCTACACTCCATACAAATACTTTCAGAAACGACTTCCTGACACTTAAATCTATACTCGATGTTAACAAACTTCTCTTCTTCAGAAACGCTTTCCTTGCCATTGCCTGTCTACATTTTATATCCTCTCTACTTCGACCATCATCAGTTATTTTGCTCCCCAAATAGCAAAACTCCATTACTACTTTAAGTGTCTTTCCTAATCTAATTCCCTCAGCATCACCCTACTTAATTCGACCACATTCCATTATCCTCGTTTTGCTTTTGTTGATGTTCATCTTGTATCCTTCTTTCAAGACACTGTCCATTCCATTCAACTGCTCTTCCAAGTCCTTTACTGTCTCTGACAGAATTACAATGTCATCGGCGAACTTCAAATTTTTATTTCTTCTCCATGGATTTTAATACCTAATCCGAATTTTTCTTTTGGTTCCTTTACTGCTTGCTGAATATGCAGATTGAATAACATCGGGGAGAGGCTACAACCCTGTCTTACTCCCTTCCAAACCACTGCTTCCCTTTCATGTCCCTCGACTCTTATAACTGCCATCTGGTTTCTGTACAAATTGTAAATAGCCTTTCGCTCCCTGTATTTTACCCCTGCCACCTTTAGAATTTGAAAGAGAGTATTCCAGTCAACATTGTCAAAAGCTTTCTCTAAGTCTACAAATGCTAGAAACGTCTTAGAAGAAAGGTTAAGGAAAGGCAAACCTACAAGTCGTAAGGTCAGTAGATTGTTTCGTATAGTTCAATAATTGTCACCCTGTATGTGAAATCACATACCCATGTAGAGGTCAATGTCATTGGTAATCACCTTACAGATTTCATGACGTGACCAGACAAGAGGCTGAAATTGGTACTACCTGGCATGATACCACTACAAAATAGATCGTGTATCTGACACCTGTGCAAGGTTGTTCAGGCATGTACTTTTTTTTTTTTTTCAGTTACTCTGTCATCGAATATAATTACGTCACTTCGACAATTATTGGTAATTCCGCACCTCTATTGCCGTTGTAATCACAAAATATTCCATGTATTATGGCGTAGATATCTTCGTCTCTGGAAACCAGTACTGTCACGCTATTACACTGCAATGTTGAAGCACTAAGGCTCGCAACATCTGCATCGATTCTACCGAAACTTCACTTATTGGAAGTCCTAGCTCGGAAGACGTGGTACAGAGCTTAATATTAAGCGGATATTACAGCTGAGGAATTTTTTGGAGAACGATGACTTTCATATGCCAATATCGGTACTTTGTAGACAATAGTGTCATATTTATACGTGTTGCGGCATTTGTTTAGCCTTTATACCAATGGATGGTAGTCACACAAAGCCTTACATTAGGCGTTAATGGTATTATGATGGGTCTTTATTTGTGTAAGGCGTACTAAATCGAATTTTCGTCTCTATTTTATTTATATTACAACAAATATTTATTTTAATGAATCATACAGCCAATTTACGTGCGACAGTATTTAATTTGTGGTTGCAGTGTGTGAGGCGCCTCGCAACTTATTATGGTACGTAGGGTTTTTTCGACATATCGGCCCTGACATTGCCTTTGGAAACGTCTTATCTTCCATTGTTCCAGTTTCTGGTCGTGTGTCAAGTAATAAAAAACACCTTATTTTCTTTCATTCCTGACAAGACAGTTGTGTTATGTGTGTGTTCCTGGTAGTGGTGCAGTTAGTTACTGGCTTCTATTTTCGAAATGCTACTGCACGGATCGAATACTCACTTTACGTATTAAACAACGTGGACAGCAAAACTGACGCACTTTCAGAATACTGTGGTCAATAATATCGTAGAGATACATTATGTATGTCTTTTAGTGATTCTTCAGGCTCCAGATGAAATACCATCAGACTTCAAGAAGAAATCAGATATTGAGAGGTGTGTAAATTACCGAACTATTAGTTTAATTAGTCACGGCTGTAAAATACTAATTCGAATTCTTTACTGACGAATGGAAAACTGGTGACTTACCGGGACGCCAGTTACAGTTGAAAGGTGATTTTGGCGCGGACACATCTGGGCTGAATCCGATGAGCCATGTACGGCAGATGCGGTGTCTTGGAAGTTAGCTCTGACACAGGTCCTTTGTCCTACTATTTATAGATATGTTCAGTGGCATGCATTTATGTGACCTCAATTACCTTTTGCTCTAGTACTGTGATCTTGTTTGTAGTTCAGATATAGCGTTGGGTTTTAACATTACAGATACGCCTCAGGATGGGGCTGAGTAAGGGAAACTCTGTAGTTTAAAGACGTTAGCCAATAAATAAATTCAGAACTGTAGTGGATGTTTTCGTCGTGAACAATGTGAAAAATAACGTAATGTATTATTCTGATTATTCCCGCTATAAATCTTATACTGTAGAGAGACATATTTTGTGAATTCTGCTCTTGCCAATTTAACAGCTCACATTAAACTTATTGTGATCAAATGACTACAGAAAATTAGATCACCGGTTTATGAGAACACTTCATTCCTGTACCTGAAAAAGAGCAGTTTCTTTTGCCGTAATTAATGGAGGGACGATGATTGCTCGAATATTCTGCCCAGAAGTTCATTTAATTGAATTATCAAAAAATCCAACGTACATATATGGTAAATTAAGCAAGGGGTTGAGTATGTTTATCTCAGCAAAAGGTGTTACCATCCATATTAGTGTAATGAAAAATGTGTGTTACAGATAGATCGAAAATACTCTAACTAAATAGTTGATAAGTAAGTTTCGATTTGAGTGATGTTAATAGAATAGAAATGTACGTTTCACTGATTATCTTGAATGCTTAACGCTGACATTATGGATGGTTGTTAGTACAACGCCAATAAACGAGATTAAGATAATTACTGAAAGTTATATTCAAAGTTTCTTCCTTTCTGCAGTTTAATGTTATGTCGAATTTGGGCAAACACGCATAATTACGAAAATTTTTGAACGCTACGACAAATGTTATAATCGGAGATACAGTAATAGATTTCCTCCGTATGACAGAATTTGTACGATGTCTTCTCTGCTTCGGCACGTAATTGAATCGTAGGCAGCGTACGTTATTTGTGATTAGTTGTACAAGAAGCGCGATTTACGCAACACGGCAATTGTCAGCCAAGTTTTATGTCGTCATAAAAGGAAGACACGCGGTGAAATATGTTGCAAAATAAAGTGACTTTCAGAACAAGTAGCTTATACGCGGTGATACAAAATGAAACATCCGATTTCAGTTGATTCTTGCGTCCAGTCCAAGTAGCTTGTATAGGGTATACAAAAAGAAACAACAGATTTCAGTTGCTGTTATGGACTTGTGCATGTCACTGGGCAGAGGATGGTTCAAAGTTTTGACACAGCTGCTCTTGTTTACAACTACGTGGCGTCTGTACCACCAGACAAATCATTTTGTTTGTTGTAATTTTCACAAAATCAAGATCTTGTTCACGGCGTTTAGTCTCCTCGGTCACCAAACCTCACATCTTACGACTTTTTTCTGTGGCGGTGCATAAAATGCAGGGTCTTTCTCCCGCCTACAGCAACTACTGTTCAGGGTCCGTGAATAAATCGGGACCTGCTGATTCGAGTGGAATGAAATGGATTACCGTTTCCATGTTTCTCGTGCAAACCGTGGTGCTCATGTTGAGTGTATGGTGTAATGTCTGTCCGAATACGGAACTTTAACTCTTCCTCTGTCGAGTGGCATGTGCATTGTCATTGTATCTTTGGTAGTCTGTAATAAGCGATTCGAATCTGTCCTTTCTTTTTGAATCATCTTGTAGTTCTGCATACCTCCACAGATCAGGACGATATTCCTGTTCTATTCCCGTCAGACACAAAAAACCCGCTTTTTGTTTTTAGTTTTCCTTTTATTAGTGTGTGGCTGTAGGGTAATAGGTAGGGCGGTGTGGAGCGAGCACAATAAAAGTACGAGGATTAGTGTTTAACGTCTTGTTGACATCGAGGTCATGAGTGACGGAGTACAAACTCGGATTAAGAAAGATGGGGAAGATAATCGGTCGTGCCCTTTCATAGGAACCCTACCGGCATTTTCCTGGAGCGATTTCGTGAAATCATGAAAAATCCAAATCAAAATGGTCAGACGAGTATACGAAACTTTGTCCTCATGATTGTGACTGCAGTGTGCTGACCACTGCTCCAAACCGCTCGTTTTGACCGGCAGAGAAAGGGTTTGTAGGGAAGGGAAGAGGGGAGTAGAAAACGAAGATGAATGTTAGATAATTGTGTTGGTATTTCCGTGAACTGTGGAAGAAAAAGCACCTAAAACAATAAACTGGCAAATCGTTCAGGCAGTACAAATACAGGGAAAGTATTAAGTCAACTCGTGAATTCAGTTTCGGCGTACATAACGTCCTTGATTAGTATGCGGAAAACTGATTTTACAACCTGTGTGGAGAATGGCTGGCAGGAGAAATTTTGAAACAATGTGGTTTTCAGTGTAGGAAAACTCATCGAAACTCTCAGGTATGCAAATGGCCTTGTAGTGCTTCAAAGGCAACTGTGATGCGTGATGAACCGGCTGGCGAAACTAGAAGGAAATATGGCACGTAAATCAGCATCGAGAAATCAAAAGTGATGCGGATATAAAAACGGGAGAAACCTTTGAGGATACCTGTTGACAATCGAGAACTGGAGAATGTGAAGCAGTTTAAATACTTGGGAAGCCTAAGGGCAAGGAATGACCACAATCGACCAAGAATCGCCTTGGCAAAAGCTATATTTAACAAGTGAAGTACTCTGCTGACCAGCAAGCTGTACTTGGAATTAAGCAAAAACATTGATGTAAATAAATTATACACAACTGCAACCAGTCACTTTTTCATTAATAATGCTTTATTACATTAACCGGTTTTCGAACCCTTTCAGGTTCATCTTCAGATGATTTCGGCAGAATCCGGGTAGTTACATCATTACTGGTAGTAGCATAATGCTGGGTGCTGGTTTGCGACAGTATAGGCGGCTTTTTTCGTATCTGTCTGCCTCCATTTTGATGTCCAGAACACTTTCACACGAACTATATTAGTTCACACTTTAACAGTGACACTTTACCAGCATCCAGCATGCGCTTTACAACTGTTGCTTATGGGTTCGAAAACCGGTTAATGTAATAAAGCATTATTAATGAAAAAGTGACTGGTTGCAGTTGTGTATAATTTATTTACATTAATATACAGTCACGGTTCTAAAATATCCGTAATGGATAAGCATAAAAACATTGATGACGTGCTACGTCTTGTACATTGCATTGTACTGAGCAGAGACGTGGACCTTGTGATAAATGGAGAAGAAGTACCTGTAAAGTGTTGAAATGTGGTGCTGGAGAAGAACAGAGATGATGAAATGACGGATCAGGTGCACGACGAGAGGGGTAGGAGAGAATAAAACAGTTCCGGATACAATACTTCAGATGAAGGTCAGTGGCATCTGACACGTACTTAGAGACGATGGTCTCATATACGATGTCATCGGAGGGACGATCAGAGGATTACAGGAGGGACTACTAGACGAGGAAGAAGATGACATGAAAGATGGAAGGAGATACAGCAGAATGAAGTAAGAAGATGAAGATAGTTTACATAAACGTCAGAAATTCCCGTAGGACCACACGAACCTGCCACCCGTCAGAATACTTCGTAATAATAATAATCATAGGAACATAAGGTAAGCTGAGTTCTCCAGCTTGTTCGTGTGACGAAACATAATAAATTTTTTGTGTGAATGGTGATAAGCAAGAAACTTTGTTCAACAGACTAACGAAACTGACACAGCAGTTTCCCACTAGTATCAACGCCGTTCCCTCATTTGTCGCTCAGACGATACTGGCACATATGTGTTACTTCATCTACATTTACGTGATTACTCTGCTATTCACAATAAAGTGCCTGGAAGAGGGTTCAATGAACCACCTTCAAGCTGTCTATCTACCGTTCCACTTTCGCACGGCAGGCGGGAAAAACGAGCACTTAAATTTTTCTGTGTGTGCCCTGATTTCTCTTATTTTATCGTGATGATCATTTCTCCCTAGGTAGGTGGGTGCCAACAGGATGTTTCCGCAATCGGAGGAGAAAACTGCTGATTAAAATTTCATGAAAAGATCCCGTCGCAACGAAAAACGCCTTTGTGTTAATGATTTCCACTCCAATTCACGTATCATGTCTGTGACACTATCTCCCTTATTTCGCGACAATGCAAAACGAGCTGCCCCTCTTTGTACTTTTTCGATGTCATCTGTCAGGCCCACCTGATGCAGATCCCACACCGCACAGCAATACTGCAGAATAGGGCGGACAACGGTAGTGTACGCAGTCTCTTTAGTAGATCTGTTACACCTTCTAAGTGTTCTGCCAATGAATCGCAGTCTTCGGTTTGCTCTACCCGCAACATTGTCTATGTGATCGATCCAGTTTAGATTATTTATAATTGTAAACCCTAAGTATTAAACTGAATTTACAGCCTTAAGATTTGTGGGACTTGTCGCGTAATCGAAATTTAGCTGATTTCTTTTAGTACTCATGTGAGTAACTTCACACTTTTCTTTATTCAGGGTCAATTGCCACTTTTCGCACCATGCAGATATCTTATCTAAATCATTTTGCGAGTCGTTTTGATCATATGATGACTTTACAATACGGTAAATGACAGCATCATCTGCAAAATATCTAAGACGGCTACTCATTTTGTCTCCTATGTCGTTGATATAGATCAGGAACAATAGAGGGCCTATAACACATCCTTGGGGAACGCCGGATATTACTCCTGTTTTACTCGATGACTTTCCGTCTACGTTTTCTATGTGGGACACATCGTATAAGCTGCAGATTATGTCATAATATCACCTCAGATCAGTTTAGCCTCTGTGTTCTATTATTTAGCATCTTACTCATATATTCAGTAATCTACCCTAACAGTCACATGATGTGTTATTATTCTTTAATCAGCTATTGCTCAAATTTCTTTTAACCGCCAAAAGTACCACTTCTGTAACACATGCAGATTGCATAGCGTATCCGTCATACGCCAATAAATAAATCAACTCATCGCACTCCAGCCAAAAGATGATTAACAGTTGCTAAGTTGCGCATGCATTGCTATTCATTCATAGTCACACTGCACCAGGATGCGATTCCGCCAGGGCGCCACTATGCCATTCATCTTCCACGTGCTGGCAGCTTTTCAGAGGAAACTTGGCAGGCGGGCTGGGGAGCATGAAATCGGAAGTCATCTGTCATCTGCTGCCTTCAGCCGACAAGCGGGCGAGGCGCCGAAATCAATTTCAGACTTACACACATCGTAGACTCGAGTTATTTATATCCATCCGTGTTTGTTCACTGAACCTGCAGAAGAAGGGGGGAGCACTGTTATCACGTTTTGAGGAAACGCCGAAGATTTCAGCTCTTTCGTGTGATAACTTTACCGTCTTCTGCCAGTCACATGGTGAATGCGAGTTACATTGTCCGAAATGAGCTGGTTAATGACTCTGCATATTAGAATACAAAATATCGACACATCTGTACAAATTTGTTATTGCCTTCAGCATTGCCGATGTTTCTAATATCTTTCGTAGTACATGTTGCGAAAATAATTTTCTAGATATAAATGTGAGTCCTGACTCTTATTGACGTTTAAAAAAACACCCAAGCGACATTGAGACAAATTATTTAATATAAGATACATGGGGCTGTAAATTTCGGGAATACCCGAAAACTGGAGAACAAATGTTAAACATGTGACGTCACCAGATTAGCATATTCACTAGCTCACGAGTCAACTCATTCTTGTCGGCAACAATTGCTAATTTTGCATATAAATCACGTAACGCGTATCATTCTATGATCATCTTCGGATGTTACGCACACGACTTCATCGTATATCAATTATAAGGACACGACAAATTCCTCCATATGGTGTCATAACGAAATTTTAATCGCCTTGCAACAAGACGGAAGTCTGGTTTCACTGCGTAGCTAGGTACGAATTTGGAATGTGTTTGTAACGTCATAAACTTAGAGTGGCTTACGAGTGGTGGCGGCAGATAAACATATGGTGTTCAACACATTGCTGAATTAATTTGCAGCTGTGAAGAGCACATTTACCGACAAATATTTTAAAGGTTATTGGAGAAATCAGCGATCAAAATACAATCTGTGAAATGAATTGTAAATATGTAGGTAGCAAGGAACGTTTATTAAAAGGTGATCCGTTTCGATCATCGCATAATCATCTTTCGACCTACAGCCATATTGTTGGCCAATGGCTGTGAGTAGAGGAGGAACCGCTGCATGACGACAGTCAACTGCTATCTTCATTCTGCTGTTCCTGCTCCACGCAGAGCCACTATCCGTCAATATGGCTGTAATTCTGGATATGATCAAGCGATAATCGAAAGCGATTACCTTTCAATAAACGTACTTTGTGATCTAGACTGTTATAATTTATTCTGAATATGCAGAAATTGCTTAGCGTTATTGGATCACTTCACCTTTTTCGAGTTTCATTTTTCGACATTAAGTTTTGTAACTTTCGCAGTGCTGATATCCTATAATTCGTATCAGTATTGGAACTGTTTGATGATATTTGGTGTCTCTAACCTAAGAGAAGTGTTGTAAGCCGTGTCGTGTGTTACAAGAATGAGCTACTATTTGAAAAGTTAAGTAAAGCCCTAACAAATTTACTATGCTGTATTATGTATTGTACACCTGTACACAAGTGAACGCATTCTGGCCACAAATAATTAATCAAGTAATCTCACACTCACACACACACACACACACACACACACACACACACACACACACCGTTACTTAATAAGGCGTAACGTTAATTGATAAACATAACTATGTATTCTTACATGAAATTAAAAGAGGTCCACTCTTTCTTGACTATCTAAAACCTCTAAATATCGGTATGAAGACAGAAGTAAAAAAATTTCTAAGAGCCATGGCCCGTTTTGTTGAGCATTTATTCTGGCAAACTATGTTACCAACTTCTTATCTTGTACATAAGATAGTTTGCCAAAACTGGTAATCAAAAGCTCTACAAAAGCGATCGTGGCTATCTGAAGTTTTTTATATCTTTCTTTAAATTAATCAAGACCACCCCAATATTTTTCTCTTACAGGGTACATGAGATTGGTGACGCCAGAAAGGAGGAAGGCGTGGTATGTACACTAGGGTTAAAATTACTGAAATAAATTAATGCTTACAGGATATTTGTTAATCAAGTGGAGCGTACTCCTGAATTTCATTAAACTTACAACACATCTGCGGGGTGAGTCACGTAAGATGTAACACTCATGTTATTTCGCGTTAGTTCCAGGTATCGAAACGATGTTCTCGGTAGTACATTAAGGAGCACGTACTTTGGTATGCTCTATAGAATCATAGCATTTGCGTCGATACTGAAGAAAGTATGATACATTTTTGATAGAATTATATCCCTTTCCGCCCTTGGTCTTAAATCTGTCGCGCCTCAAATACATAACTTTTCAGCATCACTCCACACTGCAAGGACTGTGCGGGCTCCAAACTTGCGTTTGGTAGCTCTTTTGTTTGAAAATGAGACCATCTGAAGGCAGTAGATGACTTCAGACTTCGACAAGAAGACAGAGCCATGCGTCCGCGAGATAAATACAGTGTATTTTCCTTCATTTCATTCATTTAAGGCAAAGCTATACTATTTTTGACTGAGAATGTTTCACTTAACGTACATAAGGTCTATAAACAGTGCACGAAGTACCAGTTGGACTTTATACATGTTTTTAATTGGTGCATCTCACGTGTTAATAATGCCAAGCTTCGACACTAACCTCACTTCACATGCAGACAGCACAGTAAATATTGACACTAAGATCTATGAACAAATAGTACTGCTTTGGTTTTTATATATAAATAAAATATCCTCTCGTCTTTTAGGGTTAAAAGATTAAGAAATAATGGAACTTATTTTGGAGGATTCCGATTTGAGTGACCTCTCCAGTGGCAATGACGACGATTTTGAGGCACGTTATGTTGCATCAAGAGCGACCAATATTTGTGCATGTACAAGAAAAAAAAACTGCTTTCTTTTACGCGATGTTAAAAATTAATGTGTGTGTGTGTGTGTGTGTGTGTGTGTGTGTTGTGTCACTTTTGTCACGCCATTGTATTCGAAGTCCTTGAAAGAAAAGTAAGTAAAGGCAGTTCTTAAACCACAAAATACTTCTTATTTGGATTGGTATGTAAGTAGAACGATCGTGCTAATGTAATTTTAAAAAAAAATTCTAACCTGAGCATTTTTTCAGTATTTTTATCTGATTTGTCGGGTCATATTGCATGGGAATTGGCATATTTCAGATAAAAGTTAGAGACATTTCCTCTCAGGGTGGAAACGGATATACCTTTTAACCGCATCCGAAGGCGCTTCAGTGAACAAGTGCAGTGGTACCACGCTTGTTAGTTCTGAGATTGAAGCTCTTGGCAAAAATATCGGAGAAATATTAAAAATTGAAAAGCAAGTCGGCTGAAAATGGTTTTTGTGTTCTAAAATCAGTCGCAACGTGTGACGCCGTTGTATCCTTTTCTTACATGTTTCCATTGCAAAGCTGGCAGGAACTGTGTTGCCAATCGACAGGTCATTTCTGCTTCCGCATTCCTTGCATGAAGATATTTGTACCAGTGAGTAGAAGCTCGATATGTTACTTTTATAAGTAAATATTCAAAAAATTCTGCCGAAGTAGTGACGTAAAACTGCTTGACAAGAGTGTAGTTGTTTTCACAAAAACCTGGAAACGTACGGGCATTTGAAACTCTTTTCCAAACGTAAGCTCTACCTGATGTGGCAGAAGATAGCATGCGTCGTAGTTGCATATTCAATAGCATAGCTGACTATGTAATTATGTCGTATGGAATTGAGGTTTTGCCGGCCGGAGTGGCCGTGCGGTTCTACGCGCTACATTCTGGAGCTGAGCGACCGCTACGGTCGCAGGTTCGAATCCTGCCACGGGCATGGATGTGTGTGATGTCCTTAGGTTAGTTAGGTTTAATTAGTTCTAAGTTCTAGGTGACTGATGACCTCAGAAGTTAAGTCGCATAGTGCTCAGAGCCATTTTGAAATGAGGTTTTATCTTAAGTAACTTAGGCCTGTCTTGCTGTGTATAACGACGGAGACTCGCATTAGAGCTGTATGTGGCAAGGTTTACATCTCAGTAGTTGACTATTGCCGCTATTCTTTCCAATTTTAGTGCATTTCTCGGACTCTTTTTCGAAAGGTTTCTACGTCAACTCTAAAAACCGCTATATCATTTTAATCGCCTTTTCAGAAGCTATTGAATGCCTTTATGGAAAGTATAAGGTTCGAGTAAAAACATCCATGCTTGTTTCAATATCTCGGTGGATACTAGCGTTCAGAGCATTATCCATATAAAACATTCGTGCCCTTCATCATATAATCAATTGTAGGAAACCACGTTTCGATATCTTGAACCATGCAGGAAACAAAAGGGGCTTGGCTCACCCTGCGCGTATGAATAAACTTTATTAATCATCATTATTCAGTGGGAATTAGGCTCACTCAGAGACGCAACATTGACACACATATGCTCACATGCAGGGATCATACATTCACAGAATAACAGAAGATATAATATTTGCGTTTTTCTCAAAGACGAGTCTCCAAAACTGGCTTGTAACTCAGAGCAGAAGAAAACAGGAACGAAGTCGTAATCCATATGCTTAAAGTGAATATTGACCACTGGATGGAGAGGTTCTGCCCCATGTGAATTCAACTAAGGGAAAGCAAAATTTTCAGTCACAAGAATCCCACAATGCTTCTAACAAAAACTTTAGAGTTGCAAAAATTACCCAACTCGAAAAATCTTAGTTAATTTCAATCCTAAACTGCCGTCTAAGTGCAGACATGAGCATCACATCTCACTCACCACAAACTATCTCAACTAAGGCTGGCTCATCATGTAGAAAATCCAACCGGCTTCGCCTCCGCACACATCCACGAGAAAAACACCGGACGGACCAGTGAAGAAGACGAATTTACCAGTGAGCCACAAACGTCATCCAATTAGAACACAGGAGAGGCGTTGCCTGTTTCTTAGTCATAAGTTTTTTTCCATTGGTTCAATGTCTAAAACTTGAACTAATGCGTCGCTCACGTGAAGGAGACAATCGCGAGGGTGTCCATTACGAAAACTCACGCAGATAACGACCCAGCTGAGTAGACCCCCAAGCCAGCTTTGAAAGCCAACCCTAGCTACCTTTCTGATGGTTCTGCTGCAAAGCAGAAGCAAGAAAGTCCACCTGAATTCACTAGACTACATTCGTTTGCAGTTATACCCACATTCATTCAGTTCATCTATATTCTATGCTGAGAACAGGTGGTCACAGTTACAGCTAGTCCTGAACATCAGATTTTACGATAATGAAAATAACACACTCGATGTCAGTTTCTGCTGTAATTTCCTTTGCGCGCTTTGTGGGTCTTTAGTGGATACAGAAGCGAGGAACAGAAGCGGTACGTGGACAGAAATTAAAAATATTAGTTTATTTAATATGAATTAGTATAATACATAACTTTGTTTGTGGTAGTTTCATTGTCAGTTGCTAACAGTATGTCTGTGGCTGATACAACGCTTTACAGTACAGTCAGTCATCAATACAGTGACTATTCCGTAGATGACGAACCCTGACCTCAGTAAAACTCCGTAAATGTTATGAAATGAGAAACAATCGAAAATGGGTCTATGTGCGTTGATGTTTCAACTCTAGTAGACAAGCCGCTATAGCTCCGGAGAGGGGATGCTTGTATATCACTGGCAGCTGCGTAAGCGTTCGTGGCAGCGCCCTCATGTAGTGGATAGTGACCGATTCCCAGCGTGAATAGGCTGAGGATGACGCGGTGTTCGGTCAGTGACGTTGGGTCTTCTAAGACCTGTACGGACGGAGTTTAACTTATTATTGTTGTCATTATTAAGCTCTATATTAGCTGTGCAATTTTTTCTACTATCGGTAAAATGCTTGTGTACAGCCTCCGAACTTGGTATCTTTTTATTTTAACATATTGTTAATAGCGTTGAGTTTTCAAAACGTCAAGGCTTAAATAAATAAAACCTGGTGGAACACTGAATTTCCTAAGTCTTCTTTGTAATAATGACTTCACTAGGAACAGGGTATTTCAATACGTCTCTGAGAAAAAGATATCGCTTTATAACAAAGGCAACGTACAGTCGCAGCCTTTGCAGCATATCAGATGATCACTTAGTGCACCGTCCTCTCATACCTGCTTGTCGTTGACAGACAGAAAACAAGCCCTGAATCAATATTTTACCACTTTTAAATTCTGTGTAACTCAGCACTAAATCGAAAGCGATCCTAAAAATCAATTTTTTTTTCTCTAAGATCTATTACTTATACTTCAAATAATTTCAATTTGTAGACTTAAGCACGCTTTGCAGCATTTACAAGAGTGCTTGTTTTTACGATTAATGTTTGTCTAGTAGTAAATTCTTCATTAGTTGCTTGTAAAATATCTGTACTACTTTACGGTAGCTTCGTTTTTGTATCCATGTATTTCTCTTACTATAGGGCTCATTGCTGAGCCCTACATCAGCACCAGATGCTGACAGATTTAGAGTTGGAACAGAATACGTTTTCATCTTGCGTTTCGAAGGAGTATTCAACATTTCACTTTGGAATCCACTTTCATAATCCGAGTCGGTAAAATGTACTGGGCAAGATCAAGCATTTTCAACGGATCGATTCCTCTCCTTGTTTTAAGGAAATATGTTGTTGTTGTTGTGGTCTTCAGTCCTGAGACTGGTTTAATGCAGCTCTCCATGCTACTCTATCCTGTGCAAGCTTCATCTCCCAGTACCTACTGCATCCTACATCCTTCTGAAACTGCTTAGTGTATTCATCTCTTGGTCTCCCCCTACGATTTTTACCCTCCACGCTGCCCTCCAATACTAAGTTGGTGATCCCTTGATGCCTCACAACATGTCCTACCAACCGATCCCTTCTTCTGGTCAAGTTGTGCCACAAACTTCTCTTCTCCCCAATCCTATTCAATACTTCCTCATTAGTTACGTGATCTACCCATCTAATCTTCAGCATTCTTCTGTAGCACCACATTTCGAAAGCTTCTATTCTCTTCTTGTCCAAACTATTTATCGTCCATGTTTCGCTTCCATACATGGCTACACTCCATACAAATACTTTCAGAAATGACTTCCTGACACTTAAATCTACACTCGATGTTAACAAATTTCTCTTCTTCAGAAACGCTTTCCTTGCCATTGCCAGTCTACATTTTATATCCTCTCTACTTCGACCATCATCAGTTATTTTGCTCCCCAAATAGCAAAACTCCTTTACTACTTTAAGTGTCTCATTTCCTAATCTAATACCCTCAACATACCCGACTTAATTCGACTACATTCCATTATACTCGTTTTGCTTTTGTTGATGTTCATCTTATATCCTCCTCTCAAAACACTATCCATTCCGTTCAACTGCTCTTCCAAGTCCTTTGTTGTCTCTGACAGAATTACAATGTCATCGGCGAACCTCAAAGTTTTTATTTCTTCTCCATGGATTTTAATACCTACTCCGAATTTTTCTTTTGTTTCCTTTACTGCTTGCTCAATATACAGATTGAATAACATCGGGGAGAGGCTACAACCCTGTCTTACTTCCTTCCCAACCGCTGCTCCCCTTTCATGCCCCTCGACTCTTATAACTGCCATCTGGTTTCTGTACAAATTGTAAATAGCCTTTCGCTCCCTGTATTTTACCCCTGCCACCTTTAGAATTTGAAAGAGAGTATTCCAGTCAACATTGTCAAAAGCTTTCTCTAAGTCTACAAATGCTAGAAACGTAGGTTTGCCTTTCCTTAATCTTTCTTCTAAGATAAGTCGTAAGGTCAGTATTGCCTCACGTGTTCCAGTATTTCTACGGAATCCAAACTGATCTTCCCCAAGGTCGGCTTCTACTAGTTTTTCCATTCGTCTGTAAAGAATTCGTGTTAGTATTTTGCAGCTGTGGCTTATTAAACTGATTGTTCGGTAATTTTCACATCTTTCAACACCTGCCCTCTTTGGGATTGGAATTATTATATTCTTCTTGAAGTCTGAGGGTATTTTGCCTGTTTCATACATCTTGCTCACCAGATGGTAGAGTTTTGACAGGACTGGCTCTCCCAAGGCCGTCAGTAGTTCCAATGGAATGTTGTCTACTCCGGGGGCCTTGTTTCGACTCAGGTCTTTCAGTGCTCTGTCAAACTCTTCACGCAGTATCGTATCTCCCATTTCATCTTCATCTACATCCTCTTCCATTTCCATAATATTGTCCTCAAGTACATCGCCCTTGTATAGACCCTCTGTATACTATTTCCACCTTTCTGCCTTCCCTTCTTTGCTTAGAGCTGGGTTTCCATCTGAGCTCTTGATGTTCATACAAGTGGTTCTCTTATCTCCAAAGGTCTCTTTAATTTTCCTGTAGGCAGTATCCATCTTACCCCTATTGAGATAAGCCTCTACATCCTTACATTTGTCCTCTAGTCATAACCAATAGATTGTGGTCAGAGTCCACATCTGCCCCTGGAACTGTCTTACAATTTAAAACCTGGTTCCTAAATCTCTGTCTTACCATTATATAATCTATCTGATACCTTTTAGTAGGAAATATATGAAACTTAATTCCTAAATTGGTTACTCGACTGCTGTGGGTAGCACAACTTGCGACTACTGTTTTTCACTGAACAACTTACTGAAATGGTTCAAATGGCTTTACGGACTATGGGACTTAAGAACCTAACTAACCTAAGGAAATCACACACATCCATGCCCGAGGCAGGATTCGAACCTGCGATCGTAGCGGTCGCGTGGTTCCGGACTGAAAACTACTTACTCTAAAAATTCCTCAGCACACGGATAGTTACGGCATAATTCTGAAATCTTCAGCCAATCATTAAAAAACTTTAGTTGCCGTAAACAACCTCGTTTTCGCCCGTAAACGCAATTACAACATAATACGTTTTAACAATTGCAGCATACGGGGTAGAGATGGGGGATCCGCTCTTGCAACTCTATGCATTAGTTCATCTTTCAAAGGAGTGAACAATCAGTGATTCAGAAAAAAGAATGGTAGCTCCAAACGTTTCCCACGGCAGAGAGAGAGAGAGAGAGAGAGAGAGAGAGAGAGAGAGAGAGAGAGACGGAGCATATCAGCAGCGCCTCTGCTGGTCAGAGCACAGTGCACGCCACACAACACAGCCAGCGCCGGCCTCTGCCCTGCTTCTACCTTGGCTGCCTGCATTGTGCAGTGCCCCATTGGATTTTGTGTTTCACATATGCCGTCCCGTCTCTGTGCGTCGTCTGCCGCCTGCAGTGTCTGGCGCAGTGTAACTTCGCATCGCACTCTGTCGGCGATCGTTTCAGTCGCACGTCCTGACCTCTGGGCAGTTGATGCGAGCAACAGGACAGAGAGCCACCTAGCGGGTAACATAGGAACTACTTGCAACAACCTGCTCGCAAGGGAACGAACGATTTGTCTCGGAGCGGGTGAGTTCACCGCTCCCCCCCGCCCATGGAACTCGACCGCTCAACGCTCACCCCACCGTCTCGACTCTAGCCAGAGCGTTGAGAAAAGCGACTCAGGTGTCACTCTGGTCTCTGTGGTCTCAGCTCACGCAGTAATACAGCTCGCGGCTCGACCTGCTCGACTCAGCGCCTCTGCATCGGAGTTCGTCTCTACTGGATATTGTTCTTCGTAGTAATACCGCTATGTATATTACATTATTATGTTATGTATAAATCAATTGTTTTTATTTTATTTTTCTTTGTTTAAACTGATTAGATTAGGTTCCTGACGACTCCTCTTACTATAGGATTTTTATTATGGACACGCTTTAATTACGAGCGAACCGATAAACGTATCGCAAAATGTGATACATCAATATTTTCCTTGTTTTATTCTGCGTAAGGCTATATGCAGCACTTTCGTTTTACAGTCAAATTTATATTTTTTTTTCTTATTCTGGTACGGATTTTGCGATTTTAGGCGTCTTCGGAAGGAAACGTTCACTTTAAAAATATATGGCTTGCGATGTATTTGTATGAGGTTAATGAAATTTTAATACATTATAGCCAAATATATTGTTAATGTAAATCTCAAGTTACAACATTTTCCGATCACCCAAAAAACCACGATAGTGCAAAATAAATCAATAATCCAAAACTTTGTCATATCGTGGAAATTTCTATAAACAATACAAAATTCTTACTCATTATCTGTGTTACTTCAAAATAGGATCAAATAAGATCAAAATACAGGTATAGTACTGGAATAAACCAAGTTTAAAGGGCAATGTGCCTTCCATTTATTTTCTATTGTAAATGAGTGGTGAGTCATGAAAAAGAGCTAATTCATTTCAGGGAGTGAACAGTTCTGATCCAATCTCTGAAAAGAACAGTTTTGCCCATCTCTAATACAGGGTACTGATTGGGTCTACTCTGATGTCAGCGGCGAATCTTGTCACTGCGCATACGCCTTGTGAACGCTGCTGTGTATTTTAGTATCTGTGGCCTTCTCAAAGAGAGCGGAGTAGCGGTCATAGATCCAGAGCAGTGTCTTGCACTTAGGGTGGGAAACTGCCCCTAAAGGCGGAGGAATCAGCAGTGATAAACGGCAAAACGATGCAGAAGGCAGTGGGAACCACAGCCTTAAAAACACATTATGCATATCCACAGGACATACGGCATGTAACTGGAAAAAATGTTATTGTGATCTCCATTGGCAAAAGATTTGGGTATATTCCCCATTCGGATTCCCGAGATGGATCTGCCAAGGGGAGGTGACCACGCGCAAACATAGAATAACCTACGAGTAAGGGCGTTGAATTTCTGAAGTTTTAACGTGGTAAGGAAGCAAGAAAATCTAAAAACGGAAATGGCAAGGCTCAATAAAGACATAGTTCTCATCAGGATCGACAGCAAACCAACTCCGACGACTACATATCAGGTATAAAAGCCCAAGTCGTCCCAAGTCGCAAGCAGAGGTTGAAGAGATAGAGAAAGTATGAGGATATTGAACGGGTAATTCAGTACGTGAAGGAAGATGGAAAATCTAATAGTCATCGGAGAATGGAGTTCGATAGCAGGGGAGGAAGTAGAAGAAACCATTACGCGAAAATATGAGCTACTTAGTAGGAAAGAGAGAAGAGAAAAACTAATCGAGAACAGCAATAAATATCAGTTAGTAATGGCAAACAACCCGTTTAAGAATCACACAAGGAAGAGCTATGCTTGGAAATGGCTTAAAGATACGGGATTATTTCAGTTAGATTGCATCAGGATCAGGCAGAGATTCCGAATTCGGATACTGGATTGTAAGGCGTACCCAGGAAGAGATATAGTCTCAGAGCACGATTTAGTAACGATGAAAAGTAGGCTGATATTTAAGAGACTTATCAGGTAGAATGAATGCGAAAAGAAATGGGATGCGGAAGTACTAAGTAATGAAGGACACGCTTCAAGTTCTCTGAGGCTATACATACTGAGATAGTGGATAGCTCAGTAGGCAGTTTAATTGAAGGATAATGGGCATTTCTATAAAGCGCAATAACAGAAGATGGAAAGAAACCCTTACATACAAGGAACACTACTGTGAAGAAACCGTCGATGACAGATGAAATACTTTAGCTGATCGATGATGGAAGGAAGTACCAAAATGTTCAGGGAAATATAGAAATACCATACAATTAGAGACGAAATAAACAGGAAGTACAGGGAAGGTAAGGTAGAATAGCTGCATCAAAAGTCAAGATATCGAAAGAGAAACGTTTGTCGGAAGGAGGGAATCAGCAAGTTAGAGAAGAGCAGAGAGGAAACATTGCACACCGATGAGTCTGCTGCAGCCACAGAGGGGTCGCTTCCTTCGGGCGCGCTATATCTTATTGTTGCCCTCAGTCGCCCGTTTATCATGGATGAGTGCAGAAGCAGCGGAAGCAGTCTCGTAGTCCGCACATGAGGCAGTGAGCTTCGTAGTCACCCTTGCTTCTGCGTCTCGTTGTACCACATTTCATCATAATACGTTATAGCTAAAATCATTAGAACCAAATAATAAAACACTCTTTTTCGTTCAAAATATGTTCCGGAGAGCACTTTTTGCTACTACATATTTCAATTTCCTCCATCACATCGTCAAATCTACCTTTAGTTCTGGTATGAAGCATTTCGATATTTCTGTCTATAGTCGTTGTAGGATGTTTATTTTTGACAATTTGTGTACCAAAAACTGTTTTCTTATCGGAATGTCTGTGCTCTTGAAAGCATATTTTAAACGGACCTCCCTCCTGACCTCACATCAGTGCAGCTCATTTTGTAGTCACCTGAATTCCAACATTTTCTCTTGTTTAACAGCAATATTATACCGGATACGTAACTTCAAAGTAAAATCTGTTTGGAAACCAAGTGTGAAATTGAATTGTATGGAACTTTGCCCTAGTTTTGTTTTATGGTGCTGTTATATGACATGGACATATACAGGGTGATCAAAAAATCGGTATAAACTTGGAAACTGAATAAATCACCGAATAATGTAGAGAGAGAGGTACAAATTGACACATGTTCGGAATGACTTGGGATTTTATTAGAACAAAAAAAATACAAAAGTTCAAAAAATGTCAGACAGATGGCGCTTCATCTGATCAGAATAGCAATAATTAACATAACAAAGTATGACAAAGCAAAGATGAAGTTCTTAACACGAAATACTCAATATGTACACCATCGATCCTCAACATTAGCTGTTATCGAGGAATAATGTTGTGAACAGCACTGTAAATCATGTCCGGAGTTATGGTGAGGCATTGGCGTCCGGTGTTGTATTTCAGCATCCTTAGAGATGTCGGTCGATCACGATACACTTGCGACTTCAGGTAACTCCAAAGCCAATAATCGCACGGACTGAGGTCTGGGGACCTGGGAGGCCAGTCATGACTGAAGTGGCTGCTGAGCACATGATCATCACCAAACGACGCGTGCAAGAGATCTTTCACGCGCCATGTGTCGGACATTGTGAACTTTGTTTTTTTTTGTCGTTCTAATAAAACCCCATGTCATTCCATCCATGTATGTAAATTTTTACCTCTCTATCTACATTAATCCGTGGTTTATTAAGTTTTCAAATTCATACTGACTTTTTGATCACCCTGTACTTAGCTTATGTCTTCGGTGTTGAAATCGTGACTGGTTCACCTACATGTCTTTCATATCTTTTATTGATTTTCCTATAAATGCTGGTAACATTGTTTTATAACCGTTTTCTACAGTAATCTGTTCCAGTTTACTGAGTTCTTCGTTCATTTCACTTTGTGGCTGTGGTAGGCATACTAAACGGTGAACCACACAATCGGCAAAAGCTCTGCTGAAACGTTGAGGATAAGATTAATTAGCATTTAATATCACGTCAGTGCAAATTCGTTTTCTATAAATGCCGAATACATGTATATTTTGTTTTCTGGTTACAAGTACGTCCAGAAAACATTTCTTATGTTCCCAAGTAGCACATCAATTATCAGGCTTGGTTTTACCTTCGTGTATAATGTTTTCAGTTACTGAAGTCTTTCACTACTATAAATTAACTGTTCAAAAAGATTTCGGGCTTGCAGTCGGTCGTCGTAAACTTCACTGCGCGATATTTCGTCTGGACAACTGCCAGCCATCTTCAGGTGAGCCGAACGAGGACTGACGAAGACGCAGAGGCAGACGCACGTGACGGAGGGTTCAACCCTTTGCTGGGGGCGAAGTCTTAGCGCCTGTGGGGCGCTTCTCCTTCTTGCATGGTGTGGTGGTGGGAAGATGACGCGATGGTTCTGGTATTTTACTTGGCTTTCGCGCTGTTTTTTTTTTTAAAAAAAAGATTATAGAATAGTCAGAGGAATAGCAGAAGAATCAGGAAAGCGAATGGCCCGATTGACTGGCCGGCTAGGTATTTAAAATGAAATCTTACAGGACAGTAGAAGGGACAGCAGGAATTTGAGGAAAGAGAACGGCCCATTGGCTAGCCGGTAGATTACAACTAAATGACAGAGTAAAGGAGAGGAGGAGGGACAGTAGGAGTTAATTGAAAACGAAAGGTCATTATCCTGGCCTCATCTTCGTGGCGGTATCAGTGATGTGGGTGGCAGACAATCTTGAGGCGGTTGAGTGGGGGGGAGGAGGGGGAAAGAGAATGAAGTCAGAGAGTGGCAGGAGAAGATGTGAAACAGGAAGGGCTTGTCTGGATTAGACCAATGTTGGGGGGAGGGGGGGCAGTAGGGTTGGTGTGAGGGCGGGTTGAGTGTCATGATGTAGTGGTGAAATGGGTCAATGATATAAGAGAGAACGAAAAGCTGGCGTGAGATGAGTGGCTAGTGAAGTGAATGGGGAGTAATGGGGGGGGGGGGGCGGAAGAGAAGGTCAGGCCAACGAGTGGTGGCCAGACGGTGGACACGGGTGCCCAGGGAAAGGATTAAGGGATTGGGAGAATGGCGGGTTTTTTGGTAAAAGGAAGTGGCAGGAGAGAGGGTGCGGGATTGAAGGAGTGGCACTTCGGCCAGGATGTGGAGTTCTTGGGTAGGGAAGTCGAATGGAAGGCGGAAGGCACGCCGGAGAGCCCGGTTATGGACAGTATGGAGTCGGCGGAGGAGGGCGGGGGCAGCATTGCCCCACACCACCGCCGCGTATTCAAGGATGGGGCGAACAAGGGAGGTGTACAATCTGACAGCAAGGAATGTAGGGAGTGAACCCGGTCATTTCATTTTATAAACCTAAGATCTAGACAATGAACAGTTAAAGTGAAAATTAAGATAGATTTTCCCCATTCTTGAACTTGTGAAGCCTTATGAAACTGTAGAATGTTTATCTTCTCGCAGGTGTTAGCTATGATAGAGAATATTAAAACGAAAGTTAATGACACCCATATGCATATGAATCATATCATTATCTCATTTAACATATGCTAATCGTACATTAACTGTAGAAATTTAGTCATTTGCAACCGCAAGTGCAAGTTCTAAGTGAAATACAGTGTTATCACGCCGGAAATGTCCGAATAGGATGGAAATCGGTAGATACAAAGTGCATGATCAGAAAAACCCATAATTACGTTTTAGAAAGCTGCGTTATTTTTTCTAGGCTGAGAGCTTCACAACCTGAGCAAGTCAATAACCGGTCGGTTCACATCCGGCGCTTATGCAGTCAGTTGCTTGGCTTGACAATGATTAACAGATTTGTTTTATGTCCTCCAGAGGGATATCGTGACAAATTATGTCCAACTGGCGCGTTATATCGTCAAAATTTCGTGCTGGAAGTAGGACCCTGCCCACAGTGCTCCAAATGTTCTATATTGGAACCTTGCTGGCCCAGGTTGCCTTGCCCCGAAGGGCAAAAAGCGGGGCGTAGAATGTCGTCAACGTACCATTGTGCTGTAAGGGTGCCACATATGACAGCCGAAGATGTCCTACTATGAAAACAATCAGCACCCCAGGCCACCATTCCGGGTACTGCGCGTGAAAATGAGGTTGGTGACCAACGGCTTTCCAGGAGGTCTCCAGACACGTTTTCGCTGGCCATCGGAGCTTAATTCGAAGACAGTTCAGCTGTTATCAATGATATTCCATGCATTGGAGCAGAGTAATTTCACATTGACAGATATGAGGTAGGCCAAAATTATGTCAAAGTAACGTAGTATCGCACTGGGAACTTTCAGACTTCGTTAAACAGCTATGATTTCACAGGTCTAGTCATTAGCGGAACAACCATATTACATAGGAAGATGTCAGCGGTATGAATTCAGTTTCATTTAAAAACGCATACAGCATTTAGACTTTTTCAAACCATTATATGATTTTGACAGGCAAATGCTTTTGTCAAGTAATGGGAAACAATGGGTAACTCCAAAGTTTAACTAAAGATTTAAAGAGCCTATACACAGGCTCAAAGATTTTAAGAAACAGTTAAGGACCAAAGCAAAAATATTTTAAATAAATAATGGTACACGAGCAGGGTGGTCACTATCACATATTCAACATCTATATAAATTTCGTCATCCGTAACTTTGTGCTATTTAATCGTTGGATATTGTTATGTCAAAACAGAGACTTTTAAATATGCCTTAAGAGTTCAAGATTTTTGGGTTTGGTGGTAAAACATGTGTCTGCAAATCGAAAGGTCGTGGGATCGAAACTTGAGAGTCCACGAGATATTTTAATCTGCCTTTAATCTAGCCTCGACCTCTCATCGTTGAGGAAAGTCGCAAGGTGTGGAGCGTGATTCGGATTCCACGATAAACTTTGTTTCCTGTTAGATAACTGGAGTAGATTAGGGGCACGCCTGTCTCCGATGTGAGCGTCATTAGAGGAATTAGAACCCTCCCTTTCAGACACACGAAACGATCATTACTACCGTAACACATTCTAGAAACAACCCTTCTAGAATAAACCCTAACAGTTTCCCAGAGCAAATCTCTGTAGATGCACAGGTCATAAGGGCAGAAACTGGGTACTAAAAGGGAAAAAAAAATAATACATCTAGTCAAACACACGGAGTCAAAACTGAAATCTACAGTGTAATTCACGAAGATATGCAAATTATTTAATATGTTATTCAACAAGTAAAACTAAAGAAATAAGTTCATATAAACATAGGTCCGCAAATGCTTAGTAACGGAGTTACGGCTAATAAAAGATTTTGCCTGAAATTTAGCAAATTCGCTAGTATGAAGCCATCGGAAAACGGTACTAGGTTAAAGTAAAGCACGATCTCCATTTATTTTGTTGTAACTGGTCTGGTGAATCTAATAAAACATGTCCCAGGCGTGTATCTGCAGCTGAATGCATTGAACTCGGTGGAGACATTTTCGAACATTTATTCTGAATGTATTGTGAGATTGTATGTACACTGTACAACGTCTGTAACACTGAGCTTTGTTCTTTTCGGTATAACATGAATTCACTTGTTCTGTGGTATTAATAAAAGCAGATTATCTGACACATTCATACAGTTTCAGTTAACGTTACTACCATCATTTTTACCAAATTACATTCTCTGTACCCTCTGTTGAAACATTCTTGCAATTGTCTACCAAAGTCTGGAATTTAAAAAAACAAATTGGGCCAAGTAGTTATTAAACTAAAAATTTTACGAAATTACGTCTTTGCCTCTCTGGATGTTCTGGAAAACTGCTGCAGATACACGCCTGGGACATGGTTTATTAGAATCACCAGATCAATAACAACAAAATAAATGGAAATCGTGCTTTACTTTAATCTTGTACAGTTTTGCGATAGCTTCATATTAGCGAAGTTGCTTAAGCTGAAGCCAAATCCTTTATTAGCCGTAACTCTGTAACTAAACATTTGCGGACCTATGTTTGTATAATTTTTTTCTTTTATTTTACTTGTAGAATAATGTATAAAATATTAGCATATTAGCATATGTTCGTGAATCACCCTGTAATAAATAAAAATGTAAATTTTAGTTTGTTCAAAATCTCCATCTCCGGTGGTTCTCGATAGACTGCTTCCAATTTTTGGCACAACTTTGCATTCTAATACAGGCGAGATGGAGATAGAAGAGGAGAAGAAGAGGGACAGAGGGAGGGAGACGAGCTGACGTACAGGGAGATGGGGAGGGGGAAGAAATGAACAAAGGAAAGAGGAGATGGTGTAAGTAGGCTGTTTAGGTTTTTATGTTGGCAACACCACGTAGTGCTCTGTATGAAAAGCACTGACTGTGCTGTGCGCAGTCTGTGGTTGGTTTGCATTGTTGGAATATTTGTAGTGTTGGGCGTTGGATGTGAACAGCGCATAGCGTTGCGCAGTTGGAGGTGAGCCGCCAGCAGTGGTGGATGTGGGGAGAGAGATGGCGGAGTTTTGAGAGCAGATGATCTGGACGTGTGTCCATCAGAAAGAGTAATTTGTAAGACTTGATGTCATCATCAGATATATTTATTATGACTTTGGAACATTATTAAGGTAAATACGATGTTTGTTCTCCATCAATATCTTTCATTTGCTGAGTATGCCTGTCAGTAGTTAGTGCCTTCAGCAGTTAGAATCTTTTATTTAGCTGGCAGTATTGCGCTCGCTGTTTTGCAGTAGTTCGAGTACAGAAGATTTTTGTGAGGTAAGTGATTCATGAAAGGTGTGGTGTCACCGCCAGACACCACACTTGCTAGGTGGTAGCCTTTAAATCGGCCGCGGTCCATTAGTATACAACGGACCCGCGTGTCGCCACTATCAGTGATTGCAGACCGAACGCCGCCACACGGCAGGTCTAGTCTAGAAAGACTCCCTAACACTCGCCCCAGTTGTACTGCCGACGTTGCTAGCGATGTTTCACTGTCTACATACTCTCTCATTTGCAGAGACGACAGTTTAGCATAGGCTTCAGGTACGTCATTTGCTACGACCTAGCAAGGCGCCATGTTCAGTTACTATAATTACTATCATGAAGAATGTATTCTGAACCGATAATATTGTGAATCATGCACCGTCAAGAGCGACGTTCATCTTCAATGGATTAAAGTTGAGTATCAAACTAATTATGTTCGCTTTCCGAATTCTCATTCCTTGTCATGTTCCAGACCTCACGTCAGCATAGTTCTTCCCTCCTCACGCCAGCCTGCGTGAGCTAAAACTTGTGCGTTTCGGCTTTCACTCGTAACCCGGTGTTGGATCTTCTGCTAACACAAAAAAAGGTATAGGTTATTGTTAGTCAGGGCCATTCTTTTGTAGGGATTATTGAAAGCCAGATTGCGTTGCGCTAAAACATTCTGTGTCAGTTTAGTGATGATCACAATAAGTACAGAGAGAAATGTTTGAGTACGTTCAGTTTTGCTCAGCTGTTTGAAAATCAAATAACGTAGAGTTTTCCAGCAATGTCATTTATAAGATTTTTCTAAGGGGATGTTTCAATGGGCAGACAAGGGAGAGAGAGGGAGATTAGGATGCATATCCAATTCCCATACATATTAGAAACGTGTGCTTTCTCGTTTCGTTCTTCTTCAATTAAGCAGACTGAGTCACAGCAACCTGTGACTTAGTGCCGCTGACTTATAAAAATAATAATAGGATACTCTGAGATGGATTCAAAACATGCAGGTTCTGTGACAACTGGTATGAATACACACAAAGCTAGAAAACAGAAGACTTGTCAGATTAGATTTACGTTAGTAACCATGTGGGAGGAGTGTCATCGAAAGACCTAAGACGTTACGAACATTCCTAAAGTTTGTAAACTGAAGAAGAGAAAGAACAAAAGGAAAAAAAGAGGATTGTGGTCAGACTAGTGTGATAGGCCATAAGAGTTTTTATAGCTGTGGTGTCTGTGTTGAGGGATAGCCAGTGAATTACTTAAAGGGGGTAGGACGTTAAACGGGCCGACTTGGAGCAGGAGAGGCACCACAGGAAATTTTAATTTCCACTGTCTATACTTTTACGAGTAAATTCATAAAACGTTTTCTGCATGACCAGGATGGATACAGGATTCACACTCGTAGCAGAGGAAGGACAAAAAAATAAAAAATAATTATTTTTACATGTGAAATTTCATCATTTTTTCACTCACTGTTGGCTGGATTTGTTGTTATAGGTACACTTTTCTTCATAAGTAAGAGAGAATGTTCGATGAATTTTGCACAGCATACAAACCATTCTTACAGGTGTCTGAAACTCTAGAATCTATTTAATTTATGAAAAAATGAATGAGTTGTGACGTTTTAAACTTAATGTTTAGAAAAAAATCTAATTTTGTAGTTAATTATCTCAATTTTTACCACAGTTTTTAATAGATTTGGAAAATTCTAGAGTTTCATATACTTGTAAGTATGGTTTGTATGCTGTGCAAAATTCATCATAGAATCTCTCTTACTTGTGAAGAAAAATGTACCTGTAGCAACAAATGCAGCGAAAAGTAAGTGAAAAAATGATGAAGTTTAATATCTAAAAAAAAATTATTTGGTTATGTTTTTGCACTTCCACTGTTGTGATGGTGAATCCTGAATCCTTCCTGGTCATGCTGACAATGTTTTACGAATTTATTTGTAAAAGTATAGACAGTAGAAAATAAAATGTCCTGTGGTGCCTCTCCTGTTCCTGGTCGGCCCGTTTGACGCCCTACTCCCCTTAAAATGTTGAAATAAATACTTCTTACTTATTGGTTTGTTTGTTGTGTATATCAGTTATCGGAAGATATCTCCCTGGGCGACCGTTGCAGCTAAGCGATAGGACTAACGGTATAAGAGGAGGAGTGGTGGTGGGTGGAAGTTTAGGGCGTAGCCACGTATCAAGAGCGGTGTCTTTAGAAATGCGGTAAGCTGGCGGAGCGCGAGATGCCGTTGGCGGCGTGGCCAGCAGGTGTGTGTGTGTGTGTGTGTGTGTGTGTGTGTGTGTGTGTGTGTGTGGAGCGTGGCGCGCTGGGACGTGCGTGCCACGCCGCGCCTGCCCGCTGCCTGGCCCTGTAATTATCGCAGTCAGATCGATCGCGCCGCTGGGGACCACAATAATTGCCCGATAGCGTTCCGGCCAGACGTCGGCGCGTGCCTCCGTAAATTATGGACCCCGGCGCCACACCGGCGCCCCGGAGCTCGCATGCCTGCCTGCCTGCCAGCGGCAACTGTTGCTCGTGCCTTCTGTTCAGCGTGGCGACACACTGCCCCTGCCGAACGCGCAACACTCACAACTCCGAGCAGAATATTTCCAGATTGCCGGCTGTCACTGATATAAGCCCACCACTCTACTTGCTCGGCCACTGACTGGTGACTACTCTTACAGGTTTCTATGTTTGTACTAAAGACGGACGTCTAAACTGAGAATCTGTTAGGTGATCGATTCAGCTCTTAGAGAGAGAAAGGCGACAGACAGTTCTGACGTAGCTCTTGATACGAAAAAGAAAAACAGAGGCATGGTTACAGGATTTCGTGACCTAGAGAAGATGTTCAGCAGTGTAAAATGGTGCAACAAGTTCGAAATTTGTACAAAAATTAGTGTCCCTTCCACCACCCATTGCCTATTTTCCTACTTACCTCCCTCCTATCTTGTCAGTTTCAACAATACACTACTAGCTCCTGATCTGCCCCTTACCTGCCCTAAGTGTGTTCGAACCCCTACTCCCCTATCTGCATCTATCCCGTCCATCCTAAAGCAGTTAGAAAGTTTGTTATTTATGATGAGCTTTTGTTTGTTTTGACGCTGCTTGTCTGTAGTCTCAGTATGTTGACAGGTGCTGGCTTAATTTTAAAAATCGTTAAAATAGGTAGAAGTCTTCGTTTATAATGATAACATTTACATTTCTCTCTCTCGGCCAAATATTGGGACACTGTGCCTTGTATGCCGTACGTTCTTCGTATATGTACAGCAAGAGGTTCTATTAATAGCTGATCCCACTCTCTCGTAGTATACTAATTGAAGTATTTATTTTTATTTAATTTGAGTTATTTAGATGAGTTATTATGTCAATTTTTGTTTAAAATTTATAAGTTTAGTGGAGCCTTCAGCCTAATTGAAAATAAGGCCTTCTGCCGTGTGTTTATTTAAATTATTTTTACCTGCAGTCTTAAATCATGGGCCTTCAGCTGTCTTTAAATTAAACTTATTTGCTTTTCAAGTGTTAGATTTGTTGGGCCTCCAGCCAAGTTATAGAAGTCACTTACGTGAGGCCTCCAGCCTTCTAAATGTTCTGTTTTGAGTTTGAATTGTAAGTTAATGGCTTTCAGCCGTTTTTAAATTTAAGTGGTTGTACCCTTAATGCATAAGGTATTCAGCCGATAAATAAGTTCAAATATTTTTGCTGTATTCTTTGGATAACTAAATAAAGTTACATGTGTGAGTGTGACTGACAGCTCCCTTTTTTGCCCTTTTCCACAATTCCAGCTACCTGTTTTGTCCTACGGGCAGTTTCATTAAGCAAAATGTGGATAGAGAATGGTTTGATATTCTGTAAAGGGACCGCTCATTTAAGAACAGGTTATCTGCAATGAGTTCACCTTGCTGCAAGCGTTAATTTAGTAACTACTGTAGTATTAAGATTTTGGAGTGCTCAACAATCTCTTCGTGTTGGTAACCAGCGAAAATTTAGTCCCCCCCCCCCCCCCGAGTTTAGCTTACATATATCTCAAGAGGTATCTAAAAGAGTAAATTTTACGTAATTTAAAAAAAGTGACTTAATTGAGGACGGTGTATGACAATGTTGGGAAAGACAATTTTGAGAATGTGTAATAGCTGGGGTTAATTTCGAATTGTTTCTGTGTTATCAGGTTTCGTTTTAACTGCAAAGATACACTCTTACATATTTACGAAACATATCACTAACCTTATCCTCACTGGTTAAATGAAAAATGTGTTTGATAACAAGTTACACTGTCACGCCTTGCACCATTGCGTGAACAATGATCAGTATTTTTGAAAGAAGACATAAAACCCGTTTGCTGCAGCATCTTAATTAACAAGGTAAAATTACGAACTGTTGTTCAGTGATTTACTTCAGTTTATCATTTTCGCAGTGCAGACGGAGCAAAGCCGAGTAATCAGCTGGAAAAGCAACGGTCTATTTTAGGACTTAAAGGAAGGTCTGAGAAAATATTACAAATAATTTTCATTTACCAAAATTTCATTTAAATTCACCAGCAAGGTACAATTTTCGTTGCGTCACAGTTACCCATCCTGTGTGACTGTTTCATGACAAAATCAGTCTATTACTGATAACCATTCTTTTTTTTCAGTTTCATTTCAAAATTGTCAGATGTAATTTAGATTAAATGGTAGCACATATATGGCAAGTAGTTCGCACAATTATATTCGCGTTTAAAAATACGGTGCAAAAGGTGATCCAGATCGGGATGTAATTGGAATTTAAAAGTGCTCGCCTTCATATTGCTACTGAGAGTTTTTGGGACGTATATAGCTTCCAGTTACTAAAAGTGAAAGAACACTGTAAATGCCGGTATGACTTAATCGTTTATACAAGGAATTAACCACTTGCCGAACAGACACTTAAACAAATTTGGCATGCAGTAATTCCTCAGAAACATAATGATTGCTAAATACTATATTTATGACGGGTTTCAAGCAGTCAGCAGATAACTGTAGCCAAAATTAACACAAATAAAAGCTTATATGTAAATACTACAAGAGCAAATTCACATCTGGAACGTAAGTATACATTGAGTATAAGTATTTACAATAAACTTAGGAACGCTCATACGAGCGAGCAATACAAGAAAAATTTACACTAATCGATGCAACTGCCATTAATCGCATTTTCAGAAGAATTTGCTTTGACACGTTACACAGCAGACTGGAGCAACAGACTCGAGAACCATATTCTTCAGCTTGGCTCAAGACGGCATTGATCTCCAAGACCGAAACATACCAGGACACAGCACGTACAACACACTAAGCATCATATTATCCGTGAAGAATTGTAATAACATAGACTACGTTATGTGGCTCTTCCTCCTTTTTGTAGTTTTTCGCGGGTGATAAATTTTAGTTTACTAAGTTGGCGGTTGACGATGTCTTCGGTCTCCAGGGTCGTGTTCAGTTTGTTTTTATTTAAAGCTGGGAGGACGAGTCACAAACTTCATTAAAATCTCTTGAAACAGTAATAGCGGACCTAACGTAGCTTGACAGCGTCGTTAATTGTTTATTCACAGGTCCTCTTATTGAGCAAGCTCAGTGTAATTCGGTGAACAAACACTATTTTTTTCATTATAATTAATTAAAAGCACTCAGAATTGAAAATTAATGTATTCGCACCTTATATTCGTCGTAATTAAGTTTCCATGTCATACTATATGCTGAAAGTCAGAGAGGTTGCTGCAATGTAGTCGGTGAAATTCTTCAAGTAAATGACAGTCAGCCGATCGTTCTGTGCTGCGATCTTAAGTTAACTGTTTCATGAAAATTTTTTACTACCGTTGAATTGAGACTGACTTCAAAATTATAGTAAGTGTATTCTAGTATTTTTAAACTAATCAGCCTCAGTTGTAAAATCTCAACACTTCAATAATTTAAAATATTAATAATGAAGCTGAACCAGAGTTTACTTTTTTTCTGTTTTATTTGTAACTCGCACGAAACGATACTTTCATAAATAAGACTGTTCACCAACAAACATAAATATAACCGGGATTCTAACTGAGATAGAGTTAACAGAAGTTATACACTAAAAACAAAACAGTGAACAATGTAACACCTACTTAATATTCTGAATCCTTTAGCTTCCTTGAAAAATCTAAATTATTTTAATACATTAATAAACTTATAAATTCCATACAAAAATTGACATAATAACTCATCTAAATAACTCAAATTAAATAAAAATAAATACTTCAAGTAGTATACTACGAAAGAGTCGTTTCAGCTATTAATAAAATCTCTCACTGGACATATATGAAAAACATACGGCATACAATGCACAGTGTCCCAATATTTCGCTGAGATACAGCAGTGTAAATGTTGTCATTATAAACGAACTCGTATACATATTTCAACGATATTTCAAATTAAAGAAGCAGCTGTCAGCATACTGAGACTACAGACAATCAACGTCAAAACAAACGAAAGCTCATTATAAATAACAAACTTTCTAACTGTTTTAGGATGGACGGGATAGATACAGATAGGGGAGTGGGGGGTATAACACACTTAGGGCAGGTAAGGGGCAGATGAGGCACTAGTAGGGTATTGATGAAACTGACAAGATATGTTGAGGGTTAGTAAGAAAATAGGCAAGTCTGATACTTTAAATTAAAAAACGGCTGAAGGTCGATTACTTTAAACAACTAAAATAATTATCAGGAGGTAGGAGGCACAAAGCTTTATCTTTAAACAATATTTTACACAGGGTGAAGGGCCAAACCATCTAAGATTTTGTAAGTAAGGAATTTAAATTTTAAAGCGGCTGATGACCCATTGTTGAAAAACATGACTACAATAAATTTTCAAAAGGCAGAAGGCACAAAGCTTTATCAACAAATATATATATATATATATAATGAGGCCCAAACAATGCATGACTTGACAAGTAAGGAACTTTCAATTTTAAAACGGCTAAAGGCCCATAATTAGAGACCCAACTAAAAGCATACAAGTTCAAACCATCGGCTATAAGCTTTGTGATAACTTCACATGTGGCAAATTCATTTTGGTGTGAGTGTGTGTGTGTGTGTGTGTGTGTGTGTGTGTGTGTGTGTGTGTGTGTGTGTGAGTGTGTGTGTGTGAGTGTGAGTGGTGCTTTGCACAATAAGGTGGTGTACAAGTGACATAAGTGCTGAATATATTTTGGAATATTTGAAAAATACAATCCTGCAACTTCGCAACAAAATCACGCGGAATTTTCGACGTAAGTTGGAGGTTAGTTATGTTCACATAGTGCGCTTCTAACACCGTTTTCTACCATAGGGCACAAAAACAGCAAGAATATTTCGCCACAGTGGAGGAATAAAAATTGAAAACTGACGATTATGTAAAGTGTAGCTTGCAAATCATGTGAACAGTCACCTGATGATGAACTTGCCGGTTCGAAACCGGTTACGGCGCTATTTACCTAAATAAAAAGCAGTATTAATAGTGGCTGTTTGCTGTCATCTTCTTTGTAAGAATTAACCTACATTAAACAGAATCTGGATTCTTCCGGAAACAATATCTGATGTGATTCCTGTCCCCAGTGACGTCGTTCGACATATCTACGTCTAGCATGCCGTGTAGCACGTTTCTGCATATTAATCAAAGGTCAGCGAAGAAGTGGACGACGTGCACATAACGCACGTCGTAATAAGCAGCGACCGACAGACACTTCTGGTAGTGTACGAATGTGTTATGCTGTTCCACTGTTGCCACAGAGCCGTAGAGGACACAGATCTGAATGCCATTCGGATGAGGTATCGATCTTATCAATGGGTGGTCTGCGTAGTGCCACCTGAGCCATCTCGTCGTGTTCCGTGGCCTTCCGTGAACCATTCTGCATGCACGAGCTGCACTGCCGGAACACTTTGTCCGACACGAGCAGCTGTTTTCCGGGTGGATGCATCACATTCTCTCATGCCAAAATGCACCCTCTTTGGAACTCCTGTTTTGACGGTACGGTTCGCGCATACGTCTGGGAGACGTCCTGCACATCTGCTCAAGCCATACTGGTCCACTACATTCTGTTTATGGCGACAACGAGGGTTGTATGCACATTTTTCTGGAACGCGGTGGACCTAGAACCCGGGGATGCTAATCACTTATCCAGAACATGCTGATGTGCATGTCCTGTGAATATGAGCGTCCTGTCTGTAGTTGTTCAAGATGTTCAGTTTTTTCTGAACATGAGTGTGTATAAAAGAAAGAAAAGAAAATTGAGGCTCTATTAAACGTCTGTTAGCTTAGCTTTAGAAAAGCAAGGCTGAAGAAAAATTGCGACACATTCACAGGATTTGTCGATCTGGAAAATCCGTTCTACAACGCGAAATTCTGTAAGATGTTCGATATACTGAGAATAATAAGGCTAATCTGAAGGGATGACGGATAATATGAAGTATGTACAAAAGCCAAGAGGGAGCAATAAGAGTGGTAGACGAAGAACAAAGAGCTCAGATTTAAAATGATGCAAGAGAGATATGTGGCCTTTCGCCCGTACTGTTCAATGCATACTTCTAAAAAGCAATGATGATGGAAATAAAACAAAGGTTCAAGCGTGGGATTAAAATCACAATGAAAGGCAATTCGCTGCCAATATTGTTTTCTTCAGTGAAGGTGAAGAAGAATTAGAGGATGTGTTGACTGCAACGAGTACAGAATATGGACTGAGTGTAAACCGAAGAAAGCCGAAGGTAATGAGAAGTAGCAGAAATGAGAACAGCGAGAAATTTAACACGAGTATTTGGGGATCACGAAAAAGACGGAGTTAAGGAATTCAGCTACCTAGGCAGCAAAATAACCTCTGTCGGACGGAGCAAGGAGGACATTAAAACAGTGTGATATAGGTCAAAAGGGCGTTTCTAGCCAAGAGACGTTTACTAGTATCAAACATTAGCCTTAAACTAAAGATAAAAAATTTTCGAATTTACGTTTGAAACGCAACATTCTATCATAGTGAAACATGAAGTGTGGGGAAATAGGAATAGAAGACACTCGAAGCATTTGATATGTGGTGCTACAGAAGAATGTCGAATATTAAGTGGACTGGTAACGTAAGGCAATAGGAGGTTCTCCGCAGAGTCCTCTAGAAAAGGGAGACACGGAAAACAATGACAAGAAGGAGTGTAAGGATGTCCAGTAAATAATTGAAAACATACGTTGCAAGTGCCACTCTGAGTCGGCAGCCACATCAAACCACAACGACAATTGACTAAAAAATAAATACAACAACAACAACAACAACAACAACAACAACAACTTGTAGCTGGTATCAAGTATGATTCCTTTCCTATTTATGCAACAGGAAATTCTACAGTAAATAGCGCGCAATAAACATGAGCATTGTTACCGTCATCACACAAGTCCAAAATTTTTTATCACTCCTGAAGTTTATCATTGAACTCACAATTCCTTTTGCCTAGTCCTTAACGACTTAACGATGAGAGATGAAATGATCGATAATGTGTAGAAGAGTTACTTCACACACGAAAACAACAGTAATTTGTGCATTGCAATTCGGAATAACACAGGCACTGCAATTATCGTATTTATCCACCGACACCAGGCAAGCGACTTTGCATCTAATAGCTCCCCTGTAAGGGAATATGAAATATGGATGAACGAGTACAGGTTCTTGATATATGGTAGACTACATATGGAAGTTTGGGTGTGGCTGTAAGTATCGCGCTCGGATAGCTTAATGACAAGGCGGCCGCTCGCGATGAGCGAGAAATCCGGATTCGAGTCGCGATCCGTTACAAATTTTCAGTGTCGTAATTCTATTATAAAACTGATAGTTGTCCGTATTCGCAACTACCAATGCATTTTATGTGTTTCAGCTTGCATTTGAGAATACCTGTAAAGTCGAAATCATGATTGTGAGACGTAATAATTCATAGTTTACAGTATAATGGCGGAATTTCTTTCGGAACGGTTGCGTATGAAGAGGGAACGCCCCGAGACCGCGGTTATACTTGCCAACTCGAGTACCTGCGCTCCTTTCTGAGCGAGTCGAGTCCACTCGTACCCGACAACAGAGTCAGGTGACGATAGGGCTGCGGCGGAAACTCACGAGTCTATGGAGCGCATGGAGGCGTCGAGTTCGGAGATGACGTCGCAGAACTCGTAGCGAATTTAAAGGGAGTATATGGAGCTTATCTCTCATCAATAGCAAGTAGGAAGCAACTGTGGACATGGGGTGGGCACACCAAACCCCAGTGCTTGTCACCTTTCTCGACCGTAATGTCACTACATCTCTTTCGAGCAGCGCTGAAATTGCCCAAGTCGTCCTAGTCGTTACATCAAGAAAAAGTGGCAGGACTTGTAACCGGATACTTCGAGTGGCGGAAACACTGAACGCTTAGCTACAGTGACAGACTGAGCAGTAGATGATCACCAGCTAAAATCTACCCGAAATTGCGAAGTTAATGAGTAAGGTTATAACCGGAAAGTTCGGAGCATCTTACAAAGGTAACACTATTCCCAGTTGCTTTTCAGGCTGAACGATCATTAGTTTCACTTCTGAAGATCACTAAATACACCTTGCGTTATTCTGAGCAATTAGTTCAGGAGCCCACTCGAATCGTAAATGGTAGTGAAAATACTTTTGAGCAGTAGCGGATACTGCAGTTAATGACCACAACGTCGCTGTAGCCAGACCGATTCCGTAACATCTAAACCCACCAAAAATAAACTCAAAATACATATGTTTAAAACAGCAGATGAAAATTCACTTTACGCTTTCATAAATCAGTCTCCACTCCTTTCAATCAGACTATGTAAGCGTAGATCAAATGTGGTATAAATTCAAAGAAACAGTATCGACAGCAACTGAGAGATTTATACCAAATACATTAATAAGAGATGGTACTGATCCAACATGGTAGAGAACAGGTGAGAAGTCCTGAGCAATGAGAAAAGCATGTCAAATTTAAAATAACACAAAATCCCCAAGAAGGGTGAAGTTCTATAGAAGCTCGAAATTTGACGCGAACTTCACTACGAGATGCTTTTAATAGTGTCCACAGCGAGACTGTCTCGAAATCTGGTAGAAAGCCCAACCAGATATTGATTGTATGTGAAATACGCTAGTGACAAGACGCTATCAATACCTTCACTGCGCAATAGTAATGGTGATGTTAATGTGACGGTGCCATTAAAGCAGAGTTACTAAACACAGTTTTCCTTCACCAAACAAGACGAAGTAAATATTCCAGGGTTCGAATAAAGAACAACTGCCAACGTGAGTAACTTAGAAGTAGGTACTATTGGTTTTTTTTTTTTTGTGGTTTTAGGGCGCACAACTTCAATGGTCATTAGCGCCCTGACTACTCTAAGAATGCACCACGAGGCACAAGTTGACAACAACAACTAAAAGGGGAAAACACGATAAAGGAGTCTGACAGGCATAGGATTAAAAAACAACATCATCAAATGTCCTTAGCGAGGTTCGTCAAACTGATAAAACAAAGAACACGAGCAGCTGCTCGTGGGTCATCCGCTAAAATTGCATCGAAAGTATTAGGCAGTTTAAGATCGAGGCGCAGTTGGTTAAGATCTGGACAGGACATTAAAATGTGTCTAACCGTCAGCAAGTGCCCACATGGGCAGAACGGCGCAGGCGCAGCCGTCAGCAGATGGCGATGGCTGAACCGGCAGTGTCCAATTCGTAACCTTGCTAAAACGACCTCCTCCCGCCGAGAAGGGCGTGAGGAGGACGTCCAAGCCACGGGAAGAGGTTTTAAGGCCCGAAGCTTGTTGTCGGTAAGTGCAGCCCAATCGGCATGCCACAGCGACACAACGCGCCGATAAATGACCCTGCTAAAATCGGACGAAGGGACACAACAAGAAGCTGTCCGAGGCTGGAGGACCGCAGCCTTGGCCGCGGCATCTGCAGCTTCGTTCCCAGGGATACCGACATGGCCAGGAACCCACATAAAGCTAACCGGCGGACCGACGTCCGCCAGCCGCTGAAGAGAGCGTTGGATCCGGTGTACGAAAGGGTGAATCGGGTACGGATCACTGAGGCTCTGGATGGCGCTCAGGGAATCTGAGCAGATTACATAAGCAGAATGTCGGTGGCGGCAGATGTAAAGAACAGCCTGGTAGAGGGCAAAGAGCTCAGCTGTGAAGTCCGAACAATGGTCAGGGAGCCGGTATTTGAAACTTTGTGCCCTGACAATGAAGGAACACCCGACCCCGTCATTGGTCTTAGAGCCATCTGTATAAATGAAAGTCATGTTGATGAACTTCGAACGAAGTTCCAAAAAACGGGAGTGGTAGACCGAACCGGGGGTGACCTCTTTTGGGAGCGAGCTGAGGTCAAGGTGAACGCGGACCTGAGCCTGGAGCCAAGGTGGCGTGCGGCTCTCGCCCACTCGAAAGGTTGCAGGGAGTGAAAAATTAAGGTGTTGAAGGAGGCGACGAAAGCGTACTCCAGGGGGTAGCAGGGCAGAGACATACAACCCGTATTGACGGTCGAGAGAGTCGTCAAAAAAGGAACGATAAGACGGGTGGTCAGGCATTGCCAGTAGCCGACAGGTATACCGACAAAGCAGTATATCGCGCCGGTAGGTGAGTGGCAATTCGCCAGCGTCAGCATGAAGACTCTCTACGGGACTAGTATAAAACGCTCCGATCGCAAGTCGTAAACCCTGATGTTGTATGGAGTTGAGGCGGCGTAAGATGGATGGCCGTGCAGAGGAGTATACGAAGCTCCCATAATCCAGCTTGGAGCGGACGATCGACCGATATAGACGAAGTAGGACGGTTCGATCCGCTCCCCACGACATACCACTGAGAACACGGAGGACATTTAAAGAACGGGTACAACGTGCGGCCAAATATGACACTTGTGGAGACCAGCTAAGTTTCCTGTCAAAGGTAAGGCCTAAAAATTTGGTGGTCTCCACGATTGGGAGAGCAACGGGACCAAGTCGTAAGGACGGTGGGAGAAACTCTTTGTAGCGCCAGAAGTTAATACAGACCGTCTTCTCGGCAGAAAAACGGAAGCCATTGGCGACACTCCAGGAGTAAAGACGGTCAAGAGAACGCTGAAGACAGCGCTCCAGGACACGTGTACGCTGCGCGCTGCAATAGATGGTAAAATCGTCCACAAAAAGGGAGCCTGATACATCAGCTGGGAGGCAATCCATTATTGGATTGATCGCGATGGCGAACAGAGCGACGCTCAAAACTGAGCCCTGTGGCACCCCATTCTCCTGGCGAAAGGTGTCGGACAGGACAGAACCCACACGTACCCTGAACTGTCGATCCATTAAAAAGGAACGAATAAAAAGAGGGAGGCGACCGCGAAGGCCCCATGTATGCATGGTGCGGAGAATGCCCGCCCTCCAACAGGTGTCGTAAGCCTTCTCCAAATCAAAGAACACAGCCGCGGTCGGGCGCTTCCGCAAGAAGTTATTCATAATGAAGGTCGACAAGGTAACCAGATGGTCAACAGCAGAGCGGCGCCTACGAAATCCACATTGGACATTGGTAAGTAGGCGTCGAGACTCGAGCAGCCAAACCAATCGAGAGTTAACCATTCGCTCCATCACTTTACAGACACAGCTGGTAAGTGAGATAGGTCGATAACTGGAAGGCAAGTGCTTGTCCTTCCCTGGCTTAGGAATCGGGACAACAATAGACTCGCGCCAGCATGTGGGAACATGTCCCTCAATCCAGATGCGATTGTATGTACTAAGAAGAAAACCTTTACCCGCAGGAGAAAGGTTCTTCAGCATCTGAATATGAATAGAATCAGGCCCTGGAGCGGAGGACCGTGATCGGCCAAGTGCGGTTTCGAGTTCCCGCATGGTGAATGGGGCATTATAACTTTCACAATTCGAGGAGCAAAAGTCAGGTGGCCTAGCCTCCTCTGCCTGTTTGCGGGGGAGGAAGGCAGGGTGGTAATGAGCGGAGCTCGAAACCTCGGCGAAAAAGCGGCCGAAGGCATTGGAGACAGCCTCAGGGGCCACAAGGACTTCATTCGCGTCCTTCAAGCCAGAAACTGGGGAGTGGACCTTAGTGCCAGATAGCCGGCGCAGGCTACCCCAGACAACAGAAGAAGGAGTAAAACTGTTGAAGGTGCTTGTGAAAGCAGCCCAGCTGGCTTTCTTGCTTTCTTTAATAATACGACGACACTGAGCACGTAAACGTTTATAATTAATACAATTCGCCACTGTAGGGTGGCGTTTAAAGGTGCGTAAAGCCCGTCGACGAGCACGTAAAGCGTCTCTACATGCTGCGGTCCACCAGGGGACCGGTACGCGACGTGGAGAAGAAGTAGGGTGAGGGATGGAATATTCAGCAGCAGCGAGAATGACTTCCGTGAGGTGTGCGACCTGACGATCGCAGCTTGTGAAGGTTTGATCCTGAAAGGTCGCCCTGGAAGAAAAGAGCCCCCAGTCTGCCTTGGAGATGGTCCAACTAGAGGAGCACGGAGAGGGAGTATGCTGCAGGAGATGGATAACACACGGGAAGTGGTCGCTCGAATATGTATCAGCAAGTGCATACCACTCAAACCGGCGTGCAAGTTGGGGAGTACATATAGAGAGGTCTAAATGGGAATAGGTATGAGATGTGTCCGAAAGAAAAGTAGGGGCGCCAGTATTGAGGCAGACAAGATTGAGCTGGTTGAAAAGGTCTGCGAACAAGGAGCCCCTCGGGCAGGAGGCTGGAGAACCCCAAAGGGGATGGTGGGCATTGAAGTCTCCAGTTAACAAAAACGGTGCAGGTAGCTGAGCAATAAGTTGCATCATGTCTGCCCTGGTAACGGCAGACGACGATGGAGTGTAAACGGTACAAAAGGAAAACGTAAAAGTGGGGAGAGTAATGCGGATGGCAACTGCCTGCAGGCCGGTGTGCAACGTGATGGGATCGTAGTAAATATCATCCCGGACCAGCAACATAACCCCTCCATGAGCTGGGATACCTACCACAGGGGGTAGGTCAAAACGCACAGAGGTTTAGTGTGCCAAGGCAATGTGATCGCATGGGCGTAGCTTCGTTTCCTGGAGGGCTACGACGAGCGGACGATGCAAGCGGAGCAGCAACTTCAAGTCCTCTCGGTTGGAGCGAATGCTGCGAATATTCCAGTGAATAAGTGCCATCGTAAGAAAAGGAAGAGGAGAGAAGGGGTCACCTCGAAGGCCGCTTAGGGCCTGGCTTCGAGCGAGCACTGCCGCCGCTATCAGTAGGCGGACAGTCATCGTCCATGGGGTCAATAGGGTCATCGGCCATCTCGGGAGGATGGCCGGGAGGGGGAGCTTCCTCCGCCGGTGAACGGCCAGATATACGGCTACCGGCGGTGCGGCCAGGCGAAACGGATGACGGCCTGGGGCGGCAACCGCTGGGTGGCGCAGGAGAAGAAATGCGCCGTGGCGGAGAAGGAGAACTGTGCTTCCTATGCGCCTTTTTGGAAGGACGTTTGGTGGAAGTACCGGTCGAAGGCTGGGAGGTCGAGGGACGGAGGAAGTCTGCACGGGATGGTTCCTTCTTGAAGGCCCGTGCATCTGACTTCGGGGTCTTCGACTTAGCAGAAGCTGAGGAAGTGGCTGGTGTCTGTGGTGTGATGGGAGGAAGAGGAGACGTCGACCGCGCGATCTTAGCACTGGCCGAACGGACGACCGTGGTGCTGAAGGTCAGATCGCATGTCTGGGTTGCTACCTCCCGGGTAGTCCGAGGAGAGGCGAGGACAGTACTATATTTCCCCGCTGGGAGCAGCGTGGGCTTCCTACTAGCCAATAGCTTGCGAGCAGCCGAGGTGGACACTTTCTCTTTGACCCGAATTTCTTGGATGCAACGTTCGTCCTTATAGACAGGACAGTCGCGGGAGGATGCGGCATGGTCACCCTGACAGTTCACACAACGAGGAGACGGAGGTGGACAGTCACCCTCATGGGCATCCCTGCCACAAGTGACACATTTAGCCGCATTGGAACAAGACTGTCGAGTGTGATTGAAACGCTGACACTGGTAGCAGCGCGTAGGTGTCGGGACATAGAGGCGAACAGAAATAACCTCGTAGCCTGCCTTGATGCGCGATGGCAGCTTAACACTATCGAAGGTCAAGAAAAGTGTCCGGGTCGGTACAAGGTCGTTGTTGACCTTTTTCATGATCCGATGGACAGCCGTCACGCCCTGCTCAGTGAGGAAAGATTGAAGCTCCTCGTCAGTCAATCCGTCGAGGGAGCTAGTATAGACTACACCACGAGACGAATTCAAAGTTCGGTGGGCCTCCACCCGGACAGGGAACGTGTACAGGAGGGTGGCCCGAAGCAGTTTTTGTGCCTGAAAGGCACTCTCAGTTTCTAGTAGTAAGGTGCCGTTACACAACCTGGTACAAGATTTGACAGATCCGGCTATGGCATCAACGCCCTTCTGAGTAACAAAAGGGTTGACAGAGGAAAAATCCTTTCAGTCCTCAGTGCGAGGAACGACGAGGAACTGTGGGGCAGGCGGTAGTTCTTTTGTCACTGTTGGCTGGTCACGTTTCCGTTTTTGGGTCGAAGTCGAGACAGATGGAGTAGAATCCATTGCGGAGGAATCCCCCATGATTGCCAGCGTCTCCGATGGCGCGCTCCTTCCTTGTGGGGACCCTCTCAGAGGGCACTCCCGCCTTAGGTGAATGTTTACACCTCAGGTCACACCTCCCGAGAAACAGACGGAGGGACCAATCGGCATGGTCAGAAGGTATCAGCTCAGGCAATCACCCCTCCCCGGGCCTGGCCTTTACCAGGGGGTACGCGCGTGCCTTACATGTCTACCCAGGGCGGGGACTTACGCGTTACCCCGTCACCGGCTACGCGTGCGAACGCGTGGGTCGGCCTTCAGACACGCACAGGGAGGAAGGAAGAGGAGGAAAAAGAAGAGAGAGAGGGAGAAAGAGGACAGACAGTCTCAAACGCCAAGGCGGAGACCAGAGAAGGCAAGGAGAAGAAGGCAATGAGAAGGCAAGGAGAAGAAGGCAATGAGAAGGCAAGGAGAAGAAGGCAATGAGAAGGCAAGGAGAAGAAGGCAAGGAGAAGAAGGCAATGAGAAGGCAAGGAGAGAAGGGCAATGAGAAGGCAAGGAGAAGTCAAGGGAAAGAGTAAGGAAGACAGTGAGGTGGAGAATAGCAAAGAAAGGAACCAACAAAAGGAAGGAAGAAACGAGAAGTGAAAAACCAAAAAGACCACGATTATAGGTCGTGGAACCGTCCGTCTCCGGACGCAGGCGCTAACTACCCCCGTGAGGGGGATGGACTCCTTTTAGTCGCCTCTTACGACAGGCAGGAATACCTTGGGCCTATTCTAATCCCCGGACCCGCAGGGGGGGGGGGGGGGGTACTCTTGGTGTAGTTATGCAGCTTAAAATAGTTTATGAAGGCAACGCCTCTGGTCCAGAAGGTATACCAGTCACGTTCCTCTCTGAGTATGCTGATACAATTGCTCCATACTTGACAGATGTTGTACCAATAGCAAGAAAGGATACAGGAGTAATCCGTACATGTTTTACGGACCAAAATTAGTAATGAGGGTTTTCACTAGAATATTGGAACGTACACTGTGTTCAAACATTACTAATTATCACGAAGATAGTGATTTATTGACAAACAGCCAACAGGGATTCATAAAATATCGTTCATCTGAAACACAACTAGCTCTTTATTCTCATGAATTAAGGAGTGCTGTCGACAGGGGAAGACATATTTCATATTTTCAAATTTCGATAAGGTTGTTGGCATCGTGCCTCACAAGTGACTTCGAATTGCGTGGCTATGCAGTATCGTCTCAGTTGTGTGACTGGATTGATGATTTGCTGTCAGGGCGGTCACATTTCGCAGTATGTGATGAAAAGTCATCTGGCGTTTCCCAAGGAAGTGTTATAGGCCCCCTCCTGTTTTTTGTATAAATAAATGATTTAGGAAATAAACTGAGCGGCCCTCGTAAATTGTTTGCAGATGAGGCTGTCATTTACTGCCTTGGAAAATCATCAGAAAACCAAAACCGACTGCAAAATGATTTAGAGAATATATCGGTATGTTGCGAAGAGTGGTGGTTGAGTTTAACAACTAACAGTGAGAAGTCATTCCGGTAAGGCTATAAATCACACAAATCTAATGCCTCTAAATTCAGCTAAACTACTTGGGTATTAAAATTACGAAGAAGTTAAATTGGAACGGTCAAACAGATAATACTGAGGAAAAAAAAACCAAAGACCGTGATTTATTTGCAGAACTCATAGCGAATGCAACAGGCCTATAAAAAGAGATTGCTTACACTATGCTTGTCCGCTCTCTTCTCGGGTCTTGCTGGTGCAATGTGGCATTCACATCAAATAGGGCTGACGGCGATCGTCAAAAAATTCGATAGAATAGCAGCTCGGTTTGTATTACCGCGAAACAGGGTTGGGAGTGCCACGGACATGATACATCAACTAGGGTGGCAATAATTAAAACAAAGGCGTTTTTCGTTGCGCTAGGATCTTTTCAAGAAACTTCAACTATCAACTTTCTCCCTAGAGTGCGAAAATATTTTGCTGGTGCCCACTTTCATAGGGAGCAACGAGCATTATAATAAAAAAAGAGAAATCAGAGCTCACACGGATTGATTTAGGTGTTCGCTCACCCCGGGCGCTGTGCGACAGCGTAGGGATGGAGAAACAGCCTGAAAGCTGTTCGATGACCTGTCTCCCAGCTACTTAATTGTGAATTGCAGGGTAATCATGTAGTAGAAGATGTGTAGATGTAGATCATGATGGAATTAAAGCAGAGAATTTTTTAGAGGGCAGGGACTTAAGTTGAAGTGCAGCCTTAGAGATCACAAAACTTCACACACACACACACACACACACACACACACACACACACACACACAGGGATGTATGATTTTTATATGCTTTTCCTTGGACAGGATTAATAGTTCGTACTGTAAATAAAAACGAGAAGTGTTCTTAACATTACAGCTTGTAGTATAGATATATATCAGATTTTTAAAGGTTGTTATTCGGGGTACATTATATTCAAGCTTTGTTTTCCTAATGGTTCTTGTTCAGGATATGGGTGAAATACTTACCCTATGTGATATAGAGATGAAAAGAGCATTTGAAATTAAAACCACCTTAATTAATACGGTATGTTGATAATTTTTACTTATGAACCGTCTGACAGCAACTGAATAAAAGACAACTTAAGTGCCATTTTAGTTGCTGTCAGACGGTCGTTAAGTAAAAATTAACAATTACACCGAACTGAGGAAGATAGAACTACAAAAGTGGAAGATGTCACCCGTAATTAGTATAACAGTCTTCGCTATGAGAATTATCAGGGTTAGATGAGTGATCCAACTGCAAGAAAGTAACATGTGCCTTACGAGTGGCCACAATGAGCTGGCGCCGAAGGCATAGCCTCTGACGTGACAGGGTTTTGCGGGACTACGTTAGATTCACTGAATGATTGCCAGCACTCCATGTGGGAGATGAAACTAACTCAGTAGATGCGCACGAATATTCATCCAACGGCAATCAGGAGCCAAAAACTTTTACGTGCGAGCGACTGGTGTGGAGTAAAAGAGTGCGTCAATACCAGAGCCAATTCGCGACCGCGGCTAGCTCATCTGTATCACACCAAAGCGAACTGTCTGGCTCCATTAAACTGTGTTACGACATGGTACAGTGAAAAGTTTTCTATTTTTAGTAAATTCTTTAAAACTGTACTACATTAATTTATTTTGAGTTAAACATATTTATCAAGACACTCCATGCCGTTCTAAAGGCTACTGATGCTCCATCTGTAACAGAATACTAGATCATATTATAAGCTCAAATCATGACGATCCTTGAGAAAAAAAAGAGATTCACTCATAGATTCATGACGATTTCAGGAAAAAAATCGCTGGAGGTAAGGCAGCTTGCTTAGTTAACGTATGATATCTTGCAAACAATAGATGTGAGTGAAGAGGTAGGCTCCATCTATCTAGGTTTTCGGAAGGTATTCGACACTGTACAGCATAGTTAACTACTAACCTATATACATCATAAGAGGTAGCTTTAAAAGTTTGTTATTGCCCCAATGATCATTTTAGTAATATTTCTCAGTACACAATTGTAACATCGGCTGTGCCCCCATGATACCCAATGTTCTTAATGTTGTGAATTGGCAGGAGCCAATTCACGGAGTTTGGAGGAAGCCGAAATGCACCCGTTTAAGCTCACGCAGACTGGCGTGAGGTCTGGAACAATTAAAGGAGTTGAGTCTAATAAATAAAGTACGTAGTTGATGTAATACTTAACTTTAATCCATAATTGGTGTATATCGCTCTTGACGGTACATAATTACAATCTCAATATAAACTGATAATGGCGCCTTGCTAGGTCGTAGTAAATGACGTAGCTGAAGGCTATGCTAACTATCGTCTCGGCAAATGAGAGCGTATTTGTCAGTGTAGCATTGCTAGCAAAGTCGTCTGTACAACTGGGGTGAGTGCTAGGACGTCTCTCTCGACTTGCCATGTGGCGGCGCTCGGTCTGCAATCACTGACAGTGGCGACACGCGGGTCCGTCGTATACTAGCGGACTGCGGCCGATTTAAAGGCTACCGCCTAGCAAGTGTGGTGTCTGGCAGTGACACCACACTTAACAAACACAAACGATTTATCAAATGGGATGAAATAGCTATTATGATGGAACCAATTCCTTTGAGACGCCCAAAGTTTCGTCCCCGCATGCATAGGACCTAGAAGAAGGACTGTAGGTTATATAAATATCCGAGTCGCACACTTCCCTTGTTATTAAATCTTCGTATGGTGCCCATGTTCCACAGACTTGTCAAAAATTGTGATGTATGTGATCGATCGCATCCACAACTGCTGCGCTGTATGTATATACGGGTCAATACCACCACCCAATACATTGATGTCGGTGAAATTATGCGCTACGAGACACCTGATTATCGCGGAGAAGCAACTATACACCGATACTATCAGCCACCAACAACATTCACACCGCAGAATCATAAAACAACATTCGAAGATTCGATCCTAAATCAAATAAGAACAGCATGAAACTAAAGAGTTCGCATCATAAAAACAAAAATACGATTTATAGACAGAAATATTAAACCGTGGTATTATAATTTGCAACTACAGTGAAGGTAAAGGAAAAGGGACGGTCAATAAAGCAAAGTGAACAGGCGGGGATTACAAACAAGGGGAGAATTTCGAACAAACGATAAATGAAATGGGATAGAACATGCTCAATTAGACAAAACTGTACGGAAATGTTAGAAAATTTTGTGAAAATTTACTAACGGAAACAAGTGAAAACGGAAAACCTATCAAAAAATTATCTTTAAATTAAACTGTGTAGAACCATATTTGATCAACTATGATAACAAACTGCAGAGTAAGTACCAACAGAAACTGTACAAGGATTACCAAAACTTTTCAATGCTTGTGTAATTCAGGAGAGGAATGGAATGATTGGGACAGAATCCTTGTAGAGAATATCTGAATAACGATAAACGTGGTATTAAAAAGAATCAAAGGCCCGTAATACGTATCAAGGGCTTTTTGCTACAGTAAAATCAATCACATAAAATGCCAGACCATGTTATGAGCCTTCTCGGCATGTAGGTCGTAACATGATTAGTAGCCTCTTCTTTAAATACACGTTCCCTGAAAGGGATGCCATGCATAAATTGTGTTTCCCTCTGGAAGTCAGATCTAGAAGCTGGAGAGATCTGGAGAGATTGAATAAGAGTCTCTGACCCTCTTTACACCACACTGTCGTCTTCTAAAGTTGTGTCCTCAGCGCAGAAGGCAAATCGTATATCGTGGGATCATCTTCGCCGGAGGCTGCTACTCTGTCAAATCGATCCTGTGATTGTACTTTTCGCGGGATGCCACGTGTCCACGTTAGTCTCTGTATCAGCAGAGGGCCAGATCTGTAGAACTGACAATGATGCTAGACGACACTTCTCATTAATGCATCCTGTTTGGTTATTATTCAAATATTCACACATTTACGCTGTCTTTTACAACATTGGACGTAACTTCTTTATTTGTATGATAGCTTTTCCATCGAAATTTCGAAATATGGAACACATTTCTGGCTCTCCAGTAAGCACCACACAGAGTGAGTATTACATATTCACAACTGTTACGCTCAGTATAGAGTACAACATGTCTGGCTCTGAAGAACGCCCGTAACAGAGTACGTGTCCGGCCCTCCAGAGTGCCCGAAACTGAGATACGTGTCCGACTCTCCAGAAAGCCCAAATCAGAATAAGTAGCGCAGCCGAAGTTCTTCGTCTCCGAGGCGCGCCAAAGAGACTCGAAGGTGTCCAAAGCACTTCGGTTGCAATATCGTTACTCTTACGTTTCTCAAAACTAGTGAAATTTAATAAACAAAATCGATAGATACGTAGGGTAACCATGAAAGATTGTCATACTAAAATCTGATTTAAATACCGTGAAAACCATATAAATAACTTATAAGAGAAGTTAAGCGTTTTGGTGCCTAGCAATCAGAAGCAAGTTCAGTAATACTGGCTGTCTCTCCCACGGGACTGGTACATAGTGTACCATCTGTCCCTTGTATCTCACTCCTCTTTTGTACCATATGCTACATCACGTGTATCAAGCTGCACCAAGGCGAGATTCTAGCAATATAAAATACTGATGGCCACAGACAGGAATATCACAATGGCCTGGCATTTTATGTGATTTATTTGACTGATGTGACAACGAAGACCTTGATGTTAGGGGCATTAACTTTTATAAACGGATATACAGAATGTTGCCGACACATTTCATGTGAAGATGTCACATCGCTTTATTAACTGATTGTTTGCTAACGTGTAGTTTGTTTCTTGTTCTTTGAAGAAGACTGGTTTAAATCCGTTGAAACCATGAATAAAGTTAATTGAAAACAACAGTTTATTGCAGCTGCCATATTCTGTAACAGTTGCTGAAGTGCAGCCATGATCAAAACAATAACATAAATAGTGACAGTAGCAGATATGAAAAGAATTTACAGGTATATGTTTTCTGATATAGCGAGTTCTGGCGAAAGGAAATGTAAGGAGACTGAATAAGCTAAGAATACTGGAAACGAGGACGAAATTGTAATAAGGTAACCAGTGCGTAGAGGGATAACTGTAATCCTTGTTGCTTTAGTAAGTATGCCATAAAATGACTTCTGAAGCTGTACATGTTATTTGCTCGAGTATATTGCGGGAGGTTATTCCACAGCCGAGATTCTGCCTCTGAGAAGGATTTCGATAAAGTGGCTGAACGATGGAATTTGAAAGAAAGGATTTTGGTCTGATGGGAAACGGGGTTTCTACCATGATGTTTAGACAAGAACGTTACGACTGAGGAGAGATATTAGGTACACTGTTCTTTAATAAGATAGTAGAGAAGACATATAATATGTCTGTACACAGCCAGTTTAGCTGTGTGAAATGTGATCAAATAGTGGAACATCACAGTTACAATGAACACAGGTATTCACAACCAATTCCAGGCGATGTGAGTTTTCCAGAAAGGTTTTGCAGGATAACATCGCAGTAATCAATAATTGGAATTTAGGTGTTCGTCCAAGTTCCTTTTTCAGGTCATAAGGGAAGAGCTACCAATATTTCTGTAGAGCTTGGAGAGATCCTAATACCTTCTTCCAAATTGCAGTTACATACTCAGCCGAGCTTAGATTTTCATCTATTATTACTCCTAGGCTATTTGCTGTAGGAGAAAAGTGGACATTTGTCCCATTTTAGGTTGAAGACCGCAGCGATTCCCAATATTTCGGTCTGATGAGCCTAGAGCTTACGTATGGTATTTTCAGTAGGACAAATCTGCCGACACTTCATTCACGTACAACTAAAAGAGTGCGCTTCAGTCTGGAACCACGCGGCCGCCACGGTCGCAGATTCGAATCCTGCCTCGGGCATGGATGCGTGTGATGTCCTTAGGTTAGTTGGGTTTAAGTAGTTCTAAGTTCTAGGGGACTGATGACCTGAGAAGTTAAGTCCCATAGTGCTCAGATCCATTTGAACCATTTTGAACTAAAAGAGTATAGGATCTAATGCCAAGCCATTGGGTACATTTTTGCAATGAAGGCTTGGAGTAGTTTAACTTTATCTAGACTTTATAACCTTTAGCACGAAACATATTAACCAGTTGAACTTTATGGTACGATTCCTAACATTTATCCACGAACTGAACACCACCTTTGATCTCTGTGACTGTATGCTCTTTACCAGTTAAACATTCAGTGCCTGTAAATGATTCCGATGGATAACACAAGTTTATTCGTTCTCGACAACGGGCTTAATTTGAGGAAGAAATTTGTGATAACACACTTTTCAAGCACAGCGTTATACGCTGTGTGATAAGAAGTATACGGACACCCGCAAAAACATACTTTTTTATATTAGGTGCATTTTTTGCCAGGTACTCAATATCAGCGACCTCAGTAGTCAATAGACATCGTGAGAGAGTAGAATGGGGCGCTCCGAGGAACTCACGGACTTGGAACGTGGTCAGGTGATTGGGTGTCACTTGTGTCATACGTCTGTACTTGGGATTTCCACACTCCTAGATATCCCAAGGTCCACTGTTTCCGATGTGATAGTGAAGTAGAAACGTGAAGGGACACATTCAGCACAAAAGCGTACAGGCCGACCTCGACTGTTGACCGACAGAGACCGCCGACGGTTGAAGACGGTCGTAATGTGTAATAGGCAGACATCTATCCAGACCATCACACAGGAATTCCAAACTGCATCAGGATCCAGTACGAGTACTATGACAGTTAGGCGGGAGGTGAGAAAACTTGGATTTCATGGTCGAGCAGCTGCTCATAAGCCACACATCACGCCGGTAAATGCCAAACGACGCCTTGCTTCGTGTAAGGAGCGTAAACATTGGACGATTCAACAGTGGAAAACTTTGTGAGGAGTGACGAATCACGGTACACAATATGGCGATCCGATGGCATAATGTGGGTATGGTGAATGCTGTGTTAACGTTATCTGCCAGCTTGTGTAGTGCCAACAGTGAAGTGCAGAGGCGGTGGTGTTATGGTGTGGTCGTGTTTTTGATAGACAGGCCTTGCACCCCTTGTTTTGCTTGGCGCTATGACAGCACTGGCCTAAATTGTTGTTTTAAGCACCTTCTTGCTTTCCACTGTTGAAGAGTAATTCGGGGATGGTGATTTCGTCTTTCAACATGATCGAGCACCTGTTCATCATGCACGGCCTGTGGCGGAGTGGTAACACGACAATAATATCCCTGTAATGGACTGGCCTGCACTGAGTCCTGAAATAAATCCAGTAGAGCACCTTTGGGATGTTTTGGAACGCCGACATCGTGCCAGGCCTCACCGACCCACATAAATACCTCTCCTCAGCGCAGCATTCCTTGAAGAATGGACTGCCATTTCCCCAAGGAACATTTCAGCACCTGACTGAACGTATGACTGCGAGAGTGGAAGCTGTCATCTAGGCTAAGGATGGGCCAATACCAAATTGCATTCCAGAATTACCAGTGGATGGCGCCACGAACTTGTAAGTCGTTTTCAGCCAGGTGTTCTGACGCTTTTGTTCACATAGTGCATGTTAGGAAGTAATGGGTAGTGGGAAAACCAGAAAAGAAGAGAGTCATCGCATCTGAGATGAGGTGTTACAGAAAAATGTTGAAAAGTTGGCGGACTGATAACATGAGGAATTAGGAAATTCTCTGCAGAAATAAGGAACGCACGGAAAACGATGACTACAAGACATACGTCAAGACATAAGGAAATAATTTCCATGGTACTAGAGAAAACTGTAGTATGTAAAAATGATAGGGAAGACATGGATGGGAAGACACACAACAAATAATTGAGGACCTACGCTGGAAGCGCTACACTGAATTGAAGAGGTCGGCACAGGGGAGGAATTCGTGGCGGGCCGCTGCAAAGGAGTCACAAGACAGTGACTCAGAAAAACAATGTGCCAGAATGTTCATGACAGCTCAGCTTTGAATGGAACTTAGTTGGTATGATAGAAGGACGCACAGTAAAAGTTTAATTTTGTAATTAGAGTGGAAGTGGGTAATAGATCACTCACTTTATTCGCTATACTTGTTGTTCAAACTACAGCGTGTCGTTAATTCGTTGTACATCGATGCCCAACCTCGGCGGCTGCACTGATGGGGACACAAACCGAGTGATTAAAGGGTAATCGGCCAACCTATAGAAGACGTACGCCGTTTGCCATTATGTCGTGCAGAAATTGCGTCGTGACCCTGGTGGAAACCAGAGAATCTACTAAACCTTTTGCCCTCTTCTTTCATTTCTAGGTGAGATAGCATTCTTTAGGCGAGTGCTTCCTCTTTGTTAGGGCCAGGAATCGTACAGACAGAAATGTAATGTCCCTTCTTAGCTCCTGAACTAGAAACGGAAAGTGCAAGAACGCGCAGTTTTTTCCCCCCACAGTCGTCCTCTAAATCCCGATGTTGCTCACAACCAGCTCTGATTTCAAATCACAATTGTACGGGCCATTAAAATCTAATCTCTCTTTATGTTCACGGCTGCTTCTCAGTCGTCGACTGTCTACAGAATGTGGCAAGCGCATATGTTAACAGTGCGGAATTTTGTCACTAGGTGGCACGTATGCTTAACTTGTTATTTGATTCTACATCTACATGGGAACTCTGCAAATCACACTTAAGTGCCTGGTGGGTTTATCGAACCACCTTTACAATGATTCTCGATTATTCCATTCTCGAACAGAGTGCTGGGAAAACGGTCACACATATGTTTCAATACGTGCTCTGGTCTCCCATATTTTATTGTGATGATCATTTCTGCCTATCTAAGTCGTCATGAACAAAATATTTTCGTATTGGAGGAGAAAGTTGGTGATTGAAATTTCGTGAGAAGATCCCACCACAATGAGGAATGCCTATGTTTTAATGATGTCCACCCAAAGTCCTGCTGACATTTGTGACATTCTGTCCCCTCTTTCTCGATAATATAGAACGTACTGCTCTTCTTTAAAGATTCTAGATGTACTCAGTTTATCTTACCTGGTAAGAACCTCACACCGCGTAGCAGTACTCCGAAAGAAGGACAGGCTTCGTGTAGGCAGTCACTTTACAACCGGGTGGTTATAATTTAACTTTCCCTATTTGACACTCTATAGCACGAAAACTAACTACCGTACGACTACCAAACTTAGTAGCATTAACGTCAAGGACATGGGGAAGTAGAATGATGCAGAATCAATTTAATTGAAACACTTTTAATGTGCTGCTGCAGTACGTCATAATGTTACACACCGGTACCATTACCGCTACAAAAGGGGTTCTATATGGATCCCATCAGTGTGCAGAAGAGTCAGAAAGCCCAGGATAACATTCTGCACAGCAGAACGAAACATTTCCGTAACCTCTCTTGATATGCTGCGCTTCAGATCAGCAATTGTGTGAATGTTCCGCTGGTAAACCCTGTACAGTTAGCCGCACAACCAGGAATCGTAGGGAGCGAGATCAGGTGATCGTGCCGGCCAAGCAATAGGAAATTATCGGCTGGTAATTCGATCGTTTCCAAATGTGTTTCGGAGAAGCAGGTGATCTTCACGAGCGATGTGTGGTGGAGCCCCGTCATCCATGAGAACTGTTGAGTTTAATGTGTCTCTCTCCTGTTGAGCGGGTATGACAAGCTGGCGAAGCACATCGCAGCAACGCGAGCCGATCACATTACACGTCTTTGATCCTTGAGCGCCACCCTGTACAAAAACGAATGGACCAATGATGAACGTAGCCACGAAGCCACATAATACGCTGACACTTGCACCATACAGAGGAACTTCATGCACAGCGACTGGAGGTGAAGATCCCCGCACTCGGCTAATATGTGTGTTCACCTAACCCGTCAGAGAGAAATGAGCTTCATCTGTTCGTTGGAGGGTCCAAGGTCAGCCCTCGTCAACATCAGTCCTTGCCAGAAAGTGGAGAGCGAAGTCAACACGTCGTTGTGTGTCCTGTGGTGGAAGCTGCTGTACGATAGGGATCTCTTGTACTGATACCATTTGGGAATGGGTCGAAGTATCTTTCGCACAGTTATATTCAAGTCTTGACACAGCACGCACACTGCATGAGGATCGAGAATTGCGTTGTCTGCCATAGAAACAGCAATTTCATCAACCACGTTTGGTGCAACGTCCATTCTCTAGTTGATTCGAACTTCTTCATCATGCTCCGCATAGGAGGTGGAGAAAGGGGACCCTTCCGCAATCCTTTCAGGAGGCGAAATTCTCGAAGTGCAGTTGCAGAATTACTGCTGTTTTGACAAAAACCTCTCTAATAATTCCCTTCTCCTTTTGTCCAAGCCGATGTTGACACGTCAACAAGTTCACTTGGACTTGTGAGGCCTGTGAGACGCTGTATCACGAGGACTGATCATGGTAACAGGTGGCCATAGTTGGAACTAGACGGTGGCACTGTGATGCGTGGAAATCATGCACCCTACACTCTGGAAATTAATGTTACTAAGTTTGGTGCTCGTCCGGTAGTTAGTTCCCGTGTTATCACGTGCTAAATAGATTAAAGTTTAATTATAACCACTCGGTAGATCTGGTTCATTTTCTACGTGTTCTGCAAATAAATCGCAGTCTCCGGTTCCACTTTCCTCAACTTTTTCTGTGTGTTTTTCTAATTTAACTGGAGGCAGATTTTAAGGCACACTTGGTTAGTTCTCATTGGAATTCTTTGGAATGGCCTAACTGCCTGCGAAAAATCCTTTTCTTTTGTTGCATCATCTTTCGGTCGTGCACTCGGGACAGCGACAATTCTTCTTGCGATATTTCGGCTGGAAACTGGAAACCTCCCAGCCATCTTCAAGGCGAGTCGGAGACAATCCTTTTCTTGTAAGTAAATATCTACATCTACATCTATACTCCGCAAGCCACCTTACGGTGTGTGGCGGAGGGTACTTATTGTACCACTATCTGATCCCCCCTTCCCTGTTCCATTCACGAATTGTGCGTGGGAAGGACGACTGCTTGTAAGTCTCCGTATTTGCTCTAATTTCTCGGATCTTTTCGTTGTGATCATTACGCGAGATATATGTGGGCGGTAGTAATATGTTGCCCATCTCTTCCCGGAATGTGCTCTCTCGTAATTTCGATAATAAACCTCTCCGTATTGCGTAACGCCTTTCTTGAAGTGTCCGCCACTGGAGCTTGTTCAGCATCTCCGTAACGCTCTCGCGCTGACTAAATGTCCCCATGACGAATCGCGCTGCTTTTCGCTGGATCATGTCTATCTCTTCTATCAATCCAACCTGGTAAGGGTCCCATACTGATGAGCAATACTCAAGAATCGGACGAACAAGCGTTTTGTAAGCTACTTCTTTCGTCGACGAGTCACATTTTCTTAGAATTCTTCCTATGAATCTCAACCTGGCGCCTGCTTTTCCCACTATTTGTTTTATGTGATCATTCCACTTCAGATCGCTCCGGATAGTAACTCCAATGATTTACCACCTATGGCATAATCGTACTGGAATGGATTTCTGCCCCTATGTATGCGCATTATATTACATTTATCTACGTTTAGGGAAAGCTGCCAGCTGTCGCACCATGCATTAATCCTCTGCAGGTCTTCCTGGAGTACGTACGAGTCTTCTGATGTTGCTACTTTCTTGTAGACAACCGTGTCATCTGCAAATAGCCTCACGGAGCTACCGATGTTGTCAACTAAGTCATTTATGTATATTGTAAACAATAAAGGTCCTATCACGCTTCCTTGCGGTACTCCCGAAATTACCTCTACATCTGCAGATTTTGAACCGTTAAGAATGACATGTTGTGTTCTTTCTTCTAGGAAATCCTGAATCCAATCACAAACCTGGTCCGATATTCCGTAAGCTCGTATTTTTTTCACTAAACGTAAGTGCGGAACCGTATCAAATGCCTTCCTGAAGTCCAGGAATACGGCATCAATCTGCTCGCCAGTGTCTACGGCACTGTGAATTTCTTGGGCAAATAGGGCGAGCTGAGTTTCACATGATCTCTGTTTGCGGAATCCATGTTGGTTATGATGAAGGAGATTTGTACTATCTAAGAACGTCATAATACGAGAACACAAAACATGTTCCATTATTCTACAACAGATTGACGTAAGCGAAATAGGCCTATAATTATTCGCATCTGATTTATGACCCTTCTTGAAAATGGGAACGACCTGCGCTTTCTTCCAGTCGCTAGGTACTTTACGTTCTTCCAGCGATCTACGATAAATAGCTGATAGAAAGGGGGCAAGTTCTTTAGCATAATCACTGTAGAATCTTAAGAGTATCTCGTCTGGTCCGGATGCTTTTCCGCTACTAAGTGATAGCAGTTGTTTTTCAATTCCGATATCGTTTATTTCAATATTTTCCATTTTGACGTCCGTGCGACGGCTGAAGTCAGGGACCGTGTTACGATTTTCCGCAGTGAAACAGTTTCGGAACACTGAATTCAGTATTTCTGCCTTTCTTCGGTCGTCCTCTGTTTCGGTGCCATCGTGGTCAACGAGTGACTGAATAGGGGATTTAGATCCGCTTACCGATTTTACATATGACCAAAACTTTTTAGGGTTCTTGTTTAGATTGTTTGCCAATGTTTTATGTTCGAATTCGTTGAATGCTTCTCTCATTGCTCTCTTTACGCTCTTTTTCGCTTCGTTCAGCTTTTCCTTATCAGCTATGATTCGACTACTCTTAAACCTATGATGAAGCTTTCTTTGTTTCCGTAGTACCTTTCGTACATGATTGTTATACCACGGTGGATCTTTCCCCTCGCTTTGGACCTTAGTCGGTACGAACTTATCTAAGGCGTACTGGACGATGTTTCTGAATTTTTTCCATTTTTGTTCCACATCCTCTTCCTCAGAAATGAATAAAGTTATTTAAGTACTAAACTACAATCCGCAAGCATAATTTTCACGAAGAGGAAATTAAGGTAACATTTCTGAGGTTTTAAAGCAGTGTCAAATAAAGGGTTAATTAGGTCCTTGAAGGGTCTGCGTCATTGGCATTCAGCAAGAAGGAGGCCACCTGTCGCGATCCATTTTCAGTTTCTCCCGCTACCACTCGCCTCGTCTGCCTCTGACCATTGTAGCGTCAGCCGTCCATTACGCAGCCATTGTCGGCGACGTTTCAATGAGGACAATTAACCGTGACAGAGTGTGAAACCTAAACGGGGAACAGCTCTTGGGTGGGTGTAGCCTGTCAAATGCGCTGTAAGACTGCTATATGACTGCGTGATTGCTAACACCTCTTCTCAGTGGTCGCTAGTCACGATTTCACTGCGTCATCGTTCTTGCGTCAGCTCACCTCTGCGTTCTGTGGGAACCATCGGCTAGTTCCTCACGCAGCAGTTCTAAGCTGAGCACGACTCCTTATTACAGTTCTAAGACGCAATAAATTGCGATATGTGTATCCACTTTATCATGGCACTGAAATAAACTGTATGAAACCATGATTCGTATAGGGTAATAACTATGCAGCCTTAGGAATTCTGCAATCATCATCAGTGGGTATTTGTCAACATCGAAAAAAGGCACGTATCAAAAGCAATCACAGTAAATAAAAGTTCTGTTTTTACAGAAGTACAATGAGTTCAGGCTTTTTCACATGCTATGATATCGTTTCTCTCTCACTTATTACTTTACATAACTCTTTTCTGCATTCGTGCTACGTAAAGGACTCTTAACACTTTTTGTTCATACGAGTCTTTCTCACATCCCACAGACCATATCTTCCTCTCTATTTCCTGCAAGTTTCGGAAGAAATGAAACTCCGTCACGTAGAAACGTATCTTTTTAAACACAGGCACAAGTTTATTTTACACTATATTGAATACTGCAACTAGCCACAAGTTGTCCTTAAATCCTTTTATTACATGATTACTATTTTCGAGTCTGAGTACATTGTCAGATGGTAGCATGAACTTCTTTTACATTTGTGTGCTAAAATGTAACATTTTTCTTTGGTTGGTTGTTTACAAAATATTTTACATTTTCGTCCTGAGATTTAACATAGTCCTTTTGATTCTACAGATTTGCTTTTACATATGCTCCTTACACTGTATTTAAATCCTGAAAATCCGTCCGTCTCATATTATAGGACAGAGGTCTGATTTTCTTTTCCAGAGCATAGTGATCAACGAACTGATTTAAAAACAATATGGCGAACATATTTGTTTACATCAGCTGTTGACTGGTGGTGTCAAAGAACTTAATATGTGTACAGATATGTTACACTTCTGGAGTAATTTCAAAGACACTTCTACATAGAACAGATAATTTCATATCGGAAAGGATATAATAATTTAGGTTTCAAAGATGGTGGTAACGGCCAATGAACAAAATTCTTTGTCAGTTATTTCTATCGTTTAAATTAAGAGCTATATGAAATTTTGGGGGGACATTTGGTATTTTAATTCTAGTTGATCATTCAGTAGGCAGTCAGGGTTATTGTGGGTGTGGCTGTATATTTATAATTCCTCTAATAATTTTTCTGTATTCCTTTTTAAGCAAAATGTAATATTTGAAGTTTTCTTGCATGATTACGTTTGTGTTTCCGTGTTAGGCCAAATGAGTAGCAAAAGCTGACTTGTTTAAGTTGTTGAGTCTGAGAGTGTTCACGGAATCGTACATTGAAACTCCTACCAGTTTGGCCAATGTAAAATTTGGGTCACAAAGAACAATTTGGTTTATAAATGCCTGACCTGTTGGGCACTTCGGTTTTTAAATTTACACTGTGAAAACTTTCGTTATATTTTTGGTTGTGGGACTACTAATTTTGAAATTTTTGGCACGGGATGGATCTGGAGTTTAATATGACATCTTGCAGTGAATGGTATGCAGAAATACCTCAGTGTTTTTAAGAACTATTGTACTGGAGAGCAGTTGGTTTGGGACTTAGAGCAATCTTTTTCACTGTATTTGTTATTAATTCCGTTGTGAAGTTTAGAAATGGCGTCTGGGCTGTAACCATTGTTGTGGGCTATCAGTTCGTTCTTAGTTCTTGTGGTTTATCTTCATTGTCCAAAGAGATTTTTTCAGTTCCGTTGAGCATTGTTCTATAATACGCCATATGTTGAGCCGTTGATTGTGACATGTGTTGTTGTGGATTTTCTGTATATTTTAAAACCCTGAAACTGGTAATGGCTTAATAAAAGCATTTCAAGAAAACTTATGAATAGATTCAGTATTTATTACAGCGTAAATTATGAAAGCACTTGCTGTGTTCTCCAACTAAAACGGGTTAAATAATGACAAGTACTTCAACTTTGTTATCACTGAAACGAAAGAAATAGTCTATTCTTACTCAAATGATATCGTCATGTTCATTACCTTCAATCTCGTTTGACACATGGAAAATGCTTTACGCCAAAGTGAAATTACTGGAGTAACAAGTGGTTAATGTTCATTTTTTATAGTCTTCAGCTAATTCCACACTTGGTGTTACACAGAACGCTTGTCTGCTTTTGTTTTGTTCTAAATTTGTAGCCAGTGCTAGTAGACTGTTCTTTCCAATCAGTGTGTCACGTAATTCATCATTTCCATGCAGGAGAGCAATGTCATATACAAATCTTATAAGTCGTATGCTTTAAACATCAGTTTTAACGCAACTTCTGGAATTTTTTCCTCCTGTATTACTTTTTCGGCATGCATATTGAACAGTAGGCGAGAAAGACGACATGCCTGCCTACACTCATTTTAATACAAACGTATCTCTCTTGGTCTTCGATTCGTGCTGTTCGGTTTCAAGTCATGTGTATATTAACTGCCTCTGCTGCGGTCGTACTGGTCCTTCAGGAGGAAGGCTGGCTCCGCTTCACTGAGTTACAAATTGCAAAAAAATATTAATTTATTTAAATCAAAACTTTTAACGTACGTAATAAATTATAATAACTTGAACTTATTGCTCCTAGGATCATCTCAGTCTCGATGTTCGACCTGAGCTCAAACAAAGAACAGCTTAAACGCAGTAATACAACAAAATGTCTCTTAAACAGAAACAAGTACAATGCGCATCACCAACTCTAAAACCACGTTTACAAACTGTTTAGTAACACAAAAAATTAAAACAGACCTTTCGAATGACTACAGGAGTTGACAATTATACGACTAGACAACTCAAACATTTAAGAGATGAGTTTTCGACGATTCCGCGTTGGGATCAAAGACAATCTTGCAGAAACCTGGCTACTATTAATTATCCACCTGGTTCCATTACACATGCGGTCTGGTTACATCAAAATTTTGGCTGGACAGCCAATCATCAACTGTGCAAATAGGTTACATCAAAATTAGACATTCCTGAATGGTTTACCTTTGAACAATTATGTATTAGACACAAGACAGAACAACATGGTTAACAACATCAAACTAGCGTATGCATGTCTTATGTCGGTAATAGATGAAATATATTTGTTACCTTTCCCAAAGCCATAAGGTTTAGAAGAGGGCACAGTAAGGTAAAGGGGGACCCACAGGCCATTGGGAACACATTTCATCAATGCGTTCAAACCAATTTTAACCGGAAACGATTCTGAACAGTTGCAGCAATTAGCATGCAACGAAGACTTCATTACATCAACTTGCCATAGAGGTTGAAATGCTGCAGTGAATGAAGTCATCGAAGCTTGCAGAGAACTATAACAGTTAAATTACTCCAGATCGAGAACAGATTTCCGAAAAACCACAGCTTACTGTGCCTATCGATAATCTCTCCAGGCACAAGCTAATCAGATTTACTTACGAATCATCCATTAACATACTATGCCAAAAGTGTCAGATCCAGCGAACCAGGATTTCCTAAACGCACTGTGTGTGCTCTGCCCAATATGACCCGGGGCTGTGTCTGCTGCCGATGCCCATCATATCATTGATTCCACAGTTAACCACCCTCACCTCCGCTCTCAGCTAACTTACACGACTCGGCTAGGAGCCGCGAATTATCACCGCACAACCACAGGGAAAATACAACATCTCTACCCAGACGCTCATAGATCCAGTATAGTGAAACGTTGCTACATAGGCAAAAATACTGCAACTTACTGGTTTTTCAGTGGTTTATACTAATCGTCTAAAAGTTTATAACGAAAACGTTGTCTCCAACTCGCTAGGTATTCGGACGCTACCATATGTCCTACCGTATAGCTTCCTTTTGATAAGCTTTTCCAATAATCGTCTTGCCTTTCTCCATTGAACAAACACGTGTTGCATCTTACTCACCTCAGAGAAAAGGTCATTAGATGACCATAAGTTACACACTGGGGCTAACTACTCGATTAGCCAAGAGTTAACTAGCGGGCATAGATTGATAGCTTCCAAGACAGGCAATATCAGATGCACTGGTGAACCGCAAGAGCTATCGATCCCTGCTATTCTGATCAATGTGATGGTATGCCATAAGGGACAGATCTCAGATTCACATCAATCAGCTCAGCATACGAGGAATTTGATTAGTAAAGCGTGGTTTTACGTTGATTCCAGTACCTAATCACACTTGTTTAAAAGTATTGGCCATAAAAGTTGTATCATTATGTTACCTAAGAATGAGGTGGTCAGAGAGATTAAATTCTTCCCAAATTTTTTACTACCACTTGAGCAGTTGCAAAATTAGAAGGTGGCAGCCGTACAACAATACGTAAACACACGAGCACAAGCTGTGTTGGTTAAACATCATCTTTTGCAACTGTAATGGAAGTCTTATTAAGACCAAACGCGTTTCGATTTTTTCTAAAACGTCTTCAGTAGTCACCGTAACAATATAGTATTTTCTCTTTCAATTTCGTTTCCTAGGATCATCAACAGCTTGCATCCTTCCACTTACTACTATAAACAGTATTAATTCTTATCGGTATTGACATTTTTTGTTCTTTTCATAATTTTTCCTTTTCTTCCATATTAAGGTGTCAGATTTATGGACACAGCACTTTCACTAACACTAAATATATGCAAGTTTAGTATTGTGAAGAACCACTGTCACCTCGCTATTTCGTGTATTTTTTTTTTAATTTTTTAAATTTTATTTATTTACTTATTCCCTTTGCTACTGCGGGATCCGTTCGTCTTTAGTTTGGCCGAAACAGAATGAAGACAACATGTACATCGTCAGAAACCAAAATGTAGCCATTACCGATTTTGATTTCGGCAAAGAACCTACAATAAATCTTCTGAAAAGCCTCTTCGATCGGCCTAGCGGCTAAATATCGTATTCCGGGCCGGCTTACTAACAACACAGTTGCGGCTGCCCCATAAGAAGAATTCTTTGTACAAATACTAAAATTGGATACTAATATTCAGCTGTTGTCATCCTTACCCTGCTGAATAAATTCCTGGAGAATTTCTTTGAGAGCTTTATACATGCGAAAATATCCACCTACCAGTGACTTGTAAAAAGATCGAAACAACAAAGGACCCAATTCTTTAGGAATAACTATTTTATATTTATTATAAGTGTGGAATTACAACAAATGACCTACTGACGATTTCTTCCGTGGTTATCAACCGAGTGCTGGTGTCGTCTTGCCGCAACGTTTCAATGAGTTTCGCAGCCATCATCTGCTGACCCATTCTCTTAAATCGCAAGGCTTCGCCTACTCACCTCTCAGTAATTTATCCTTAACTTCCCTCAGTCAGTTATCCTGGTCTCGAAATTCCCTCATATCACGGAATAATTGAGGAATCTCCCTTAAAATCGGGCTTACAGAGGAAAACTCACCTCGATTTTCATGGTCTGGCCGTTTATTTGGTTATCCTTACCGTGATCGAATCTGTTGCTCAAGCAATCTGCCAAAAGTTTTTTGACCCCTTCATACTGTGATCAACTTTGAAAAGATGCAGGCTGCTCACCAGGCACTATACCCCACTTTTCGTGTCCTAATTAGTACCCAGCTGAGAACTTGGTTGTCCATCAAACGTAAATTTTTGATATTGTAAACAGTAGCGGAATTTATCCTTTAAATGATTCTAGCACGAAAATGGATCATTTCTTCTCTAAATCATTAAGTACCATTTAGGCATAAAGAACTGACTTCTTACCGCTTTCTTTCCCCTGAGGCAATAACGCTCCTTTTCCCAGTGCCATGCCATTAGTTCAAGGTTTAGATTTAACTTTCAAGTTCGATGTTTTTTTTTTTTTTTGTGGTTTTAGGGCGCACAACTTCAACGGTCATTAGCGCCCTGACTACTCTAAAAATGCACCGCGAGGCACAAGTTGACAACAACAACTAAAAGGAAAAACACAATAAAAGACAGACTGACAGGCATAGGATTAAAAAACTTCATCAAATGTCCTTAGCGAGGTGTGTCAAATTGATAAAACAAAGAACACGAGCAGCTGCTCGTGGGTCATCCGCTAAAATGTCATCGAAAGTATTAGGCAGGTTAAGATCGAGGCGCAGTTGGTTAAGATCGGGACAGGACATTAAAATGTGTCTAACCGTCAGCAAGTGCCCACATGGGCAGAACGGCGCCGGCGCAGCCGTCAGCAGATGGCGATGGCTGAACCGGCAGTGTCCAATCCTTAACCTTGCTAAAACGACCTCCTCCCGCCGAGAAGGGCGTGAGGAGGACGTCCAAGCCACGGGAAGAGGTTTTAAGGCCCGAAGCTTGTTGTCGGTAAGTGCAGCCCAATCGGCATGCCACAGCGACACAACGCGCCGACAAATGACCCTGCTAAAATCGGACGAAGGGACACAACAAGAAGCTGTCCGAGGCTGGAGGACCGCAGCCTTGGCCGCGGCATCTGCAGCTTCGTTCCCAGGGATACCGACATGGCCAGGAACCCACATAAAGCTAACCGGCGGACCGACGTCCACCAGCCACTGAAGAGAGCGTTGGATCCGGTGTACGAAAGGGTGAACCGGGTACGGATCACTGAGGCTCTGGATGGCGCTCAGGGAATCTGAGCAGATGACATAAGCAGAATGTCGGTGGCGGCAGATGTAAAGAACAGCCTGGTAGAGGGCAAAGAGCTCAGCTGTGAAGACCGAACAATGGTCATGGAGCCGGTATTGGAAACTTTGTGCCCCGACTATAAAGGAACACCCGACCCCGTCATTGGTCTTAGAGCCATCTGTATAAATGAAAGTCATGGTGATGAACTTCGAACGAAGTTCCAAAAAACGGGAGTGGTAGACCGAACTGGGGGTGACCTCTTTTGGGAGCGAGCTGAGGTCAAGGTGAACGCGGACCTGAGCCTGGAGCCAAGGTGGCGTGTGGCTCTCGCCCACTCGAAAGGTTGCAGGGAGTGAAAAATTAAGGTGTTGAAGGAGGCGACGAAAGCGAACTCCAGGGGGTAGCAGGGCAGAGACATACAACCTATATTGACGGTCAAGAGAGTCGTCAAAAAAGGAACGATAAGACGGATGGTCGGGCATTGACAGTAGCCGACAGGCATACCGACAAAGCAGTATATCGCGCCAGTAAGTGAGTGGCAATTCGCCAGCGTCAGCATGAAGACTCTCTACGGGACTGGTATAAAATGCTCCGATCGCAAGTCGTAAACCCCGATGTTGTATGGAGTTGAGGCGGCGTAAGATGGATGGCCGTGCAGAGGAGTATACGAAGCTCCCATAATCCAGCTTGGAGCGGACGATCGACCGATATAGACGAAGTAGGACGGTTCGATCCGCTCCCCACGACATACCACTGAGAACACGGAGGACATTTAAAGAACGGGTACAACGGGCGGCCAAATATGACACATGTGGAGACCAGCTAAGTTTCCTGTCAAATGTAAGGCCTAAAAATTTGGTTGTCTCCACGATTGGGAGAGCAACGGGACCAAGTCGTAAGGACGGTGGGAGAAACTCTTTGTAGCGCCAGAAGTTAATACAGACCGTCTTCTCGGCAGAAAAACGGAAGCCATTGGCGACACTCCAGGAGTAAAGACGGTCAAGAGAACGCTGAAGACAGCGCTCCAGGACACGTGTACGCTGCGCGCTGCAATAGATGGTAAAATGGTCCACAAAAAGAGAGCCTGATACATCAGCTGGGAGGCAATCCATTATTGGATTGATCGCGATGGCGAACAGAGCGACGCTCAAAACTGAGCCCTGTGGCACCCCATTCTCCTGGCGAAAGGTGTCGGACAGGACAGAACCCACACGTACCCTGAACTGTCGATCCATTAAAAAGGAACGAATAAAAAGAGGGAGGCGACCGCGAAGGCCCCATGTATGCATGGTGCGGAGAATGCCCGCCCTCCAACAGGTGTCGTAAGCCTTCTCTAAATCAAAGAACACAGCCGCGGTCGGGCGCTTCCGCAAGAAGTTATTCATAATGAAGGTCGACAAGGTAACCAGATGGTCAACAGCAGAGCGGCGCCTACGAAATCCACATTGGACATTGGTAAGTAGGCGTCGAGACTCAAGCAGCCAAACCAATCGAGAGTTAACCATTCGCTCCATCACTTTACAGACACAGCTGGTAAGCGAGATAGGTCGATAACTGGAAGGCAAGTGCTTGTCCTTCCCCGGCTTAGGAATCGGGACAACAATAGACTCGCGCCAGCATGCGGGAACATGTCCCTCAATCCAGATGCGATTGTATGTACGAAGAAGAAAACCTTTACCCGCAGGAGAAAGGTTCTTCAGCATCTGAATATGAATAGAATCAGGCCCTGGAGCGGAGGACCGTGATCGGCCAAGTGCGGTTTCGAGTTCCCGCATGGTGAATGGGGCATTATAACTTTCACAATTCGAGGAGCAAAAGTCAGGTGGCCTAGCCTCCTCTGCCTGTTTGCGGGGGAGGAAGGCAGGGTGGTAATGAGCGGAGCTCGAAACCTCGGCGAAAAAGCGGCCGAAGGCATTGGAGACAGCCTCAGGGGCCACAAGGACTTCATTCGCGACCTTCAAGCCAGAAACTGGGGAGTGGACCTTAGTGCCAGATAGCCGGCGCAGGCTACCCCAGACAACAGAAGAAGGAGTAAAACTGTTGAAGGTGCTTGTGAAAGCAGCCCAGCTGGCTTTCTTGCTTTCGTTAATAATACGACGACACTGAGCACGTAATCGTTTATAATTAATACAATTCGCCACTGTAGGGTGGCGTTTAAAGGTGCGTAAAGCACGTCGACGAGCACGTAAAGCGTCTCTACATGCTGCGGTCCACCAGGGGACCGGTACGCGACGTGGAGAAGAAGTAGGGTGAGGGATGGAATATTCAGCAGCAGCGAGAATGACTTCCGTGAGGTGTGCGACCTGACAATCGCAGCTTGTGAAGGTTTGATCCTGAAAGGTCGCCCTGGAAGAAAAGAGCCCCCAGTCTGCCTTGGAGATGGTCCAACTAGAGGAGCACGGAGAGGGAATATGCTGCAGGAGATGGATAACACACGGGAAGTGGTCGCTCGAATAAGTATCAGCAAGTGCATACCACTCAAACCGGCGTGCAAGTTGGGGAGTACAGATAGAGAGGTCTAAATGGGAATAGGTATGAGATGTGTCCGAAAGAAAAGTAGGGGCGCCAGTATTAAGGCAGACAAGATTGAGCTGGTTGAAAAGGTCTGCTAACAAGGAGCCCCTCGGGCAGGAGGCTGGAGAACCCCAAAGGGGATGGTGGGCATTGAAGTCTCCAGTTAACAAAAATGGTGCAGGTAGCTGAGCAATAAGTTGCATCATGTCTGCCCTGGTAACGGTAGATGACGAGGGAGTGTAAACGGTACAAAAGGAAAACGTAAAAGTGGGGAGAGTAATGCGGATGGCGAGTGCCTGCAGGCCGGTGTGCAACGTGATGGGATCGTAGTAAATATCATCCCGGACCAGCAACATAACCCCTCCATGAGCTGGGATTCCTACCATAGGGGGTAGGTCAAAACGCACAGAGGTGTAGTGTGCCAAGGCAATGTGATCGCATGGGCGTAGCTTCGTTTCCTGGAGGGCTACGACGAGCGGACGATGCAAGCGGAGCAGCAACTTCAAGTCCTCTCGGTTGGAGCGAATGCTGCGAATATTCCAGTGAATAAGTGCCATCGTAAGAAAAGGAAGATGAGAGAAGGGGTCACCTCGAAGGCCGCTTAGGGCCTGGCTTCGAGCGAGCACTGCCGCCGCTATCAGTAGGCGGACAGTCATCGTCCATTGGGTCTATAGGGTCATCGGCCATCTCGGGAGGATGGCCGGGAGGGGGAGCTTCCTCCGCCGGTGAACGGCCAGATGTACGGCTACCGGCGATGCGGCCAGGCGAAACGGATGACGGCCTGGGGCGGCAACCGCTGGGTGGCGCAGGAGAAGAGATGCGCCGTGGCGGAGAAGGAGAACTGTGCTTCCTATGCGCCTTTTTGGAAGGACGTTTGGTGGAAGTACCGGTCGAAGGCTGGGAGGTCGAGGGACGGAGGAAGTCTGCACGGGATGGTTCCTTCTTGAAGGACCGTGCATCTGACTTCGGGGTCTTCGACTTAGCAGAAGCTGAGGAAGTGGCTGGTGTCTGTGGTGTGATGGGAGGAAGAGGAGACGTCGACCGCGCGATCTTAGCACTGGCCGAACGGACGACCGTGGTGCAGAAGGTCAGATCGCATGTCTGGGTTGCGACCTCCCGGGTAGTCCGAGGAGAGGCGAGGACAGTACTATATTTCCCCGCTGGGAGCAGCGTGGGCTTCCTACTAGCCAATAGCTTGCGAGCAGCCGAGGTGGACACTTTCGCTTTGACACGAATTTCTTGGATGCAACGTTCGTCCTTATAGACAGGACAGTCGCGGGAGGATGCGGCATGGTCACCCTGACAGTTCACACAATGAGGAGACGGAGGTGGACAGTCACCCTCATGGGCATCCCTGCCACAAGTGACACATTTAGCCGCATTGGAACAAGACTGTCGAGTGTGATTGAAACGCTGACACTGGTAGCAGCGCGTAGGTGTCGGGACATAGGGGCGAACAGAAATAACCTCGTAGCCCGCCTTGATGCGCGATGGCAGCTTAACACTATCGAAGGTCAAGAAGAGTGTCCGGGTCGGTACAAGGTCGTTGTTGACCTTTTTCATGACCCGATGGACAGCCGTCACGCCCTGCTCAGCGAGGAAAGATTGAAGCTCCTCGTCAGTCAGTCCGTCGAGGGAGCTAGTATACACTACACCACGAGACGAATTCAAAGTTCGGTGGGCCTCCACCCGGACAGCGAACGTGTACAGGAGGGTGGCCCGAAGCAGTTTTTGTGCCTGAAAGGCACTCTCAGTTTCGAGTAATAAGGTGCCGTTACGCAACCTGGTACAAGATTTGACAGATCCGGCTATGGCATCAACGCCCTTCTGAATAACAAAAGGGTTGACAGAGGAAAAATCCTTTCCATCCTCAGTGCGAGAAACTACGAGGAACTGTGGGGCAGGCGGTAGTACTTTTGTCACTGTTGGCTGGTCACGTTTTCGTTTTTGGGTCGAAGTCGAAAGCGATGGAGTAGAATCCATTGCGGAGGAATCCCCCATGATTGCCAGCGTCTCCGATGGCGCGCTCCTTCCTTGTGGGGACCCTCTCAGAGGGCACTCCCGCCTTAGGTGAATGTTTACACCTCAGGTCACACCTCCCGAGAAACAGACGGAGGGACCAATCGGCATGGTCAGAAGGTATCAGCTCAGGCAATCACCCCTCCCCGGGCCTGGCCTTTACCAGGGGGTACGCGCGTGCCTTACATGTCTACCCAGGGCGGGGACTTACGCGTTACCCCGTCACCGGCTACGCGTGCGAACGCGTGGGTCGGCCTTCAGACACGCACAGGGAGGAAGGAAGAAGAGGAAAAAGAAGAGAGAGAGAGGGAGAAAGAGGACAGACTGTCTCAAACGCCGAGGCGGAGACCAGAGAAGGCAAGGAGAAGAAGGCAATGAGAAGGCAAGGAGAAGAAGGCAATGAGAAGGCAAGGAGAAAAAGGCAATGAGAAGGCAAGGAGAAAAAGGCAATGAGAAGGCAAGGAGAAAAAGGCAATGAGAAGGCAAGGAGAAGTCAAGGGAAAGAGTAAGGAAGACAGTGAGGTGGAGAAGAGCAAAGAAAGGGACCAACAAAAGGAAGGAAGAAACGGAAGTGAAAAACCAGAAAGACCACGATTATAGGTCGTGAAACCGTCCGTCTCCGGACGCAGGCGCTAACTACCCCCGTGAGGGGGATGGACTCCTTTTAGTCGCCTCTTACGACAGGCAGGAATACCTCGGGCCTATTCTAATCCCCGGACCCGCAGGGGGAAAGTTCGATGTGTCTAACACAGGTGCTGATTAGAACACTTTCCTCAATGCCAAGAACGAGGCTTCCCGTTGGGGGAGCTCAAAGAAATTTGCAACTCTTCTTACATTACCGATCAAAGCCGGCCGATGTGGTCGAGCGGTTCTAGGCGCTTCAGTCTGGAACCGCGAGACCGCTACAGTCACGGGTTAGAATTCTGCCTCGGGCATGGATGTGTGTGGTGTCATTAGGTTGGTTAGGTTTAAGTAGTTCTAAGTTTTAGGGAATTGATGACCTCAGATGTTAAGTCCCATAGTGCTCAGAGACATTTGAACCATTACTAATTAAGAGATGTTGCGGTCTCAGCAAAGCAGGCGCTCAAGTTTTTAAGGAAAGTAGCGATAACCACGATAATGGCAAGTTCTTTAAGGGTTTGTGGGTTAGAAAACTTACTAATTAGTTCCACCTTTTCTGGATCAGTTACATGTACCTCCCTGGAATCTAAATACTCTAAGACGTTCCTGAATAAACAGCATAGACTACCTTCTGCATTTAACAATTGGATATACAGTAGTCCCACAATATATATATAAAGATCAAACAAATCATCATCTGTAAAAGAAGGCTCTCAATCAATTTAGTAAATACAGTACCAATGTTCAAAATAGAACTTCGAGATGATCACAGAGTTTGACAAAAATGTATCACAACATTACAAATCAAACGGTTGAGAAATGTAGCTTCATTTCAATAATAAACTTTTAGTGGTTCCAGATTTAAATATTAGACAATCTATCTCAGGCCTAAAAACGCCCACCTGGCTCCATTACACATACAGAATGATTATATCATAGTTTTGGCTGAACAATCAGTCATCATCCATGCGTATAATTTGACGCCAAAATTAGGCATTATTCAAATGATTGCTCGAAACAGTTTAGTATTAGAAACAAGATAAAATGACACGTTAACAACATCAAATTGACATACCCCTCTCCTGTGTCGCTACTACTTCAAATATGTCAGATCTTTTCCAAAGCCATAATGCTTATAGCAAAATGGATTACGCCAGTGTGCTTCGTACTGGCCACTGGAAACGCATTCATATTCCAATTTAAATCAGTTTAAACAGGACCTGATTCTGAATAGCAGAACTCATTAATATGCAATGAAGACTTCGTTCACTGACCTAATTACTAACGGCTAGTTCGTTTAACAACAGGGTACAGAAGTTCCCAGCGAACCGAAACAGCTAAATTACTCTAGCTAAGCGAGGGCAGAATTACCGAACACTCCTGCTTACAGTGCCTGATCGAAAATCTTTCTACGTACATGCTGCTCACAATTACGTGTGTGTGACGGATTAACATACAGCGTGCAAAATGTTAGCATTCTATGCCACACGTTCACAGTCAACACCGGCGAGACACATGTTCCAGACCTCACAGTGTGCACTCTGCTAAGTGCACCACAGGTCTGCCTACGTTACTGACGGCTGTCGCCTTGTCCACACCGCAGTTAACCGCTCTGAGCTCGGCCGTCGGCCTATTTCCACGACCCAGCTTGGAGCATAGATCTCGGCTGTTACCGCAGAGGGAGCATATGTCATCGCTTCCCAATGACTCGGAGACCAAGATACGTGCAAATCTAGTTACGTGACAAGAAATACTGCCCGGCTTGGCACTTCTCCACAAGTGACATACTTCAGAGATGTCAAACATTAAGCACCACTATGCACGGACAAATACAGTTTCAAGGCCGAAAAATCCTATGAAGTTTTCTTCATGTTTCTTAAATCTGGGGTGACTAAAGAATATGCATTTGGAGACCCTTTACAGTATACACACTAACTTAGTCAGATTCTTTGATGTAGTGTATATTAGTAACCCGACTGTATAATTTCATTCTACTGAAGATTATAATTTTACATTATTATTCTAGGCGATCTATGAAAAAAGGAAGTACAAAAGTGCTAACGGAAATTTGGGAATACAGAAATGCGAATCAGTTAGGAATGACAAATGTGAAGAGATCGAAAACGAAATGATTGACGGGAGGACTCATTCAGCTGATAGGAAAGTCAAAACAACCTTCGTTGAAACTAAAAGCAGTGGTGGTAACATTAACACCGCAATGGGGATACCACTGTTAAACGCAGAGGAGATACGGTTGGTTGGAGAAACTTCAATGCAGGCGTCCATGAGGAGGGGGGTTTGTCTCATGATTGTGGGAAAACCGGGAAAGAAGAGGCTCGAAGACTTTTATATATGGTGCTACAGAAGAATGTTGAAAATTAAGTGGAATTGTAAGGTAAGGAATTACGAGGTGAGGAAAGGAATATGCGGAAAATACTGTCAAGAAGAAGAAACAGGATGGTAGCACCCAGTTAAGACATCGGAGAATAACTTCCATGATACTAGGGGGAGCTGTGGATGGTAAAGATTGTAGACCAAGACAGAGACTGGAATACATCCAGCAAATAATTAAGCACGTAAGTACTATTCCGAGATGAAGAGGTGAAGATGGCACAGGAAAGCCGATGCAAGGAAAAAAACTCTAGACGGTACACTCCTTAAAGAATTTCTACCTAACTTACTTTTTAATTCCTACCTCCACTGCTACGCGCAAGCTGTAATTGTTCCTATGGTAGGTTTACCTTTGAAAACAAACTAGTCATCGTAATTAAAACCTTTCATTTTCCTTCCCTCTTACCGTACGTTAATGTAGTCTGAAGTATCACACAGATCATGTGTCCCTGTTCGTGCCATTTTGGGTACAGAGAGACGTCTTTCTGTGGCTAGTGGTATTCCTCAGTTGCAACGTTTCTCTGTTTGTTTCTCCAGACACGGTTCTCCTTTCAGCGTTTCAGTTAATTAAGGTCTGCTTTAGCCCATCAAAGCTCAGGTGGTTGAGATCTGTTCCATTCTACTAATTACGCTCCGTGGTCATGCTGCAATTTTACTGTTTTTGCTACTTTCTTGGACGTTGATGCAGATACGAACGAGCCGTCAAATTATATCCTTTGGAGTATGGTAAGATTCTGAAATATGCCTGTTATATGATTGCGTTAAAACCAATAAGAGCATTCTGTGCGCAACGGTACATCCGTATTGCTATCAAGCCAGAGTCGTCAATACAAGGAGCTTCACAGAACAATGAAGAATATGTCTGTAAGGAAAATTGTGTATCGAGTGAAATCACCAGCGGCTGACTATCTCCGAATGTTCCATTCTCCTTTCATACGACGATCTGAAAAGGCGAGTTCTACAGCACGAGTTCTGCAGAGTCACTATCTAAATTTAGAATGTCGCCAAGAGTTTTCACGTGTTTCGTGGAGCGTCGTATGCAGTATGCATTCGCCACTATCTTCGGCAGTAAGTACCTGTGTCGTGAACGTGAGTATGAAAAGCGCCGTGGCAGTGTAATTTTGTGTTTTTTCTTAAGTTTCGGAAGATGGGAAGAAGTGAGAAAATAACATCTGATGCAAGTCTACCAAATACACCTGCCGAATACTAACATTGTCGTTTCCAAACGTACAGAGTCTACGCAAGTGTAGCGTATGTCATCAGGTCACGAGATCTCACTGAGAGGTTAGATATTCAAACCATGATACTGAATAATAGTGTACCGGTAACAAACTATAAATCACCGACTTCCTTGTTGCTGTACCAGTCAGTCAACGATGGAGTGGAATGAATATTTCACCGACTTTCTTTGTCATTTGCCTAGATATACTTGTAGGTTACGGAGGCACGTGTTATCAAGAGACCTCTCTGCCCAACGAAAGAAAACATTTACAATTAGGTGTCTGGAAATACACCCAGGCAACACCAATGCCACTATGACATTATTTACTTCTTAAGCTTTGCGGCAATGCGTGACTGCAATAGCGTTGCCGTCGACTTTGCTGGAATGCAGCTGTGACTCATGACAATGTTTATGGTGGATAAGGCTGTTGCAAATACACTTTAAGAACGAAAACCGACGCACCATGAAGGAGGCATGCAAATTGCTCACAAACTGATATCCATAAAAGCATCAACGGAAAGCGCAAAAGTGTAATCTCTGCCAGCCGATGGATGAACGTGTAACGCTGCAGCGCAATTTCACCACGCAGCTGGAAAGAATAGTAAACAGGAGATATATCGATGGCAGGGCGTAAGTCTTTGAAAGTTTCATTCCCTGTAACCTGTTCGACAGTAATTATGCCTCGCAGACAGGAGCTTGACAAATACAATCAGATGTCAGCATTTGAGAGAGAACGTGCATTTAGGCTCAAAGAAGGTGGTTGAAGTAATCTTCGAATCCCCTGAAATTTGAATAAGAGCGGTCGACCGTTAGACGACGTTGGCATGAATGGCTGAACCATAGCAGAACAGCATCAAAAAGGAAGTGGTCGACCCAGAGACGGGACGAAATGTGAGGGCCGAGCAATCATCAGAGGGGCACTCACAGCTGCAGACTGATCGTTACCACAGGTCCGGCCTGCAACTGGTACTTCAGGGATGACAAGTGTCATTAATATGCGGCTCACGGAAAGGGGACAGAGCGCACGGCGCCCCATGCGCCGACTATCATTGACCTCTGTACACCAACGGACCTGTTTGCAGTGGTGTCGGACACATTCTGCCTGGAATCTCATTGGATGGACTAAAATTGTCTTCAGTAATGAGTCCCTCGTCGAAATGAGCCTTGATGACCAGCGAAGGCGTGTATGGGGAAGTAACGGCCAGTAGAGGGATACCAACAGGCAGCGGTGGCTCGTGAGTATACATTCCGGGTGTTGACAAATTTTTAGATTGAGAAAAATTTGGGAGTGTGAAATTAATAGGATCGGCTGTATAACAGTTACGCTTAACAACAAATTTATCGAACTACAGCCACTGCCGATAATGTTGTGGTTGTTGTGGTCTTCAGTCCAGAGTCTGGTTTGATGCAGCTCTCCATGCTACTCTATCTTGTGCAAGTTGCTTCAACTCCCAGTACCTACTGCAAGCTACATCCTTCTGAATCTGTTTAGTGTATTCATCTCTTGGTCTCCCTTTACGATTTTTACCCTCCACGCTGTCCTCCAATACTAAATTGGTGATTCCTTGATGCCTCAGAATATGTCCTACCAACCGATCCTTTCTTCTAGTCAAGTTGGGCCACAAATTTCTCTTCTCCCCAGTCCTATGCAGTACCTCCTCATTAGTTACGTGATCTATCCATCTAATCTTCAGCATTCTTCTGTAGCACCACATTTCGAAAGCTTTTATTCTCTTCTTGTGTAAACTATTTATCGTCCTGCCGATAATAATAGGAACATTAATAATAATATGCATAAGCTATCTGACAAAAGAAAGAATCGTTTTTGAGGAATTTTTTTGTACATAACTAAGAAGAGTTTACGGCAATAGCGAAATAATGTGTCAGCTTTCGCAATTCTCAATTTAGAATTTTGTTTAAGTGTGAGTTTTCGTGCTTTTCCAGCAGCTGCGACAAATGTACAGGGCTGGCCGTTGTGGCCGAATGGTTCTAGGCGCTTCAGTCGGGAACCGCGCTGCTGCTAAGGTCGGAGTTTCGAATCCTCCTTCGGGCATGGATGTGTGTGATGTCCTCAGGTTAGTTAGGTTTAAGTAATTCTAAGTCAAGATGTGAGGTCATCAGTCACCTAAAGTCCCATAGTGCTTAGAGCCATTTAAACCATTTGACAAATGTACAAGATCCCTAAGAGATGTATTGGTACACGAATTTACTTTTGGGCGGAAAATCAGATATTCCTACGCTGCACCCCACTACTACTTGTACTAACTGTACACTTCCTTGTACCCACGCTTCTTTTATTTCGTCACTCTCTCGATCAAAGTATCTTTTTCCGGAGGCCCTAGTTCGTTTGCTGCTAACTTTTCCTATTAATTTACTTTTCTCTTCCCAGAATGAGATTTTTACTTTGAACAGAATTGTGGGATGATATGATACTTCCTGCAGATTAAAGTTGTGTACCGGATTGAGACTCGAACTCGAGACCTTTGTATATCGCGGGCAAGTGCTCTACCGACTGAGCTACCCAAGCACGACTCACGTCCCACCCTCACAGCTTCACATTTCTGTTCGCATTTAAAATAGATTCAACATTATTCACGTTTACGCTGCACATGTAATCCATTTCCCGCCCAGTAGACAATTAACTCCAAGTACAAAGTGTTCGTTTGTGGAAACGATAAAACTCAAGTAGTAACGTCTGCCAACATGATCACTTCATTAGAACTTAAATGAGGCGCTGCGATCCGTAAGGGCATAAAACACATCACCGTCGATCCCACATTTAAGTGAGTATCAGAGAAACTAGTGATACAGCTTTTCGTCTATTTTCGTTTAAGCAATATGGGCCTAACAGCACAGATAAACCTGACTCACCATAATATCAACAGATTTCAGTAGCATGAGTAAATCCTACATGCTCACAGTCGACGGTGATATGTTTTAGAACCTAATGACTGTCAGAAAGTAAACTTCCCATCGCACCCCGTCAGATTTAGTGGTAAGACGGCCCAGTTGATAGACCGTCAAAAACTACACAGACGAAGCATGAAAATAGGAAGACGGTCTAGTGAACTGTAAAAAAAAAATAGGCAAAATGGAAACAGTGAGCGTCCTTGCTTAATTAGAGCAATGTGAAGCATTAATTCAGAAGCGCGACGTCGTGGTTCAGTGGTCACGGTGTTTTAGCGTGAAGCCAGGAGTATTCTTTCGGCAGGTGAGCGGCAAGGACGCAATGTTTGCGTCTCGTCCGCAGAGGCCCGAGCGCGCGTAGTTTGCTTACTTCCTCTCCGCAGCTAGTACTCGCTTCCGTTGACACTGAGTCGCTATGGCTCATTCCTACGGAAAAGCTATTATCAATAGCAGCTTCCAGCTCGACTACACAATGCCATGATACTTTGAAATCGAACGAGTCATCCGTGATGAAGTTCAAATACCACCATAGCACAAGTAGCCGTAGATGGTCGATGACGAGTTACGTCACGCTGTTGTGAACAGATGTGCGAACCCTCTCAAGTTAAAATAATCCGATAGTCACATCGGGGCAGTTACCGTTGACCATGCAGGACTAGGATGACGCACACTAGGAGTCTCCGAATTGCCCATCGACGGGCCGCCGGACGTAGTTACCGCAACTTTCCGATGCTGTGGGATGGTAATTAGAAATAGAACACCTTCGAGATTTACCAGGTCCTCAACGGCTTCCGACAGGTCAAAACTGAATTAAAGAAACGCTTAGTCATAGGTAGATGTCGAGCAATCTTAATGTACGAGGGACAGCCTTGTACTTGTTCTGGATGCAGCTAGGAGGGTATGTATTCAACTTCGGGTTACATGGCACCGCCTCCTACAGTCACGACACTCCCCCTCAATTATGCACGGGTGATGCGGTCGCCGTCATGGCAGACGACTGACCACATGGAAGACATGCAGCTTTAGAACGCACACCCGTCGAAATTCCTGGGTTGACCGACACAATTACAGAGTCCACAGAGTTTGCAGAAAGCCACCCATCGACTCCACAAGAAGATTTGAACGAAATAATTTGACTCGACACTAGTGGTGTGCCGACCTCTGCTTTTCTCCCATAGGGGGATGCGCTGCGGGAACCACACATTCTTTCGGACACAGAAATTCATGACCGCAAACAGAGGTCACCGAGGAAACATAAAAAGCGACGTCGCGCACAGATGAAAGCCTCCTGTGGACATCTTCTGCAACTGATGACTGGACGGCTGGCGAGACGGGAAAAAATGTATGACACAGGATCGCCCTCACCTGTTACTTTACCTGATGTCGATACACCCATTTCCGCTCTCTGGGGTAAACAGGTTGCAAGCACAGGGCTCGCCACTGGTACACAACCAGAAACCACTGCGAATTCACCCTTAGTCACTCAGCTCGCAAGTGTCCGACTGCAGCAACGATTAACTTATGGGCCTTCAACGGAAGACACTCCAGACGACTCTAGGTGCACTGTGGTGGAAGAGGGGAGCGATCTCTTCTCCTACACCTCGGTCCCTCCCGAGAAGCAACAGATGACGGCGCGGACGCGGACTGCAATTACAGGCCAAAACATTTACGGCGACGCTGACGGCGATCCCCATTGAAGGAGACGATCCACAAACCTATCGCTTAGCGACCATTAATGTTAACACGTACGAAGTTGTCGATGCTCCAAGACATGCTCAGTGCCGCAGACGTTGACATTGCCCTTCTTCACGAAGCAAGAAGTCTCCATCGACGATTTCCCGTGTATATATGGTTATACGGCTCACGTGTCCAACGCTTCGCCAACTAACTGTGGAGTCGCAGTCCTCCTCAGGACCGGCCGGGGTGGCCGAGTGGTTCTAGGCGCTACAGTCTCGAAACCGCGCGACCGCTACGGTCGCAGGTTCGAATCCTGCCTCGGGCATGGATGTGTGTGATGTCCTTAGGTTAGTTAGGTTTAAGTAGTTCTATGTTCTAGGGGACTGATGACCTCAGAAGTTAAGTCCCATAGTGCTCAGAGCCATTTGAACCATTTTTTCCTCCTCAGGGAGAACCTCGAGGCGGACGAAGTACGATATCACCCCTACGATAGAGGAATGTCCGTAACGGTGCTAGGCGTTCAGTTTATCAATGTGTAGGTCCCTTCCGGAACGATTCGAAGTCTCGACCGATGGCTCTTCTTCGCGGAAGGAGTAGCACAGCTTTTTCTGGGCAGGCACGATGACTTGGTAATAGGGGGCGATTTCAATAGCACCCAAGCATCTAAAGACCAGCTGCCATGCCATTCACCAAGATCCGAACTTGTGACACCCATCAGGGATCTCCAGCTTCTACATACATGGGAACATCTCCAAGGAAATCGACTAGGTTTCACTCATTTCACGAGTCATTCGTCTAGTCGTGTTAGTAAGATTTACGTCTTCCTTTCTCTCGCAGCAACAGAGAGTGAAGCGGAGGTGTAGCCAGTAGACTCTTCTGATCTCGAGGCCTACATAGGGGCCGTCACCCTACTTGGCCAACGAGTGTGGCGCAGCCTACATCCCTGGGAGTTAAAGCTTGCTCATCTCGCTTTTCCCGATTGTTGATCCGCCGTCGAGGACACGTGGAGTTCGTGCGTCCGCCACCTCCCTCGTATCCTGCATCTATCAGTTGATGATTAAAGTGCGCCAAGTCGACCATAAGGGTTACTTCGATTACGTATGGTCGGTCGAAAGACCGCTGTTGGCAGGCGGCAGCCCCTTGATTTTGGTTTCACCGTCTTCGAGAATGTGTCTCCTTGCCATCCACACCGGAACGACAAATGACAGTACAACGTGCGAAGGCACAGATCGTAGCCCATGTGCGCCGACACCTCGAAGGGGCGATCGTCCGAGCGCGAAGACGTGACAAACTGACAACAGAACGATCCACTATGTTCCACGTCATTCGAGAACGTGAACTGCGAAAACGGGCAATTACCACTGCGGAATGTTGTCCCCATACCACACACAGCGGTATTGGTAAAGCCTTCTTCGATCATTACGCACGACTTTATTCTGCTCAATGTTCCGACGACGGTGACAAGAATCTCACGATTGGTTTATGGCACTGTTTCACAAGAATTACAAACTGAATTATTGAACGACATTACGGAAGACGAAGTTATTGACGCCATAGGTAAAGGAGCGGTGAATTTCTCCTGTAGAGTTTATAATACTTTTCAAGATTTGCTGGCTCCCAAGTTAACGGACTTCTGTCGGGAGCTTACGGCCCTAGCGGTGCCTCTCCAGCAGCCTTCGTGGAAGGAATGATTATAGCTGTTCACAAACGGAAAGGTGGCACTCGAATACGTGATTATCGCCCTCTGACACTCGTCAACTGTGACATGAAGATTTCACCAGACTATTAGCAAACGGTATACGACCGATCCTGCCACACGTCATCTCACCAGATTAGATTTCCATAGGCGGTGTCGATAACATCCACGCAGCACTGTGTCGATTCCATGGCATCACTAGATTTTAGCCACGCTCTCGATCGAGTTGCTCACGTGAACCTGGACGTCCGTTCTCCATCACATGAGGTATCCACAGCAATTCATATACGTCATGATGCACCTCCTCCGAAGGGCGACCTCCAAGGTAACGGGCGTCTCACGCAGTCCCTCCAGTTTTTAAGATCGGTGTGTCAGTGCTACCCCCTGTCGACCTTACTCAATGCTCTGGCACTGGAAACGCTCCTCTATGACCTCCGTCAACGCCTCATCGGACTCACCTTACGTGACGTCACATGTTGCCGTGCAGCATATTATGCAGTCGATGTGGTTGCCGCGCGAAGACGCCGCGCGGTTTAAGGCACCTTGTCACGGATTGCGCGGTCCCTCCCACCGGAGGCTCGAGTCCACCCACGGGTTTGGGTGTGTGTGTTGTTATTAGCATAAGATAGTTTAAGTTAGCTTACGTAGTGTGTTAGTCTAGGGACCGTTGATCTCAGCAGTTTGGTCCCTTAGGAATTTACACACACACGACCTTGCCACTCGTGCTCCGCAATCGCGACGATGTAACGAGCGCACAAGAATGAACAGTCACATACGGTATGGCTTCGGAGAGCTGTCTCAACGTCACAAAATCGGTCGTCAAGGTCATAGGAGACGGGTTGACCACAGCGTGTGTCGACGCCCGGCAGCTTAGTGAAGCTATCAAGTGTCACGGAGTAGAGTTTCACGACGACATACGGCGCACTGCGGCCCTAAATTATCGCCTCTAATTACGACAAATTCCAGTCCAGATCTCCTACCTTCGTCTATGGACCCTCAATCTTCTTCAAAGGACACACTTCGTCAATGTTTACCTCTCTTCGCATCTTCCACACATGGCGCGTGTCCTTCTAATGGCTAGACGTATATTAGAGGCACTCGGAGCCTACATCAGTACAGGCAAGCTCTTCGGGAGTGGAATGGTAAGAGATAGTATGATTGTGGTTCGATGAACCCTCTGCCAAGCACTTAAATGTAAATTGCAGCGTAGTCATGTAGATGTAGATATTAGGAAATGAGACACCTAAAGTAGTAGTTGAGTTTTACTATTTGGGGAGCACAATAAATGATGATGGTCGAATTAGAGAGAATATAAAATGTAGACAGGCAATGGCAAGGAAAGCGTTCCTCAAGAAGAGAAGTTTTTTAACATCGATTATAGATTTAACTGTCAGGAAGTCTTTTCTGAAAGAATTTGTATGGACTGTAGTCATGTATCGAAGTGACACATGGACGATATACAGTTTAGACAAGAAGTGAATAGAGGCTCTCGAAATGTGTTGCTACGAAGGAAGGCTGAAGAGTAGATGGATAGATAACGTAACTAACGATGAGATATTAGAACTGGGTAGAAGAGGAATTTGTGGTACAACTTGACTAGAAGGAAGGATCGGTTGGTAGGACATGTTCGGAGATATCAAGGGATCACCAATTTAGTATTGGAGGGCAGCGTGGAGGGTAAAAATCGTAGAGGGAGACCAAGAGATGAATACACTAAGCGGATTCAGAAGGATGTAGGTTGCAATAAGTACTGGTAGTTGAAGAAGCTTGCACAGGATAGGGCAGCATGCATCAAACCAGTCTCTGAACTGAAGACTACAACACAATATAAGGAAAATACAAATTAAAAGTAGCTATTTAAAAAAATAAAATAGGGTAAATAAACCTTAAAAAAAGTAATTTCCCAGTATGGACTTCCCCTCGACAACCCACATACGTTCACGGACTATGAGGGCACAGGCCAGGCCTCGAGTTACGATCCCTGTCCACACTGCCCTCTCCGCCCTCCCTTCCATGCCTCCCCTCTGTGAAAAAAAGTCGTGTTCAAAACTCTGTAATGCCATTTGCTTTTTTTTCACAACATTATGAACTGTCCATCCGGTCACTGAAATGTTTGTTCTCTTTATGTAGTCTTGGCACTTGACATACCATACATTGATTATAGAATACACTCCTGGAAATTGAAATAAGAACACCGTGAATTCATTGTCCCAGGAAGGGGAAACTTTATTGACACATTCCTGGGGTCAGATACATCACATGATCACACTGACGCAACCACAGGCACATAGACACAGGCAACAGAGCATGCACAATGTCGGCACTAGTACAGTGTATATCCACCTTTCGCAGCAATGCAGGCTGCTATTCTCCCATGGATACGATCGTAGAGATGCTGGATGTAGTCCTGTGGAACGGCTTGCCATGCCATTTCCACCTGGCGCCTCAGTTGGACCAGCGTTCGTGCTGGACGTGCAGACCGCGTGAGACGACGCTTCATCCAGTCCCAAACATGCTCAATGGGGGACAGATCCGGAGATCTTGCTGGCCAGGGTAGTTGACTTACACCTTCTAGAGCACGTTGGGTGGCACGGGATACATGCGGACGTGCATTGTCCTGTTGGAACAGCAAGTTCCCTTGCCGGTCTAGGAATGGTAGAACGATGGGTTCGATGACGGTTTGGATGTACCGTGCACTATTCAGTGTCCCCTCGACGATCACCAGTGGTGTACGGCCAGTGTAGGAGATCGCTCCCCACACCATGATGCCGGGTGTTGGCCCTGTGTGTCTCGGTCGTACGCAGTCCTGATTGTGGCGCTCACCTGCACGGCGCCAAACACTCATACGACCATCATTGGCACCAAGGCAGAAGCGACTCTCATCGCTGAAGACGACACGTCTCCATTCGTCCCTCCATTCACGCCTGTCGCGACACCACTGGAGGCGGGCTGCACGATGTTGGGGCGTGAGCGGACGACGGCCTAACGGTGTGCGGGACCGTAGCCCAGCTTCATGGAGACGGTTGCGAATGGTCCTCGCCGATACCCCAGGAGCAACAGTGTCCCTAATTTGCTGGGAAGTGGCGGTGCGGTCCCCTACGGCACTGCGTAGGATCCTACGGTCTTGGCGTGCATCCGTGCGTCGCTGCGGTCCGGTCCCAGGTCGACGGGCACGTGCACCTTCCGCCGACCACTGGCGACAACATCGATGTACTGTGGAGACCTCACGCCACACGTGTTGAGCAATTCGGCGGTACGTCCACCCGGCCTCCCGCATGCCCACTATACGCCCTCGCTCAAAGTCCGTCAACTGCACATACGGTTCACGTCCACGCTGTCGCGGCATGCTACCAGTGTTAAAGACTGCGATGGAGCTCCGTATGCCACGGCAAACTGGCTGACACTGACGGCGGCGGTGCACAAATGCTGCGCAGCTAGCGCCATTCGACGGCCAACACCGCGGTTCCTGGTGTGTCCGCTGTGCCGTGCGTGTGATCATTGCTTGTACAGCCCTCTCGCAGTGTCCGGAGCAAGTATGGTGGGTCTGACACACCGGTGTCAATGTGTTCATTTTTCCATTTCCAGGAGTGTATGTGTCATGTGGTAAAAATACGTTACCGTCGCAAATAAACGTGATGGATAGTGAGGGCAGGTGACATACCACATAGACGACTCGCAGTAATGAACACAACAGATAAACATGTGACGACTATATTGCAACAAAGAAATTCAAGATTCATAACTTCCAAAACGGAACGCAGTTTCAAAAACGTTAAAAATGTTGATTCACAGAGCACAGAGTAACTGTGTGCTTGTGAAACGGTTGCTTAAATTTTTTTGTAGCTTATGTGACATACTATTATGTTTTCATCGTCTCCTTGGAAGTGATCACATTCATATTCTTACGAACGCCTAACTTTGGCAAGCGGGCATATCTCACTCACTTTACAGGTGTACAAATTAGGTGCGTCGGTAAGAGATTCCTATCACACACGTACTCTTACTAATGCCGTGTATGACACAACAGACATTTTTACCGGTGGAGGATTCGGTTGACTTGTCGCCTTGTCATCAAACATTTGCGTTTCCCTTTCGAAAGCCACTTGCTTTCGGTTGCTAATAGAGTAGTTGTCTTATCTGTCCCTTCCTTACACCTCGCTTTTGCAAACGTACGTTAGACCACGACACACACACACACACGCACACACAAATTTGAATAGAGCGAACAGCGGGAAAAAAATGGCACACGGGAATTTAGAACACGGCTCGCCGGCGTGGTAATCGAACACCATGACCAATTTTACATTACGCAGTCGTTTGTTCACCCTGCTGTATATTGCTCATGATTTCCCTGGAGCGTTCACTGTTTCTATTTTGTTTTTTTTTTCGCACTTCACCTTCTTCCAGCTTTCTGTGATCTGTGTTCAGGTTTTGAGGGGCTGACCGCTGGGCACTGTTACGACGAAATCGGAGGGGGGTTGCGATGGGGAGTGCCTCAAAGGGATTGCTGTATGATGAATTTTATTACTTAATACACTATAACTCATGCAGAAACCCACAAAATATGTTTACTGTCAGTAGAACTTTAACATATACTGGCGTCCCATCTAATTTTACTGCAGTGTGTAGCGAGTGAATTAGCTGTCGGAGGAGTGTGCTATTTTCTAGCAGGATCGACGACGAGGGAACGACGATAAACGTCTGTCGGAGTGTGCTACCACCTGGTGGCACTAACGTAAATTTCTAGTTCAGTGCGAGGGCTAGCTGTGCATATCGTGTATCGTGCACGTTCTTAACGAATTCCGTATGTATTTGGTTGGTTGGTTTGTAGGGAGGGGGGGGGGGTTGAAGGGACTAGTATGTATTTGGCCCGTAAGGCAATTATGTCACGCGCGTTGCACATGCGCAAAACCTCCTTAAAACGTGCTCATCTGAAAGGGTGCAGTAGACCCTGCTGCCAAGTTCCATGCAGTATAGACGAGCAGTAGCGCGATAACGCCAGTCAAAGAAAAGTAACCAACAAATCAGCAAGGTCCCGCAAGTTAGGGTGTCGCGTGCTCTTGTGCTCTCAAACAGCAGCCGCCACTGCGAACCGGTATGTCGTCTGCCATATGATCCTACATCCAAATGGTGCGGCGTACAATTTCGTTTCATCGCAGGAGAGCCCTCTGGTTGTAACCCGCGGCACTGTTAAAGCAGAGCGGTATGTCGACGAGACTCTACTCTACACTTTTTTTTTTGCTATTGGCAACCTATCTTGCTATCTTGGATATCAGATCCTGGCTATTATTTAGGCTTTGGGAAAGGTAAAGGCACCAAAGAGGCAGTTATGACGTTGTGATTGATAATGTGACTAAGACTAAGGAAAAATCGAGACACTCTCACAGTATTTGTGGACATGGAAAAAGCCTTACATAATGTAAAATGATGTAAGATGTTCGAAATTCTGAGGAAAACATGAGTAAACAATAGGGAGAGATGGACGATACAAAATTTGTACAAGAGCCAAGTGGGGATAATAGGCGTGGAAGACCAAGAAAAAAGTGCTGGGATTAAAAAGAGTGTAAGACACGGATGTAGCCTTCGACCCCCACTGTACAGTATATACATCGAATAAGCAGTGATAGAAATAAAAGAAACGTGAAAGGATATCAGTGATAATATTCGCTGATGACACTGCTGTCCTCACTGAAAGTGAACAAGAATTACAGGATCTGCTGAAGAGAATGAACAGTCTAATGAGCACAGAATATGGACTGAGAGTAAATAGAAGAAAAAAAAAAACGAAATTAATTAAATATAACAGAAGTGAAAACTTAATATAGGGGTTCAAGGTCACGAAGTAGATGAAGTTAAGGAACGCTGCTGCGCTTACAGCTTAATAACTCTTGACGGATGGGGAAAAAAGGACATCAAAAGCAGACTAGCACTGGCAAAAATGAAATTCCTTGCCAAGAGAAGCCTACTAATAGGAAACATAGGCCTTTTAATTCCTGTGAATGTACGTTTGGAGTACTGCAATGTTTGATAGTTAAACACGGACTGTGAGAAAACCGGAATAGAAGAGAATCGAAGCATTTAAGATGTGGTGCTAAAGACGAAAGTTGATAATTAGCTCGACTGTTAAGGTAATGAATGAGTACACTGTGCGAAGAGACATCTAGGAGAGGAATACATGGAAAACATTGACAAGAAGAAGGGACCATAAGTTAAGACATTTGTTGTACATCAGGGAACAACTTATGGCTGAAAGTGCTAGCCTGAGATGGAAAGGAATTCGTGGTGGACAGTATCAGATCACTCAGAAGACTGATGGCTCGGAAAAAAATTAATACATAAATATGAATTGGGGTTAAATTTCCGCTACGTAACTCCCGCCCCGACACAGAGTGAGTTTCTACTGCTTATTTGCAGTATTTCCCAAGCCGTACCTTTGCCGGCAAGTTCGCCAAGTGACTGCACACTTCACAACTGTGAAGGTTTGGAGAATCATGGGCTGATCCCTCCAACCACCTCGGGACAACTCTGTCAACAAATGCCAAGCTCCCGACATAAGGACAGAGGTGTTGGACCTATACGTTACTGATATCCTCAATTTGTGAAGTCGTCTATTTTTTTCTGGAATCGTTTATCTGTTGTTGTCTTCAATAATGTAGAAATGGACAAATAAATATGATGTTACCATCTACGAGGAGAAGTATGGAATTATAAATTAACCTAATACAAAAACGCACTCTGAGAAAGACGTTCTCACTGCTGTCGTCGTAGATCTGCGACAGTCAGCCATAACTCTGTTCTACTTAAGATAAATCATGTAAACTTTCTTACAGTTAATCAGGAGCATGTCATGTTTATGGGCAACAATTTGCAGCTGTACTTATCTGGTTGGTGTTTTCATATACATTACCTTTCATGTCGTAGATGTATCACATTTATGTAAGTCATATGTCTGTCATTGTACTGGTGTCTGACAACAACATATTATCCTGATCATCTGATTTCTTCAGTCCTTCCACCAAGTCGTTGCACATTTTGGTACTAAGAATCATATAGGTGAGAAGTGTAATCTGATGATTTTCATCAGACATATGTATGAATCGCCTGTAGTCAAAACCGAATTATTCTATCGTGTTTCTGTCTTCTGGATGGAAGAGATGTCGATCCATCAGGAGTTGTAAAGTTAAGGGGTTAATGTTGTTGCTGTTGTCCTCAGTCTTGACACTGGTTTGATGCAGCTCTCCATGCTCCTCTATCCTGAGCAAGATTTTTCATCCAGCAGTACTTACTGCAACCTTCATTCTTCTGAATCTGCTTAGTGTATTCATCTCTTGGTCTCCCTCGACGATTTTTAGCCTCCACGCTGCCTTCCAATGCTAAATTTGAGATCCCTTGATGCCTCTGAACAAGTCCTACCGACCGGTCCCTTCTTCTAGTCAAGTTGTGCCACAAACTCCTCTTCCCCCCGTTCCATTCAATACCTCATTAGTTATGTAATCTACCCATCTAGTCTTCAGCATTCTTCTGTAGCACCACATTTCGAAAGCTTCTATTCTCTTCTTGTTCAAACTATTTATCGTCCATGTTTCACTTCCATACATGGCTACACTCCATACAAATACTTACAGAAACGACTTCCTGTCACTTAAATCTATACTCGATGTTAACAAATTTCTCTTCTTCAGAAACGCTTTCCTTGCCATTGCCAGTCTACATTTTATATGCTCTCTACTTCGACCATCATCAGTTATTTTGCTCCTCAAACAGCAAAATTCCTTTACTATTTTTAGTGTCTCATTTTATAATCTAATTGCCTCACCATCACCCGACTTAATTCGACTACATTCCATTATCCTCGTTTTCTTTTGTTGATGTTCATCTTATATCCTTCTTTCAAGACACTGTCCATTCCGTTCAACTGCTCTTCCAAGTCCTTTGCTGTCTCTGACAGAATTACAATGTCATTGGCGAACCCCAACGCTTTTATTTCTTCTCCATGGACTTTAATACCTACTCAATTTTTCTTTTGTTTCCTTTACTGCTTGTTCTATATACAGATTGAATAACATCTGGGACAGGCTACGACCCTGTCTCACTCCCTTCCCAACCGCTGCTCCCCTTTCATGCCCCTCGAAACTTATAACTGCCATCTGGTTTCTGTACAAATTGTAAATAGCCTTTCGCTCCCTGTATTTTACCCCTGCCACCTTTAGAATTTGAAAGAGAGTATTCCAGTCAACATTGTCAAAAGCTTTATCTAAGTCTACAAATGCTAGAAACGTAGGTTTGCCTTTCCTTAATCTATTTTCTAAGATAAGTCGTAGGGTCAGTATTGCTCACGTGTTCCAACATTTCTGCGGAATCCAAACTGATCTTCGCCGAGGTCGGCTTCTACCAGTTTTTCCATTTGTCTGTAAAGAATTCGCGTTAGTATTTTGCAGCTGTGACTTATTAAACTGTTAATTCGGTAATTTTCACACCTATCAACACCTGCTTTCTTTGGGATTGGAATTATTATCTTCTTCTTGAAGACTGAGGGTATTTCGCCTGTATCACACATCTTGCTCACTAGATGTTAGAGTTTTGTAAGGGCTGGCTATCCCAAGGCCGGCAGTAGTTCCAATGGAATGTTGTTACTCCCGGGGCCTTGTTTCGACTCAGATCTTTCAGTGCTCTGTCAAACTCTTCACGTAGTATCGTATCTCCCATTTCATCTTCATCCTCTTCTACTTCCATAATATTGTCCTCAAGTACGTCGCCCCTGTATAGACCCTCTATATACTCCTTCCACCTTTCTGCTTTCCCTTCTTTGCTTAGAACTATGTTTCCGTCTGAGCTCTTGATATTCATACAAGTGGTTCTCTTTTCTCCAAAGGTCTCTTTAATTTTCCTGTAGGCAGTATCTATCTTACCCCTAGTGAGATAAGCCTCTACATACTTACATTTGTCCTCTATCCATCCCTGCTTAGCCATTTTGCACTTCCTGTCGATCTCATTTTTGATACGTTTGTATTCCCTTTTTCCTGCTTCATTTACTGCGTTTTTATATTTTCTCCTTTCATCACTAAAAATCAATATTCCTTCTGTTACCCAAGGATTTCTACTAGCTCGTCTTTTTACCTACTTGGTCCTCTGCTGCCTTCACTACCTCATCCCTCAGAGCTACCCATTCTTCTTCTACTGTATTTACTTCCCCCATTCCTGTCAATTGAACCCTTATGCTCTCCCTGAGACTCTCTACAACCTCTGGTTTACGCAGTTTATCCAGGTCCCATCTCCTTAAATTCCCACCTTTTTGCAGTTTCTTCAGTTTTAATCTACAGTTCATAACAAATAGATTGTGGTCAGAGTAACCATCTGCCCCTGGAAATGTCTTACAATTTAAAACCTGGTTCCTAAATCTCTGTCTTACCATTATATAATCTATCTTAAACCTGTCAGTATCTCCAGAGTTCTTCCATGTATACAACCTTCTTCTATGATTCTAGAACCAAGTGTCAGCTTTGATTAAGTTATGCTCTGCGCAAAATTCTACCAGACGGCTTCCTCTTTCATTTCTCTCCCCCAATCCACATTCACCCACTATGTTTCCTTCCCTCCCTTTTCCTACTCTCGAATTCCAGTCACCCATGACTATTAAATCATACATTTCATCAACTTCTTCGTCATCTGCGGAGCTAGTTGGCATATAAACTTACACTACTGTAGTAGGCATGGGCTTCGTGTGTATCTTGGCCACAATAATGCGTTCACTATGCTGTTGGTAGTAGCTGACCCGCACTCCTATTTTTTATTCATTATTAAACCTACTCCTGCATTACCCCTATTTGATTTTGTATTTATAACCTTGTATTCACCTGACCAAAAGTCTTTTTGCTGCTGCCACCGAACTTCACTAATTCCCACTATATCTAACTTCAACCTACCCATTTCCGTTCTTAAATTTTCTAACCTACCTGCCCGATTAAGGGTTCTGACATTCCACGCCCTGATTCGTAGAACGCCGGTTTTCTTTCTCCTGAGAACGACTTCCTCTTGAGTAGTCCCCGCTCGGAGATCCGAATGGGGGAATATTTTACCTCCGGAATATTTTACCCAAGAGCACGCCATCATCATTTAACCATACAGTAAAGCTGCATGCCCTCGGGAAAAATTACGGCTGTAGTTTTTCCTTCCTTTCAGCCGTTCGCAGTACCAGCACAGCAAGGCCGTTTTGGTTATTGTTACAAGGCCAGATCAGTCAATCATCCTCACTCTTCCGCTGCAACTACTAAAAAGGCTGGTGCCCCTCTTCAGGAACCACACGTTTGTCTGGCCTCTCAACAGATACCCCTCCGTTGTGGTTGCACCTATGGTACGGCCATCTGTATCGCTGAGGCGCGCAAGCCTCCCCACCAATGGCAAGGTCCATGGTTCATGGGGGAGGCTGTCCGAAAATTTGAAAAAATTGATTTATTTTCTTTTTCTTTTTTTTTCTTTTTTTGCTTAAAATTTTCTCTGTGGTCTCTATTGTATGTTCGCCAGAAACTCCGTTATCGAGTTACAAGGCGATTCATGAAAAAAGGGTCTTCCAAAACCATTCGCAGCGGGAAAAAATACGAGTAGTCAACATGTTAGATAAAAAATGGCCTAACACGTGTCGGAATTATGAAAATGTTCGAGCTTGAGATCGCATGGCCTGTTACAGCTGCGAGGTGCCGGGGCTAGTAGTCTATTTAACACTACTTTCATCTAGAATCGTCATATGCTCTAAGCCCCCCCCCCCCCCCCCCCATTCTAACTCCGACTTTTGCTGTTGCACATGGATTAAGCAGAATCGCGAATTGACTGTAATCGACCCTGCAAGTCGAGTCGAAAAGAGTTTGCCACCTGCAATAATTTAATTTGATAGACATTAATTAAATAAAGGAAAGTTTCAGTAACATAGTGATAAATGAAAGGGTTGCTCTACCGATTAACAGAATGAAAGTTCTGTCCAAAATAAGAATTTGATTTATAATGACTAAACTCAAAATCATAAACAAAACACATGAAACATTTACAATACATCAAATTGGATGAAATTGGATACTCAAATAAAAGCTGTGAAGGTGAAGTTGCCCATAAACTAGATTGTGATATTTATTATGAAGTGGTATGTGGAGCCAGTTCCTTCCAACTCAAATCTTAAGAGAAACACACAGCCAACTCAACATTAATTGCTGCTACAGTAGTGAGAACTCAGATAATGAACACCCAAGACAGAACAAAGTTACAAAAAGACGAACAGGTGCGCTCTGCTAAGCTCTGATTATCACCTAGGAAAATCCCTATCTGCCAGTGCTGCCGACATACATTACCAAACTGTCTTCTTAACTGCCAGAACACGATCTGGTGTACCGGAGGCAATGGCTGGTTGCATCGACGTCCCATCGTGGTGATGATAATGTCGCGAGTATAGCCTGAAACAAATTATCCTGGTCTGGTTGTTCCAGACTAAAGACTTCCTAGCAATACAAATGCGCCTGTGAGGGAGACAAAGAAGGCTCCCCACACAATCACTGATGGTACAGTGATTGATTTTAACAAGCAAAGTCACACAGTAACTCCGATGCAGTCACCTTTAACCACAACTGCTCAAGACAGACAACATAGGCCGCTTGTACGCAGAATGCTCAATTGCCAACTGTACTCGGAAAGTTACGTTGAAGTCGGAACTTCAGCAACTTCGTCAAACAGTTATAATTAAATAAAAGTATATTAGACAGCCAACGGAAGGCAGACTCTCCAGAGCAGCGAGAGCTCAGTCTTGTAACCTACTTCGACCGAAAGGCGAGAGCCGACTACCACAAGAGCACCCGTACAAACCGAACTCTGAACATTCCCGCCCCCACGACAGTGGCTGTGGTTAAACGTTCCAATCAGCAACTCGAAACCCGGCGGAAAATTCCACTCTATTGCCGAGGCACTACCATTCCACCAATGGAGATTCTTGGCGCCAATTTCTGCGCCGATTTTGCTACGTCACGGAGCTATTCCCTGAGCAAGCCAATCATAGTTAGAATTTTGCAGCAAACGCGGGAATTTGCCCGCCAAGACTGCCTGTGAACACAAGTCATTCCCACGCCTCACTGGTCGCCATCCATAAAGTGTTTTCGCTATGTTTCTGCGAAGTAACTGAATCTCTAGCCCAGCCGCTCCTTCAGGCCTCTGCGGGCGTGTCTCCACCGCTATTCTGGCCATGTCGGCGTTTGGAAAGCATTCACTCGACTCCCTCACACCCGTCGGCTTAACCCCTTCAAGATCAGCAGCCCCCGCCTGTCACCGGACCACCCGGGTGACAAGAGACGCTGCGTGGGAAGTCCGCGTGTGAAGGAATAGCAACTTTTCACCGCATGCAATTAGACAGGAAAATCGAATTACTCAGAGTAAGATAGAAACATGAGCGGGGGCTTCTTCCACCTCTCACAGCTTCAGCGCAAAAGCGGACGAGGTGAGCAAGCTGAGCAGCGCATGACAAGCTGCCAAAAAGGCCGCAAGACTACGATGGCCACAGACAAAATGGAGGAGGAATTCCTTTCGGATTAAGAGTGATTCCTTTATGGTCCAGAGATCTCTGGCTAGAGGTACGTTATTTCAAAAACATACCGCCAACACACTCGCTGTGAATTTTCCAGTAATGGAAACATTACTGGAAGTCTTCCCGTGCGACTTCCACTAAGTAGCTGCTTTTCCTTTCACTGCTTCAGTGGATTGAGATCTTGTTCATTTAATTGCAGATTTGCCATGGGGAATAGGCAAAAGCCACCAAGTGCTAGGCTAGGTGAATAAGATGGGTGGTCTAACACTAGGATGCTGTACTTCGCTACAAACCTCTTAACAGACAATGCAGTATGAGCCGATGCGTTGTCTTGATGCCCACGACATTTTCTTCCACAAATCGGGTCTTTTATTAATATATTTTCTCACGGAGTTGAGCAAGAATCTCAAAGTAGTAATGTTGATTAATAGTATTATCTTCAGGAACCAAGTGAAGAGGCTTAATTCCATGAGTCACGAAAACAATAATTGTCATTGCTTTCAAACGTGATTACCTCATTCGAACTTTTCTCGCTCTCAGTGAAACTGGACCCTTCCAGTGCTTGGATTGACGTTCATTTTCTGGACAATAAGTGAAAAACCATGACTGGCAACATGTTATCAATCTTTCCAAGAATTTATGACAATTTTCAATGATATTCACTTTAGTTTAAGTAGCAGTTTTTTCTAAAACAATGGTTCAAATGGCTGTGAGCACTATGGGACTTAACATCTGAGGTCATCAGTCCCCTAGCACTTAGAACTCCTTAAACCTAACTAACCTAACTAACCTAAGGACATCACACACATTCATGCCCAAGGCAGAATTCGAACCTGTGACCGTAGCAGTCGTGCAGTTCCAGACTGTAGCGCCTAGAACTGCTCGGCCACTCCATTCGGCAGTTTTTCTAACTTCCATGGAAAATTTCATGACAATTCTTTCCTCCGTTATTGCAATTATCGTTTTACGGGCAAATAACAGCTCTTACACAAGCCAAGGCAACGACCACTGTGACCTGCCTACAAACACCAGATACGCCGCGTTCGATTGCAAATGCTTCACATTTCAGAGCTATTGGGCGTTCATCTTTGACGTATGCGTACATACTCTGTGACAGCATCAGTCGCTTTGTGAGTCCTCATATTTTAGAGCCAAACCTCGTATTTTCAAATGACTTACACGAAAGGGCTTAGGGAATTCCCACCAGCAACAATGATCTGGCTGCAATCCGTTCTTCCATCTGGCGTTGCGGTCACAAAAAGGCGTCCGATGTGGACACAAAAAATATTTCTTAAAGACAGTAGTGTAAGGAATAAAATTTTATTATCAGCTTTAACTTTAATTTTTATTTCACTTAACGAAAACATTACAAAAGTGACCAGCTTTCCTTGCATTCAAAGAGGGCTACCCTCTTAAAAGAGAACGCACCCAAAAAGCTCGATTTATGTTTATCTTGCTAACTTTACTCGTCGGCGAATACAAATGCAGGAGAGCTGTAGTCTCTTGCAGCAACTGTCAAGCATTTCGCGGCAATACTGTGGTCAGTGTAAACATTTCTGCCCTGGAAATGTACCGCCGCGGGTTTACACCGAAGACCTTAAGGCATAATATTTTTTATGTCAACACCCACACATTATGACGTTTGAATATTTCATTATGGTAGTTTCCTTAAGCTATTTGTCTTTTTTTAACCATTACCTCAGGCAAATAACAGTAAGAAAAATCAAATCAAATCGGATAATGTATGTAAAAAGCCAACAATACGTTTATACTAGTTTCAACACGGTCCACAGCCACTACATATATTCTGAATGCCGAAACTGTGCCACCTTGGCCTTAGTTATTGGCGTCTCGTATGTATTATAGTATACGGTGTAAAACAGCTATTGTCACTAAAATATTGTCATACTTAATAACTGGCGTTTTGGCGTGGCAAAGCGTTTAATTGAAACAAACTTAGCATCAATTTTATGGTGGAAAATATGCTAGCAACCAATTGTAGTTGCATGGTGAACCTAGTAAGTTACCAGATGGGAAGTTAAGCAAGTTAGGTACCTGCGGCTCTCAAATGGTAATATAAATGGCAATAAATGCGTGGATGTCTCGACACGGTGAAGACTGCAAGTACACCTCACGGGACAACAGGTCTTTTGAGAGTAACCTTCATACGTTTATTAGTGTCACGCTGTCAACAAGTTTTCTTTTGTCGGGGCTGATGTCGAAGCGATTGATTCATTTGTTCAAGACCACTGGTTGTCAATAAAAAGGGGTACTTTCAAACCCGTAAATTAAACTTACTACTGTCATGTAGGAAAACCATTTGTTTGTGGCTCTGCTCCCGAAAAATGCATCACATTTTTAAAGCTATTTTTACGTCACCTGGCGATGTCCAGATGTAACTGACGTCTACAAACTTAAACTGTATAGCGTGGTTTGCGTACAAATGTTAGAAAATCAAGAACATATGCTTAACAAAATGAAAAAGGCTCCCATCATAGAACAAAAAAGAAGAATACGTCATGGGCAGAGATAAATATCTGAAAGAAGGGAACTACATTTTCCGTTTGTCTTGCAGTTTCAGAGACTTTCAAGTCAAAATATCCAGATGTATTTGGTGTGTTTTACTTTTTAGTAATAGTACACATGCCATAGTAGATCCCCCTGTGGAATATTTCCTGTTATAAAATCAGCCGCACTCTCGGTTACTTCCTACTACAGATGCATCGCACTCTCAAGAAGCACATAAATTTATGTCAGTTTTTTCTTACACTGTTTACAAAAAATGTAACAGGGGGAGGAACGGACCCCCTGCAAAAAAAATCGAACCCCCACCCAGAAATTAAAAAAAAGTTTCTGCGCTCTCCCCCTCCCCTCCCCCCCCCCCTCCCAAGAGCAAATTCACTCCTCAGAAATTTTATCTCCCCCCCCCCCCAAAAAAAACTTTTTAGTTATCAGATATGTGCTCTTCAGCCATATGATATTATGTATTGTGTACTATGGCCAGCGAATCTTCTGGATTTTTGGCATAGGTTCAGTTACGAGATGTCGCTGTGCAAACATCTTGCAGCTAAGAGAGCTCACTGCGCTGTGGAAATAGGCTTGTAGAAAAGCTCGAATATATCAGGACGTTTTGATTTAAATATCTCTGAAGTTGGCAGGTATGTCTAAAAGCTAGTTCACTTCTTTTATATCCGTAACTCTGACCAAGATATATTTGTCATTTTCTCTGCTGTGATAGCAGTAATTTTCATTCTCGTTCCCTACGTTTACTCCATCATAATAGTGATATTAGACCACCCTAACTTGGCAACAACGACTAATCAATTATAGATTTTCTTATTGCCTGTCTAACCATGTTGCTTGTATCGTGGCAACGGATACAGCTTTCAGAAAACAACATGACGAAAGTTAATTACATGTATTTCTTTATCCTTCTACAAAATATGAACTGATTCGTACAAGTGCGAAACAAAGAAGAGGCGCATGAAAAAAGAAAGTCACAAAAACGTGCTGTTTTGCACGTAAAATACGAATGAAGCTAGGTTTTTCAACCTGAGTTTTCAATTTTACCCTAGGCTTTCATTTTTTATTCACTTCAAGGGTGACTATTTTAGCACGTAATATCCGAACGATGTTGATTTGTTTTTTTGCACTTAAGTAGTCGAGGATTAATACCAGCACAGTGAAAATCTTTGCCGGCCGAAGTGGCCGTGCGGTTAAAGGCGCTGCAGTCTGGAACCGCAAGACCGCTACGGTCGCAGGTTCGAATCCTGCCTCGGGCATGGATGTTTGTGATGTCCTTAGGTTAGTTCGGTTTAACTAGTTCTAAGTTCTAGGGGACTAATGACCTCAGCAGTTGAGTCCCATAGTGCTCAGAGCCATTTGAACCATTTGAAAATCTTTTGCAAAACGAATTATTGGATCAGCACAATTTGCCTGTACGTCAGTTCCGGTTTGTCGTTCAAACGTTTCTTAATATGCCGTAACACTGCAACAGCAAGACAGCTGTTCGAATATCTATACATATGACGGCTGGCCCAGGCTAAACAAATAATGTTACCCCATATTCCTAGCTCGAACAGGAACCGAGCACCAAGCCCGCCCCCCCCCCCCCCAAAAAAAAAGCGCGATTCCGAGTGCGCCCTTTTCATACATACGCTGACGGGAAAAATCGCAACACTAAAAATGCGATGTACGACATAAGAGAAAATTGGTAGGAGTCGTCCTATACTTGAAAGATGATGACTATTCAAATTTTGCTCCAGTCGCATAAGAATGGCGCCAGTACCACCTGTACCAGTTATAATGGTAGTGAGCGTTAGTTATCTTTGAGACGACTTGGTGTGTTGATGTTAGTCAAGAATGCCTTTAAGCCGATATGTTGCCATGGCCGGCTCGATCAACAGATCTGTATCGAATCGAGAAGATATGGGACCTCAGCGGATGACAACTCCAGCGTCATCTACAAACAGCATCATGCGTCCCTGTAATGGCCGACCAGATGCAACAGGCCTGGAATTCCATCTCACAAAATAACGTCTGGCACCGGTACAACACAATGCATGCACGTCTGCATCCTTGCATTAAACGTTCTGGGCGTTACTCCGATTACTAATGTAACGGTACGTCACTTTAGCAATGGCTTAACTCGCGCTTAAATTTACCTATGATCTTGCAGTGTTAATCACTTAAATACGTTAGCTAAACAAATGTATTTCTCGGATTTCATTACTCTACCTAGATTATTTTCTGGTGTTGCAACTATTTTCCGTCAGTGTATACGTTACAGCGCTTAGGCCTATTGACTATGTGCCATTAAGTAAGAAACGATAGGTGGAGGCTGTCCCCAGTATCAACCCTCTAGAGGACAGGTGCTCTCGACTGTACGTTTATACCACCTCGCTGAATATTTTGGGCCTCTATGGCAATGTTAACACCTTGGCAAAGAAAGGGAGAAGATGGATCGTCATTTAACAAAAATTCTCAAAAATGAACCTTTAGTCTCATTGTCACAATTGAAACACACAGAACCGATATTTTATTACATAAAACCCTGCCTCATATTTAAAAGAAGAAAACGTCAGTGGCTGGTGTTAGCTTATTTACTTTAAAGCTCGTATTTAACATGCATTTCAGATAGCTCCTCAAACAATGATCATTTATCAGCGATTTAGTCAACAGGTGTTCATAAAATAGTATGAGAAGGTTTCATTTTACTGCCTTCGTTCATATACTTCTGACCTAATGTTCACCGACGAGAACTAAACTCGATCGAAGAGAAGTTTAGGTAATCAGGTAAAGAGAAACTACATCTACGAAAAGCATAGAAATCCCAGAAAATCGTTGAATATAATAGCAAAATATGTAACACCTTCAACTAGCCTCTGGAAACCTTTAACGGTCTTACTGCTAGATTTTTCACGTCAGCGTTGATCTATGCAAAAAAAAAAAAAAAAAAAAAAAAAAAAAAAAATTATATATATATATATATATATATATATATATATATATATATATATATATATATATATAAACAGAAAGTTATCCAAATAATTTGTGGCTGTATTTCTTTTAATTTGGACAACGTTTCATATGTTAATCAGTTTTCCACATCAGCCTGTTGTGCTCCACAACCGGTTCATACAACTCAAAATCTTTTTTAATACACCCACTAATATTTCTCGCAACTCCCGTCAATTACAGCTTTTGTGACTTACAAGCTTCTCCTTGTCAAGGCGTCCATTATTGATCATCAGTTTATCCCAATGTTTAGTCATTGCTGTTGTTGTTGAGCAGGAAGATAATAAAGTTGAAAACAATTCTAAGGCCATTTTCCTATTACACACTATGTAAAACAAAATCTTCCACAAAATGCTGTATTTAATTATTAATGTAACAACTTGTACTTAGTGTACTATCCATTGCTCTATTTGACTATATATAGAAAGCGTTTTCTTAGGAATCCTCCATTCAGAATAACGAAAGAATAGTCTGTTTTATTTACTCCTTAATACATTGCGCTCTGTCATTTTCGTAGTTTACCGTGGATCGCCATTTGTTGCTGTTAGTAGTCCATTACGCTCATACAATCGTAACGGGTATGTTACTTCACTGCTGTTCAAGATATAGTTAATGTCAAGTAACTGTTTGTAAAATCCGGTAATGCGATAAAATATTTTGTGATGTCATATGCTCCTTCACTGTACGCATACTGATCTTTATTTTCATACTAGACCAAACTAACTTATTTTACCACTGAATGACCCAGTGAATACTTAGAAAGTCATGCATTCATCTGACGGGCCGAACAGTGCTAGTACTGTTGGTCTTCTTTTGTGTTACATTAATACACCTAAAGACAGCAAGTGCACCTGAACATTGTTATTCGGAAAGCACTATATATATAACTACCTGTAACGCCACCATCCTCAACGTTTTCTGGAGAGAAGTTGATTTGAGTTAAATGTTCTGTCGACGACAAAGGCATAAGAAACGTAGGACAAACCTGCCACTTTCAGAGGTACTTACCTGGCATTCCCCTTACGCGATTTATCGATGTGACAGAAATCTAAATATGGATGGCCGGACGGAGAATTCGAACCAATTTCTTGGCTAACAAGAGCTCTAAAATGGAAGACAACACGTCTTTGTAGGGATCACCGACCACGTTCATGAAATTGAACATATTTTTTTCTATCTCGGATTACCCGTTCCTCACTGACGTTTTAAGGTTTTCAAGATGGTTGAGTTCCGATACCCATAATGGGAAATAATAAAGACAGAAAAAAAGATATGTATCAGTGGATAAGAGTCCTGTGAGTTCGGTGTAGCGCTACCTCTCTAGGTAACGTTTACTGGTATCAAATATATCTACATACCAGATGTGTTTTGGTGTAGAGCCCATGTTATGTAGCGAATTTTCCAACGGCCGGTAACTTGGGGACAAGAGAAAAACAAGGTGAAACTCTCTGGTGGTGGCTTTCTTTCTGTACGGGCGCGTGTAAGGAACAAGAATGGCTGACAGTAACCGACTTTAGTCCTTGAGAATACGGGCAAGCAGCTGCATAAACTGGGAAGAATAACGCGACCTACTTCTGCGCAGCGTAAGGAGGTAGTAGAAGGGGGCGAAACGGGGCGAACTGAGATTCGCTGGCCCTGATGCTACTCTCGTAGGAAAAGTGATGCATTGGTTGTGTGTCTAGTTATTCCTTAGGATTTTGCGAAGAAGAAAGGACACAATTGACGTATGGATATTTATCGAAGACGTATGTAAGATCGAAAAGGCGAATAATGTTCATGGTCTTCGGAGTGGATGATTGTTGTCCTACTGGTTGCTGTTGCTATATTAGAGAAGCACTTGTTTTCGAAAATATCGCAATGGTCTGTCACAGCCGGCCGGGGTGGCCAAGCGGTTCTAGGTGCTACAGTCTGGAACCGCGCGACCGCTACAGTCGCAGGTTCGAATCCTGCATCGGGCATGTATGTGTGTGATGTCCTTAGGTTAGTTAGGGTTCAGTAGTTCTAAGTCTAGGGGTCTGATGACCTCAGTTGTTATGTCCCATAGTGCTCAGAGCCATTGGTCTGTCACAATCCTATTACTTTCTTACTGTTTTATAAACGGTGTTACCTGTCTTTTACGTACTGCCCCATCGTAAGCTTTAGATACTACAATGCCATTGACATGTACAGCCTCTGTCATTGAAACATTCTATAACGGCTCGGTTCATTTATAAATCGGATCAAGATAAATAAACATCTCAAGTTTTACTAGCATGCTTCTCGACTCAGGAGTAATAAAGCGCCTTTTAGAGCAAACATTGAGCGGCATTTTCCCTCGAGGGAATATTCACCAAAAACAAAATTTTGGGAAGGTTTCCGTGAGGTGTATGGTGTTAAAGAAGCAATTTCTTTTGTTAAATTAATCAAATAAGTTTTTTTTCGTGTACGTTTGCACAAACGGTCACAGGCAGTTTCCCATTTCTTTATCGTAAACAGGTTAGCCTATGCTTTACATACCCAGTCAAAGGAAATAAAATACAGTTTGAAAGTCTCAATAACGAATATGTTGATCTACAAACTATGTCAGTGGAGCATAGGATTCAACCGCGCGCCACTAGAATGCATGTCCTGTGATTTAACCACATCGGCCACTGGCAGTTTTGTACATGTTATTTAAAGGAATTATACAGTGAAAAGAAAAACGTGTATACTGGCAAAGTTTAGTCACCATGAGATAATAGTGGGCAATCCTGAGACCTAACAGTAGATAAAATAAAAATGTTAACTATTATGCACCTTACGTGTAGAAGCATACGAAAGAATTCTACCCTGGAGCTAAAACTTTTCGAGACTGAATTAACAAAAAATTGAGAAAAATTTGTATGGTGACTTTAATGCTCCAGGTGTTCTACGAAGCCCCCTCCCACCTAGAGTACAACAAACAGAACCTCGTGAAATCTCCAGAAAGGACCGTCTTTGGGATGTTGTTGAATGTCATTTATGTCGTCCAAGATTTAACCTTTCAAATGAATTTGTGGACTTTGTTATTTTGAGGTAAGTTCACTATGATGCGATCAAGACTCGTCACTCACGATGCTTTTTCTAGAAAAAAAAATTGTCAGCGTTTAGCCTTTAAAGCAAATCCCGAAAGGCATCTACGTATCTTTCTTTTTGTTTGGGATTAAAGATGTGCACGACAATGTTTACACACACCTTTCTGTTCTTCGAAATGTCCTGTATACTGTCTTGAAGCTTTGATGTAGATGTGTCGGTCTATTGCGATGACACACTACAGCTGCTAGTTCACTGCTTTAGCACCGCTTGCTCTCAAGTAACTGGTGGTTGTCAGTTCAAGCTGCCACAGTAGTTCCTGTGCTGACATTGCTTATGCGCAAGGAGTAAAATTCCGCTCGGAACTTCTTACACCTACGGCGTGTAAATAAAAGTTCCAGTTTATCTAAAATCAAGGAAAAGATAGTTACTATCACCATCGTAGCTGGAGCATCTTTCCTACTAAGAAAATCTTCAAATTATCCGTAATTTTTCTGTAGGAATGAATGTTAGAAATTTGGCACTATCGTCTCGGTGACATGATAGCGACGCGTAGTGCACATATTGATGTACGCATCTGTGATAGAGGTACAAGTACTACAAAGACTAAAAAGCAAAAGAAATATGTTAAGTTAAAGGGTATATAAATAGAGGTGCTGTCTCACAGGATCATAAATGTGGTGGTTATATTCTCTAAAATCTTAGTCTACTTAATCTGTTTATAATAAAAGTAATCCGAATTTGTAGAATATCTTGAAAGAAAAAAGCATCGAGCAATATAACCTTAATACCTTTTTACATTATTACCATTGTGTCATGTGCACTGACCTGAGTTGATATACTTAACAGGCTTAACAGAAAGTAATACTTCTTTCCGTCTGAAGAGGCAGACAGATTCTGTCTCATTTGCAGATCCATCCACCAGGCAGACACTTACCTTCACACCGCTTATGCAGCATCCACATCGCATCGAAACAACACGACTTTCAAAACAGTGTACTCCTACATACACCTTCCTGAATTATTAGAACATATATCGAAAATTATAAACTATACGTACCAGTGTCTCCATACTTGTGTGTGTACGGGGCAGTCAAACTAAAACGAGAAAGTTTGGGAAAGGTAAGTAAACTGTTTATTATTTCAAAAATTATCATCATGTCTCATAATGCATTTATTGCACTGTGAGACAAGATGGCGAATGTCTTAAAGCAAAAATGTCAGTGATAGCTTGCGGAATCATGACTGTACGCAGGCGTGCGACTCTTCGGCCAATACAGATCGAGGGCCACGAACTTATTTCTTCAGGACTCGAAAAATATGTAAATCACATGGGGAGAGATCGGGACTGTGTGGAGTATGGAAATTTATGCAGCATAATCGAAACAACCTTGGAAACGTGGGTCGAGTCCATATGTTGCCAAGTTTGTTAGCTTACGTTTGGAGAAGTTCCACTGAGAAACCATTACATATTCTACATAGAGCGCTGCTATCTCCACATTCGCCTTCCATTCTTTGGAGCCTTGAAGAGAAATTCGTGGCCGTTGATTTGTTTCGAATGGTGCATGCTTGGGCAAAATCACGGTTCTGCAGGTTATCACTGATATTTTTACATTAAGACATTCGCCATCTTGTCCCACAGTGGGATAAATGAATGCCGATAATTTTTGAAATAATAATCAGTTTACTTATTTTTTCCATTGGTTCGTTTTCGTTTGACTGCCCTTAACTTTGTCATGACATTTACTAAGACAATCACCCTACACTGGTAGGAAGAAATAGAAATTTATGTAGGTAGTACGAACAAATCAGAATCAACGCCTAATGAACAGGGCAGTAGCATTATAGTTATTTTCATTTCCAGGTGTACGTCATTATTGTGAAAGGTACTTGTGTACTTCTTAGAAAAGCTATCAGTGTCTCATTTTGTTATAATTTTCTTCTCAGGGGCTGATAGTTGTCGAGGAGAAAGTCTACGGACGTCTGAATCTGTCTTAGTTTACCATTACGGTCATCTCGCGAGATATGTGTGAGGAAATAACTCGTTTCTGAATTAGTCTTACCATAGCTTCTTTTTAATTTTGAATTGTAATCCTCCCGTAATACCGACTATTGATCATGCCACAACTGTTACTATGAGAATTCCTTTACATTCTACGACTGCTAAAGTAGGCCAGCTGAAATCATTTGGCCGTGTACCAGAGACACGTAAACCCCTCGAATGCAGTTGAATCACGCAATTTAAAGAGATGAGCCCTTTGCCTATATATACTCCCTGTAATATACAGTGTTCTGCCAGAAGATTATGACCACCTACCTAATAACCGGCATTTTCCAGTTTTGGCACGGATAATATCGGCTAAGCATCGTGGCATGGAAGCAATGCGGACTTCGCAGGTATCTGGAGAGAGTTAGCACCACATCTGCACACACAAGTCAACTAACTCCTGTATATTCCGGGGAGGGGAGGATGAACTCTGACGTCACGATCAGTTACATTCCAGATGTGTTCGACTGGGTTCAGATATGGTGTTGTGGGGTCAGCACATTAACTGGAACTCGCTGCTATGTTCTACGAACCACTCCATCACACTCCTGACCTTGTGACATGGCGCATTGTCTTGATGAAAAATGCCACTGCCGTCGGGAAACATGATCGTCATAAACGAGCGTACGTGGCCTGTAAACAGTGTGCGATACTCCTCGGCTGCCATGGTGCCCTGTACAAGTTCCACTGGACCCATGGATCCCCTCATGAATGTTCCTCAGAGCATAATGGGGGCCGCCTCCATCTTGTCTCCGTCCCACACCACTGGTGTCAAGAAACAGTTCCCCTGGAAGACTACGGGTGTGCGCCCTCCCACCGGCATGATGAAGAAGCTATCGGAATTCATCAGACCCTGCAACGCCCTGCCACTACGCCAACGTCCAGTGCCGATGGTCACTGCCCATTTCATCCTAACTGCCGCTGTCGTGACATTAACATTGGCACTTGTAGGGTCTTCGGCTGCGGAGACCCCTCGTTAGGAGTGTTCGGTGCATTGTGTTTTCAGACACACGTGTACTCTGCCCAGCATTTAAGTCTGATGTTAGTTTCGCCATTGTTCGCCGCCTGACCTGCTTTACCGATCTGCCCAGCCTATGACATCCAAAATCTTTACTGAGGGGTAGTCGCCCGACCCCACAACATCTGGGGGTGGTTTTACCTTGGTTTCGCCATATGTGGAAGACACTCGCCAGAGCACTGCTCGAACACCCGACAAGTCGTGCATTTCCTGAATGGCTCATGCTGAGCCTCCAGGCTATCACAATCTGCCTTCTGTAAAACTCAGATAGATAGCTAGCCTTTTCCGTTCTATACACGGACAACGCGCTCACTGAAATTGAGGGCGTATCTGACTAGCAGTCATTCCTCAACAGGTGATGTTGCTACCGCCGGTGCGGGTTTATGTTGATAGTAGATTGGTGGTCATAACGTTCTGGTTGGTCAGTGTATTGCACACGCTATTAGAAGACATTTAGTCTAACGCCGTCCTTCACTGTAGGCATCAATTATATGCTCATCACTTTATTTATTTATTCTCAGAGACATAAATAGTATTTACAGTTGCGGCTGTATTGCTGTTGCCAAAAACATGACTACTTCCAATGGATTTTATGTTTCTTAACGAAGTACAGGAAGCTGGTCACAGTTCAAAAATGGCCCTGAGCACTAAGGGACTTAACATCTGAGGTCATCAGTCCCCTAGAACCTAGAACTACTTAAACCTAACTAACCTAAGGACATCACACACATCCATGCCCTAGGCAGGATTCGAACCTGCGACCGTAGCAGTCGCGCGATTCCTGACTTAAACGCCTAGAACTGCTCGGCCACCGCTGCAGGTTGGACACAGTCGATATTGAAGCATATGTTGAACAGATGGGTCTCCTCCACATCTATACTGAATATCAAATTGTTCAGTGTGGCTCCATTTTGCCAAATTAGCCTTTGATCAGCCAACTTTAGAAATCAGTCTATTTAGGTGTTTCCAACTCGTCCATATCTCATCATAGCCAGGAAGTAAAATTTCTTTTACCGTCCAGAATGAAAGGTAAGTCGTAGCCTTTCATAGTTTCAACCTAGCTCTTCCAACAGTGGTTCTAAGTGCTGTCGATGTTCTGAGGAAACTATTTAACTTTAGTCGTTGCGGGTGCGGTTCTGGCCCCCACACAAAGAACGCCTGCTCTGCTGCTCCTCTGTCTTACTTTCTTCGTTCGCAGCTATTCCTCTTCGAAAAGGAGGTGGTGCTGTTCGTGCGAGTTGGTAATGTCATTCGACTGGAGTCGATTTCAAGGAGTTGGTTGTTACGAATCGGCAGGTATCATTGATAGCTCTGTCCACCTGTTTGCCACATGCTGTATTACATCAAACAGGACATGCATACTCTGCTGCAGAATACCATAAAATGCTGACATTTCAAAAGCCTTAATAAAAAGATTGTAAATCTCAGACAGTTTGTAGAAGATAGGTTAGAAGCTCTAAAGATGACAGGAGAGGAATTTGTCCACATGTCAGTAGTGTGTAGCACTGGCGGCCTCTGATAGCCAAGGTATACTATCTGATCAAGGATTTTAGCCTAACTGGGCTTATCGCCACCCTTTTGCCGTTTTGCAATTTCTTTGTCGAATTACAGCAACCGCATACCCGGTGGAGACTCCAGAAAAGCGGTGTCCCACAGGGAAACGTACTGACTCCAGTTCAGTTCACATACACGAATGATGAAGTCGTAGCATCCAATAGCAGGAGCTTTTCGTTTGCCGACGACGTTGCTCTAGCCATCCACAGCACAGATTTTGAACCAGTCGAGAACACCATCTAGGATGCTTGGCAATATAAGAAGCATAATATACGACGAGTAATTTGATTCGCAAAATACGCTAACAGGTATGTCACATCATGTACAATATATGCTAGAATGCATAAATAATTTTTTATACATCTCCCCTGATTTTTTGTCGGTTATTGAAATGGTAGTACTTGTTGCTGCTTTAATGCGTTTTTGAATTACAAATTAACTGCGTCATTTGAATAATGTGGTAGAGGCTTAAGTTACCTTATTTAAGGCGTAAGTGCAAATGAAGTTTTTGATCGACGGTACAACAAGATAAAATCGTGACCAAACTGAGGTAATCATTAATAGGCTAACAGTTCAGTTATTTTGTTTATCTTGTTCCTGATTTTTTTCGGAAAACTGAGACTTATTTCGTTTATTTACTGCAGGGTTATAAATTGAAACAGGTATGTAAAGCCCAAAAACGTAAGTGTAATCCTAGAAAAAGGAGTTGAACTCCGAAGAACTTTGAACTAAAGCGGGAGAGGAAAATATTGTACCTGGAAACATATTATTGGTAAAAAAATTTCCGTTCTGTGTATTTGGTATTGACCTGTAGCGGATCTTCAGATAAGTGGATTCATACTTTAACTGTGTGTGATGTGGTAATGTGGTGGAGAAACGCTTTAACGCTTTCTTGGGAAGATTGTGGGATCGAATACCTGTCGGAGCATGGTATTTTCAGGCAGCGTCTCACGTAGATTTCACCTATCAGTGATATAAAGTTTCACCATGAGTAACTGTTGGTTCGCATTCAACGTCAAACTGTACGTCCCCATTCCCAGGTGTGATTACTGGGGAGATTAGGGACATCCAGTGGCGTCTATCTGAAAGACTTGCACCAGGCCGTTCAGCCACATAGAATTATTTTTGTTATGCATTACTGTTTGTGGTGGAAATTATTGTAAACAATACTACTCATTTACTTCACTTACAGTAAAAAGATGATCAGTTTTTCTGATGCAGGGTGTTCACTGCTCTTTCAAAGTACATTGGTTTAACAATATAGATGCAGCGAAATGACAAAATGTAAATATGATATTATATTTTGTCTTATTAATTTTATAGTGGCTGCGATAACATCACTTTTGAGTTACTTCCTCAATGTTCAAATGACGTTAAAGCAAATAAATACTACCACTTTTTTTTAATTTTTTTCTCAGCACCTTACAATTCTCAGCTCCAAAATGCCTGCCATTTCAGGTGGTACAGTCTAAAAGTCGTAATACACAAAGCCGAGTGTTGTAATTTGAACCTGTGATGTGGCAGAAGCGTCAGACACGTGACGAATTGTGTGGCGGCACAAACAACAATGAAATTTCATACGAGTTTCAGAACAGAGTTGATGTTAGTCCGAAAAGGCACAGTTGCTTGCTAAATCTACTGTTAATCCTTGTTGTGGCTTATAGGGGTTAATACACTACATCTGCTCAAAGAAAATCTATTTGTGGACTATATACTGATTAAATTTGTTGCGTATTGAGGTTAATGAATTGAGGGTGTGCTATTATGTACCGAAGTTAGAATTATCTTTCCCAGATCATTAGGAGAAATATATTTCTGTGTGCTGTACTCGACTTAAAATTAGAATCACGAGAAGTTTCTTCGGAACTAAGGTTATTTCAACCTCTTACCAGTGGCTTTGCTAGAGATATGTTCAGTAGAGACTTTTCACGAGTAGAGCATCAAATAGGAACCTCTAAAATTTTAGTTTGAGAGAATTTCTGATGACCTTCGACACAAGTGAAATTATAATTATTAATCGCTTCGTCCATAGTGAAGCACTCACCAGTAGCAATTTACGCGTCTTTGTTGTGTTTAAATTTGTATTATATGGAGCAACTTCGGAAATAGAAAGTTTTCGCCCACTGACTTGTGATCTTGTTGGTGGTACATATAGTCGAGAACTTTGTTTGTCTAAGCATTAACTTAGGAATACTGAAATTTTAAACGGAGTTCGGGAACATTGCGAGTTTGTGACCCGTTAATTCAGTAAGCTATTGTATTGGATTTTAAGACGTCATGAGTGGCCTAAAGCCAGTAAAGCAAAAATCAGCATTTCTGTAAATTTGTCTAGTTATCTGCAGATAAACAATTTCAGGCAGATATTGAATAGCTGTACAGTCACCCTTACTCAATCACTATGCCTCACTTAAATTTCTAGCATTGATAAAATGATATCTTTGGCCTGCCAATGAGAACAATTTTGAAACTGCCTGGCAGATTAAAACTGTGTGCCGGACCGAGACTCGAACTCGGGACCTTTGCCTTTCGCAGAAAAGTGCTCTAGCGTCTGAGCTACCATAGCACGACTGACGACTCATCCTCACAGCTTCAGTTCTGCCAGTACCTAGTTTCCTATCTTACAGACTTCACAGTAGCTCTTCTGCGAACCTTGCAGAACTAGCATTGCTGGAAGAAAGGAAATTGCGAAGACATGTCTTAGCCACAGCCTGGGGGATGTTTCCAGAATGAGATTTTCACTCTGCTGCGGAGTGTGCGTCTGGAAAAGTGCTATTTCTGCAAGGTTCGCAGAAGAGCTTCTGTGAAGCTTGGAAGGTAGGAGACGAGGTACCGACAGAACTGAAGCTTTGAGGACAAGTCGTGAGTCTTGCTTGGGTAGCTCAGATGATGCCGGCACGGTAGCTCAGCGTGTTCGGTCAGAGGGCTGCGTGCTCTCTGTAATAAAAAAAATGAGTCAAGGAATCAACTATCAACTTGAGACGTTCGCCCATACCAAACGCAACGAACGATATCTAACAAAATGAAAAACAAAGAAAAAAAAGATGGTAGAGCACTTGCGTGAGAAAGGCAAATGTTCCGAGTTCTCCGTCCAGCACACAGTTTTAATCTGCCAGGAAGTTTCATATCAGCGCACACTCCGCTGCAAAGTGAAAATCTCATTCTGGAGAACAATATTTTTAATTCCCACACTAAAACGCTATTTGCGTGCAAGACATGTATGTATTTATTTATTCCTTATTTAGCCTGACCACATAAGGCGCTCTTTTACATCTGACCAGGGCTACAGCTACAATACATATTAAAAAACCATCTCAATAATTATAACAGTAATAATAATAATACACCCCGTGGAGGCCCGGGAAAAGAATAGGTCTTTGGTATGTTCTGCCAGTCGTAAAAGGCGACGAAATGAACAAACCACTAATAGTGCTAACCCCCCTTTTAGTGCGATTGGTTGGTTCCGAACAGAACTAATGAAGCCGCGGACAAGCGCTGTCATGATCGGGGACGGCGCTTAACCCTATGCCCGTCCACAATGGTAACGACACTGCTAGCCACACGGAAAATGATTTAAATCCAAATAGAGGTGTTTTGCAGGATATGCTTCCTGCAACCACCCTAGATAGAAAACAAAGACAGAGGATGAGATGGTCAGATGAAGTTAACCGACACCTCATGTTCTGTTATTAACAAGCAACAAACTTAGGAACGAACACAACTGGATACAGATCACAAGTACACACACAATTTATTATGAGATACCCAGAATTAAAATTTTTAACAGAACAAAGACAAGCTGATCAGATCCGTGTAATAATAAAAAATAACAGGATACCCCAGTCAGAATTAGAAAACATCAAACAACAAGTACAACAAATACTGGAACAAAATAATGTGCAATCAGAAGAAGAAGAAAATACGGTAATGGACGCAAACATCCCAGAGCAAACAAACAAAGAACAACACACATCAATTAAACAATCAGAGGAAAACAAAGTATTAAGACAGCCATCAGAACAAGCACAAATAGAACACGAAGTGACACACATGTTACATATAGAAGAAAAATTTCAGCTGACATATATAGAATACAACGACACAAGTACAGACATTAGACCATTCTTGCATAGACCACCAAGTAACCCACAAGTCAAAACAACAATAACAACTATCAACACAATCATACACAACAAAATAAATGAAAATACAACTATGGAAGAGTTACAACTACTGGTTTATATAGGAGCACTCACTACACTACATATACACACTAGGCAGAGACCAGAACCAACCAACACACAGAAGAAACCCACAAAACCAGCATGGCAACACAGGCTACAGATCAGAATAGAAAAACTGGGAAAAGACATCGGACAGCTACCACAATTTATAAGAAGTGAAATATCAGACAAAAAACGAAAAAGGTTAGGTAAAATCTCACAACAAGAAGCGATAGAGCAATTAGATGAAAAGAAGCAGAAACTACAAGCATTGGCCAAACGACTTAGAAGATACAAAAAAAGTTAAAATAGAAGGAAACAAAACCAAACATTCAACAGAAACCAAAAGAAATTGTATCAGACAATAGACAAAAACAGTTTAAAGTAGACAATCCACCAAACATAACTGAAATGGAACACTTCTGGAGCAACACATGGTCAAACCCGGTACAACATAACAGGCATGCACGGTGGATACAAGCAGAAACAGACACATACAAAATGATACCACAAATGCCTGAAGTCATAATTTTGCTACGTGAAGTCACCTGAGCAATTAATTCTACGCACAATTGGAAAGCCCCTGAAAAAGATAAAATAGCTAATTTCTGGCTAAAGAAGTTCACCTCAACACATTCACATCTAACTAAATTATTTAACAGTTACATTGCAGACCCATACACATTCCCTGATACACTTACAGAAGGAATAACTTATCTGAAACGTAAAGATCAAGCATACACAGAAAACCCAGCAAAATATCGCCCCATAACATGCCTACCAACAATATACAAAATATTAACTTCAGTCGTCACACAGAAATTAATGACACATACAACACAGAACAAAATTATAAATGAAGAACAAAAATGCTGTTGCTAAGGAGCAAGAGGATGTAAACAGCAGCTGATAATAGATGCAGAGGTGACATATCAAGCTAAAACTAAACAACGGTCGCTACACTACGCATACATTGGTTACCAAAAAGCTTTTGGTAGTGTACCCCACTCATGGTTACTACAAAGTAGATCCTAAATTGATACAGTTCCTAAACATAGTAATGAAAAATATGAAAACCACACTTAATATCAAAACAATCAAATAATATCACCTCACAGCCAATACAGATTAAGCGTGGAATATACCAAGGAGGCTCAATAAGTCTTTTCTAGTTCTGCCTTGCTCTGAACCCACTATCAAACATGCTAAATAATACAAATTGTTGTTGTTGTTGTTGTGGTCTTCAGTCCTGAGACTGGTTTGATGCAGCTCTCCATGCTACTCTATCCTGTGCAAGCTTCTTCATCTCCCAGTATCTACTGCAACCTACATCCTTCTGAATCTGCTTAGTGTATTCATCTCTTGGTCTCCCTCTACGATTTTTACCCTCCACACTGCCCTCCAATGCTAAATTTGTGATCCCTTGATGTCTCAAAACATGCCCTACCAACCGATCCCTTCTTCTAGTCAAGTTGTGCCACAAACTTCTCTTCTCCCCAATCCTATTCAATACCTCCTCATTAGTTACGTGATCTACCCATCTGATCTTCAGCATTCTTCTGTAGCACCACATTTCAAAAGCTTCTATTCTCTTCTTGTCCAAATTAGTTATCGTCCATGTTTCACTTCCATACATGGCTACACTCCATACAAATACTTTCAGAAACGACTTCCTGACACCTAAATCTATGCTCGAAGTTAACAAATTCCTCTTCTTGAGAAACACTTTCCTTGCCATTGCCAGTCTACATTTTATATCCTCTCTACTTCGACCATCATCGGTTATTTTACTCCCTAAATAGCAAAACTCCTTTACTACTTTAAGTGTCTCATTTCCTAATCTAATTCCCTCAGCATCACCCGACTTAATTTGACTACATTCCATTATCCTCGTTTTGCTTTTGTTGATGTTCATCTTATATCCTCCTTTCAAGACACTGTCCATTCCGTTCAACTGCTCTTCCAAGTCCTTTGCTGTCTCTGACAGAATTACAATGTCATCGGCGAACCTCAAAGTTTTTACTTCTTCTCCATGAATTTTAATACCTACTCCGAATTTTTCTTTTGTTTCCTTTACTGCTTGCTCAATATACAGATTGAATAACATCGGGGAGAGGCTACAACCCTGTCTTACTCCTTTCCCAACCACTGCTTCCCTTTCATGCCCCTCGACTCTTATAACTGCCATCTGGTTTCTGTACAAACTGTAAATAGCCTTTCGCTCCCTGTATTTTACCCCTGCCACCTTCAGAATTTGAAAGAGGGTATTCCAGTTAACATTGTCAAAAGCTTTCTCTAAGTCTACAAATGCTAGAAACGTAGGTTTGCCTTTTCTTAATCTTTCTTCTAAGATAAGTCGTAAGGTCAGTATTGCCTCACGTGTTCCAACATTTCTACGGAATCCAAACTGATCTTCCCCGCGGTTGCTTCTATCAGTTTTTCCATTCCTCCGTAAAGAATTCGTGTTAGTATTTTGCAGCTGTGACTTATTAAACTGATAGTTCGGTAATTTTCACATCTGTCAACACCTGCTTTCTTTGGGATTGGAATTATTATATTCTTCTTGAAGTCTGAGGGTATTTCGCCTGTCTCATACATCTTGCTCACCAGATGGTAGAGTTTTGTCATGACTGGCTCTCCCGAGGCCATCAGTAGTTCTAATGGAATGTTGTCTACTCCCGGGGGCTTGTTTTGACTCAGGTCTTTCAGTGCTCTGTCAAACTCTTCACGCAGTATCTTATCTCCCATTTCGTCTTCATCTACATCCTCTTCCATTTCCATAATATTGTCCTCAAGTACATAGCCCTTGTATAAACCCTCTATATACTCCTTCCACCTTTCTGCCTTCCCTTCTTTGCTTAGAACTGGGTTGCCATCTGAGCTCTTGATATTCATACAAGTGGTTCTCTTCTCTCCAAAGGTCTCTTTAATTTTCCTGTAGGCAGTATCTATCTTACCCCTAGTGAGACAAGCCTCTACATCCTTACATTTGTCCTCTAGCCATCCCTGCTTAGCCATTTTGCACTTCCTGTCGATATCATTTTTGAGACGTTTGTGTTCCTTTTTGCCTGCTTCATTTACTGCATTTTTATATTTTCTCCTTTCATCAATTAAAATTCAATATTTCTTCTGTTACCCAAGGATTTCTATTAGCCCTCGTCTTTTTACCTACTTGATCCTCTGCTGCCTTCACTACTTCATCCCTCAGAGCTACCCATTCTTCTTCTACTGTATTTCTTTCCCCCATTCCTGTCAATTGTTCCCTTATGCTCTCCCTGAAACTCTCTACAACCTCTGGTTCTTTCAGTTTATCCAGATCCCATCTCCTTAAATTCCCACCTTTTTGCAGTTTCTTCAGTTTCAATCTGCAGTTCATAACCAATAGATTGTGGTCAGAATCCACATCTGCCCCAGGAAATGTCTTACAATTTAAAACCTGGTTCCTAAATCTCTGTCTTACCATTATATAATCTATCTGATACCTTTTAGTATCTCCAGGATTCTTCCTGGTATACAACCTTCTTTTATGATTCTTGAACCAAGTGTTGGCTATGATTAAGTTATGCTCTGTGCAAAATTCTACCAGGCGGCTTCCTCTTTCATTTCTTAGCCCCAATCCATATTCACCTACTATGTTTCCTTCTCTCCCTTTTCCTACTGACGAATTCCAGTCACCCATGACTATTAAATTTTCGTCTCCCTTCACTACCTGAATAATTTCTTTTATCTCGTCATACATTTCATCTATTTCTTCATCATCTGCAGAGGTAGTTGGCATATAAACTTGTACTACTGTAGTAGGCATGGGCTTTGTGTCTATCTTGGCCACCATAATGCGTTCACTATGCTGTTTGTAGTAGCTAACCCGCACTCCTATTTTTTTATTCATTATTAAACCTACTCCTGCATTACCCCTATTTGATTTTGTATTTATAACCCTGTAATCACCTGACCAAAAGTCTTTTTGCTGCTGCCACCGAACTTCACTAATTCCCACTATATCTAACTTTAACCTATCCATTTCCCTTTTTAAATTTTCTAACCTACCTGCCCGATTAAGGGATCTGACATTCCACGCTCCGATCCGTAGAAAGCCAGTTTTCTTTCTCCTGATAACGACGTCCTCCTGAGTAGTCCCCGCCCGGAGATCCGAATGGGGGACTATTTTACCTCCGGAATATTTTACCCAAGAGGACGCCATCATCATTTAATCATACAGTAGAGCTGCATGTCCTCGGGACAAATTACGGCCGTAGTTTCCCCTTGCTTTCAGCCGTTCGCAGTACCAGCACAGCAAGGCCGTTTTGGTTAATGTTACAAGGCCAGATCAGTCAATCATCCAGACTGTTGCCCCTGCAACTACTGAAAAGGCTGCTGCCCCTCTTCAGGAACCACATGTTTGTCTGGCCTCTCAACAGATACCCCTCCGTTGTGGTTGCACCTACGGTACGGCCATCTGTATCGCTGAGGCACGCAAGCCTCCCCACCAACGGCAAGGTCCATGGTTCATGGGGGATACAATATTACTGGAAAATACCCACACAAAATCACACATTTGCTATACATGGATGATCTAAAACTACTGGCAGCAACAAATCAACAACTCAACCAATTACTAAAGATAACAGAAGTATTCAGCAATTATATAAATATGGCTTTTGGAACCGACAAATGTAAGAAAAATAGCATAGTCAAGGGAAAACACACTAAACAAGAAGAATAAATATTGTATAACCACAGCGACTGCATAGAAGCGATGGAAAAAACAGGTGCCTATAAATATATAGGATACAGACAAAAAATAGGAATAGATAATACAAATATTAAAGAAGAACTAAAAGACAAATATTGAAAAAGACTAACAAAAATACTGAAAACAGAATTGACAGCAAGTAGCAAGACAAAAGCTATAAATACCTATGCTATACCAATATTGACCTACTCATTTGGAGTAGTGAAATGGAGTAACACAGACCTAGAAGCACTCGATACACTAAATGATCACAATGCCACAAATATAGAATACATCACATACATTCAGCAACAGAAAGATTCACATTAAGCAGGAAGGAAGGAGGAAGGGGATTTATCGACATAAAATACCTGCATTATGGACAGGTAGACAATTTAAGAAAATTCTTTCTAGAACGAGCAGAAACTAGCAAAATATACAAAGCAATCACTCATATAAATACATCGACTACACCACTGCAATTTCATAACCACTTCTACAACCCTTTAGATCACATAACATCAACAGATACGAAGAAAATAAATTGGAAAAAGAAAACACTACATGGTTAGCACCTGTATCATCTAACACAGCCACACATCGATCAATACTCATCGAACACATGGCTAAGAAAAGGCAGTGAGACGGAAGGATTCATGATTGCAATACAGGATCAAACAATAAACACCAGATATTACAGCAACCATATTATTTAAGATCCCAATACTACAACAGATAAATTCAGACTTTGCAAACAACAAATAGACATAGTAGATCACATCACAAGCGGATGTACAATACTAGCAAATACAGAATACCCCAGAAGACATGACAATGTAACAAAAATATTACATCAACAACTTGCCATACAACATAAACTAATAAAACAACAAGCTCCCACATACAATTATGCACCAAAAAATGTACTGGAGAATGACGAATACAAATTATACTGGAACAGAACCATTATAACAGATAAAACAACACCACATAACAAACCTGACATCATACTCGCCAATAAAAAGAAGAAATTAACACAAATATTCGAAATATCCATGCCCAGTACAACAAATATACAGAAGAAAACAGGAGAAAAAATTGAAAAATACATCCAACTGGCTGGGGAAGTCAAGGACATGTGGCATCAGGATAAAGTTGACATTATACCAATTATACTATGAACAACAGGAGTCATACCACACAATATCCACCAGTACATCAATGCAATACAGCTACATCCAAACATATATATACAACTACAGAAATCTGTAATTATTGATACATGTTCAATTACCTGAAAGTTCCTAAATGCAATGTAACATATACCGTACAGTTAAAAAAGGAAGTCACGCTTGATCAAGGTCCGCGTCACTTTCTATTTTTGACCAGACATAACGTCTGAGAAAAGAAACCATAATAATAATACTAACAGTACTGATAATAATAATAACAATAATAATAACAATAACTGACACTAACACTATATACAACAACAACAATTATAATAGTATTAATAATAATTATTATTATTATAATTATAATAATGAAGGCCTGAAAGAACAAAATATATACAGAAAACTCTGCTGAAAAGTGGAAGGGGAAAGTTGTGGCGGAGGGGAGTGACGAAAATGAGTTGGACAGTGTAGGGGAGATGGCATTTATTGGAGAAGGTGGACCATTATCTGTCTTTTGAAGCTTGGAAGGTATTTGATTCTCTGATATTTTGTAGAAGATCTTTTCATACTCGGGTCCCTGATAAGAAAATGATTTGGAAAACATGTCATTGCTATGTAATGCTACAGAGAGGATTTTACTTTGTTGAGTACGAGTGTTGTTGCAGTTCTGTTCAGATATAGAGTAGGAGGTGACGAGAAATAAGACAGAGTGCTACGATTCAGAAGATGATAAAGCAGACACAGAGTGTAATACTTTCTACTATTATTGGTATCCAGTCATTATAATTGTTCGAAGACCGGTGTGATATATTCGAGAAAGGGTATATCACAAATGTTTCATGCATTAATTGACAGTTTTAGCTTGTGTGACCTTTCGAACGAATGTCCTTGAAGACTGTTTTGAAATAGAATTTTATGCGATTATTAGGTAGAATGCTAAATCGATAACGGAACAGAAACCAAATCTAGATATCACAGAAGGTAAATCCCGCAATACACAGTGAAATGGCTGCTTACTCTTCCTAAAACATTGCATGATTGTGGCAGAACACCATCGAAAACTTTTTTTCTTGGAGAACGGCATCACCACTATTAATTATGGGGAGTACTAGTGCCTCTACGAGTTTTTATAAGCTCAAAAACAAATGCATTTTTACATTTGTGTTGCCAGTCAAGTTCTTTGCAGAATAAGAAATGGTTATTTCCGTGCTGTTTAGTATTAATGATGGAAGAGATTCTCTAAACTGATGGGTAATAAGTCTATCGTAAATGACTAACTTTTCCTGCGTGTTAGATGGGTAAAGTTTCAGACCTATGTCCTGCGCCCACTCTGATAAGGTAAGTAAACTGTAACTGACATAGTGGATGGTTGTGCAAATATTTGTGGGACTTTCAGTTAGATATAACAATGTCGTCAGCCTATAGGTGATATCTGCAATGGAATGAAACAATTGACACATCATTAGCATATAATAAGAAGAGTAATGGGCCCAGTACTTACCCCTGTGTGACCCCTAATACTACAGCCCCCCTCTGTGATCTACGGTGAGATGTGAGGTATGAGCTTGTAAAGGGACATCCTCCTCTAGCATTACTTTTCCTCAACCGTAGTAGTCGATGCCAGAAATATTTTTCGAGGTTTGGACAGGTCAGTATTATTTCACCTGCTTTTCTACAAAGTTTCATATAATTTTATAGACAATATGTTATATTTTAAGCTAAAATTTATGAAAAGGAATTAATTAGTCTTCTTTGTTACAATCGATATATACTAGCTCTGAATGTACATTTAAAATTTCTTTCAGAAACATTCTAAATTGCTAAATATTTGGCACACTTAAAATTTTTTATTATTAATTATGCAATCTAGTACTGTTTATTACGCTTATTCCTGGATTCATTTATAAAATATCAATCTAAACTAATAGATATTCATTAGTCAAGAAAAATTGCAAGCCCTTTGGAACACTGTTATTACAGAAAAGTGTAGTAGTAATCATGCCTCTGATGTGATCGGACGTGTTTTTGTATTTTGTACGGACAACGTAATTTCGTCTTTGTTAATGTGAAAAGTCAAATTACAGTGCGGTATAATAAAATGTGAGACAATAAATTGGTGTGAAAACAAAATTTCTGCAAAGACATTCTTAATAATTGTTATGATCAATTGAACCATGAGAACCTAAAATATGAGAATTTCAGCCTCGAGAATCAGACCCCTAGATATGAAGAACTGGAGCCAACTGTGCGAGAAAAGATAAGTGAATCAAGATGTTTATTCTAATCTTACTCTTCCCAAGTCTTCTGAAAATACTTCACCATCGTGGACAGTAGCAAAAACATGAAAGGAAGAGGCAGATTACGTGTTTGTAATTTTAGTCAGTAGATTGTCTTGCTAAACATACCAGTGAAACTTTTTCTTCAAATGCTGTACGGGTGTTACCAACCGGTAAGGAAGTGCAATGTTGGGTATATGAGTACAGGAATGTGACAAAAATGCTTTAAAAGTTCAGGAGGGTGAAAATAAATCCAGATTTAGGAAGGATTTACGGAACTACGATGCTGATGGTGCAAGATGAATGATGCATTACTAATTCACTCTCTTCAGAGAGAAGGTCAACTAATCTGAATTCTGGACATAATGTCTTTGCCGTTAAGAATGAAGCAGTAAAGTCCCTATTAATCTTCTTCGGCACGGGATAAGTTACTCTGGGTGGTAGCGAAATCAATAGGATGTTATGATCGTAAGGTAGCCGAGTCTCCCTGCACACGAAAAAGTCAAGGACACTATGTCAGGGAACGGAGACAGGCTTGGAGAGACGTGGCAGCTGGGAAACGCACCAATTACGTGGAACAAGTCAACCACACCAGGTCTACTGCACGCCACTGAAAACACGGAAGTAAACACAACTAACGCGACGGCACCGTCAATGTGGTACTATCAAATGACTTAGAAGTGGGCATTGCTATCATAATGGCATTTCATTTCATTTCATTTCATTGCAGTCTCATTTTAGCAACTTTAGTGACACCTGTTTGAACTCTATGTATCACAGAGATAACGGCTGAACGTAATGGCACATGTTCTTACGAAATGTAGTTCATTATGGATCTATCAGTTGTTTATTTATACAACAAGTTTCTAAAACAATTGCGGTGAATATTAAATAAGAGATAAAAACCCCAATATACCGTTTATGATTTTAAGATACTGCAGTCACCGACTTGTTGCACAAGTATTAGAGTTCTCATACTACTTTTTAAGTATATTTTTATTTTACTGCTGCTCTTGTGGCTACCACAAGGCATGTCAAGTCGGAGAGGTGTCAAGGGATTCCCTGTCTGCAAGCGCCTACAACTCAGTCACATGTTATTTCTGTACAGGTATATTTCTATAGTGCTCAATAAAGGCAGATGGGTGTCACCGAACTACGTGGCCTTAGGAGGACCCTCCGCTGTTTTATTCACGCGTGTGGAAAAGTCGCATCCCTCTGTGATCAAGCCACAGGAAGATTCGAAACACGAGGGCTGAAGAAGTATAAGCACCCTTTGTTGCCTTGCGTCACGTTCAGATTAGGCGGAATGGTTTTTCAGGGTCCCTAGATTTTCCATCCTTTTCTGCAGACCTCCAAAACAAAAACATCAAAAGGAGGGCGTGGAATGTGGGTAAGAGGGCTTGCGACAACCTTCTCATCATGTGACACGTCCACTGTGACGTTTGGCAGAACTGTGTTGACATGTGGTGCCAATGTGAAATCATTAACCCACTTCATACCTCACATAAACTGAGGTGTAGCCTCTATTTCGCATGTATCGACACCAAGCTATTTGAAGTGTAGCCGAACACGAAGGTTACCGTTACAGAGGAAAAGTGTAGGCACCTTTGAGTCAACCTTCAAGCTTATGCGTTGCAATTGAAGACGTTTGAAGCGTTTCGAAAAATGTGACTCTTTAATTGTGTTGCGCAGTGTGTATTTTTATTTGGACGTATGTACCAAGACTTTCAGTGCATGAAGCACACCTGAAGATTGCAAGTACTTGCCGAAACCAGTAGTGTGAATATTCTTTCGACTGCGTAAAATATTTTGTCAGGTAATTATCTCACATTGTAAGAATGACGGCGATCTCTGCATCAATGTAAAACATTTCCAAAACATAAGTTTTACTGCCCAGATCGTAGTCATATTGCCACATTCAAATCAGCGGATACATGAATTAAAAAGCACCTATGTGGGGTGGCACATTGCCATCTGGCCATTGAAAACATGAAAGAAAACTCATAGAAAAGAGTGTACTAAAATAAAAAAAAAACATTACTGTATGAGCGAGGAAGATCACGTAGAGGATTTCCACAGCTGTCAGAGGTGCTTGTGTCGATAACCGTTTCCCTATAACATAGCTGACTGGTGTAGTGCTCTATCTGATATATTTAACATCTCTGTACTTTCCTCATACAGTTATGGCTTTTAGTTTAGTGTAGTTAGGACTGTATGGGATTGTCTTTTGTATGAGTTAACCACCACGTTCCCTATGGCCAAAGAAAAATGTGTCATGCTTAGTGGTTCGATAATTCACGTATCCGATGATCTGAAGGTGGCAATGTGCTGAAACTAGTAACCAGAATAGGTATCAACTGTGATCCGGGCAGTAAAATATGAATTTTGGAAGGTTTTTTACATTTTACTAGGTGGTTCTCGTGGTCTGTTTGGAATACATATACAAAGTAATGAACGAATTTGAAGTTACAAAACACCAAGAACTGTTTAACGTTGTCATACAATCACCAAAGCTCGCAATTTGTCCTCTTTGATGAAATGAAAATTACATGCAGATCTTGTCTACTCTGTCATCTGCAGCTCAGAAACCTCTTTCGTGAATTATCTGACGCCACAAGCTAGTCGCTTGTGGAGTGAAAAGACAACAGAGCGTAGTCGAAATTAATCTAGGAAAATGAATTTCCGCAACACAATAGATCCCTTATGATAAAATCTCGCGTATTCTTTAAAATGAGTATTTCGCATATGTGTCATCCACACGGGTAGCCATTAATGATTAAGTAACAACTATCAATCTGTCATCTGTGAGCAGATTTACGTGACTTAATTACTTACCAGTAAAACCTCTTCCAGCATACTTCACTTACGCAGATGGTATCGAATAAAGACAACATCGGAGTTGCATCGAACGCTGCTGCCATCGGTAGCTCACCCGGCTGTCAGCAAAAATAAAAACTTACGAATGCAGTAGCTACGATACAATTCTCTGAGAAAACATGCTATTGCATGACCAATATCTTTTAGTCATCGTTACTTCCTGGTTTATGTTTACTCCTGCATTTGATGGTTGCAGTCGTTTCAAAAATCTGATGGAATATTATTTTTTCAGTATCTTTCCGTATCTTTCATCTTCTAGATGTCAATTACTCATATCAATAATCAGGATGTTTAGAGAGGAGTGAGTAATACGGGCAGTTTTCCGTCACAACAGTAAAAATTTACAACTCGTGTTAGATGAAAAATTTCTTCAGGATTTTCATACTGACTTAGAAAAACGAAGCGACCATTTAATAAAACTTATTATTGTATATTTAAAACTTAGCTCAGAAAATTAATATGATTGTTAGAGTGTCAAAAGGATTCATATCTTCTCATGATAACTTGACTATACGTCGAAACCAGTTATACATTGATGTGATAGAATTCATGGGATCGCGATATGAACATACACACACGGCGGTACTATCGCTTACACGAGATATAAAAGGGCAGTTCATTCGCGGAGCTGACATTTCCACTCTGGTGATTCATGTTAAAAGTGGTGCGACGTGATTATAGCCGCGCCACGGAAATTAACACACTTTGAACGCCAACTGGTAGTTTGAGCTAGACGTATGGGGCACACCATTTCGGAAATAGTTAGGGAATTCAGTATTCCAAGATCCACACAGTCAAAAGTTTGTCGAAAACTATCTTCAGCCATTACCTATTACGATGGTCAACGCAATGGCCGATAGTCGTCACTTAACGACCGGGAGCAGCGGCGATTGCGTTGATTTGTCAGTTATTACGGACAAGCAACAGTGCATGAAATAACCGCAGAAATCACTGTGGGATATACGACGAACGTATCCGTTAGATCAGTGCAGGGAAATTTGCTATGGCAGCAGACGACCGACGCGAGTGCCTTTGCTAACAGCACGATATCACCTGCAGCGCCTCTCCTGTGCTGGTGACCATATTGTCTGGACCCTAGGCGACTGGAAAACAGCGGCCTGGTCAGATGAGTCTATTTCAGTTGGTAAGAGTCGATGGTAGGGTCAGACTGTGGCGCTGACCGCACGAAGCGGTGGAGTCAAGCTGTCAATAAGGGACTATGCTAGCTGGTCGTGGCTCCACAATGGTGTGGGCTGTGTTTAAATGGAGTGGACTGGGTCCTCTGGTCTAACTGAAACAATCATTGACCTCAAATGGATATGTTCGACTACTATGGCAGCATGCGCTGCCATTTATGGACTTCATATTTCTAAACAATGATGTTATTTTTATGGTTGTCAATGCGCGATGGTACTGGGCCATAATTCTTTGGGGTTAGTCTGAAGAACTGAAAAAAGCGAATGATTTGGTCACTTAAATCGCCGACATGGGATAAAATCAAGAGCTCAGTTCGCACACCGGCAACACTTTTGCAATTATGAATTGCTATAGAGACAGCATGGCTCAATATTTCTACAGTGGACTTGCGATGACTTGTCGTGTCGAGTTGGTGCACTATGCCGGGCCGAAGGGTTTCCGACACCATAGTAGAAGGCATCCTATGACTCTTTTCTCCTCCATGTAATATCACATGTGTAGCCTCAGTCTGTAATGTTGTTGTTAACATTGTCTTAGTTCTAAAGATTGGTTTGTGCTCCAACAAGAGTATTCTCCATGCTACTCTATCGCATTCAAACCTCTTCAGCTTAAGTTAACTATGGCAGTGTACATCCATCTGAACCTGCTACCTGTATTTAGCCCTCTACAGTGATAACCCCCTTCTAGTTCCTCACATTAGCAAACTGATGATTCCTTGATACCTCACGAACTGTCGTATCAGCTGATCCCTTCTTTTTGTCATTGTGCCACAGCTGTCTTTTTGTTCCATTCTGTAGCCTCACAATGCAGAATCTTCTGTTTTACTTCTGTCGGAAAGGCTTATCGTCGACACGTCACTTCCATACAAGCCTACTCACCAGGCAGATAACTTCAGAGAAACCCGAACACTTAAATTTATATTAGACGTTAACAAATTCCATTTTAAGAAATGCTTCTCGTGTTATAGCTAGTTTGTATTTAATATCTTCTATACTTATTATCAGTTTCCTGCTGCCAGAATACCTCAACTCATCTACCAAAATTAATGCCCCGTTTCCCGATCTGATTCGTTCAGCATCACCTGTTTTCCTTTCGTTAATGTTGGTCTTATTAACTTTTCTCAAGACGGAATCCATTCCATTCATTGGTATCTTTCACCCTTATAGTATGCGACAAAATTACAACGTCACCGGGAAACGTCAAAATTTTTATTTCTTTTCCGTGAACAATAATTCCCTCCCCAAATGTGTCTTTGGTTTCCTCCACTGTTCCTACACTGTGAAGATAAAATCGTGGATAGGCTGAAACATATAAAAAGAAATATGTATGTCAGTTATTTTATTTCTTGCTATAATACATTTTTAAGTGAAAAGCCTGCATCTAACAGCAGAGTTAGGAGATCTATCACAGTTTAAACTCGTTTCCAGATTTCTGTAAATTCACCAATGAAAATAATTTTCAAAATTTTTTGTGATTTCCTATGAGAAAGAGAAACGAACTACATCTGCTGAATTTAGCGTGCTCGTGTAGAAATACATCACACAATTCCCCCCTTCGTGATTTACGAATGAGGACCACAGATTTTCCGGCGTAACATGCAAATTGTCACGGATCGCTTCCCACAGATTGGAAATATGTAAATTGGCGACAGATACGTCCTCACTGAATTACTTACTTTCATTGTAATTCGAATAATTCACTTGTCGAGAGAGGCAGCACTTTTTGTATTCTCTGCCGCCCTGGACAGTATTTACATGTTCACGTTATGAAGATGGTACCATGGTATGATGCACTTGCCGACGTTGGACGTTAAAGACAATGAACGATCCTAATATGCGTACCTCTCACGAATATGCAAAAAGGAAGTTATCACACTCATTACTAACTGGATGACTGATGAATTCCTGATTATAATCGTGGAACAGTCAGACCGACGAGGAGGCTATCGTCCTGTAGTATAGGCCAAAACACACATAATCGCCATTCTGCGAAAGATCTGGCAGAAGTCATAGATTATCATCTAGATGTCGAAACATTAAGTTCATTCTAACCTACGCGACTGGCCATTGAAATTTCTACACCACGAAGATGAAACGAAATTTAACCGACAGAAACAAGATGCTGTGGTATGCAAATGATTAGCATTTCAGAGCATTCACAGAAGGTTGGCGCCGGTGGCGACACCTACAATGTGCTGACATGAGGAAAGTTTCCAACCGATTTCTTATACACATGCAGTAGTTGACCGGCGTTGCCTCGTGAAACGTTGTTGTCATGCCTCGTATAAGGAGGAGAAATACGTACCATCACACTTCCGACTTTCATAAAGGTTGGATTGCAGCCTATCTCGATTGCGGTTTATTGTACCGCGACATTGCTGTTCGCGTTGGTTGAGATCCTATGACTGATAGCAGAATATGGAATCAGTGGTTTCAGGAGGGTAATACGGAACGCCGTGCTGGATCCCAACGGCCTCGTATCACTAGCAATCGAGTTGACAAGCTCCTTATCCGCATGGTTGTAATTGATCGAGCAGCCACGTCTCGATCCCTGAGTCAACAGATGGGAATGTTTGCAAGAAAACAACCATGTGCACGAATAGTTCGACGACGTTTGCAGCAGCATGGACTATCAGCTCTGAGACCATGGCTGCGGTTACCCTTTTCGCTGCATTACAGACAGGAGCGCCTCCGATGGTGCACTCAACGATGAAACCTAGATGCACGAATGGCAAAACGTCATTTTTTTCGGATGAATCCAAGTTCTGTTTACACCATCATGATAGTCGCATCCATGTTTGGCGACATCGCGGTGAACGCACATTTGAGGCGTGTATTCGTCATCGCCATATTGGCGTATCACTCGGCGTCATGGTATGGGGTGCACTTGGTTACACATCTCGGTCACCTCTTGTTCGCATTGACGGCACTTTGAACAGTGGACGTTACATTTCAGATGTGTTACGACCCGTGGCTCTACCTCTCATTCGATCCCTGCGAAACACTACATTTCCTCAGGATAATGCACGACCGCATGTTGCAGGTGCTGTACGGGCCTTTCTGGATACAGAAAACGTTCTCCAGATCTCTCACCAACTGAAAACGTCTGGTCAATGGTGGCCGTCACAATACGCCAGTGACTACTCTTGATGAACTGTGGTATCGTGTTGAAGCTAAATACACAGCTATACCTGTACACGCCATCCAAGCTCTGTTTGGCTCAATGCCCAGGCGTATCAAGGCCGTTAATGCGGCCAGAGGTGGCTGTTCTCGATACTGATTTATCAGGATTTATGCATCCAAATTGCGTGAAAATGTAATCACATGTCAGTTCTAGTTTAATATATTTGTCCAATGAATAACCGTTTATCATCTGCATTTCTTCTTGGTGTAGCAATTTGAATGACCAGTAGAGTATATGAATTTTACGACAAAAAAAGGAAAAAAGAGAACGAATTAATTGTCAAAATGGGACGGATATCATTAGATGTGATATACATGTACAGACAATTAAAATATTGTAGATTCACAAAAAAAATTGTGATTTATTCAAGAGAAAGAGATTCAGAAGCAGAGGAAGTCAGTATCCTTTGGTCCATTTCTGACCACAATGCAAGCAGTTAGTCGGCGTGGTCTTGATTGATAAGAGTCGCTGGACGTCCTCCTGATGGATATTGTGCTAAATACTGTCCAATTGGCGTGTTAGATTGCCAAAATCTGCAGGTGGTTGGAGGGCCCTGCTCATATTGCTCTAAACGTTCTCAGTTGTATACTATCCGGTGGCCTTTATGGCCAAGGCAGGGTTTCGCAAGCACGAAGGCAGGCAATAGAAACTCTCGACTAATGTGGGACGCCACTGTCTTATCAGGCTGGAATCCCACAGCTTTCGTGGGCGTCTCCAAACTCGTTTTCGCTGGTCGTCGGGGCACAGTTCGAAGCGAGACTCGCACTGATGACAATTCTACTCCAGTTAATGAGATTCCAGGCCGAAGACGAGTCTGAACAGCTTTGAAACACCTGTGTCTCTGTCACCCGCCATACGACACGACAACCAGGAGTGATGTTTAGGGTGCCACTTCATCTGACGACAGAACTCCGTGGTACGCTTACGAGACAGTGGTACGTCAACGGTATTCTACGTCTCATTTCAGTGGTACGTCAACGATATACTACGTCTCATTTCGTTACCCTTCATGGTAAGCCATCGTGGTCTTACTTTCCAGTAAGATAATTCACGCCCGCACCCGGCGAGAATTTCTATTGCTTGCGTTCGTGCTTGACAAACCCTGCCTTGCCAGCGAGATCACTGGATCTCTCCCATTCGTTTGCAGCTTTATGGACAGTGCCCTCCAATCAACTCCTGGTTTTGACGATCTAGCCCACCAATTGGACTGAATGTGACACACTGTCTCACCCATAATTTTGGGGTAGTAGAAGAACTAATCGTGGTGAAGGCCACTTCTTTAATTTCTGTTCATGGCACATCGTAAAAAGTTTTACCATATGTGCTTGAAACCATATTCTTGGGTAAGCTGGAACTTTTTTCGATACGATTCTCCGTTAGCGAAACCCAGAGGTTCACAATTACCATACTTATGCACGTAATATCTGGTCTTAGGCGTAAATGTAGATTTAATTGATGTAATGAACATAAAGTAAGGATTCCATGGTCATCGTAAGGGTTCTGGTTTTAAGGTACATTTTTCGCCAGTAAAACATGATGACCCGCTGACTGTAGATAATAGGCACTTCACTTCTATACAAATATGCCCAGAGTGGTATTGCACTAGAAAGGGTCATAATGTGCCTAAAAATGATTAAAATTACTGCCAAAAGTTACGTAAACTGGAAAGACGCCAAATTCAGTAATATATTTCTAATAACATTTTATTTACAAATTATAAGTCTGATGTGTTCGATAAACTGCTACAGATGAGCAAAGGAACCAGAAAAATGGTAAAGCAAACAATTTCTTTAAACTTACGTTATGCATACATACTTGTTGTTTACATATGTCTAAACATAGAAATGTTACGAATTAAGTAAATAACTGCAAAACTTTGCTGACCTATAGAATTATATATATATATATATATATATATATATATATATGTACCAGCTAAAAATGCTCATGTTGGAGCAAACAGGTGAATACTTTGGTTCCCCATTTATGTTTCAGAGTCTCTTAAAGAGCAGATTCCTAAATTTTTTTGTGCCATAACAAGAGTAGCAGAGACACAATGGCAGTAGAAGAGAGAGGAGACAGTGCCAGTGGGCGAGAGAGAGGAGGCAGTGACATTGAGAGAGAGAAAGTGGCCGTGATAGGGAAAGAGAGATGGATGAACACAAAAGCAAAGGGAGTCGAAGAGAAAGGAGCTATTGATGATTAGCGAGAGACACTGGCATAAAAGAGAAAGAGACGTGGATGTTGATGGAAACAGTGGAAGGAAGAGAGAGAAAGTAGAATGGAAAAACAGAGATGAGTGGAGACCATAGATAGGCTTGGGATATCTGGACCCTCCCAGACCGGTCAACTTTAACATGTTGGTACAGGGGTACAGGGGAGTAAGAGTGAAAATAGTTGCTGTGGGAACCTGTACTTTGAGTGTGTAGAAAGAGTACACGTGCAAAATTTTTGGTGAGGAAGGCGGAATCACTATTGAGACCGCCGATGTCTCACTATTCCGTCAGACTCGTGCACCGACAGCAGAATTTTTCCGCTGATTAAGCGGTTACGTATAAAAAAGAGATATACCGAAGCTAAACGAATCTACATGATTATTGAGCAATTCATGTTCATTTAACCACTTTCAAAGTATTCTCTCCCATTCTAATCTCAAGAGGGTGCTGGAAATACGAACAGTTAAATCTTCTCGTGCGATCTCTGTTTTCTCTTACTGAATTAGGATGATGATTTCCCCTTTGTGGGTTGGCGTCATCAAAATATTTTCGCATTCGGTCGACAAAGTTGATGAACGACATTTCGTGAAAAGATATCACCGCAACGAAATAAGCCTTTGTTTTAATGATTACCACCCGAACTCGCATATTATTTCCCCCACACTCTCTCTCAATTGCGGCTATTGCTAAACGATGTGCGTTTCCTTTACTTTATCAACATCCTCCGTCAGCCCCACCTGGTACGGATCCCATACAGCGTGTCAGTACTCGAGAAAAAAAGACGGACAGTGTAGTGCAGTAGTGCAGTCACTGTCTTTAGAAGACCTTTTCCACCTTATACGGCTTCTGCCAAAAAAATTCTGTCAGTGTTGACAGTTGAAAAAAAAATTTGAGACTGGAAAATTGCATAATAAGGACTGGAAATACGGAACCTATACATTAAATATGCACCTCATGCAATTGCTACACCGAATGGTTAACTGTAAAACACAATTACTCAGTATTGTGAGAGAAAGGGACGAAAGTACTAACTCCACTGCGCAGCACAACTAAAGGACCAATTTTTCGAAACACCGTAACTGTCTCTCACTGGGACGTATAGGCGTGAAATTTGGGTCAAGTCTACTACGTCCTTCCTCTGTAATGGTGGAAAAGCGTGGCGCCCTGCGAATTTACCCACGTGCATGGAGACGCTTCAAATACCAAGGCTCTGATCCTTGCGAAAAAAACGGGACAGAGCTCATAAGGTTATGCTAGACATAAGGGAGGTTAATAATGTCACTCACATTGGCATCAAATTTCACCACAATTCGGACTACTTAACCTTGGACTTGTCACACGAAGGGGCAGTTGTCGCACGTCCTTTTACCCACATTTGATCCTTTCTTTTGACGCCTCTACGATAGAGGTCAAAACTTCCACGCCCAGCGTTGAAATCACCGACTTTTTTTTTTCAGACGCACCGACACTTGAAATCGACACGAAAAGGTCTTAGGGGGTGGAATAAAAGGCGTCAAAGGAATCACTGCCCCCCTTGGGGCGCTGATTCAACATACTGAGCGTTCGTAAACAACAGTTCTGTTGAGTGGTACTTAAGATGGGTAAATAAATCAGTGAAATCAATGTGAAGGTGAAATTAGAAAATAAATGGGAAACTTAGTTTAGTTTATAAGAGCTGGAAGAAGTGGTCATGCGGTTCTAGACGCTGCAGTCTGGAACCGCAAGACCGCTACGGTCGCAGGTTCGAACCCTGCCTCGGGCGTAGATGTGTCTGATGTCCTTAGGTTAGTTAGGTTTAACTAGTTCTAAGTTATAGGGGACTAATGACCTCAGCCGTTGAGTCCCATAGTGCTCAGAAGCATTTGTTTTAGTTCAGAAGCATTACACACTGGCAAACAGCGGACAGAGCAGCAGTGGCAACGGCCGGCGCTTGAAAGTCAGCATGTTGAGGAGAATCCATCGCCCTCCCCATATAAGTGGAAGCTGTCGATTCAGCCGTCAGGGCATCGCCCGAGTGACTCTTATGTTTCTCAGCTGTCACATGTGATCAAAGGCCGTCGCCTACATTCCAAGAGCCAATGACCGATGTTAAGAAGATTCTTCGAGAAGCTTTTCAACGTGACAGCAGGGGTAAAGACCGTGAAGCCGTTCACCTCCAGTGAACTGAAGTGAATAAATACGCGAGACGCAGTGGGCCCCAGAAGAAGAGTAGTTTTCAGTTCAGTTTCAGAGCTGAAGACCGTCATGCCGGAAGAGATAACATCGTACACGCAAGCACCAAGACCGCCGCTGTAATGGAATATCAAGCAGAAGCCTCGCAGCCACGAGACAGAAGTCAGAAGGTATTTGAAGACTGATTGTTATGTACCCGGGTGACTCGCGAAGACGGGAAGGGGACGGCCTCACATCAGCAGTCACCTGTGAGCTGGGATGAAGACCTGACAGCCGAAGACTGGCAAGCTGGAATCTATAGTTCGAATCCGGGACCCTGGCCTTCCCCTGCCGCGCCGCTCCGCTGGCGGACGCACAACACTGACACACGCGGCCGCTTAAAGAAGGGAAACACTGGGACGCCACATCCAAGGTTTCACCATCCGATTCACGACTTCGTTCTCAATAATGAAACGGGCCCTTTCACGATGCGCGTCTCCAATCAACTGGGCGAGAAGGCGACACGAGATACACACCGCCAGGCGTAATCAGAAACCGCCGCTGCCGCAGCAGAAGGCTTCACAAACGACACAACTGCAGCTCTACCCAGCCAGAACATCCAGTAAGGAAACAGTTGTACAACACGTTCAATAAAAGTTATCTTATGTAAAAACGCTGTTTCATTCTACCTGATACCCGAGCCAAGGAAGAATCCACCCTGCCCACATGTTGTTAAGAGAGAAAAAGTAATTATTTAGTGTTTTTCATCCTGACATAATGCTTTAGAATCAAATGCCCATGCAGTAATGCGCATCCTGGTAATTGACTAACATCAAAAGAGAAAACCCAGTTATATTTAGTGTCCGAAGTGGTACATTTGGTGTCAAAGAAAAACCCTTGCGTCAATATTAGGTGTGGACAGTCACTAAAGGTCCACAGTTAGTATTGTTCAATGTGTGAAAGGATAGAGATTTGCATAGCATTCGTAATATTTTCTTTATTTAGAAGTGTATTTTCTCTCATAATTTTAACAGTTTGTCGAAAATATTTAAACATCTTTTTAATTCAGTGTAGTAAGATTGTGTAACTAATAGTTTGTACGATTTCGTGTCATCATTTTACAAAGTCAGAGTGAGCACCACAAGTGTTTTCTACTGAGGAAGCTATCCAGAGCTTAGTTAATCAAATAGCACAGTTTAAAAATGATAATAATGGATTATTTAAACCGTTGTGTGAGGTTAGGCAAACCATCCGCAGGTCGTAGTCGTGCGGTAGCGTTCTCGTTTTACGCGCACGGGTTCCCGGGTTCGATTCCCGGCAGCGTCAGGGATTTTCTCTGCCTCGTGATGACTGGGTGTTGTGTGATGTCTTTATGTTAGTTCGGTTTAAGTAGTTCTAAGTTCTAGGGGACTGATGACCACAGATGTTAAATCCCATATTGCTCAGTGCCATTTGAATCATTTAGGCAAACCGGTTCAATCCCTCCCACCCTAGAAGCCTCAGCAGCAGCCCTGGTAACTCCTCTTTCCGGTAAACCTGGCGAGGACATAACAGCCTTTTTTGATGATTTGGTAGTAACTGCAAAGTTAGGATCATGGTCAGATGAACAGCTCTTACAAATGTCAAAATTAAGATTGATAGGAGAGGCTAAAGCACACGTATTACGCCATGAAATACCAACATTTGAGGAATTGAAGAAAGGATATCTTTAATTTTTCCCCATAAAATCTACAGCTGTTCTGCTTTGAAAACGTTTAACACTATCACTCAGAGGCAAAACGAGTCGTTAGAAAGCTTTGTAGATACGATTAGGAAAGTTAATATTAACATCTATCAGTTGACAACTAGTGATGAAGCACATAAAGTTATTTTACAAGAGGCAGAAGATTGAGCTCTGCATACATTTTCACGTGGGTTATCTCCTGAAACGTCCCGCCGTGTCAGGGCAGAGTTTCCTAAAAAATTAGCAAAAGTCGTATCTGTGACGATGGCTTTCTAAGAAATAGACACTGCCACCAGATACAAGGAGAAGCGAAATGTATTTTCAGCAGGAGTGCGATGTTTTAGGTGCTATCGACAGGGACATACAGCAAAACACTGCAGACAACCTCAATGTACTAATTGTCAAAGAATAGGTCACACATTCAAAGAATGCAGGTCTAAGAAAGGTTTTGGAAATATAAATCAGTTAAACTCAAACGAGAATGTCGGAGCCGCCGCCAGGCGTTCCAAATAAAATTTCATGCCATTAAGGTGAATGTGAAGGCAGAATGCTGGATATCTGCTACCATACAGGATAAAGAGGCAAGGATACTGATGGATACAGGCGCAAACGTATCAATAGTGAGTAATGAATGTATTCGAGAAAAGAAATATGACCCTCCAAGGTATAGATTGAGTGGGGTAGGAGGAGGTACAATGACGTCATTAGGATGTACATCATTAATTTTCTATATTCACGGTGTACAATTTCAAGAAGATGTAGAAGTGGTAACAAAGGATACGACGCGATCCTAGGACTGGATTTCCTGAATAAACATCACGCTATAATTGACCTCAGACAGCAAACTGTAAAACTTAGCGGAATAGTGTTTCAGCTAGGTGACACCGCTGCAAGGGGCTTGCTGCCGCAAGATTTCAACCGGAAGGCGAAATCAACTACACTGCGTGCAACGCCCTTGAAGGTTGATTCGCGGGATAAGATACGATTTGGCTCATGAAAACTTTTCTGGATGACCGTTGACCCAGAGGTAGCTACAGATACAGTGTGTCTAATAGAGCTATTAGCGGAAAATTAGGAATTAGATGTATCACATTGTTTTGTACGTAGAAATGTTGTATGGGTTCAAGATGTTGAGGGAGAAATAAAAGTACCGGTATATATTGACAATTTCGGAGTGGAGGACAAAGAGTTGTGTAAGGGAATATTAGTAGCTACAGTTAGTACTTTTGAAGAAGAAGATTTCATTTGGCCAGATATTACTGATGGTCAGAAACCAGACGCCTATAAAACCGCATTACGCCAGAAGATTGAGCCTTTGAAAGGAAATGATAGAGACACAATAGAAGCAGTTTTAGTTGAGTTCCAAGATTTATTTAATCCAGAAGGTCCACTGCCACCAACAGATATCACACAGCACAGGATCCCAACAGGAAATAGCCCCCCAGTTTATAGAAAGTCTTATAGAGTTCCGCATATCTTCCAGACATTACAGATATCATTGACAGTTTGGGTAACAGTAAATATTTTTCAACAATCGATTTACGTAGCGGATATCATCAATTGGAAGTTTCACCTGAAGACAGGCATAAAACAGCATTTTCTACCACAGGAGGCCACTGGCAAATTAAAAGAATGCCTTTCGGCTTGAAAAATGCACCAGCAACTTTTCAAAGACTACTCGATGGAGTATTGCGAGGACTCAAAACGCAGCAATGTTGTGTATATCTAAACGATATTATTGTATTCTCCAAAGACATTAATGAACATGCTGTGCATTTGCGTAACGTTTTTCAGAGACTTAGAAAAGCGAAATTGACTTTAAATATGGAAAAATGTAGTTTTGCATTGACAGAAGTTACATACCTAGGGCATGTCATTAGTGAAAAAGGAATTAAAACAGATCCTCGATTAATTTAGGCAGTTAAAGACTTCCCAACACCACAACGCGTTAAGGAATTACAACGTTTCATTGGTCTCGCATCGTATTACCGAAAATATGTTCAAAATTATGCTGAAATTGCCCGACCCTTAACCCAATTATTGAAAAAGCGTGTAAAATTTCGTTGGTCTGAAGATTGTGAATCTGCACTTCAAACCCTCAAAGATAAGTTAACACACAGTCCAATATTAGCTTACCCAGATTATAATAAAGAATTTATTTTATCCTGTGACGCAAGTGATCATTCAGTAGGAGTTGTTTTGAGACAGAATATTTATCGTGCTGAACACCCCATAGCCTAAGCCTCAATACAACTAACAACGGCAGAAAGAAATTATTCCACAACGGAGAAAGAATTGTTAAGTGTTATTTATGGCATCAAATACACTCCTGGAAATGGAAAAAAAGAACACATTGACACCGGTGTGTCAGACCCACCATACTTGCTCCGGACACTGCGAGAGGGCTGTACAAGCAATGATCACACGCACGGCACAGCGGACACACCAGGAACCGCGAAAGGTGGATATACACTGTACTAGTGCCGACATTGTGCATGCTCTGTTGCCTGTGTCTATGTGCCTGTGGTTCTGTCAGTGTGATCGTGTGATGTATCTGACCCCAGGAATGTGTCAAAGTTTCCCCTTCCTGGGACAATGAATTCACGGTGTTCTTATTTCAATTTCCAGGAGTGTAGAAAGGTCACACACAGAGAGATCTGCATAAATCGTAAACACAAACGGCCGCTTGTTGGACGGGAGATGAAAAGTTGTTAGTTACTTCCAACGATATATCACATAAATTTAAAATTGCCTTGGACAAATCAGTACCGATGTATCAGTTGGATATAAAGAAATGGGCTTTACGAGAGTTGGGTGATGATAATTCATCGCAACATTTTTTGAAGGTGTCCTCAAAAAGGTTCATAACATTAACGTAAGACACAAAACTGTTTCAAGAAAAATTAATAAATCCATCGGTCAAGCGGAAACTGTGAATAAAGAGGGATTGAGGGAAAAAGCTTAGGAATTTATGGGGACTATGAAATCGAAAATTGTATTCGTTGGAGAGACCAACGAGTATAATTGTGACCAGTCAAGTTTTAGTTAGATGCATGGAGGGCGATCACGTTGCTTCAGAATAAATTCCACAATCTCACAATTTAACACGTAATTTTACGATACAGCCTATTTTATCAGCAAGCGGAAGTTTAATGTCCCCCTTGCTCGTAGTTTCAAATGCAAATGATGGCGAGTTCGGACCATAAATTTAACAAGATTTGCAGAAAGCAGGTAATGCGTTCGCTTCTAATCCGGTAAAATGACAGAGCTCATAAGAAATAAGTTTATATAGCTAATAAAAACATGAATCTGTCCCGTGTTTAAATTAATTCAGAGGGCAAAATAAAAAAAAATCTGAAAATCGTTGATAAACGTGAAGAAAGGGCAATATTTTAACAATTTCTTTCGGAATGATCGGTGTGTTGAACCATTAGACACATATACTTGAAGACCGCGGAAAAACTTCTTGAAATATATTTGAGACGTAATTAAATTGCATAATTACAATGTTAACTTGCATTTCAGTAATAGTATTTAAAAATCCAATCCCTCTTACAAAGTCAGTTTGGTTCCCCGCGATTAATGAAGCTTTTTTAAATATGCAAGAAGCAAGAGTGGTTACGTTAAAGACAAACCACTTAAATGCGAGACATCTGTTCACATTTGCTTTAAAAACTATGTTAATGTTTGTGACTCCTATCATAAAAATGCAGTTGTCAAATGTACTTTGTGCTCAAAATCAAAGTACATTAATAATTTGTTGGACCCAAACAATTAAGACTTGCTCATTACATTACAGATTTACAATACTGTACATAAAAACAGAAAATGTTACTACCTGAAAGCAACAATCATATGCTAAATGTAAAAAGAAAACACAAATACATTAAGATATTTTATATTTCACACAAGTAAAAAAAATTGTATGTAGAACCATATATGTATTATATATTGTACATTTAGAATAACCTTTTCTGGAAAAGACTTTTATTAGACACCTCCATCATGGCAACAGACACTGAAACGTACAGCGACGTACAGATATTTGTGGCTAATATTTCTGACTAATATGTCCTTTGAATACTACTTCATCATATGTGACTGAATTTGGTACTAACGATGATGATGATGATGTTTGGTTTGTGGGGCGCTCAACTGCGTGGTTATCAGCGCCTGTACAATTACCCAATCTTTGCTCAGTCCAATTTTGCCACTTTCCTGGATGATGATGAAATGATGAGGACAACACAAACACCCAGTCATCTCGAGGCAGGTGAAAATCCCTGACCCCGCCGGGAATCGAACCCGGGACCCCGTGCTCGGGAAGCGAGAACGCTACCGCGAGACCACGAGCGGCGGACTGGTACTAACGATGCTATGTGTTTTGCTATTAGTCAAATGTCCAAATGGAAACCAAAATATTCCGGAAAGGGGGGGGGGGGCGGGAGGGGTTAGATTTCTAAAGATTAACTTTCTCAACAAAACTGAGTTCATCGTAGTAACGTGAATTGAAAAGCCCTAGATCTTTTACTTGGATCTGTTATCTTTTCAACGAGATTCTGATATATTAAACTGTTTCTTTCAAGGGTTTGTTTCACCCCTTAACGACTGTATCCACACATGTATAAAATACGTGTCTCATTTTTCTCTACACTACAAAATATTCAAAGCTTATCCAAATCTATGAGTATCCCTTCTATAGTTTCACTTTGTGTAGTAGCAGAAGTTATTCGTTAACTCAGTTGAATCTCCGTCACATTTTTTGTTGCAAATCGAATATAGATACAGTGTCTAATGTCACTTCTCACATTGGTAATATCCCTAATCCTGATGTCGTATTGACTACCGTCAGTCTGAAGCAACGCACTTCATCACATAGATGTCAAGATCGACAGTCTTTCAGAGTTTTATTCGAATGGAAGAGAAGATTATTTCGAAGCTTCTCATCATCTTTAAAAAAAATCGTCCAGTTTCTATTAGGACACTCGCACTGAGAGTTCCGTACAAACTTAATTAAGTACATAGACAGTCCATCTACTGCGGAATCGAGGATATTTACGATATTTGCCTGTTATCGATATCAATACTGGCAGGATATCGGTCCCAGGGATTTCAAGTCTATCGAGAATGTTTTAATATCAAGAGAAAGAAAATACTTTTTTCGTATGATATAATTACAAACTAACAACTTCGGATTTTACTCTTCACTTGCACTGCGAACCATTGCCTCCTGCCAAAATTCATGATTCTACGTCAACGGAAGTATGCTACAGAGCTTTATGAACGAGTATTTCGGTATAAAAATGTATGACATATTTGGTCGTATCATTTGGTCACATTGACTCAGAAGCATAAAATTTTTACACCACCAAGGGACCATCGACATTAGCATGAGATATAAATTTGAACATGTGCTATTTTGTCTAACTCTGACATGGTGAGACCGTGGCTGTGTACAGTTAATGTAGGTTCATTCTTACAAATAAGAAAACAGCAACCAGCCACAATTAATACTGCTACTTACTTAAATAAATAGCGCCATAACGGGTTTAGAACTGACAAGTTCATCATCAGACAGCTGTTCACATGATTTACAAGTTGATTTTTACATAATGGTCACTTTTCGATTTTTATTCTTCCACTATAGCGAAATATTCTTGGTATGTTGGTGTCATCGAAAACTCCGCGCAATTTTGTTGCGAAGTTGCAACATTGTATTTTTCAATTATTGCAAAATATATGCAGCACTTACATGATTTGTACATCACCATATTGTGCAAATCACAACACACACACACACACACACACACACACACACACACACACACACACACACACACACACACACACACACTCTAAAAAGTATTTGCCACATACAGGATATTTGTTGAGACATCATGGAATACCTTTCATGGTACTAGAGGGAGCTGTAGAGGGGAAGAACTGTATAGGAAAACAGGGATTGGAATATATGCAGCAAATAAGTGAAGATGTAGATTGCAACTGCTACACTGAGATGCTATTGCCACAGGGAATGAATTCGTAGTGGGCTGAATCAAACCAGTGAGAAGACTGATGACTCAAAATTAAAAAAAAATCTTTGAATTGCGTGAAATCTAAACTGCACTATGAACTTCAGAGCCAGTTTAAACCAAATATTGCAGCCATATTAGTTACTATCTGGAAAGAAATGCTGTAGGGTAAAGAGGGAACTGATGCAGTGGAGAGGAGAAGACACAAAGAGGACGATGGAGAAATGGACAGAGAAAGAGAAGAGATAGAGGTGGACAGAAACGGCATAGAAGAGGAAATGGATAGAGAAAGGAAAGAGGAGAAAATGGACAGAGATAGCAGGAGGAAGAGATGGGTGGACAGAGGAGATAAGGAGATGGACAAAGACTGGAAGGCGACCTACAGACTGAGGAAAGAGGAGAAGTTCAGCAAGGAAGAGAAAAACAGGCATGAGGAGGAGGTGGACTGGGAGAGGGCTAGGAGCAAATGAAGATGCAGGAGGTGATGGGAAGAAAGAGATGCAGGAGGATACAAACAGGGAATGGCGTGTTTAGAAGAGGTGGGGAGAGTGATGTGGATGGGGTGAATGATGGTGAAGCAGGAGATGGACAGAGAGAGTGGGAGAAGGGTGGAAAGAGAGGAGAAGAGGTTGCAGACAAAAAGAGAGGGGCCGATTAGATGGACTCAGAGGTGGCAGGAGAAGATGGACAGAAGTGGAAGGCGCATATGGTGAGAGGGGCAGGAGGCAGAGAGAAGGGATGGAGGAGATGGACAGAAAGGGTGTCGAAAAAGGTGATGGAATGAGAGAGGCGGAACCAGGAGATGGATTAGTAGAAGACTGGAATAAATGCATACCCCGGCAATGCCTGGTATTCAGCTCGACTTTTTATAACAATCAACATCCTTTACTGCAGATACTATTTATATTAAATTTGTAACGCTGAGAGTGTTTTAGAAAACATACGACAAAGAAAAGTGCTTGCAGAAAGAATGAAAAAATAGTATTCTTCCCTGTATAAGCTAAAACTTCGCGGTTGCAGTAGAACTGCAGCACCCAAGTTCGATTGGGTGCAGTGTATACTTACGTGTAAAAGCTGTAACCACAGACAGTGGTGAAGCGTCCACTAAAGCTATAAAGCTGAACCTACCCAAACAAATGCAAAATAATTAGTCCAAACTGAATTTAGTATGATCTCATTACGTACCCTCATCAATATTTTCAAATAATTTACGTTTGAACTTCGTATATGTACGCACCAGTATAGTGGTTCGCTCATCCAGCTTTGCAGCCAATAGCAGTTCGGAATCCCGTGCGTGTTACGATCATGCACCGTAAGCCTGTTTCTTTCACGTGGCGGACAGACTTTTACATCGTCCATACGGTTCTTAAAACCTGATTTGTTTCTACTTCTGGCCAGCAGGTGGATACACGCCCAAGTGGATTGACAATCCTTCAGTAGTTACCTAACAGGTAGTGATGCTTCGCTTCTTCTAGCATGCTAGCAGCAAACCGGGAAGAATGAGAAACCATTAACTCACATAAAACTGAATTAGAAAATAAATAAGAATGCATCTCTGTGGTTCTTGCAAGGTGAGAGGAAGAAGTCCATGTAGTTTCCTTGTCGTTCAGATGCTATGCACACCAGTTGAACTTAGCCCTCCTCCGTACCCAAGTAAACATTATTGTGGCAAATCAGTCAGGACTCCACGTATTTTTTAGTCGTTAAAGGAAAAAAATTAACGTCTGAAGGAAAGGGGAATAGAACTGCCAAGTCCTTGTGAAACAAGGTGCAATTTTCATTCATGCGTTGTACAAACCATTATTCTTCACTATACAGATCTGAGGACAGCATTTAATGATGTGATAAACAACAAACGGTGGGATGATGATAATTTCTTACATCGAGCAATTCGTCTAAATAGTATGATGGATGGTAAGACTTTTCTTTTTCTGCTGCAGCTGTACAATTCGATTTTCCATCTCAGGAGAAGTATCTTGTTTGACATCTTGCAAAGTAAAACCGTAGACATAAAACGCTGTAAGCTCTAAATGAAAACTTCATTAATGGGGGACGTTGATGAAAAACACACACTATTTCCAAAATGCACCAAATCCACAGTTTTGGAGATATGCCAATGAAATTTTGTACCACGCTTTACATGAAAGTAACACATTTATATACAAAATCCTTTGATAATATGTGCTCAACTTTTTTTTAATGAAATTTGAAGTTTCATTTAAAAAATAATGTATGTTCCTCTTTCTCAGAAGATATTCAAGATATTTCTAAAAAAATTTCTCTCTTTCATCTCTTTATATATTGTAAGCTTCTCTCACGAGGTTTTTGGAATAGGTCAAATAGGAGAATTTTCATAATTTTTTTAATTACAATTCCAGAAGTACAATTTTAAATTCATGCAAAATTACAAGCACTTTGCCGCATATCTCAGCTTGCAATCATGATTTCCAAATTTGTTCTTGAGACAACGGGTACAAAAGTTCATAATTCAAGCATTCATCGAATCTGAGGAAAAGGTACACTCTTTGACATAAAACTCGACCGGCGGCCGGCCGCCTCAGAGGCTAAGTCCGCGCCGATCGCGACATGGGACAAAGAAACTGGCCAACTCGCTAATTCTCTAAGTCCGGTTATCTGCATAATCTGGCAACACTGTAGACTGCGGCACTTCCTGGAGGAAAACTTGTCCCAAGATAGAGAAACTCTAGGCTGATTACGCCTGTGGTCTAGCGGTAGCGTGCGTTGTTTCTGTTCATAATATCAGTGGATCGAGAGCAGCTGGCATAAAATATTTTTATAGCCTCTTCTGTCTGAATGCTGAAGACGTGAATGTAATGGTAGCGCAGATTCAATCTATTTCGCTTTGTGACACACCGATATCAAAATTTTATCTAGTAACGATTTTGCGGCAGATTTCCTGCAGACTGTCCTCCTCTGGACGCCGTATGCGGCAAAGCTCCGGGATCCATTTGCTGGCTACTGGCAGCGGCCGTGGCGACAGCAGCGGCGCTGCACTCCCCCGTTCTTTATCGAAAGCGCCTGCTACCGCTCATCGCTTTTGATGATTTAAAACGCTTTATTATTAAATGTTGCTCCACAGAAAATTTCTACAATTTGCATTCACGCTCAAAAGCAACGGAGACAGACGCCTTGATTAGTAGGCGGGTAATCGGCACGAGCTGAGTATGGCCCGAAATTAATTTTATAGACTGGGACGAAATTAAACCACCTCACTACATTCGATGAATTTATAAATGCTTCATACCTCGTTTCTTTTCCTTTCAAACTTAATTAATTGTGCAACTTTTGGTCACTGTTTGGATTGTTTCGTCAAGCCAGAGTGAGCGTCTGTGGTGTATAGTGTATTACAGTTCTTGTTTCATTCCTTATGGTAAGTCTATGCGATAAACTGTGTGAATACCTTGCAATGCATGCTCTGTAGCAGTGCAGGCACACTGCACATTTGGAGTTCCATGTATGGGTTCATGAAGTATTTATTGTTGATCGGAAGTGATAGTTAAGGTCATCAGATTTAAACCAGAAAAATGTGTCGTTTTGAAGGTTTCAGAGAACGGAAAGGAATTGCTAACGCCGGTGTTAGAAAACGTCTACAGTTAAATGCTATTGCAAAAATTTAGAAGATGGGAACTATATTAATGAACATGTGCACTTCATAAACAACCTTCTGACATGTTAGACCTATATGACGAACAAAGCTCAAATTTATATCGTTGACAGTCGGTTTGAATCTTTTCAGGACCTACTTTATAGTGAAGCACCTTGGAATTTGCAAAGCAGAAATCCATGATATTAACTTAATTTACTAAGTCGAAATCGGACGAAGATTGATGTTTAATGGCATTCTTCAGATTTCGCATAAGAAATTTTTACTAGCAGTTTGCAACTCCATTAATTAAAATGGAAAATAAAAGGTTGTAGTCAGCGGCTTCTACCGTGATTCGAACTTATAGTACAAGCACTGCAACGCACAAGGGAACCTCTGAGCTAACGACACACTGGCGGCCAGAGGCGGACTATAGTCACTGCGATGTTGCCTGAGCCTCAAAACACAACCTTAAACACACAAACAGAGGAGGTGGAGATTACTGTTTTAACGTCCCGTCGACAACGATGTCATTAGAGACGGAGCACAAGCTCGGATTAGGGAAGGATGGGGAAGGATATCGGCCGTGCCCTTCCTAAGGAACCATCCCGGCATTTGCCTGAAGCGATTTAGGGAAATCATTGAAAACCTAAATCAGGATGGCCGGGCGCGGGATTGCACCGTCGTCCTCTCGAATGCACACACAAACAGGTGTTACTTATGTGAAGAACGCCGTTCTTGGAGTCCAGAAATTAAATATACTTTCTAATTGTGTCATCTTGCAGTGGATTATATCGTACGAGTCTTCGATGTGGAAAACGAATGTCAAGTGAATTTAGCGAGGTAACGCCGACCTACACCCGGAAGTAAATGCACTATCAGCGTGTTGACAAATACTTGCTACGACGCTGCCATTTCTCGGCGCTCTGACGAGGCAGCTCTTCAGCGAAATGCTTGCCGTGATTCTCCGATACGGTTCTTCAGAGTGGAGACGCGCGCGCACGTTTGGTTTTTATGCGGCGTTCTCCCCTGATGGTTTCTGACGTCGCCTTGTGGGCTATGTATACATATGAGACATTCAATTATCATTAATCCAGAATGATACAAGTTTCAGCTTCCGGCGTGGAAGAAGGCTGTTGACGCCGACATTATATCATTTCAACGTAGGGAAAGCAAAACGGATCATTCAATGTTTCTCATTCAACATAAAGCATGTGAGATAAATTTCCGTAACGTTCATAATCATCTAAAAATACAAACGAAGTAAAAATACACCGGAAGCTTATTCGAATTGAATATAATGTAAGATACCAAACGCTTTCCACCCCTCGATGTCGAATTTGTCCACTTGCAATCGTTTGCAGCATGCACATAGAATGTCATGATTACCACGAGAATGAAGAAATATGTTGGTAAGGATGGAAGCAAGAAGAGACGCAGTCAACAAATATTCTATTCCTCATGGCATTCATTTCATTTGACACGTAAGAAGAGGTAAAGCGGGAATTTACTTTCGTTAACACGAAAGATATGCGGCACATATTGATAACGAGGAAGTCTGCGTCTTCATACGTTTCCTCCTTGAAATCTGTATGCTCTATTATATACTAAGTAGCCCGATCATTGTTTCAGTAATGTTACCCTCTTGTTTGACCCCGTAACGATGAACAGATTCCAAATGCATGTCTCTGCGTGAAAGTAGCTCTTCGAACCCTTCCTGGGTTGTTTTTTGTGTTTTATTGCTTGGAATTCCTGAAGCAGACCACTGTGCCTTCCCCCCTCGTGGGTTAGGTCTCAAAACTAAACCGCTTTGTATCCAATGGCATAATTTATTCATACTGCATCAGCATAAGACTCGTGCGAGTGAGAGAATGACAATAACAATCGTAACAAGAACAAGCAAATAATGAATGATGTTTATTCCAACGCAGAACGAGAATGGCTTTAAATATAAAAATCTAAATCTATATCTATATCCATATCTATTGATCTTTGAGTTGGCACAATGCAAATATATTCTTAGCATTTAGTTACTGAATTTAGTTCTGGATGTTTGAAGAGAAAAGGAAAAGTCGGTACTTCTCGCTAGTGTAATATAATGTGAACCAGCAACTACCCTTTCCTTAGAACACGACTCAAGCAGGTCCTCAAGTAGGCACTGCTGCATTCTGTTCCCTGACATTGCTCTGATGACGGTTAATGCAGATAGTTCCGATTATGAAATACAAAACGTATTGCAGATTAGTTCCTAGGATAGTAACATTAAATTTGCGTTGTAGACGGCACATGAACGTGACGGCTATCCATATTACTCATCAATATAAAAAGACAATATTTTGGGAATTTAGCAGGATTACTCAAAATGAATTCTGAAATTGGGTGACTGACCGCACAGGTGCTAAACGTCGTCAAGAGTATACGATGTCCTAATCGCATTAGGAATATGAAGATCGTCTTCGACAGCTCGCAACTTTCACATTGCTATCTCCACCCTACTCCAGACAGCTCTCGGTGGAGTTGCACTACGTTGCCGATGTTATGGAAGGCCTTCAAACCGACAACCGACCACATATTGAAAAATACAAGCGAATTCTCTTGCAGCGTAAGCTTATTGTAACTAATCTAAAAATTATTGGAGAGGAACATTCAAAAAAAGTAAAATGTTACACACTGTTGACGTCAAACGGACATTATCTATGTCCTGTCTTGTGCCCTACTCATCTGTAATATCAAGTGTACTATGAAAATGATTATATATAATGGATTATAAGGTAATGCATTGATACCAGATGGCGGGGGCCGGCCGATGTGGCCGTGCGGTTCTAGGCGCTTCAGTCTGGAACCGCGTGACCGCTACGGTCGCAGGTTCGAATCCTGCCTCGGGCATGGATGTGTGTGATGTCCTTACGTTAGTTAGGTTTAAGTAGTTCTAAGTTCTAGGGGACTGATGACCTTAGAAGTTAAGTCCCATAGTGCTCAGAGCCATTTGAACCATTTGAACTATTTAACACAAAATGACATTAAAAATTTAAGTTATTCACGAGCAGCTAGTTGAGAATATGTATGAACATTAAATGACACGACGAACCGTCTTGTTCTGCATATGGATTCAAACCCAGCTCATGCAGACTAAGCAAAGATTTAGTGACTGACGGAAACTAACAGTCATTCCTGATTAGGCATACAGAGAGTGATATACCTCGATTTTAGACAGTATCAGTTAGCAAATATCAACTTTAAATTGCATAACGCAAACATTTTTAACAGACGCGAATTCCTACCCAGCATCTATTGTCCCTGTTAAACGAACTACAAGAGACGTTAAATATTGCTTCTTCAAAAGTAACTTACTTGAAATGCCGTGAGGTAAAGCTGTGTGTTGGACACGGATTCGAACCCGGAACCTAATCGGATTGCTATCGAAGCACAGTCAAATGTGACATATCGGGATTTCGCGGCAGTAACTAGATGTTTTAACTGAAATGACGAGACGAAACATTAATTTTTTCCTTCCCAGAACTCCAACCCAGCACCTATCGCTGTTATATTCTAGAGAAAACTAACGTTAAATATGGGTTTGTTGCACCAGCAGTGACATGTGAGCATGTTTGAACTGAAATAATATGACGAAGAGTTCAGCGCTCACTGGGAATAGAGCCCCACACATATCGTTGTTGACTACACACAAAGAGACGTCAGCTACCGAATTTTTCTCCACCAGCTGCTCAGAATAGCATCTTGAACTTACAGTCATCTCGCAAATAGTTCTGTGTCTCACTGGGAGTTAAAAACGTCAGATATCGTTAGTGTGACAGCGAATGAAAATACATTAAAAATCAAAATTATTATCCACCAGCAGATAGGTGTTCTCATGCTAGAGCTTGATAATACATAATTAAATCTTTAGTGCCGGGCCAGGATTCGATCCCATTCACGCATAATATGTGAAGGTGTTGAGGAATCTGCAGTTTTGAACAAACAACAAATTGTAGCCGAGCTGTTGCCACGAAGGGATCAAATTCCGCGTTAAGGGCGGTCTGAGTTGCATTCCCAGTTCAGAACCAATTTTATCGACATACAGAAGCTCAAATAAAAGATGGAATAAGTGTCCTGTGACCATACATAGCGTTTGTGTCGTCACTTGAAATAAATAACTAGTATAAGAAAGGTTACTGGTGGTAGAGTTTCTACATGTCGCCACTCCAGACTTTATTGTGGTTCAACCTACCGTCTACTTGGTAAAGAAGGAATATCATCTTTAATGTGAATTTTCAGACCACGCAGCCATTATATCTCCTTCACTTGGTGTAGCCAGGAGATAATGGAATCTGTCTCTCCCTATCTAATATCATTGACAGAAGTGGGAATCGAACCCAGACCATAGGTATAACAACCTACCATCGGTCCAACAGACCACGAAATCCTCTTCTCTGCGAGTCATTTTTCTATCGTAACGCAGTTGCGCCACACTGGATGAGAATTCTGACACACAGGCTCCCTGTAGTAATTTGCAGCATGTTCAGTAAATTCATTTACTTGGTTGACCGAATCACCATGAACTAGTTGCCTCGGCTACCCAGTGCATACATTCGACTATTTTGTAATCACAGAAATAAAATCACGTTACTGCCACCTACACACAACTGCCAACATTGTAGGATGCAGAAGTTTCAATAGGAAGTGTTCCTTTCCACTTGAGCTATTCTATTGCGCTATCTGTTACAGCTTTTCTTTTGGACTGAACGACGTTTTCTAGTAACTGTTTGTCTCTCAGAAGTCAAGACCTGGCCATATGCATAATCTCACAGTGCTGTGGAATCCAAAAGTTCTGGAGGAATAGTTGCCGAGCTCTGGAGCTGTTGTAGCTACGTGTCAGCTTGTAGCATAGATAAGATGTAGCGAGTTCGAATACATTCAGTGCTACATTTTTTAAAACGCAATTCTGCTCTCTGCTGAAGTTATCAATCTAATGGAACTTTGAACATAATTCCCTTCACTTCTCAACCCAAAGTAGTCGCATGTGGAAAAAGGACTAACTACTGTGACATTTTGTTCTATTCAGGTTTAATAGACAGCAGGCAGCAGATGCATCTCGAAGATGTGCAGGGAGAGCGCATCGTGCCATAATATGTCAGAAAAGTATTTTCTACATTAGCCATCGTGTGGTAGTGATATTTTATTCTTCTTCAAACTTTGATTGTTAGCTTTAACTCAGAGCAAAATTTCTACATGCATATAATCAATAAACTGCATGTGCATTGTCAGACTGTCATAGGTAACATCAGAGAATTCGCATATATCGTTGATGATTAATTTCTCTCTCATGTTTACTATTGTTTTAACAACACTAAACGAAACCTTACGAAAATTGTGCACTGTATTATAAGAAATGAAATAAAACTAACCATGATAACCTTACGACGAAAGTATCTGTACACAAGCATGCCTCTATCGACACGAATTAGTAAAATACTACTCACTAAGATTTTGATTGGGTCTGTGTTTAATTAGTATGCTGTGTCATACTCAAGAGGTATGCAAATGTGGCATTTCATAAATATAGTTACGTATTCCTAGAAACCCAAAATTCGCTTGTCAGCAGCGGAAAGAGGCGTTACCTGTTGTGCAGCATTGTAAGTTTTTCAACGTTGCACTATGAGCTGAAAGCATTTTCTTGCGATTTCCTTATTGATGTTTGATCTGACTGCTTGTAGCTCTTTCACAGAAGGGATAAAAACGTTTCAGTCAGTGAGACTGGAACTGCAAACCGCAACAGACGCTGTTTCACAGGTCAGCACGTTACCACAGAGCTGGCGAGGAGGTATGGGTCTCAGCTTCCTATTACGACGGCAATAGTAACTAGAACTCGTAAACCGCTATTTAAAGGTCGAGATTAGTTGCGATTTCCACCTGCAACGACTTTCCTGGGCTGAAAACCGTAAATTTTCAATCTTTTGTTACCCTTCAAGCTATAATAACTCAGATTATTCAATGGAAATGACAGGTAAAATCAAGTGAACTTTGAGGCTTAATTCCGTGCACACCAGGAAGTAACTCGTCGATCACAGAGTTGCCAAACATACGTTGCCTTGTTGCCAAATCTCAGTTACAGTACCAGCAGGAAGAAGACGAACCGATGTGATCCTACAGCGGTCTGGGAAGTGACCATAGCTGGTGTCTCCAAGTCGCGGCTGCTACGGCCTGGAATACGTAATGCGTCTGATTCGCTTTCTGTAACTAGGTTTAGGGACTGGAGCGTAGTTACTAATAATACTCAGAACTGACTGCAAACTGAGCATCATAAATCAGTAACTCTCATTGTTGTTTTTATATTTCTTTCGTAAGTGCACTCAGAACTAAGAAAGTCATTCACAGGCGTTTTCGTGCCTCGCCGATAGTCGAGCGCAACATACAAATAAAAATAAAAAAGAATGTGTGTGTGAGTGAGAGAGAGAGAGAGAGAGGGAGAGAGAGAGAGAGAAATAAAAAGCAATGAGAGAGAGTGTAAAAAATTGTTGTAAAGGAATTGAATCATGGTATTTAAAGAAATCTTTCATTAAAATGACACGTTCCACATCATTACGAAATGTCGTATTCATGATCTATGGAACAAGAGTTAATCTAATGTAATCTAATCTAATCTAATCACATCAGATTGATGATTAGCCATGAAGAGTCATGAATTACCGAAATTTTTGCCAATACCAGTAACCAAATCTAAACTTGAAAATAAAAGACGACAATTTTTGTAATAAACCGTGACTCCTATCAAAACCCTTTCATCCCTGTTATCTAACCACGAAAGATGTCTGATATACCTCCATTCTGAAGTAACAAAGTGTGCATGCATTTAAAGATGAAGTGCATGATGTGAAGTTCTGTGACGGAGATACGAACCCAACACGCAATCCGATTGTTAACTAAGAAAAATCAAATGTTACGTATCGGTTTTTCTTACGAGCCGCTAGGTGTCTGAATCTAAAATAAGGATACAAACTTTTGTGCCTAAGCGACAATCGAACTGCACACATACCGTGCATCCACGAATATAGCTTAAATATCAGTTGCTTACTCATGAACAGTAAGATGTGTGCGTGTTTGACCAGAAATAACGACACCTGTTGCGATTGTTGGCAACACATGAACAGACATTGAAATTGCGCGTTAATTTTCACTAGCAGGTGGGTGTGCACTTGATAAAGCTAGAAATGAAATTATGAATATTTTTGTACTGGATCAGGTTTCAGACCCACATACTTACCTTTGGAGGAGACCTAGAGAAGATTGCAGTCTTGGAACAGTATAGTTCAGTCATTTCGTTCCTTTTCCCGAGAGATTCAGATCCTCGAAAGAGGAGATACGAATTCGAATCACAGTCCAGCACCAAATTTTTAAACGTCTCTAGTTCAATCAAGTACAAGTAAAATAAGAGCCCTGTCCCTTTAAATGGCTATCGGTTCATCAAATAAAATAAAATTTTCTAATGTAAGTAAGCTTACTGGCGACTGTATTTCTTTTTACCATGACTTCCGCTGTGTCATTTCCCAACGTAAACCGGCTCTGCCCAGTTGGTAATGAAGGAACGTGATGTTTAATGCGGATTCTGGATTATAACGTCTTTCTCTTGAGGTAACCAGAGGTAAAATAAATCTGTTTGTGCCTCTTAAAAGTAAATGCCTGAACCCACGCATTGCACCTGTGATAGCTCGTTCCACCAGACCATTGTGGCCACATTACCCAGCCCCAGGAGTGTGCTGTAACGGATGATGTGCTTAGCTTACAAAATTAGTCACGGTGGAAAAAATGCGAGTCTATTAAATGGTCAAGTAGAAGCAAGCTTCTGACGCAGAGATTATGCTATTCTCATGTCAGCAGGATGTAAAGACTCTTCTAGGCATCATAGGCTGGATGTGAAGCCATTTTGATTTTTCACAAATTCAGCAAATCCACTGTGAAGTGTGAAGTTGCCGGATAATTCGATTATTACTGTTATTATTAATATCATTTTATTCATACTGCTGCTGTAACACAAGTGGAATCTGTTCATCGTTACGGGGTCAAACAAGAGGGTAACGTTACTGAAACAATGATCGGGCTACTTAGTATATAATAGAGCATACAGATTTCAAGGAGGAAACGTATGAAGACGCAGACTTCCTCGTTATCAATATGTGCCGCATATCTTTCGTGTTAACGAAAGTAAATTCCCGCTTTACCTCTTCTTACGTGTCAAATGAAATGAATGCCATGAGGAATAGAATATTTGTTGACTGCGTCTCTTCTTGCTTCCATCCTTACCAACATATTTCTTCATTCTCGTGGTAATCATGACATTCTATGTGCATGCTGCAAACGATTGCAAGTGGACAAATTCGACATCGAGGGGTGGAAAGCGTTTGGTATCTTACATTATATTCAATTCGAATAAGCTTCCGGTGTATTTTTACTTCGTTTGTATTTTTAGATGATTATGAACGTTACGGAAATTTATCTCACATGCTTTATGTTGAATGAGAAACATTGAATGATCCGTTTTGCTTTCCCTACGTTGAAATGATATAATGTCGGCGTCAACAGCCTTCTTCCACGCCGGAAGCTGAAACTTGTATCATTCTGGATTAATGATAATTGAATGTCTCATATGTATACATAGCCCACAAGGCGACGTCAGAAACCATCAGGGGAGAACGCCGCATAAAAACCAAACGTGCGCGCGCGTCTCCACTCTGAAGAACCGTATCGGAGAATCACGGCAAGCATTTCGCTGAAGAGCTGCCTCGTCAGAGCGCCGAGAAATGGCAGCGTCGTAGCAAGTATTTGTCAACACGCTGATAGTGCATTTACTTCCGGGTGTAGGTCGGCGTTACCTCGCTAAATTCACTTGACATTCGTTTTCCACATCGAAGACTCGTACGATATAATCCACTGCAAGATGACACAATTAGAAAGTATATTTAATTTCTGGACTCCAAGAACGGCGTTCTTCACATAAGTAACACCTGTTTGTGTGTGCATTCGAGAGGACGACGGTGCAATCCCGCGCCCGGCCATCCTGATTTAGGTTTTCAATGATTTCCCTAAATCGCTTCAGGCAAATGCCGGGATGGTTCCTTAGGAAGGGCACGGCCGATATCCTTCCCCATCCTTCCCTAATCCGAGCTTGTGCTCCGTCTCTAATGACATCGTTGTCGACGGGACGTTAAAACAGTAATCTCCACCTCCTCTGTTTGTGTGTTTAAGGTTGTGTTTTGAGGCTCAGGCAACATCGCAGTGACTATAGTCCGCCTCTGGCCGCCAGTGTGTCGTTAGCTCAGAGGTTCCCTTGTGCGTTGCAGTGCTTGTACTATAAGTTCGAATCACGGTAGAAGCCGCTGACTACAACCTTTTATTTTCCATTTTAATTAATGGAGTTGCAAACTGCTAGTAAAAATTTCTTATGCGAAATCTGAAGAATGCCATTAAACATCAATCTTCGTCCGATTTCGACTTAGTAAATTAAGTTAATATCATGGATTTCTGCTTTGCAAATTCCAAGGTGCTTCACTATAAAGTAGGTCCTGAAAAGATTCAAACCGACTGTCAACGATATAAATTTGAGCTTTGTTCGTCATATAGGTCTAACATGTCAGAAGGTTGTTTATGAAGTGCACATGTTCATTAATATAGTTCCCATCTTCTAAATTTTTGCAATAGCATTTAACTGTAGACGTTTTCTAACACCGGCGTTAGCAATTCCTTTCCGTTCTCTGAAACCTTCAAAACGACACATTTTTCTGGTTTAAATCTGATGACCTTAACTATCACTTCCGATCAACAATAAATACTTCATGAACCCATACATGGAACTCCAAATGTGCAGTGTGCCTGCACTGCTACAGAGCATGCATTGCAAGGTATTCACACAGTTTATCGCATAGACTTACCATAAGGAATGAAACAAGAACTGTAATACACTATACACCACAGACGCTCACTCTGGCTTGACGAAACAATCCAAACAGTGACCAAAAGTTGCACAATTAATTAAGTTTGAAAGGAAAAGAAACGAGGTATGAAGCATTTATAAATTCATCGAATGTAGTGAGGTGGTTTAATTTCGTCCCAGTCTATAAAATTAATTTCGGGCCATACTCAGCTCGTGCCGATTACCCGCCTACTAATCAAGGCGTCTGTCTCCGTTGCTTTTGAGCGTGAATGCAAATTGTAGAAATTTTCTGTGGAGCAACATTTAATAATAAAGCGTTTTAAATCATCAAAAGCGATGAGCGGTAGCAGGCGCTTTCGATAAAGAACGGGGGAGTGCAGCGCCGCTGCTGTCGCCACGGCCGCTGCCAGTAGCCAGCAAATGGATCCCGGAGCTTTGCCGCATACGGCGTCCAGAGGAGGACAGTCTGCAGGAAATCTGCCGCAAAATCGTTACTAGATAAAATTTTGATATCGGTGTGTCACAAAGCGAAATAGATTGAATCTGCGCTACCATTACATTCACGTCTTCAGCATTCAGACAGAAGAGGCTATAAAAATATTTTATGCCAGCTGCTCTCGATCCACTGATATTATGAACAGAAACAACGCACGCTACCGCTAGACCACAGGCGTAATCAGCCTAGAGTTTCTCTATCTTGGGACAAGTTTTCCTCCAGGAAGTGCCGCAGTCTACAGTGTTGCCAGATTATGCAGATAACCGGACTTAGAGAATTAGCGAGTTGGCCAGTTTCTTTGTCCCATGTCGCGATCGGCGCGGAATTAGCCTCTGAAGCGGCCGGCCGCCGGTCGAGTTTTATGTCAAAGAGTGTACATAAACTTTAAAAAACAAACTTTTCAGTATACGTAATTTAAAGTTCACCCTAACTTTTTCGTTCTCTCGCTTCTTCAGAAGGCACCACATTTGTACTCTGGGTCGTCTCTCCCTTGAAGGCTTCTCTTTTGGTTTCTTGTTGTCTGTCTTCTTTCCTTTACCAGGTCTTCAACTGTCTTTTTAGCTGCAGAGACACGCTGTAAATCTATTTTTCTCAGCAAGCCTCTCCTTACGCATGTTGGATTACTTATCTCTCTGAACTTGTAGATATTTACACCAGCTAATGTGGCACCTATTATAAATAGGGTGTTCATCTGTTGACAACATATGAAAATTGCAGTGTGGGGTACATATTTCCATGTCATTTACACTGGATAGGTTCTGTCTGATAGCCTTTCCATAAAACACTTGAAGAGAGTCATTCATCTTCTTTGTGAGTCTGTTGTGTCCACCAATGCCCTTTCCATCTTCCAACTTTTTGACCGTTATGTCACTGACAAGTTTCCTCAGTCTTGAGCCCATTCACTTCTGGTTGTGACCTGTGCATTCAAGTTTCTCAGCTGAAAGTTCTTCATAAGGTTTGCTCTCATTCACAGACTTTAATGCACTGGAGTCACGTTCCCCAAGATATTTCACATATCTGACACCACGTTCCTTGACAGATCTCTTAAAAATAATATGCATACCAGCTCCTTCCACTCCACCACTAGAACCAGAAAATGTTTTGCTGCAGCTATGTCCTTTTACATCTTCTTCGCATTCTCCACTAAGTGCACAGTTATGGCAGAATTTGCTCATAACTTCAAGATGTTGTACCTCCCCTGTGTCAATCCTTATGACACTTGACACACCATGTAAAGACGTATGCCCTCTTTTCATGAATGTACCATCACATGACACAACAAGATCTGTTCTGACATGACCAGAATCGTTCTCTTCTAACGGGTCAATGTCTGCAATAGATTCTACTGTAGCTGCTATCGTACTGTCCTCACACACGTCAGAAATTATGTATTTCAGTACATAGTTTATTTGCATAAATCTCAGACATGACGCTGACATATTCATTTTTCCACGCAATAAATTTCCCTCTTCTCATTCATCTCCAATGCACTTCAATCCATACGTAAATCTCATATTAGCTTCATAGTACCAGTTTTTACATTTAGAAGTTTTGGATGAGCTGTCAGCATCGCATTTTTTGCACACAATATGCAGATTGACTGCCAAGCCTACTCCCTTACCATCATGCTCTGAATGTTGTCACTACCACACTTCTTACAAACACAAGAAAATTTCCGTGCTGCAGTCAATAATTCAAGGTCAATTAATCTAAATCCAGACTTTACGTTACTTTAACGAACACAAGAATTTCTCATTATCACCCCTAAATTCAGCTATTTACTACGTTTTCTACGCCATCTGATGCTATTAACTTCGACTGAGGGTGGTAATTCCTGAGAAAGGCTGTAGAGCGTAAAATCTGTAGAGGAAGACAGTTATTTGCTGAATGTATTCCAATCTGAGGACGTGCGTTGCAACGTATGCTGTAAACGCCCCTGGATATCGCGGTATTTACGTTGGTATCTCAAGGTTGAGGTAGATTTTGTTTATGCATTAGGAGCTTCTTCCCTTTCCTCCTCCGTGATTGTACCGTACCGCCCTCACAGTCAGTTACAAACGTGAAGGCACCATGGACAATGATTACACCAATGAAGAGTACGCTGACATGCACTTCATTTATGGTCAAGCGAATGGCAGCGCCCTTGAGACTGCACGATTGCATGAAGGAGCTTTTCCTCTCCGCAGACGGCCCGACAGGCGTACATTTAGCGGACTACATCAGCACCTTAAAGAAATCGGGAATTTCGCACACCATGTACCAGAAGGTTGACGTAGTTATGTGAAACCAGATATTAAGGAAGGGGTGTTACACGTTGTACAGCAACATCCCAGTTCAAATGGTTCAAATGGCTCTGAGCACTATGGGATTTAACATCAGAGGTCATCAGTCCCATAGAACTTAGAACTACTTAAACCTAACTAACCTAATGACATCACACATCCTTGCCCGAGGCAGGACTCTAACCTGCGACTGAGCGGTCGCGCGGTTCCAGACTGAAGTGCCTAGAACCGCTCGGCCACACCGGCCGCAACGTCCGAGTACTTCAACAATGAGATCAGCGACCCAAGAATGAGTTCGAGTCATAGCGGTGTGTGGCGGATTTTACATCGACAAGTACTCTATCCATATCATCTCCAGAAAGAGCAAATCCTCAAGAATGGAGACTTCCCTCCTAGAGATAGAATTTCTGCCAATGGGAGCAACAACAATGTACCCCCCCCCCCTTCCTCTACCCACCCTGTTTGTAAGCAGTATTCTGTTCACGGATGAGGAGGGGTATCTCCGTGACGGTAGTTTTATCTACCATAACTATCAAATTTGGGCCGATGTCAATCCTAATGCAACAAATATTGCATCAGCAGCGTTATTCGTTGAACGTCTGGGGAGAACCGCTCGGAGATTACATAATTGAACCACACTTCCTACCACAGAGAGTAACCGGTCAGCAGAACATGTAGTTTCTGTGGACTGTACTTCCAGATGTATGTGATGATGTCGCACCGAACCAGCGCCTGAACATGTGATTGTTGCATGACGGTGCTCTGGCACATTTTCATTTACAGCTTCTAAATCAGACGTGTGGACACCACTGGATAGCCAGAGGAGGGCTTGTGCCATGTTGTGGTTCATCAGCGTTTAGGAACACATGGCATCTCTAAACGTTAAAGTAGGTGTTCTAAATGCTGTCCATACGTCTGAATGCAACATTTAACTCGTCTCTGAAATGAGTTCCGAATTATCTCAATCAGCCCTGGGGAATTCTGTAAATGCTGCAAGGACGCGTTGATCCGAAAGCGTAATTCCTCAGCAGGGCTGAACTCGAAAGCGTATACCAGCCTTTCGACATGACCCCACACACAGAAATGCATGGGATTTAAGTCTGGAGCCCTCGGCTGCACGATTGAAATCACCAAAAACTATTAGAAAATGAAAAAATTTGATCGATTTTGGTCGTAAATGAATTACATGACAACGTCATGGAGCAGCCGATCATCAGCCTTCCGCGCGTTGTTGTCACAATTTGTAAATGTCGTGAAACGTGGGTGTTATTTCCTGATGAATGTGTGATAGCGCATTTCACATTAGAGGAATGAAGTTTTCTGGTTTAAGGCAAATCCCCATCGTTTACATGAGTTAGAAAAGAACCCGTCCGTTCCATGATGTGGCTTTCGATGTCATTGAGGGTAAATGAATGGAATTTCTTATTTCGTCATTTCAAAAACGCGTGAGTACCTCAGCTCGTAGAAACTGGAACCATGAATCATTACATCCCATGAATGAGGTCAGACAAACAAGTAACTAAGTAAACTAATTAATCTGAAAAAGCTTACGTTAATTTTTGGCAGCAAATATACTTCTCCTCAGTTCATCCCCGCATATGAACTCGTTACATAATACATCAAGTTCATGTGATTCTTCAGTTTCTCCTGGCGTATTTCTTGCTCGAACAGCCCACGAGTGTACTGCCGCTCCATACTGTCCAACGGGCACAATCTTTCGGCGACCAGACATGTCGCCATCGTCAGGTGCGGTAACGAACTGAGCTCCTGAGGGCGGGAAACCGTCTTAGATCCCCTTCCCCTGCGAGGCGTTCTCTCCGCGGTCCACGCCCGCGGCCACGCGTCGGCGGTCGCTGAGACGCTGGCGTCGGCGTCTGTGGTGATGTCGGTGTAACTGTCTCGACTGCCCTGGTCGCCCGTTTGATTTCTTTGCTGAGCGTCTTTTTAATTACTTCTTGCTGGTTCCCAAGCCTTGCTAAGGTTAAAGCCGCAATCTCGGTTCATGAGTCCATCCATGGGATGAATTTCGATAGCCTCGACGCTGTCCCACTACTTAGATGTCTGTGCCAAGACCCTGGTATGTTGTTAATCCATTTCGTAATTTTCGAAAAAGTGCTCTGCGACCGCCGACTTGTTGGGGTACCTAACTCGAGTGTGTCTCTGATGTTCTCGGCAACGATCTTCAATGGTCCGCATTGTCTGTCCAATTTACGTCTTCCCACACTGACACGGAATCTGGTATATGGCGGCCTTCCGCAAACGGAGATCGTCTTTGACACTTCCCAATAATGCTCGTGTATTATTGGGTCGACGAAAGTTCCTACTCGGTGTTTCCTCAGTATTCGTCCTATTTTCTCAGGTAGTGCGCCAGTATACGGTATATAGGCAGTGGCTATCTCTTCCTCCGTGACTTCTTCCGTCTCCACACGCTGTACTGTAGAGATGGGGTGGAGAGCACGTCTGATCTGCCATTCCGAGTACCCGTTTTTTCGGATAACAGATTTGATGTGTTCCAGCTCATGGGGCAGACACTCTGCGTCAGAGATGTTGCGCCCCCTGTGCACCAGAGCTTTTAGTACCCCAATCCTCTGCGAAGGGTGGTGGCAGCTATTCGCATGCAAATACAGATTGGTGTGCGTTTTCTTCTTGTATACACCGTGGCCGAGAGTGCCATTCGCTCTACTTTTGACCATGATGTCCTTGTGCATCGGTCCCCATACTGAATTTGATGTTCGGATGTACGAAGTTCAGGTGTGTAAGGAGGTCTAGGAGCTTGTCCCTTCCATGGGGCCAGATCACGAAAGTGTCATCCACATAACTGAGAAAAGAAATAGGTTTCCATTTGGATGACGCCAAAGCTTCCTCCTCGAAGTATTCCATACAGAAATCCGCGACCACAGGCGAGAGTGGGCTCCCCATTGCGACTTCTATTTGTTCATAGTATTCTCCAATAAAGAGAAACTGCGTGGAGGTTTGAACGTGCCTGAAAACGTCGGTCGTCTTCTCGTCAAATTTCTGAGACAGTTGACCCATACGTCAAAGCATTTTTGGATGATACTTTTCGAGAGTAAACGGGAAGGTGGAGTAAAATCGACTGGCATTTTACCTCACCATACCTCACAAACTATGACTTCTCAATGTAAACGATACTGAAGAGAAGTTGCTTTTGCTACAAAATCATTGAACATACAGTATTTAAGCTATTTGACTGAATAATAATTTCAAAAACATTGGTAATAACAGGACGTTATCTGACAAAATATGTAAATCAGTGTTTAGGCGATGTGTTAAATGTCTAGATAAAAGTAGAAGACACTTCGAACAGTTCCAGCAGGGCCAAACACAGACACAAAATACGGTACTGCGATTTCAGTTAACTGACTTTTGTCACACTCCTTCTTTCCTTGTGTACCTCTTCACATTCTTCTGATTACACTCAGATGGAGATTGGACCCATGTTACTGAAACGAAGATATAGAAAACTGTTTTAAAGAAAACTTTTATAGGCAGGATCGCGTTCAACACTGTTTTCTATTAACCGTTTCGACAGGTAAGACTGTCATGATCATGTTAACATTGCATGAGTAGTGAACGCACACTGGAACATGATGCACCAAAATAATTTTTTTTAAGATCTGAAGGTGACAGTCTTACCTGTCAAAAAGAGTGAATAAAAATAGTTTTAAACATGATCTTGGCTATAAAAATTTCTGTAAAATACGCACGTCTCTCATGATGAGAAACTTCAAACAAGTGTTTTATACGAGAATATGGTTGACAAGTGGCCTTGTAAGGCAAGCCAAGAAAACTGTTACTCCATTTAACGCTACACACTATTGTCACAGTAGCATGTGCTCATGGAAATTAATTCAAACTCAGACTGAAACCTTGAAACGTGTTAGGCAAGTCTTTTGTGATTTGTATTATACTAGACTGAAAGCATTACCTTGTCTGAAAGAGAATAAAAGTAGGATAAAAGATGTACCCGATAACTGCTGATAGCTTCTTCATCCCACTCCTTTTCTGTTAATCTGAAGCAGCGAAGGCAGTATTAATCAACCGCTTTAAAGAAAGTCCTACCACTTAGCAGTGTGTGTAACGGCACGCGAGATCTTTGGTTTCGGCGTCGGCAGATTTACCACTGACCAGAGAGATCACGCGTTTTCTCCTCAGAGGAGGAGAGGTTGGCAGGGATCCCGTGTTTTGCGGTGACCGCTGAGAAATCGGTGCGCTATGGCGTGGGGTGCAGGCCGATAGAAAAAAAAAAAGGGACAGGCACTTTGTTTTCACGCTCGGTCGAGATAGAAGTCTAGAGCTCTGTATCCACGTGGTGGAACTGCATGAGGAGGACTTGCTGCCCGTCGCTGGCTTCGCACGCGTTGCAGTTTACGCACTCAGCATTACGTGGAGAGTACTCAGTGACAAGGGACGCCTTTGTTTTTTATGCGCTAGATTGTTATTCGAAACTTGTTTTCGTGCTGTTACGAGCGTTCGTGGTCAATGGTCTATGTCATTTCCATGCAAAATGGTGCGTTCCAGCACGAGTGACATTTTAATAGAGAGAAACAAAGTGACAAGGTATCAATATTATAGGAGGGGAATTATATGTAATTCAATGACGTCGTGTCTCATATTTTCAGTGAACAGTGCCAAAAACCTCCTGGTTAAAGTCGTTATAATAGCATAAAACACACATATCCCACACATCTGATAGAACTCAATTTTCGTAGTACAGATGTGCGTTGTCTATGAAGTGGTTAAAACAAACTGGAAAAGAACAATGTGCCCATCTCACTAAAGCCACCTGTTTATGCCCAAAATCAGTGTCGCATTTAAGTAATCCAATATCAAAAGCCACACTAATTTCAATTTCAAATGACGGTACGGATACGTGAATATCGCAGCCTGCCTTCCGTCAAACGTACTGTGCTACATTGGCAGATAGCTTGGTGCATAAAACTGTTTCTAAATCAGAGAGTGAAATTCTATGACAAAATAACGATCATATACCTTCGCCGGTGGTTTGGCTCAATGTAGTCTTACAAAATTAACAATCCTTCTGATATAAAACTTATAAATCCGAAAGAGGTAAACATCAAGGGGCTGACAGATTTGGATGCTTTCGTGGCAATATATTTGTTTGGAGAACTTGCACCTATAAGAGTACGATCTGTGTGACATGACGAGGAATCACACAGAGAAAGACTGTTTTCATTTGTTAGATACTCGCCAAGGAATGAAGTTAAAATCTCTTTCGTGTGTTCTTTAGTCCAATTTTCTTCTTGTTGTTGTGGTCTTCAGTCCTGAGACTGGTTTGATGCAGCTCTCCATGCTACTCTATCCTGTGCAAGCTTCTTCATCTCCCAGTACCTACTGCAACCCACATCCATCTGAATCTGCTTAGTGTATTGATCTCTTGGTCTCCCTCTACGATTTTTACCCTCCACGCTGCCCTCCAATGCTAAATTTGTGATCCCTCGATGCCTCAGAACATGTCCTACCAACCGATCCCTTCTTCTAGTCAAGTTGTGCCACAAACTTCTCTTCTCCCCAATCCTATTCAATACCTCCTCATTAGTTACGTGATCTACCCACCTTATCTTCAGCATTCTTCTGTAGCACCACATTTCGAAAGCTTCTATTCTCTTCTTGTCCAAACTAGTTATCGTCCATGTCTCACTTCCATACATGGCTACACTCCATACAAATACTTTCAGAAACGACTTCCTGACACCTAAATCTATATTCGATGTTAACAAATTTCTCTTCTTGAGAAACGCTTTCCTTGCCATTGCCAGTCTACATTTTATATCTTCTCTACTTCGACCATCATCGGTTATTTTACTCCCTAAATAGCAAAACTCCTTTACTACTTTAAGTGTCTCATTTCCTAATCTAATTCCCTCAGCATCACCCGACTTAATTTGACTACATTCCATTATCCTCGTTTTGCTTTTGTTGATGTTCATCTTATATCCTCCTTTCAAGACACTGTCCATTCCGTTCAACTGCTCTTCCAAGTCCTTTGCTGTCTCTGACAGAATTACAATGTCATCGGCGAACCTCAAAGTTTTTACTTCTTCTCCATGAATTTTAATACCTACTCGGAATTTTTCCTTTGTTTCCTTTACTGCTTGCTCAATATACAGATTGAATAACATCGGGGAGAGGCAACAACCCTGTCTCACTCCTTTCCCAACCACTGCTTCCCTTTCATGCCCCTCGACTCTTATAACTGCCATCTGGTTTCTGTACAAATTGTAAATAGCCTTTCGCTCCCTGTATTTTACCCCTGCCACCTTTAGAATTTGAGAAAGCTTTTGACAATGTTGACTGGAATACTCTTTCAAAGTCTACAAATGCTAGAAACGTAGGTTTGCCTTTTCTTAATCTTTCTTCCAAGATAAGTCGTAAGGTCAGTATTGCCTCACGTGTTCCAACATTTCTACGGAATCCAAACTGATCTTCCCCGAGGTCAGCTTCTACCAGTTTTTCCATTCGTCTGTAAAGAATTCGCGTTAGTATTTTGCAGCTGTGACTTATTAAACTGATAGTTCGGTAACTTTCACATCTGTCAACACCTGCTTTCTTTGGGATTGGAATTATTATATTCTTCTTAAAGTCTGAGGGTATTTCGCCTGTCTCATACATCGTGCTCACCAGATGGTAGAGTTTTGTCATGACTGGCTCTCCTGACGCCATCAGTAGTTCTAATGGAATGTTGTCTACTCCCGGGGCCTTGTTTTGACTCAGGTCTTTCAGTGCTCTGTCAAACTCTTCACGCAGTATCTTATCTCCCATTTCATCTTCATCCTCTTCCATTTCCATAATATTGTCCTCAAGTACCTCGCCCTTGTATAAACCCTCTATATACTCCTTCCACCTTTCTGCTTTCCCTTCTTTGCTTAGAACTGGGTTGCCATCTGAGCTCTTGATATTCATACAAGTGGTTCTCTTCTCTCCAAAGGTCTCTTTAATTTTCCTGTAGGCAGTATCTATCTTACCCCTAGTGAGACAAGCCTCTACATCCTTACATTTGTAATCTAGCCATCCCTGCTTAGCCATTTTGCACTTCCTGTCGATTTCATTTTTGAGACGTTTATATTCCTTTTTGCCTGCTTCATTTACTGCATTTTTATATTTTCTCCTTTCATCAATTAAATTCAATATTCCTTCTGTTACCCAAGGATTTCTATTAGCCCGCGTCTTTTTACCTACTTGATCGTCTGCTGCCTTCACCACTTCATCCCTCAGAGCTACCCATTCTTCGTCTACTGTATTTCTTTCCCCCATTCCTGTCAATTGTTCCCTAATGCTCTCCCTGAAACTCTCTACAACCTCTGGTTCTTTCAGTTTATCCAGGTCCCATCTCCTTAAATTCCCACCTTTTTGCAGTTTCTTCAGTTTCAATCTGCAGTTCATAACCAATAGATGGTGGTCAGAATCTACATCTGCCCCAGGAAATGTCTTACAATTTAATACCTGGTTCCTAAATCTCTGTCTTACCATTATATAATCTATCTGAAACCTGTCAGTATCTCCAGGCTTCTTCCATGTATACAGCCTCCTTTCATGATTCTTGAACCAAGTGTTAGCTATGATTAAGTTATGCTCTGTGCAAAATTCTACAAGGCGGCTTCCTCTTTCATTCCTTCGCCCCAATCCATATTCACCTACTATGTTTCCTTCTCTCCCTTTTCCTACTGACTAATTCCAGTCACCCATCACTATTAAATTTTCGTCTCCCTTCACTACCTGAATAATTTCTTTTATCTCGTCATACATTTCATCTATTTCTTCATCATCTGCAGAGCTAATTGGCATATAAACTTGTACTACTGTAGTAGGCATGGGCTTTGTGTCTATCTTGGCCACAATAATGCGTTCACTATGCTGTTTGTAGTAGCTAACCCGCACTCCAATTTTTTTATTCATTATTAAACCTACTCCTGCATTACCCCTATTTGATTTTGTATTTATAACCCTGTAATCACCTGACCAAAAGTCTTGTTCCTCCTGCCACCGAACTTCACTAATTCCCACTATATCTAACTTTAACCTATCCATCTCCCTTTTTAAATTTTCTAACCTACCTGCCCGATTAAGTGATCTGACATTCCACGCTCCGATCCGTAGAACGCCAGTTTTCTTTCTCCTGATAACGACGTCCTCTTGAGTAGTCCCCGCCCGGAGATCCGAATGGGGGACTATTTTACCTCCGGAATATTTTACCCAAGAGGACGCCATCATCATTTAATCATACAGTAGAGCTGCATGTCCTCGGGAAAAATTACGGCTGTAGTTTCCCCTTGCTTTCAGCCGTTCGCAGTACCAGCACAGCAAGGCCGTTTTGGTTAATGTTACAAGGCCAGATCAGTCAATCATCCAGACTGTTGCCCCTGCAACTACTGAAAAGGCTGCTGCCCCTCTTCAGGAACCACATGTTTGTCTGGCCTCTCAATAGATACCCCTCCGTTGTGGTTGCACCTACGGTACGGCCATCTGTATCGCTGAGGCACGCAAGCCTCCCCACCAACGGCAAGGTCCATGGTTCATGGGGGGCCAATTTTCTTATCTCCACATAAATATGTCGTGGGCAGTTTGTTTTAAGTCTTTTTTGAAATATTTGGGCTTAAAGTGCCTTGTACCGGTTGAGAACAGATGTACAACTTGTTTGCTAATCTACATGTCGTTGATAAAGCCACATAGGTAGTGTAGCTGTGAGTAGAGCTATGTACAGACTTGAACATGAATATATGCACTGTAATGTTAATAGTATATTTTTGACATCTTCAGAAATGCTATTTTCAACTTCTTTTGTTGATTTTATATGGGTCTCTCTGCGAAACTAGTTATCGAATGAATAAAACGTAAAAATTTGCTACTTAGACTGGTTTTTCGTTCTGCTGATGAACAGAAGTGGCTGACCCAAGCTACTGCAGCATGCTGGAAGTTCTCAATTTACATGTGTCACGGGCAGCGCCACAGAACCTCCCTTTAAGACGACAACTGTCCCTACAAGGAGTTTTAGGTTTCTTTCTAACGGGAGCTCACAGGTATGACAGTCAAGCTCATCAACCTCACACGAATGTTTCCCAAGATGTGTGAGTAGCCAAACACCAGGATTCTCCCTGATGTAACATTTCTATCAGTTAAGGCTCGATTCATAGGGTGATCCGGCTTGGTATGCTGCTCATAGGGTAATGTTTTTCTATGAAAATAGTGCTTGAGGCTGTAGGGCCAACTGCACCGTGGATCACAGGAGCGAGGAGGCATTCGAAGCCTTGACTCCTGATGGTGAGCATTCTTTAACTTTATGAATTTCTTTTCCTCGGTAGGCATAATAATATGTTCCGGGTCCTTCAAAGTGCAACCTACTACACAGTTTGCTAATAACTTGTATGAGGAAAAGGTATTCAGACGCCTTAGGCAAATATGCTGTTTATTCACGCGTTCACTACTTTGGGAGAAAATGATGCGAGACATGTCTCTGATCCAGCAGTGTTGATATTTATCTTTTTCTTATTTTCCTCAACTGTTGCTTGTTCACATGCATGTTACGTTCACCAGCAAATTATGGGAAATGGAGGGATCTGACAACTTTTTATACATCCTGCTTGTGCTGCTCACCTGAATTGCGTTTCTCCAGCTCTTGAGTATGAACCGATATTTTGGTATCCCGCGCCTCAAATTTAGGTATGTTCTTAAGTTTGACTTGGAACTCGCTATCGCCAAATCTGTAGCACTTATAAACATCAGTACCTATACAACGTAGAGATGGGATCTGTGGGGATAGACCATGTAAAACAAACATGTTTGTCATATTTTTGACATTAATACATGCGTTCTTATTATCCTTAGGAATCTTGATATAGTGGGGTCCTGTATTTACTGGATCATAGAAATGCGTATGAATGTCAACGTGTGGTATTCACACTTAGCTGGCCCTCTAACTTCCATCTCTGAAGACCTGTACAGTAGAGCACTCACGGACTCAAGAAACCACTGCGCTCCGCAATTTCACGCCATTTTTACCCGAAAGATAATATTTTCAATGCCTGGGGCCTGGTTGGTTGGGGTGGGAGAGTGGGGAGGGTGCGGTACGACTGACAAATGCACAGCCCAGCGCTGCATTTAATGGCAGCATACCGTGGATACCGTGGATCATTAATAAAGTTTATGAGCTCCGTTTCGAGAACAGGAAGGTTTTCAGAAGCCCTGCAAGGTACAGTAATCTCCTGCTGAGTTCTCAAAACTAGTGAACGAGATTCAGTCTTCAAAGGAGTCCACAGTCACTGAGTACGCTAATTGTGGTACGGTGTTACTAACTGATGCCCTTCACTAACAGGACGGAGCAGGGAACTGCCACTAGTCACAGGATCCATACTAATATTAGAGCTACAAGTAGTTGACGAAGCTGTGGCTGCTGTAGGCGGCGACAGTGAAGACTGCTGCGTGGAGGAGCGGGGAAGTGGACATGACTTGTGGTTTGCGCGAGAATATGGGGGAGGAGGAGAGCGTGCATTGCACCAGTGTGAGCAGCCTGACTGCAGCTGCCATGGACGCCAGATCAGAGCTGGTACAGGAACGGTGGTAGCGGGAGCAGCTGCAGTTGCTACTCGCTGCATGGGAAGCCCCAGCAGCCACAGTCACGTCTTACACAGGTGTGCATGCTGCACATGACCTCGTCTTGTTGGTGTTGTCTTAGCTGCCGCCTGTACTCGCACTATGGTGTATTGTGGCTGGACACATGCTGGAAGACGAAGAGTTGAGAAAAAGTTAAGTAAAACATTGTAGACATTGCTTACTGCTGTTGCTGCTTCAAGGAAAGGAAGAGCATTGATTATATGCAATCAATGTGACTGTGTATAAAAATTACCTATATTTACCTGGCTCCTTCACAACTCCATCACATCATCTCTGATATCTCTTCATGCAGAAGCAGATCCTCCTCCAATTCCTCCATCCATTCTGACATTTCATCATTCTTACCCAAACCACTGAGGGTCCATCGATCAAGGTTGCCAAAATCGCCTGCAACGGCAACATACTGATTTAATAGAAAAGAGATGTATAGTGATGAATTCTTCTCAGGTTATCAGCAGCCGGCCGCGGTGGTCTAGCGGTTCTGGCGCTGCAGTCCGGAACCGCCGGACTGCTACGGTCGCAGGTTCGAATCCTGCCTCGGGCATGGGTGTGTGTGATGTCCTTAGGTTAGTTAGGTTTAATTATTTCTAAGTTCTAGGGGACTTATGACCTAAGATGTTGAGTCCCATAGTGCACAGAGCCATTTTTGTTATCAGCCGAGTGGTGGCGTCGTCTTGTCGCAACGTTTCAATGAGTTTCGTACCCATGATGTATAACAAAACTAGGAAATAATTTTTTGGAGTACAAAGTTACACAATTGCTTTGGCGGATAGGGTATCACAGCTTCTACCCTTCCCTACTGCTCTTATTAGAAATCATCTACAAGAACAAAGAATATGGCTCAGGCAACAACATATTATATAAAACTTCGCATTCAGCACAGCTTCACTTGGTTTACAGACTAATAAACGTAACACAAAAATACCTCATGAACGGACGGCCGTAGCAGCTACACTCCAGATTCGGCGCAATTCAACCGACTGTATACTTTCAGGTACTTGCCCTCTCCCTCTGCTAACATTCGGAAGTAGTCTACGTAAGTAGCCAAAGATGAGTCAGGCAGCCAACAAAAGCTCTTAATCTGAAGCACATTTTTCCACTGTATCATGACTGCTAACATTATCGAATATAGCAGTCTTGCTGATATAATTATGCAATTTGCTCGTGTTTTTAGTGCTATGAAATTAGTGAACAGGGAAGTCTTTTTCTAACTTTCCATGCGAATATTTTAGGTTACGCTTTACTATGACTGTTATTGGCACTAAATGAAACATCAAGTTTATTGTTGCCAGTCAGTGTTTATTTATCTCCACGACACATTTAAAAGGTTTAAACCTGCATCATCAGGTGGATTAACATTTTCGAAATCTACCTTGTGATGGAGGTTTAAACCTTTGAAACGCGTCGAAATCCACCTGATGATGGAGGTTTAAACCTTTGTTTATTTACCTCCACGACGCGTTTCAGTGACTGGTAACAGTAAATTTGTTCTCTCATTTAATCTTTTCCTAACGTCTAACATCAACGGTTTTTAAATAAAAAGGTATTCTAAAACGTTTGTGGAATGCTGCTGGATGTCGAACGTTAACCGGTAGTATTTTAGGATGAACTCCGAGTAAGCAAACACCATTAAAATATGGAATCATTTTCTTTAAGTAGTATGCGTCCCTCTAGTTACGCAGAGCACTGAAATTCCAAAATTTCGAAAGAGACGGTGGGTTTGAGCACATAGATGAGTCATAATATTACACCATACTGGCAAAAGTTTTGTCGGGGAAGTGTCAAGAGACGATTGGAAGACGCTTTTCGCCTTTCTACACCAACCAGAACTATTTCAGTCATGTGTTACCCCTATCTTGAGACAAATATTTCACCTGAACTGCTGTTCCCGACTAATAGAGGCTTACAACAATCTACACTCATATAATAGTTTAAAAAAAATTGTTCAAATGGCTCTGAGCACTATGGGACTTAACATCTGAGGTCATCAATCCCATAGAACTTAGAACTACTTAAACCCAACTAACCTAAGGACATCACACACATCCATGCCCGAGGCGGGACTCGAACCTGCGACCGTAGCAGTCGCACGGTTCCGGACTGAAGTGTCTACAACCGCTCGGCCACCGCGGCCGGCCATAATAGTGAAGGAAATAGTGAAGGAAATATCGAAGAAACTAGGTCACGAGTTTCCAATGATATTATGACGCAGAAAGGAAAGTTTATCTGGAATGCATTTCTAGAGGTAACCTAACGTCTAATCGCAAAGAATTATTTGGCGAAATTACAGCCGAACTTGTGATCTCTCAGCTTTTGCTGCAGAAGTTTGTGAGTTGGAAATCATACAGCTTTATCATGAAATGAATACGAATTTAGAAGATACAGTATGCCGATATCCCCTTAGCAAGAGTACAACATATTTTCTTTAGTGTCACAACGGCAGATCTCCACAAAGGAAAAAAACATTTGTGATGAAATATTTGAGAAAAAGTTTGTTCCGAAAATTAATTCAAAAGAAGCCAAAAGTATATACCTTTAATAAACTACAAATAATTGGAAGAATAAATATGATTCGATTTCAGACTTGTACATTATTCGTAACGCATTTTATTCGCAAATGATGCGAGTAATGTTTTTGCTTGTAATTTCAAAATGCTTCGAATACAATTTGTGATTCACTAGTAATGAATAACAATTTTTATCTGTATTCGTTATCCGTCATTTGAATAAATTTCGTCCTACTATGGAGGTAAGCGAATTGCATCGGAATTGTGCGCACTGCAAACCCTCAGCACACGTGTAAGTCAATGGAAACGTGTCCCATCCGCGTTGCCGAGTACAAGTGGTCACTCGGCTGTCATTACCATCGGTATTCTTCGTCATTCACTAGGTGATCAAAAGTATCCGGACACCTGGCTGAAAATGACTTACAAGTTCCTGGCGCCCTGCATCGGTAACGCTCAAATTCAATATGGTGTTGACGGACCTTAGCCTTGATGACAGCTTCCACTATAGCAGGCATACGTTAGGGTGCTGGAAGGTTTCTTGGGGAATGGCAGCCCATTCTTCACGAGCTGCCACACTGAGGAGAGGTATCGATGTCACTCGGTGAGGCCTGGCCCGAAGTTGGCGTTCGAAAACATCCCAAAGGTGTTCTATAGGATACAGGTCAGGACTCAGAGCAGACCAGTCCATTACAGGGACATTACTGTCATGTAACCACTCCGCCACAGGCCATGCATTATGTACAGGTAGTCGATCGCGTTGAAACATGCAGGTGCCATCCCTGAATTGCTCTACAGCAGTGGGAAGAAAGAAGGTACTTAAAACATCAATGTAGGCCTGTGCTATAATAGTGCCACGCAAAACCACAAGGGGTGCAAGCCCCTCCATGAAAAGCATGACCACACCAATACACTACCACCTCTGAATTTTACTGTTGACGCTACACACGCTTCAGATGACGTTCACCGGGCATTCGCCATACCCGCACCCTGCCATCGGATCGCCGCATTGAGTGCCGTGATTCGTCACATCACACAACGTTTTTCCACTGTTCAATCGTCCAATGTTTACACTCGTCACCCTAATCGAGGCGACGTTTGGCATTTACCGGCGTTATGTGTGGCGTAAGAGCAGCCACTTAATCATGAAATCCAAGTTTTCTCACCTCTCGTCCAACTGCCATAGTACTTTCTGTGCATCCTGATGGAGTTTGGAATTTCTGTGTGATAATGTGTAAAAGGCAGACATCGATGCAGATAAAGATCCTCTTCAACTGTCGGCTCTCTCTGTGAGTCAACAGATGAGGTCGGCCTGTACACTTCCGTGCTGTCCGTGTCCCTTCACGTTTCCATTTCACCATCACTTCGGAAAGAGTGGACCAAGGAATGTTTAGGAGCGGGGAAATAGCGCGTACAGACGTGTGACACACGTGACACCCAACCACCAGACCACGTTCGAAGTCTGTTAGTTGCGAAGCGCCCCATTATGTCTAATGACTCTGAGGTCGCTGATATAGAATACCTGGCAGCAAGTGGAAGCACATTACACCAAATATGAAAAACGTATGATTTTGGGTGTGTCTTTTTATCACATAGTGTATTCCGTGAAAGTATGTGAAGTGCTTGTAGCGTCTAAGTTTCAGCTTTGGCGTGTACGTTCGAAAGAGTTGATAATGTTAGGATGTAAGGTTAGATAGGTGCAGTCAGTGATTTCGTAGTCCTTTCCACTTTCAAACTATTTAATCAGTTGTTCGTGGATTATTTTTCGGTGTTTAGCGATTCTTAGTCCTTAGCATTTCTTCAGTGAGTATCTGAGAATACAACTGTGTATACCCGTGTGGACAGGTTAAATATTCATTTGATTAACGTTTTTATAAAATTTTTGCTCTTATGAAACTATTTTTTATGCCTTTAAGTCAAATTTTCTTTTATGCTGGTGTAAACCTGTGCAGCAAAAGTCAGTTGACACGAAAGTTTTTTTGTGTATAGCATCGCATCATGTTGTAAAAGCTTTTACTGCTGAAACAAATGTTTCGACCACCAGTACACCAAAAGGCAATAGTAACCGTAGCCGAAAAGTTCGTTTTACCAGCAGTAGTTTTTATGACATGATGCGGTATTATACTCAAAAAGCTTTTCTATCAAGTTTCCTTTTTTGAGACATTGTAGGTTATTGTAGTCAGTCTCGTATAATCCCACATAATTCAGATCACTTCAATCATTCCACTGTGTTCCTAGCTCAGTTTAAATTACACCAATGGTGGTTACATTCTTGCAGTGAGCTGTACTATCTTCTCGATGAGTCGCCCGCGACACTAGTCAGTATTTCAAGTCGCTTATGACACGTGGAGACGGCCATGGCTTGTGAGCTTGGTTGATTTGATCAAAATCCCAAACCGAAATTATTTCTAGAGATGTTTTCGGGCATTATATAAAATCTTAATGAAATTATTTTGTCAACCAGCACACACCAAAAGAAGTAGGTATTTTATCGTGTGATTCGTAGATACTGACAGTTCCATTTTATCCCTGCATTAATTTTCTTGGCACTGTGAGAGATGGCTCGAACAATCATGGTTGAAACTGATGCAATTTTCGTGGTGTCTCATTTACGTCGCCACCAACATGGGGCAGATGAAAGCTGCTAGCCAACCGATTTTCAGTAGTGTAGTATTGATCTTACCTGCATGTCACCGTACCCCTTACAGACTGATGAGAGCAGTTATTTCTATGAAAATCTGTGTGTAATCAATTACCGTGACGAAAATCCACAGTCTGTGATCCTTTATCCCATACGTGAGTGATACGTGGCAGTATTGGCTTAAGCCCAATGTTTCCCTGTGCATTGAACAGGAAGTTTGGGGGTTATAGTACTAAGATTCCGCATATATAACTTGAGTAAGTTGTGATGATGGGTGTCCAAACAATTCAAGTCACAGATATCCCTCATCAAATTCAACAGAATCTTATTAGTTACATTCTGGGGTAGTGGGGAGCATATTGGTTGTTACACATTAGAGTGGATATATCGCCACTTTTTGCATGATATTTCAAAGCTCAAATAACTTCTTACATTCCCACAAATTAAAACATCACTGACCACCTCAGATAGTGCTGCTCACTGTCAGTATTGTAACAGGCTGTTGTAGTCTGTACACTACGTAGGGGCTGATCCTGTAATGTCAGCTACATCAAGAGATTCAGACTGATTTAGTGTGTAATTAGTACGACGAGATGTATTCGACCGATTGTTCCCTACAAACCATAACTTTTGACAGGTATGCGGACGATGTACCGCAAAATATTTTGGAAGAAAGAAAAACTACTGAAAAGCCAGTTGCTATTTCATGCATACCAATGAAAATCCACCTAATTCCAGATTTAAAAAAATGTTTTTGATGATACAATAGTTGATTTGCCTCCTCGGCTCTCCAGATCTAAATCTACGTGATTTTTAACTTTGGGAAATATTACAAGGTGAGGTAGACGCAAACACATTGTGTTATGAAGAAGTTGGGCTTCAGAGAATTGTCGAGTGTTGAATGTGTTCAAATAGTTCGGATTCACTTTTTACAGGAAGATATAATTTCGGACACAGTCTGTAAATAAAGGTAATCTTAACGCAGTTCCATGGTTCCTTAATTTACGCTGAGATCTGGGAAGGCGCACCAAGCCGTCATGCTGAAGCTGACGATACTGAAACTCTATAGAAACCGCGGAAACACGCTTGCGTCATACGTCTTGCGTCCTAAACATCGGGTTACAACACACACCTTCTTCAAATGTCAATATGCATTTTTCAGTAATGGAAAAATATAGTATTACTACGTAATTAACATATGTATAAAACGATACGACCAATTGATGACTGGAGATAGGGCGATGTAAGTGGTAGGCAAAATCTGAAGCAGATGCTGAGTGTCAACTTGGGCATGCACTGTATGATTACATGGATGAACCTATTATACAGAGGTTTGATATAAACCTGAAGCACACTGAAGGGGGAATCAAAATGAACCTTCACTGGATGAAAGGGTAAATGATATGATTTCAGTGATTGATAAATCGAATCAAATTCACGAAGAACTGGACACTGTGATCTCATTTATCGGTGTGTCCTCTGGCCTCGATGAATCCACTAATTACATCGGAAAGTATGTCATCAAGTCGTCGTATCCTCTCCTGAGGCAAACTAGCACACTACTGTTGTAACTGGGTATATTTACTTTGGATAACGGCACTGCTAGCAGTGCAACCGAAATGACGTCACAGCTGGTCCTAAATATGTTCTGGCTGGCACAGATTTGTGGAGCATGCTGACCTCGGAATAACTTCAACATCAAGGAGACAGTTCGAGGAGTCACGTGCAATGTGTGTCCGAACATTGTCCTTTTCAGAAGAGGTAGCATGATACTGTCGCACCAGAAGTAACACACCAGGATGCTGGATGGTCGTGAAGTTCCGTTGTGCTGCCAGGTTTCCCTCAGCCGTGAAGTAATCTCAATTGGCTTCCGACATAATGACGCCAGACGTTAAATGAAGGCAGCTCTCCACGGGTCGGAGTCCCACTGATCAACAGTGGTCATCAGAGGTAGAGCAGAACTGCGCACGGGACGGTAATATTCCATACTCCGTCTTCTGCTAGACTCTGATAAAAGGTGGCGGATGATACAGAATGTTGCAGGCACTTCCGTGCGGTAGCGTTCTCGCTTCCCACGCCCGGGTTCCCGGGTTCGATTAGGGTTAGGGTTAGGGTTTTAGGGGTTAGGGTTTTAGTTTTAACGTCCCGTCGACAACGAGGTCATTAGAGACGGAGCGCAAGCTCGGGTTAGGGAAGGATGGGGAAGGAAATCGGCCGTGCCCTTTCAAAGGAACCATCCTGGCATTTGCCTGAAACGATTTAGGGAAATCACGGAAAACCTAAATCAGGATGGATGGAGACGGGATTGAACCGTCGTCCTCCCGAATGCGAGTCCAGTGTGCTAACCACTGTGCCACCTCGCTCGGTTTACCCCGGGTTCGATTCCCGTCGTGGTCAGGGATTTTCTCTGCCTCGTGATGTCTGAGTGTTGTGTGCTGTCCTTAGAACTACTTAAACCTAACTAACCTAAGTTCTAGGGGACTGATGACCATAGATGTTAAGTCCCATAGTGCTCAGAGCCATTTGAGCCATTTTTTCAGCAGGCACTTCATTACTTTCTAAGCTAATCCACTACGGATGATTAATAATCCGTGACTGTTCATTCAACATAATTATATAAAACTGCAACCAGTCACTTTCAAATAGTTGTTTATTCCATGAACCGGTTTTCGAACATTCTAAGACTCATCGTCGGACGGTTTACAGGAGCTTACATAACTATTTCAAAGCGTAATCCTGTCTGCTGGCTCAGTGACAACAAGATGGAATATCTTTTATGCATCGCCATGAGTATTGCTTATATGTCGTTTTCGATCCTGAGTTGAGTTTTGTACTTTTTGCGACAGTATGGGCGACTTTCATTGTTAATATCCAACTATCTGCTTCCATTGACATTGACAGTCGGTTCCACTGCAGTTACTTTTACAAAATATGTATACGTATACACTGTAAAAACAAAAATTTTCCAGCCTCTAGTATGTGCTCTATAACTGTTTCTTGTTACGAGGATCTTCACATGAAGATTTGTCATAGGCCCACATTGCTCAGAGATAGTGTTCGTTTTTGTGTGCACTGATTAAAATAGTTGAAGGGGCAAATACATTAATAAAAACTGGCATTCACATAATTGTCCAGGAGCGAAATAATACAAAGCTATAGTATTTGTAGTGAACTTCAGCTGTTTGTATGACCGAAACTTATATTCAAAAAAGAAGAACAAAAATTCAAGTGAACAGCTCACATATTTCAGTTCTCACATTAAAATTATCTTGGAAAATTAGTAAAGGTAGATTCCGTTCGTTTAAGCTGAAGATAATGTATCAAGACGTTGATTTATTTTAGGAGGAGAGGGCTTCTACTTTTAGGCATTTAGTAGAGAATTTTTTTGTGGTTGTATATTTGCGTTGACGTCAATGTAGTCAGAATGTAAGGAGTGGAGTAGAAGGGTGTGGGGACAGTAAGGAGGGGTGTTGGGAGGGGGCAGGTTTGGTTGGTTGATTACCTGTTTTGTACAAGTAAGCATCCGTACTTCTGAAGGGAAAATTGATTTCTCACTTCACTTTGGTCACTGAGCAAATAGTCAGATGCTGTATTCATGTTGATAAAGATTTAGATTTATTCGAGAACGTCAAGTATCATGTCTTTGTTAGCAAGATGAAATGTTTGGAGGTTCTGTTTCATAGTGCTTACAGAATGATTGTTTTGGGCTAGACGTGAGGAAAACCTGGATTTGTTTAAATCGGTAGGAATGCGTGGCATCTATGTGCTCTTTAAATATTGTTGTGAAGCTTCTACCAGCTTGTCCAATGTAGAAGCTTGGAGATAAGTTTCAAATGAGTGCGTATACACCTGACGTTTGATCCTGTTGTATATTGGTTTTGGTACTGTGTATGATTTTATGCTGTGTCTAATTGTATGTGAAGAATCATATTTTTATGTTGTATGTCTCTAAGAGGTTGGTAATTTGCTGAGAAATCTTCCCTAGGAACTGCAGGCTTACAAATGTGGTCTTCTTGTTTGTGGATGCTTGTTAAGCAGCTGGATGGTTTTATTTTGTTGTATGGGTTGATATATCTATTATAGCAGGATTGATTTAATAATTTCTCTTTCTTTTGATGATCATTAGTGTCCTTTGGAGTTTTAAGCATGTGATAAACCATAGTTCTGACGAACGATTTATATGTTAGTCTGGGTGGTAAGAAGAGCTATGTATAGTAATCTGGTGGTTGATGTCTTCCTGAAACTTTGAATGTTATATTTCTGATTTTTATTTGAGATTTTTAAATCAAAATAGTGAATGCCATCTAGTGTTTCTTGTTCTATAGTGAATGGTGTAAAGTATTAAGTTCCTTGGCAATATATTCTAATCCTTTTGTGTTCCGTTGAAAATAATGAGAGTGTTATCAACTTAGCGTTCGTAATACAGTAGCTTATTTTTTAGTTGGGTTTCGGATCTAAAACAGTTGTTTCCAAATTTGTTAATGTATATTGTATGACTGATAGCAAGCCCTCAACGCCTGAATGTATAACTTGTTGTTGAACAGGATGTAGTTGTGTGATATTGTAACTCCACGATCCTTATGAGTTCATAGGTTTCAGCTCAAAGCATTTCAGGAAACGAACAACCACCAATATTACCACACATAAAATTGAATTTGCGATAAAAAAGTGAAATTTTTAATGAACGACTCTCGGATTGAAAGCTGCAGCAAGTCGTTAAGTGACCATGAGGTTCTAGCAGACACCTTCTCCGCCATTGTCAAGTGCTTGACTTGACAATGGTAGAGGATATCTATGCCGAAAGTTTATGGGCATTTAACCACTTTGCACAGCTTGAAATCCGAGAATATTTTATTATTGGATTTCACTGTGAAAGCATGCATTTGTACATGTAAAAATTTTTATGTAAACTATTTGCATTTTTGTTAAAAATGGTATTTTTCAACAAATTTGATTTCAGAGTAAATATTTATTGTTAGGCATTTGAAAGCTTAGTTAATAAACTACTTTTAGCGTGATGGAGGGAAAATCATGTAGACATATCAGCTGTCAGCTATCATCGTGCAGTTGGATTTCTGGAGTCCTCTTGACCCTCACAATTAACGTAATTTTTTAAGAAAATGCTGATATAGGCGACGTTCGATTCTGATACATATTTAACTCATGTTGAAATTTATGTACATAACTTAAAATCATCCCTCTTTTAATTTGTGTACAAGCATTTCTAACATATCCTACCACATTCTGTCTAGTCCGTGGTACTTTTCATACACATTTCCTTAAGAAAACACCACAGGGAAAAAAATATGGCGACGTAACGTCGGCTGATGTGGAAGGTCACTTCCAAATTTTCAGTACTCCAGCAACCACCAGTATTACCGTGGATAACATTTCTTGCCATCGAGACCAACATAAGAAATCATTCTTCAGAATCATGATCAATCATGTGCTTAATCCTCGAATGGACACAAGTGATAGACAAAAATAAATGGATTTTAAATAAGTTTCGTCCAGTAATGGTTACAGTCCTGCTATAAGTCTTAAACTTACACACATAAAAATATGAAACCAAGCAATTACTGAACACCACTCACGAACAAGAAGATCACACTTTTAAGCCTGCCTTTACTAGTGGAGATTTTTCAGCAAACTGCGAAACTCTCCAAGACATACAATACAAAAATTAACTTCACCAAAATAAAACACAGAATAAAATCATAGCACCAAAACCGCTATAGAACAGGATCAAAAGTCAGCTGTGTACAGACACATTTGCAACTCATATCCAAGATTCTGCATTGGACTAACTGGAAGAAGCTTTAGTAGAAGATTTAAAGAACACTTCGATGAACTCCATTTTAACAACTTGAACAAACCCACCTCTGCCTCACATCTCGCCAATCATTCTGTAAACAGTATAGAGCAGAACCTCGAAACACTTCATCTTGCCAACAAAAACATGCTACTTGACCCTCTTGAAGAAATCTAAATCTTCATTCACAAAAATACAGCACCTGTCGACCAAATTAATAACCAAACTGAAATGAGAATTTTTCCCTCAGAATTCGGAAGACTTACTACTTCAAATCATCTAATCAATCGACAAATCCTGCTCCTCTCTCAGTCCCCCTTATGCCAATTTCTCTCCCCCCCCCCCCCTCCCTTTCCATTTACAACCTATCTACATTGATGGCAACACAAACATGCTACCACAGAATAATTTATGCAGTATATGTCTAAACTAAATCAATACATTTATACATATTACCTTTAGCTGAAACAAACGGAATGTGGCTTCACTAATTTTCCAGATCCTGTTAATGTAATAACTTTAAAAAGTCAGCAGTTCATTTGAAATTTTTTTCTTTTTTTAAATATAAAGTTCATGGTTATACAAACAGCTGCAGTTCACTGCAAATACTATAACTTTGTATTATTTTGCTCCTAGGGTTTCAAGTTAATGCTAGTTTTGATCGATGTATTTTTCCAGTCAACGACTTCAACAAGCACAGACAAAAACCAATAATATCTCTGAGCAAAGTGGCCTATGTGAGATCTTCGTGTGAAGTCCTTTGTAACATGTAACAGTTGTATAACATATGCTGGAGGCTGGCAAAGTTTCGTCATTACAGTGTATACGCATACTTATTCAGCAAAAGTGTCTGCAGTGATACCGACTGTCCGTTACAATGGAAGCAGACAGTTGATGTTAACAACAAAAGCCGCCCATACTCTTGCACTTAGTACAAAGCTTAGTTTTAGATAGAAATCGACATATAAGCAACACTCATGGTGAAGGATTAATGAATGTTCTATCTTCTTGTCACTGAGACAGCACACAGGGTTACGCTTTCAAATAGCTGTGTAAACTCCTGTACCCCGTCTTAAGATGAGCCTCAAAAGAATCGAAAACGGATTCGTGGAATATATTACTATTTCAAGAAAGAGAGTAATTGCAGGTTTATGGATTTACACTTGTCCATTAGGTGTTCTTAGCTCGCAGGCGCAGATTTTGTTACGTTGTGCTGTGTGGACAATATGGCAATACGGCTATCCCCCTTAGCGTTTGTGCACAGTACGACAATATATACAGTATGACAATACGGCTATAACCATCGAGTATGCTACCCTTCAGATACATTCGAAATGTCAGATGAATCGCAAAGTCCACGTTTGTGGAGCATTTGCAACTTCCCAGTCAAGTGGAGACATGCAATGAGGCACCTATCAGATGCTTTAAGGTGCAGCATTTGATTATTATTCTTACGATCCTTTTCTGTAATTTGAGAAATGTGTTCACATTTTGTGCATTTGCATAACGTCGTTGAAACTAAGGTAAGTGTTTAGACTAAAATTTTATCTCCTGGTGTGATATATTTCATATTGTCTTTGCAGACCACATGTCAATTTGTACTGCAATAGTTGCCTCAAGGCTAGAATTTGTGTGTTTCAGATGTATTTTTGTACTAATTTAGTAGTAGGGCGAAGAGAGAATGATTTTGTTCAGTAAATATTCATTAAATAACTAGAGAGAGCTCTCTAATACCTATCATGTACCATATTAAAAAAGATTAAATGCAAACATTGATATCCCACTCCTGGGTAATAGTTTCCTCATGACATGAAGCACCAGCACTATTACATTCCACCATAATATTGTAGACTTACACCTGTTGCTAAGGTCTGTCGTGCAACGTGTAACGCAGCTGTTTAGTAGGACATATGATCAATCCAATGTTACCTTAACCAAGGACATTGCAATAAATAAATAAATAAATAAACAGAAATAAATACATACAGGAGGCTGGAGACAATAATTAGGCTTAAACCTGTGGGAATACTCCCCAAGTAATGCATTTTACAACATAATTACGGAAGATTTATCAGTCGAAAATGATGAAATAGTTCCCAAAGGCGAAGCCCTCAACTAATAATTAAGTCGCAGAGATATGACTTTCGTTATATGAATTTTTCCTCCTGAACATCATGTTTTGTCCACAAAACGTGACATATCTTATTTTAAATTCTTCCTCTAAAGTTTTCAGAAAGCGAACTGTATTCTCCAACTTCTACAATTTAGTTGAGGACACTCATTCTGTAAGAATGGCCATTCAAAACTAATTTAGATATATTTCATTCCTCGGTAGTTAAAAACTGTAGTCATGAAATTTTTCCATGTAGAATGTTGGAAAAGAATTCTTAACATTCGTGTAAATCGTGTTCACAACGTTGTAGAAGTAAGGCACACGCTCGAAAGAGTTACTGAAACGTTAACGTTGTAAGTGAGACTCGTTACCATTGAAAAATGAACATTCGACGTAAACGGTCGAGTTGTAAGAAAATGGGAACTAAGAATTCCGTGCAATGTACTGCATAATTTGATTATAACTTTAACTAAATTCCAGACTTGACGTTACTTTAACGAACACAAGAATTTCTCATTATCGCTCCTAAATTCAGCTATTTACTACGTTTTCTACGCCATCTGATGCTATTAACTTCGACTGAGGGTGGTAATTCCTGAGAAAGTTTGTGACTAAAGAGTCTGAGTTTGGAAGAAAACGTTCTACGACATTAATCACTTCTGGTGATGTATTTTAGGAATCTTGTTGTTTGCTGCTATCAGAACGACTGATTTTTCCTTTAATTATAAAGGACCATAAGGGTCGGTAAAATTAAGGAATCAAAACGTACGGAAATGCCATTCAATATTCTGTGAAGAGAAACATTTAACAGACAGAAATTATGTGTAGAAACAGATGTCTCATTTGAAAATGTTAGCTTATCATCTGGAACATTTTCTTCGACTGCTGCATTTTTTTTTATTTTAAAATTTGAACCACCATTTTCAATGCAGATTCGGATTCTATGCCAAAAAATTTCCAGGGATTGCCACAAACAGTTCTTTTCCGTTAATGGCAGATGACAATATAATCGACAACATTGATTCCAGTTTATGTAATTAAGAACCAACGTTCTATATTACATTTGCGATGAAAATGTTCGGACTTTATTCTGAAATATTCAAATATTTGTTAAAACTTGATTTTGTTTTGAAGTAATAGCTCCCTGCTCTCATCCGGAGCTTGATGTCAGTGAATCCCCGTCTCTCTGACAAATATTGTAATTAAATGGTCAAAATGACGACCTTCGATTCCGATTTATTTTTAATTTATGTACATAACTTAAAACATCCCTGGCGTAATTTGTGCACAAACATTTCTAATGAGTCCCATCACGTTTTGTCGAGTAGCTCCCACTTTGTTTTTAAGATAACGCCACAAGAAAAAATTCCGGTGATGTAAGGCCACTTCACCGGACCACTTCGGTTGATCCAGCGAGCACTGAAATCGCGATATAATACTCCTTGACCTATTGTGGAATAGTTAGCTGGACACCCATCTACATGTTCTCTCGCACTACGAGAGGTATATTTACCAACATAATAGACAGCTAATCTTATAATATGTTACTATAACTTTCTCCGTTCAAAGCACTTTTCAAACTAAGGGACCGATTAATTTGTCGCCTATGATACCACACCAAACGTTAACAGACCAAGGGCGCGAATAATCTACTTCGTGTTTCCAGTGATGGTTTTCTACCCTCCAGTAATACATGTTGGGCTTAACTTTGTCCTGGTTCATAAAAGTTAACTCTTCGAAGAACATTACTCGACAAAATAAATGCGGCTGTATCTGTAACTGCATCAGTGCGCAGTTGCAGTACCACATTGGATTTCTAAAACCTTTACCACTGAGTTCTTGACGCGTAGAGATGTGGTAGCGATGGTATCTGGAACGTTTTAAGGTCGGCCAAACCTTTCTGTGAGCGAATCTTGGCTAGTAAGAGACTTCTCGTGTACTCGCGTGTGGATTATAACACATTGCATGTGGTACTGCATTTTCGTTCTATCAGCAAAAGTTCTTCATAACGAGCAACAGCAGCATCCAAATTTCTCTTATAATTATTTCGATTTCTCTTCTACGCATAAAATATCAATTACTTCAAATTTTCCAGAAAAGGCTCCGACCTTTTTGGTATTCGTTCTTATACACTGAGTTGGCGAAGGTCATTGGACTGCGATATGCACAAATACAGAAGACGGTAATATCAAGTACACAAGGAATAAACGGACAGTGGGTGGACATAGCTGACATCCGTACTCAGGTGATTCATGTGAAAAAGTTTCTTACGTGATTATGTTCTCTTGACGGGAATTAACAGACTTTGAACGCAGAATGGCAGTTGGAGCTAGACGCACTGGAAATTACACTTCGGGAATCGTTAGCGAATTCAGTATTCCGAGATCCACAGTGTCAAGAGTGTGCCAATAATGGCAAATTTGTGGCATTAACTCTCACCACGGACAATGCAGTGGCCAACGGCCTTCACTTAACGGCAAAGAGCAATACAAATTGCATGGAGTTGTTAGGGCTGATAGACATGCAAAACTGCGTGAAATATCAATATGGGACGCATGATGAACGTATGCATTAGGTCAGTGCCACAAAATTGGTCGTTAATGGCCTACGGCAGCAGACGACTGACACGAGTGTCTTACTAATAGCACCACATCGCCTGCAGCGCCTTTCCTGGGCTCGTGATCATATCGGTTGAACCCCAGACGACTGGAAAACCATGGCCTGGTCAGATCAGTCCTGATTACGATTGGTAAGAGCTGATGCTAGGGTTCCGGTATGGCGCAGACTCCACGAAAGCATGGAGCCGTGGGCTCAACAAGGCACTGTGTAAGCTGGTCGTGGCTAGGTAATGGTGTTGGCTACATTTACACGGAACGGGCTGTGCCCTCTGATCCAACTGAACCGATCATTGACTGGAAATGGTTATGTGCGGCAACTTAAGGACCATTTGAAGCCATTCATGAACTTCGTGTTCTCATGATGATGCACGATGTCACCGGGTCGCGGTTGTTCGCAATGGGCTTGAACAACATTCTGAAAAATTCGAGGAAATATTTTGGCCACCTAGGTCGCCCAGCATCAACCCATCGGATATTTATAGGACGTAATAGAGAGGTCAGTCTTTGCACAAAATTCTGCACGGCAACACAGTCCCAATTATGGACAACTTTAGAGGCAGAATGGCTCAGTATTACTGCAGGGAACTTCCGACGACTTGCCGAATTCCCGTCACGTCGAGCTGCTGCACTACTCCGGGTGCACGGAGGTCCCACACGGCATTAAAAGCTATCCCATGACTATTATAACCTTGTTGTATCACTCCGGCGCTGTCGTGGGGTCCGCCTCGTAGTGGGGTGCTGGCCGATCGGGGAGAGTCCACTATGTGTGTGTGTGTGTGTGTGTGTGTGTGTGTGTGTGTGTGTTGACCTTGTTGTATAACTCTGGCGCTGTCGTAGGGCCCGCCTTGTAGTGGGGTGCTGGCCGATCGGAGATTTGTGTGAGAGTCCACTATGTGTGTGTGTGTGTGTGTGTGTGTGTGTGTGTGTGTGTGTGTGTGTGTGTGTATTCGTGGAAGGTGCACTTGGCACTATTATTATTAACGTTTTTCCTTATAATGGCTGTGGATTGCTTTCCACCGATAACCGCACAGCGGCCAGCGCGAGAGTTACGGTGAGCAGCCGGAACAACACACCATAATCACTCACCCTGATAGTGAGATGGAAGGGGACTAACTGCAGTCAAACGTCCCGATGGTGTGGGGCTCCAACTAAACGAGAAGGGAGCAGAAAACTACGTTACATTAAAATGTAGTTTATTTGCGGGACTTCAAATGTCTGTCCTAAAAGTTTTATCATACGATCAAATTTGAAAAACTAAATTAAATTTTTAACAAACGTTTCAGCTGTTTCATATAAAAAATTTACATTTTTATAGCAATGTAATTTAGAATCAAATAAGTTAGATGACTGATCGGAAGAATTAATTTTTTCCTTAACTAAAAGCTATCACGAATGGAAAAAATATTTCAGGTAAACCCTACGTACGCGAAACACTACGTACGTTTTAAGGTAGAATCCGAATCTGCCATAAAATTTGGGATACCTTTAAAAATAATAAGTTGAGGTCGCCATGCAGAGGGACGGTGGAGGGGGGAGTGGGGGCGGGAGGTAGGGTGTGACCAGTTTTACGACACTCAGATCACCTGTTTTAGATGTAAAGTTAATATTCTCAAACAGCTTTTTCGTATAATGCTTTTTTTTCAAGGTATTCTGTTGTTCAAACTAACGTCCAGAGATTTTATAAAAAAAAAAACAACTTCCCCCTTTTTTAAGGTAGAGAGGGGAATAAGAGTGGTGAGACAAGTAAATAATAACTATTCCTCTAGGTCTGTAGAGAAGAGGCAGTGACGATGTCTTCAGCAAGAGACTTCCAAAACCCACTACTATGAATCAGCTGAATATCCATCAGCCATGTAGCAGAATGAGTTACATCGGAGTGCTAGTTTCCGTGAAACCTTCCAGTCTTCTCTATATCTCTTTTGTTACGCAACCTTCCCTTTTACAATAACCTATGAAACCATTCCTTGAGATTCCTATTTCTTGCTTAATAATAACTAATGAAATCTTGCCTTTGAAATTAATTGTCTTTCTTAATAATAATAAGTGCAATCTTCGCATACAAATTTAAATCCTACTTATTGAAAGTGATTTGCTGATTATTTCGACGAAACATAGAATGTGTTGGCGTCGTGGCCCCCATTCATTACCTGCAATAACCCAAACCTGTTCTTTACCTGACTTACTGTTACTGGATCGCCATCTGACTGCTACATCGAACTGCGACATGAATATACTTAATCTGTTTTACTATACCCTATTAGCTGCTGATGGACTATCATATGTTGAGTGGTACTTAAGTAAATAAATTAGTGAAATCAAAGGGAAGTAGAAATTAGAATATAAATGAAAAACTTGGTTTAGTTTAGAGAGTTACATACTGGCAAACAGCGGGCAAAACAGCAGAACAGAAGAGACAAGGACGGTGAAGTCAGCAAGTTCCACATAAGCGGGCGCTGTCGATTCAGCCGTCAGGGCATCGCCCGACCGGCTCACGTGTTTCTCAGCCGTCACATGCGATCAAAGGCCCTCGCCTACATTCCAAGAGCCAATGACCGACGTTAAGAAGCTCCTCAACGTGACAGAAGAGCCAATGACCGACGTTAAGAAGCTCCTCAACGTGACAGAAGAGCCAATGACCGACGTTAAGAAGCTCCTCAACGTGACAGAAGAGCCAATGACCGACGTTAAGAAGCTCCTCAACGTGACAGAAGAGCCAATGACCGACGTTAAGAAGCTCCTCAACGTGACAGAAGAGCCAATGACCGACGTTAAGAAGATTCTTCGGGACGGAGGCGGAGGCGGAGGCGGAGACGAGCGATGAAGAAGACGAAGAAGTGAAGAAGCGTGACAGTTGTGTTAAGTCAGTTTCGGTGCTGAAGACCGTCATGCAAGAAGAGACTACATCATGCACAGACGCACCAAGTCCGCCGCTGTAATGGAATAGCAAGCAGCAGCCTCAACGCCAGAAGACAGAAGTTAAAAGGTATTTGAAGTCTGATTTTACGCACCCGGGTGACTCGTGAGGACGGGATGGAGACGGCCTCACATCAGCAGTCACCTGTGAGATGGGATGAAGATCTGACAGCCGAAGACTGGCAAGCGGGAGTCCGTGGTTCGAGTCCGCGACCCTGGCCTTCCCCCGCCGCGCCGCTCCGCTGGCCGACGCACAACACACGCGGCCGCTTAGAGAAGAGAAACACTGGGACGCCACATCCAAGGTATCACCATCCGATGCACGACTTCGCTCGCAATAATTAAACGGGCCACCTCGCGCTGCGCGTCTCCAGTCAACTGGGCGAGACGGCGACACGAGATACACACCGCTGCGCGTAATCAGACGCCGCTGCCGCAGCAGAAGGCTACGCAAACGACACAGCTGCCGTTCTCCGAACCAAAACATCCAGTAAGATACAGTTGTACGAAACTTTCAATAAAAGTTATCTTATGTAAAAATGCTGTTTCATTCTACCTCGTACCCAGGCCAAGGAAGAACCCACCCTGCCCACATGTTGTTAAGAGAGAAAAGTTAATTTATTTAATATTTTCACCCTGACAGAATGCTCATCCTGGCAATTGACAGCATCAAAAGAGAAAACCCAGTTACATTTAGTAGCAGAAGTGCTACATTTAGTATCACAACTGTTACACATAATAAGTGGCTGTATTTATTACCAAAGCTGACGTTATTTTTCAATAGCAAAGCTGACGCTATTCTTTAATTAATTTCACTGAAGTTGCGTAATTCATAGTTAAACTTTTTCTTGACAACAATAAACTTTTGCAAAGTTTTATGTTGATGGGTTTTGGGATGGATTATAATCAGTAATGCAATACTGATGGCAAAAATTAATTACATTCTGAAAACGATTCTTCAAATATTTACTGTTGGTGATGAAATGATTTTACAAACGTTCAAATCGCTAAAGTGCGGTCTCTCCCACCAAAACTGCTTTCTGGTGCAGAAAATCCATGCTAACATCACAAAATGATCAATGTGCGGTCTTTCCCGCTCGTTTCCTAAAATGTATCCATACGCGGTCTCTCCCGCCCTTTTTAGAATTATATCAATGTGCGGTCTCTCTCGCCAACAATACTTTGGTGCAGACATTCCTTGCTACCACAATTATTTCCAAAATGACAAATATTAATTATTCCTACTTACTCCTATTAATAAAATATAAACATCTTTCATAAATTGTGGTTTGACAATGGACAATAGAAATACACACGTCTTACATCCGTAACGTTCTTTAAAGGCGATTACACTGCTACAGACACAGTGGCAAACATGACACTTTTCCAAAACATCACTGCTGGAGAAAGGCTACAGACACATGTGTATTACCGAGAATGCAAAGAATCGACTCAGCTGTGTAACTAAAGAAAACGTAATACATGAAAGCCAAGATGTAGACAAAATAACTCAGTTCTGTTTCCTTTGCATGATGAAATAGTTATTTAAGGTACGACAGTTAATATGCAGCCTTAGCTGCAAAAAACTTTCCCTGACACACTAGAAAGAAAAATGCCCGCATTGGATCCAATAAATTCTCTTGTCTAACAGACAGATCACGCGCAAACACATTTGGGAGTCAAGCAGTTTACCGTCAAAATGAAAATGGCAAAGTTTTTGAACTCACTTTACATGCCAGGCCTCTGGTTTGTGAACTAGAACCGAATGTGTCCACGACTTGGATCAGGTGAAACTAACAGAGACGAAAGAAGAAAATGACAGTCTTTGTGGAAATAACCACTTATACACAAACGCCGCTTCTCCATGGACAAACTATGTTCTTAGCAAACAATGTGGTAGACACAGCGAGCTAGGGTACCGGTAGTTGCCGAACTTGCAAATATCGGTCTTTCACTCTCTGCGGAGTCCTGTTTCACGAAGAAATATAAAATGAAATACACCACGTGACATACATTGACGTCCGACCATGTGTACAGGGTATTTCACAGTGTTTAACTTCGTACAAATAGACACTGTCAGCTGGTGACCGAATGGTCACAAGAATGCATTTGGTATTTGTCATGTTTAGTGTATTTACAAGCCGAGCCAGTGTACATAAGGGGCGAGAACAGTGTCAGATGTTTAGCGTTCAACTTGGAGACACGGAGACTGCACTTACCCGTCTAAGACATCAGTATCAGTACCTGCCGGAATTTGAAAGTCGTCTCACTATTGGTCTCTGTTTGGCAGTTCGCCTCCTTAGCTGAGTGGTAACATATCTGTCTCTCATGGAGCGGGCAAAGGTTCGATTTCTAGACTGGGTGCTGTGTTGTCCTTATCAGTTCATGATCATCGTCACGCATGCCGCCCAATGTAGCGTCACCTGAAATAATACTTGCAACTCGGCTGCCGAAACTTCCCAGATCACTGCCAAGAGATCGTTTTTCCATTTGGCCAGTGTGTCGAATCGTGCATTAGACAGATCTGTGGGGCATTCAGATGTGACAGTGGCCTGATGTTGAACTCCATGGGGACCTCAAGGAAGGCATATTAGTCATCAAGAGTCCAACTGATTCCGACTGGCCACATCTGCCCATGAGAGGGTCACCGTATTGTGCACCACATCATAACCCCTTCTCATCTGCGCCTGCCATCCGAGAATGAGTAATGGACTCCTGCAACACTCTGTATCATACAGCATCAGTGGTCGGAAGTAGGCAGCAACCGGACTGGGGAATTACCATCCCAAGAGTAGGATGCCTTTGGAACAATGCTGTAACCAGGGAGCAAGGACTGCACATGAATGCCGTCGCACTGTGTTAAGCAACGAAATGCGGTTGTGCACTAACCCGGATGATCGTTGTCAGCCAGTAGGCTATAGTGGCGAAATGGGGAAGGACGCAGTCTTAAAATTGTTTGGAGATGCAGAGCGATATTACTCATGGTGCTACCCCTTACACGGATCTATCGTGGTGCCATTTTTCAACAGAAAGCTCGTCCGCACTTGGGACGAGTCTCTATGAACTTTCTGCGTGATGCTGAAACATTACCGTGGTCAGCAAGCTCACCATATCAGTTTTTGATGGAACATACGTCAGACCAGGTCGAAATTCAACTCGGTCTCAATATCCCTATCCATGGTACTGAGGGCCTGTTTCAACAGTTGTACGGCTGCGTGCCTCAAGTCAGGATACAGCGGCTTTATGAGACACTTCCCAACCTAATCAGTGCATGCAACCAGACCAGAGTGGGTTCCAAGCGATACTGGTAATTCGATTCATATTGCCTAGTTCTTTGTGAATCTGACAATTTGTAATCCCTGAAATAACATTACCCGCCCTCTCAGATGGAGAAGTTTCATCTCGTTTCCTCCCTGCTTTCAGGGTGTTATATTTCCATTGTCAGGCGGTGTACAATGCAATGATATTCCTGAAACTTCCTTGATGATCAAAACAGTGTGGCGAACGGAGGCTCGAATCTTTGTGCCAGACGGAGACTCAAACTCGGGAAAGGCACAGTTTTAATCAGCCCACACTCCGCTGCAAAGCGAAAATTTCATTCAGATAATACGAGGGCTATCCACAAAGTACATTACGTTTTGGAATTAAAAATAAAGTATTGGAAATTTTTTTATTATATACAGATGAAAGTCACACTTAATTTAAATGGCAACTATGTAGAAAAGTATTTAAGGCACTTATCGTAGCGATGGACGAGCTTGGAAATTCCTTCGTCTTAAAATTCGGCCGCCTGCGCCTTCAACCACGTGGTTACCTCTTTTGGGACAGAAAATGTGTGATTTTTGCGGATTTCCTGGAAAGAGGCACTACAATAGACTCTCAAAGGTATTGCCAAACACTGTACAACCTCAGAAGAGCAATACAAAACAAGCGCAGGGGACAGTTGGGCTCAAAAATCTTGCTGATTCACGACAACTGTCCCCTGCGCTTGTTTTGTATTGCTCTTCTGAGGTTGTACAGTGTTTGATTTTTGTGGATTTCCTGGAAAGAGGCACTACAATAGACTCTCAAAGGTATTGCCACACATTTTCTGTCCCAAAAGAGGTAACCACGTGGTTGAAGGCGCAGGCGGCCGAATTGTACGACGAGGGAATTTCCAAGCTCGTCCATCGCTACGGTAAGTGCCTTAATTTAAATGGCAAATATGTAGAGAAGTAGTATTTAAGAATGGCTTTCATCTGTACATAATAAAAAAATTTCCAATCCCTTATTTATTTTTAATTCCAAACCGTAATGTACTTTGTGGATAGCCCTCGTATTTGTGTCAGTATCAGAGCCCTACAACAAGAAGACACAAAATATGACCTCCACAGTAACCGATTAGGTAAATCTTTACTAGTATACCCTGTCACTAAGTGAATAACGTTGAATCATTTTGTGGAGAGAACCTCAGCTATGATCCAGCATTCGTTACCTTTTTTCTTTCATTTACATAATAAAGCCATTTCTCCTGCTCCAAGACTGAGTGTCTGTGAGAGCTTCCACTATATTACAGAAGCAATATTCTGAGTTTATGATACAGTTAGCTACCAACGCTATAGTTAACGGTGCGCTCGCTATAAATCAAATGCACATCCGGCGATGGATAAGGTGAAGCTACCGATTCTCTCTCCGAGCGACACTTTGGCTAAAGTCTCTATTAATGAGCGTACAAATACTGGTTCCTTACCACACGGAAGTAAGATGAAATGAAAAGAAATTCCTTACCACACGATATGAGCTATTGCCATAGTATGGTACTGGAAAAATTTTTCAGGTGAAACATAATGTAGGTGACTGCTTTGCCAACACGATCTGAGAATCCATGTAAATCACTTAGTAAAAGTCATCAATATTACAGTAACATAATTAGTATTTCTTCAGTTCCTGGTTAACTCCAGCTACAATGTATGCAAATGAGGAGCACTTTGCTGGCGGGAGTGGCCGAGCGGTTCTAGGCGCTACAGTCAGGAACCGCGCGACCGCTACGGTCGCAGGTTCGAATCCTGCCTCTGGCGTGGATGTGTGTGATAGGTTAGTTACGTTTAAGTAGTTCTAAGTCCTAGGGGACTGATGACCTCAGAAGTTAAGTCCCATAGTGTTCAGAGCCATTTGAACTATTTTTGAGTAGCACTTTACTTGATTTTAGCGCTGATAACTTACTGAACATAAGAATGGAAACGAAAACGAACTCTACACATTAGTGGATCATTTCATGGTTACGGACGTAACATTTGTATAACTTACGTTAGAGTATTGACACGAAAACATAAAACAGATTGACCTGGAAAGCCGCGAGGGGGACCCGTCCGGTCTGAGGCACTTTGCCACGGTTCATGAGGCTGCCCCCGTCGGAGGTTCGTGTTCTCCCTCGGGCATAGGTGTGTGTGTTGTCCTTAGCATAAGTAAGTTTAAGTTAGATTAAGTAGTGCCTAATCCTAGGGACCGATGACCTCAGCAGTTTGGTCCCATAGGCCTTACCACAAATTTCTAATTTCTTTTCCTAGAGCTGGAAATGATGATGTGTGCTGTCTTGAATTGTCACTAAACAAAAAGCAGGGAGTGTTACAGACGTAACGAAACCTTCACTTCCCATGGCAAGACCCATTAATAACCACAGGATTAACGACGTACAAAAATCACGGGAGTTACCAGACGTCAAATCTAATATCTGTGTGATTAAAATATACGTAAGACAGACTCCAATAAATAAATGCTCCTGTTGTACTGTTAGGATAAGGAACAATCAAATGAAAACGAGACACAGTGGAAAGAAATAAGTAAAATTTTTAATATTTCAAAAGTAATCGGTATCAAAAATTATGGCAACAGTGAGAAAAACGGTCAATTTCTTCGCGTCAAACGTTTGCGGTTGTCTACGGAACCGTACTTATATGCTGTGTAGCATGTCTTCGTCCGAAGTAAATTATCTGCCACAAATGTCGCTCTTCAAGGCTCAAAAATATGGAAATTCCGCGGGGAGAGATAGGGACTCTACGGAGGGTGTGTAAGGGCTTCCTAGCCAAACTTCTGCAGCGTAGTCGAAACAACCTTAAAAATGCCGTCGTCGATATTCCTCTCAGTTTGGACTTGATGACGCAATTCACGTTTTATAAACTTTCCAGTTACTGGTGTACTTTATGGCGCTATGTTCAAGTAAGTCAATGAGCAGTTGGTCATCCAAATCAAACAAATAGGCCATCATGATCCTTCCAGAGCAGGAATCCTGTTATTTCGACTACGCTGAAGAAATTACATTAGAAAGCCCTTACACATCCTCCATAACGTCCCGATGTCTCCCCATGAGGTTTCTGTTTGTCGAGCCCTGACGAGACATTCGTGGCTGTCGATTGGCTACAGACGAAGAGGTATACCCGGCCGTACAACCTGGGTACAATCATGATTCCTCAGGAAACCGCAAATACTTTTCGTGAAGACATTGAACGTTTTGTCTCACAGTGGGATTAATGTTTCAACGGTTGTGGAAATTACGTTTGAGATACTAAACAGTTTACTTGCTTTTTTCCGTCACCTTTTCATTTGACTTCTCTTACATAACGAAAGAAAAAAGAAAAAAAAAAACAAGAGTGCACTACAGAAAGTACCGCAGCGACTCAAGGTGGCAAGCCTTAATGCAAATCATGATGTGAAATTGAAGTCTGCTGGAAATAATGACAGTATATTAATAATGTGTTATGATCTGACGAAACTGCAGTCATCTGCTCATATCCGGAGGTTCTTTGATTGCTCCGAGAGGTGGCTCACCGGTACTAGAACATACGAAACGTAAATTCACTTTGTTACAAAAACAGTGTACAGATTTATTTTACACAACGTATTGTGAGACGATCCAGTTCCCAAAAAGGTGTCCATGAACTGTGAGAGCTGACGCGGCCGTGCGTGCTTTCTTTCTTTTTTTTTTCTTTCTTTCTTTGTGGTTGAATGACGGACGTAGAAGCGCGAGTACTCGTTTGACAGTAAAAGAGTAGTGGCAACGTGAAACTTAGGACTGCCTGTAGCGGCACCAGCTTTGTAGTTCCACTGTTAAATGTCAACGCACTTTGCGCATCTGCTGTTGGATCGTTCTGGAAGTGTGAGAAGCTGACTAGAAAACGTTCAGGATGCTCTAAAGCCAAGTGATCCGAATTTCCCGTGCTCGCTGTCCACTGGGTGCAAAAAATGTAGAGCCACCATGACTGGCCAGAGGTATCAGCTGAAATGCTAGTGCACTCTCTTAAGCCAAATTCCTGCCTGCATTTAACTGCAAATACGCTTTTTTAAAATTGAGAATTTGAAGGACCAATGTGACGATTTGTTGGTTAGCCACTAGACTGAAATGCAGCCAAATTATAACAACATTCAGCGGTTCACACTGGCCCTTGATAGAGTGCTACTAAATGGAGCATTTTTACACAGATAATCTGCGCAGTACCGCTATGTGCTCTGAGCTAATTAAGTTACTCGTTTGGACATAAATTTTTAAGAGACTGCTGTTTCTTTTCCTACCACAAATGAACTCAGTGAAACCACAATTGCTATAGGACTATGTCGAATAATTACAACTGTCTTTGTAATTGCATTCAACATGTGATGCTTTACTGTTCAAACTTTTCTCTTGAAATACATGTTCAAAATTTATAAAACTGCAGTTTCATCTGACACTTGAATAGCACTGTTGTCCTAATTAGATGATGCTGAGTTCTTCAGCAGAGGTCACGAACTGGGGCAGGTAGAGTCCGTACTCAGCTAAGATCGACCTCAGTGCTATGGCACCGCAGAGCTGAGAGTGCGAGCGTGTCTTTCTTACTCTCTTCCACTCGTCGTTGCGGATTGCAGCGAGACATCGCTAGTGTCTATGGTATCAAAGCGGGTTGCCGATTTTGTTGTGGCACCGCGATCTTTGGACGATACTATTTGTTGAATGAAGTCCTTCATAGTTAAAATAGAGGTTCGTTGGTTTCAGAAGGATGTTACTCAGCCAGTTTGGCAGCAGCATTACAACCGCTGATGCTTTCCTACGATTACCTTACAGAGTTGCGGTCTGCCGTTTCACATATAGGTTATAATGGAAGAAAACTTGTACTGTGGAAGATACTCTCAACTAAATCACTATCTTTGTCTAGTTTCAAAATTTAAATTTTTAATCCGGTGTCACATCATACTTGCGAAATATTCACAATGACATGTCGATTCTGCAAATTACTTTTATGAAATATCTAATCACTCTATTAATCTAAATAATTTTTATTTTTACTTTCCATATTATTTTACACATCTAGTTCCGTAGGACTAAACTGAGGACCAAATCTCCAAGGTCATGGAACGTCTCATACACGACACGACAACACAAAAGCAGTAACAGATAAGATAAAATGTTTATGAAACCAAATAAAGAAGTCACAGGTTTATGTAAACTCAATCAACAATATACCACAGGAATCAGCTAAATTCTTCGAGTAACTCCACGACAGAGTGGATGGAGTGATCCATGGAGAAACTCTTCAATTTATATTTGACAGTGCGAGGATTACTACTAAGATATCTGAATTCTTGTGGAAGCTTATTGAATATGGATGCAGCATTATACGGCAAGGAAGTGTGATCCAAATGCAGACTGGATTTCTGCCTTATATTAACTGAGTGAGAGCTGCTAATTATTGTGAATAAGCAGATACTGTTACCAAGACACGACGATAAAGAATATGTTTATTGTGAGGCCAATGTCAGATTACCTGGACTAATGAACAGGGGTCGACAAGAGGTTCACGAAGTTACACCTGTTTTTGCCCGAAGCGCCTGTTTCTAAGCCAAAACTATCCTTTGAGAATGGAAAGAGTTACCCCCAAACATAATACCATACGTCATAAGCGAATGAAAATAGATAGCAAAGTAGCCTAAATTTCGAGGCTATCACTTAGTTCAGATGCCGATCGAATAGTAAAAGGGGCAGCATTATGTCTTTGAACACGATTCCTGAACGTTGGCTCTCATCGACAGTTTACTATTTACCTGAACACCTAGAAATCTGAACTGCTCAGTTTCACTCATCGTATGAGCTTTCTATGAAATAAAAAGTTGGAGTTGGTTGAATTGTGTGTTATAAACAGTAAGAACGGAATCTTATTATGATTTAGCGTTAGTTTATTTCCTACAAGCCAAAAACTTATGTCATGAACTGGACTATTTGAAGCACAGCCAATGTTGCACACAACATCCTTTATTACCAAGGTAGTGTCATCAGCAACCACAAATATTTTAGAATCGCCAGTAATAGTACAGGGCATATCATTTATGTAAATAACGAACAGGGGTGGCCCCAGCACTGATCCCTTGGGCACCCCCTCCATTTGACCATGCCCCACTTACAACCCACAACATAGCCATACTCAGACAGCAAAAGGTCGTTATCCACAGTGCTGTTATTGAACTAAGAGGTGAACCAACTGTAAAGCTACTCCCAGTATTCCATAATCATCCAATTTCTGAAGCAATATTTTGCTGTCAGCACAATCTAACGCTTTACTTAAATAAAAAAAAGATGCCTAGCGAGCGAAATCTTATGTTTAATCCACCTAGTACCTCACCGAGAAAAGAGAATTCAACATTTTCAGTAGTTAAACCGCTTCTAAGAACGAACTGTACATTTGATACCAAACAATGTGAATAAAATGACAAATTATCCTCATATAACAGGCTTTTCAATAACTTTAGCAAACATTGATGACATAGATAACGTAGACAGTTCTAGAATTATATCTGTTTCTCCCTTTTTATAAAGCGGGTTTACTTCTGAGTACTTTAAAAATGGTCAATTTCCTTGAACGATTAAAGGACAAATTACAAATATGAGTAAGTACAAGGCAAACATGTATGGCACAGTACTTTTATGTTCTGCTAGGCACTCCATGTCTATAAGAGTCCTTAGTCTTCAATGATTTAGTTATATACTCAGTCTCCCCCTTGTCTCTATCACAGAGGAATATTTCAGGCATCAACCTCGGAATGTTGCCATAGGATTCCCTGTAGAAACTTGGTTTTTATTTAATTTTCCAGCAATGCTCAGAAAGTGATTGTTAAATACTGTACACATATCTGACTTATTAGTAACAGAAATATTTTTACTACGAACTGACTTTATACCATCGACCTTGTGCTGCTGACCAGACACTTTCCTCACGACTGACCAAACGGTTTTAATTTTATCCTGTGAATTAGCTATTCTATTTGCGTGACATATACTCTTTGCCTTCCTAATAACATTTTAAGCACCTTACAGTACTGTTTGTGATGAGGTACTGTAGCTTGATTGTGACTACCTCCAACATTTTGATATCGTTCCCACTTTATTCTACATGGTATCCTTATCCCACTAGTCAGGAATCCAGGCTGCCTTTTACTGTAACTACCCTGTTTATAATGTTGTAATGGAAAGCAGCTTTCAAAGTGCGTGAGAATTGTGTTAAGGAAAGCATTATATTAGTCATCTTTGTTATAGAAACTATAAATATCCAGCCACTCTTGTCCCTTAATGTGGTTTCAAAAACTGTCTAGTGCCGTTGGATTAAACCTTTTCCTTGCACAATAACATAAAATTAATATTGAATTCACCATGCATTATTAATTTTTTATACTTCATATAAAGTGAACCAAGAACCCTCTCTAGTGTGACCAAAATTCAACTGGCCATGCACAACATTCAAATATCTGTTCAGTGCAATGCCGTGATACGTTTGTGGACTCAACTGAAATACTGTTCTTTACTTAAACGTGGCCAGTGTCCCACTCCACAAAGAAATTGTTGAAAAGCAGCCAGCTAACCTCTATCGTGGCAAAGAAAGCCTCTGAACTGTCAAATTATTTACGTGGTGGTCAGATATACCAATAATGTCAAAGTCAACAACTATCAGTAGTTCACTATAATACCTCTTATACACTCCTGGAAATTGAAATAAGAACACCGTGAATTCATTGTCCCAGGAAGGGGAAACTTTATTGACACATTCCTGGGGTCAGATACATCACATGATCACACTGACAGAACCACAGGCACATAGACACAGGCAACAGAGCATGCACAATGTCGGCACTAGTACAGTGTATATCCACCTTTCTCAGCAATGCAGGCTGCTATTCTCCCATGGAGACGATCGTAGAGATGCTGGATGTAGTCCTGTGGAACGGCTTGCCATGCCATTTCCACCTGGCGCCTCAGTTGGACCAGCGTTCGTGCTGGACGTGCAGACCGCGTGAGACGACGCTTCATCCAGTCCCAAACATGCTCGATGGGGGACAGATCCGGAGATCTTGCTGGCCAGGGTAGTTGACTTACACCTTCTAGAGCACGTTGGGTGGCACGGGATACATGCGGACGTGCATTGTCCTGTTGGAACAGCAAGTTCCCTTGCCGGTCTAGGAATGGTAGAACGATGGGTTCGATGACGGTTTGGATGTACCGTGCACTATTCAGTGTCCCCTCGACGATCACCAGTGGTGTACGGCCAGTGTAGGAGATCGCTCCCCACACCATGATGCCGGGTGTTGGCCCTGTGTGCCTCGGTCGTATGCAGTCCTGATTGTGGCGCTCACCTGCACGGCGCCAAACACGCATACGACCATCATTGGAACCAAGGCAGAAGTGACACTCATCGCTGAAGACGACACGTCTCCATTCGTCCCTCCATTCACGCCTGTCGCGACACCACTGGAGGCGGGCTGCACGATGTTGGGGCGTGAGCGGAAGACGGCCTAACGGTGTGCGGGACCGTAGCCCAGCTTCATGGAGACGGTTGCGAATGGTCCTCGCCGATACCCCAGGAGAAACAGTGTCCCTAATTTCCTGGGAAGTGGCGGTGCGGTCCCCTACGGCACTGCGTAGGATCCTACGGTCTTGGCGTGCATCCGTGCGTCGCTGCGGTCCGGTCCCAGGTCGACGGGCACGTGCACCTTCCGCCGACCACTGGCGACAACATCGATGTACTGTGGAGACCTCACGCCCCACGTGTTGAGCAATTCGGCGGTACGTCCACCCGGCCTCCCGCATGCCCACTATACGCCCTCGCTCAAAGTCCGTCAACTGCACATACGGTTCACGTCCACGCTGTCGCGGCATGCTACCAGTGTTAAAGACTGCGATGGAGCTCCGTATGCCACGGCAAACTGGCTGACCCTGACGGCGGTGGTGCACAAATGCTGCGCAGCTAGCGCCATTCGACGGCCAACACCGCGGTTCCTGGTGTGTCCGCTGTGCCGTGCGTGTGATCATTGCTTGTACAGCCCTCTCGCAGTGTCCGGAGCAAGTATGGTGGGTCTGACACACCGGTGTCAATGTGTTCTTTTTTCCATTTCCAGGAGTGTATTTTGATGAAATATACTAATTCCCTCACTACTTGGATACCTGTCCTCCTCTGAAGCTGATTCCTTTCCTAAGCAGGGATACCTATCAGTTGACTTCAGTCTAATAAAAGGAGGAGCTTCAACACCAATTACCGCAGGAATTCTTCAGTCAGTGATCCCACCACCGCCCACTTCACCGTCCAGCTTCGCGAGCCACTCCTTCCTATACCTATTGAGATTCAGGGCATGCCTAGTGGAACCCATTCTATTGATGGACTCAACGGCACCACTGCAATGTGAGCCATGCCGTCCGCCATCGGTGCCTTCTCCAGCACCATGTTATCACGCCTAAGGCAGCATTAAGATGAGGACGATCATGACGCTGAAACAACTGCACGAAGGGCACGTTAGTGCCACCAGTTTGAGTAGCTGTCTTTACCAGGTCAACCCCTACATCATACTCCCCGTCCATGTCAAGACTATTCCCTGCTCCACACACTATCAGTACCTGATCCTCTTTCGTAAAATTCCTACTTAACGCCTCTACGTTAACAGTCTCCTGAGCCAACCCTGCTCTAGGTTTCACAGTGCTGGCTACCTGGTACTCACTCCCCAACACTAACTGCAACTGGTGGCCCACACCTATGCCACGCGAACTATCCAGCAGCAGAATATTCTTCTTTATGTTAGAATAGGCAGCTGACTTAGGCTCCCGTACTGCTGAGGGCTGCTGCATTTTTCCTGCACCTACAACTACAAGAGACTCCTCTCATCTCTGACTGTTAGTAAAATCTGTTGGTTTTACGCAAAGTACAACTCTCAGAATATCTCCTCCTCTTCCTGGCAGCCTTCTTACCAACTGCCCGTTTCTACTCTCCAACCATCTTCACGCTCCTCAACCTATCTAGTTCCTCCATCGCATCTTGTAACTACACCTGAAGAGCACAGACCTAACGCTCCTGCTCGTCTGTCAACTTATTTCTGCTACAAATTCTGCATTTCCAGCAGAGGATCTCGCTAGAATGCCCAGTGGCTTGCCCACTACATTCCACTCAGTGTAAGATTTTTTCAAAGTATTTTCAATGTCACCTGCTACTCACAAACCTAGGACAAAACCCACACCTCGCACTCGTGATAAAAATTTAGGAGTTAACTAAAGTCTACGTTACCTTTTTCACTAAGTTCAATTACAACTACTTAAAAAACCAACAATAGTGATCTCGAATTTCGCTCTCTACTGAGAACGTAGCCACTTAAGTCAGTACTACTAAATCACAACTAATACCATTATCACATAAACTTCACAAAACTGCTTATCAGACACACAAAAATTTAAGCGACCACTGAACAATAAACGAAATTAAACACAGTGAACGATAGTTTTGCCGAAATATTTCACTGCAAGCAATAAGAAACGACAGCTGAAGACTAGCATACTAAGTTTAATAAATCACTCCAACGCAGCAACAGCTCTCGGAAACTTTCACCAACTATGTTTCTCAAAGTTTATTAAACCGTTATATTGTCAAAAAAGGCCCGAGACACCGTTGAAAACTACTAAATTTAATAAGAGAATAACAGTGCACAAACAACTTTGTCAGTACCTAGCTTTAAAAACGTAACGGCTTTTCATAATCTTAATTGAAGCTCTTAAAATTTTAGTTAGGTACTTGAAGGTAGTTGAATGTGTAACTACAAGAAAAGCTGTAGTTTATATAAACTAGCCTAAATTCTTATTGATTTCGGAGTTCTGTGAAATTGTAAACGTAAGTATATAATTATCAAGATATCAATGCGAAACTGACAGAGTATTTAAAATAAATCAGGAATGAACAGATATTGCCTGTATAGTGGCTGCCGTACTAGTATATTAGATTATATTTGATGTTTTTAGTTACAAACATTTTTCGGTACAACAACAGTTAAACTTTAACCTGGTTATTTCTTGATGGGACCTTTCAAACACGGTGAATGAACGGAACATTTGGTTAGAGAAAAGTTAATTACCTGTTTTATTATAATGCATGCATACCAGGATATAAATGAATGAATGAAAATGACATTTCCTAAAACTTTCAGCGATAGATGGCTGGATAAATAGCTGTTCTATTTACTGAAGCAGATCTATCGTCCTGCTAAGTACGGTCACATTTGCCCAGCCTTCAGAGATGACAAGCAGTGAGGCCCACCATAAATTAAGGTGGCGTAGTTCACCGTGCTGAGCTATAATAGGTACATGTTTTATACATAGCATCCTGTAATTGTCACAGCTTATCCATAACTAAAGGCTATGGTGAAATAATCAGGTAAACCACATTTACGTAATTACAAGTAAAACAAAAAAACGTCCACAAATTGAAAACAAAGAAAAAAGGATCTTGTCTTTTCTCATCGTTTATATAGGCCACCAGTGCACCGTACTAGCTCATTAGATAACCCTACACAAATTTATTATGATTATTTATTAAATTTTAAAAACTTGGTCTTCTCTCTCTCGTGCATCAAAGAGTTTTATTTTATAAATACTTCATCAATTAAAAAAAACAGTAACTAAAGAATCAACTATTCGCAATTTACGGTTACTGAACATTATGAGGACTTTTAGATTTACAAGAATTGATAACGTCATAAAATTCATAGCTGTGTGATAGTATTAAGAAGTTCATTGTGCCTCTCGCAGACCAGCTTACAATGGAAGTCCATGTGTGAACCTGGGACCTACTTCTTGGGAACCTTACGATATATTTATATTTCTCAGTTGGCACAGGCCGTTCATAAACTTTTCTCTCAGAAAAAGTCAGTGTAGCTGAAGCTACTTGTATAATGAAATCATGGTAGCTAAGTTGTGATAATGAGGCACTACAGCGAACTACATTCTTGTGTTTAGTGGAGCATTCCGAGAACCTCTACTTTGAAATAGTTAACACTTCATTGCTAGTAATCTTAACGATAGAGCGAAATTGCTTTTTAAGGTGCACGTGAAGTCTGTGCGTTATGTACACAAAGATGACACTGCAGAAATACCTGCCTCATGTTCCGTTCCTTTCATATGCAAGGGCAGCTATCAGCCTACAGCCACTATCTGGCTGAACTTTAAAGTGTACTTCGTATCTCGGTTCACAGAGCCCATGCCATCTTTGACCCTGAGGTTTTGTTAGCTGTTTCATCCCAATTCGAGGTCACCTTTCGTCAGAATGGTTATAGTGAAAGACAGATCAGACTTGCGTTGCGCTGTCAATCAACTATGTACATGATTGATGATAATACTGTGGTGTCTCCGAAATATACGGCCTTTTTGACCTATGCAGGAAGAATTTATGAAAGGACTGGTCGTATCTTGTGGAACTAAGATGTTAAATGTGTTTATCGACCACTGTCTATAATATGGTTCGTTTTAAGTTCCGTAGAGGATTATCTTTGTTTGCGTAAGGTCGGCGTCTACAGTATTCATTGAAGTCGTGACATGTATATCTTGGTTAGATTATCACGATTCTTGAGGAATGACGTACTCAGCATAAGCGTCACACACGCTTACAACAGCCGAGCAAATCCGTCATTGCAGAACATTTTAGCGCCAGCCATCCTATGGAATATAACAACGCGTAGATTCTGGCATGTACTTCCATCTACTGGGGTGACGCTATTAAGTAAGCAGTTGACATTAAATTAGCAAGTAATCTTATAAATAGCCCGCCCGACAAGCCGCGCCTTCCAACACGCTGCTTCCCCGAGCACGAAGGCGTGCCGGTGCCCGGAACGAATCCGCCCGGCCAGCCTATTGATGGTTTTTAGGCGGTTTTCCATCTGCCTCGGCGAATGCGGACTGGTTTTCCTTATTCCGCCTCAGTTACACTATGTCAGCGATTGCTGCGCGAACATGTCTCCACGTACACGTACACCATAATTGCTCTACCCCGCAAACATTTGGGGTACACTCGTTGGTATGAGACGTTGCCGGGGGGGGGGGGGGGGGGGTCCACTGGGGACGGAAGCGCACAATAACCTTGGGTTCGGTGTGGGGCGGCGGTGGAGTGGGTGGACTGCTATGGCATGTTGTGGGTTTGTGAAACACTGACAGCTACGGCGGGACGAAGCCTGTCAGTCGTTTCTCGGTCTCCGGTTCAGTACACCACAAGATACAATACAATCTTATAAATAGAGATGGCGGTTTCTCTTTAAATTCTGCATGGAAACCTCTTGTCTAAAAAGAGAGGGCTAGATGCAATGTGACCTGTTGATTACTGTTTTCAGGCCCTTCCCGCTGCAGGTTCGAGTCCTCCCTTTGGCGCGTGTGTGTGTGTGTGTGTGTGTGTGTGTGTGTGTGTGTGTGTGTGTGTGTGTGTGTGTGTGTATGTATATATTGATCTTAAAATAAGTTAGTTTAAGCAGTGTACAAGTCTAGGGATCAATGACCTCAGCAGTTTGGGTCCCTTAGTAATTCACACACATATGAACACACATTCTCTTTTCACTATCGATAACGTCTGACGACGGTCATCTCTGGTTTGTGATGGCGCTAGTGTTACAGTTGTGTGTGTGTGTGTTTTGTCTTTTAGTAATTTTTCTGCAAAGCGAGGTTTTAAGTTCCCTTGCACAGCGCTTCCTTCAGTTACGCTTTCAAAAAAAGTTGCTGGAATGCAGCCGAACAGCGTCTCATATTTTGACTTTTTCAACGTTATCAGCGCCGGGAGAAACTTATGTTTCACAACTTGTTGCACTTCTCTCCCCACTCTCCGTTTCTTTGGAATCGGCTGCGTTATCCACATTTATTGTTTCTTTACGGCGCACGTGGTTACGAACAAAATTTCACAAAATCCGAATAGTAAGGGGGCCTTAAAATTCGACTTCTCTAAAAGTAGTAAAGATGAACTTTTTGAACAGCTCGAATGCTTTTCGGTGTGTCTGCTGTAGAGACGCGGAAGGAACGAAAGCAAGCGTTTTATGAAGTAGTCGGCCTGTCGCTAAGGGGCAGCGAAACTCGATCTTGAAGGGGCGGTATGTGACATGACTAATGCTAGTAACGGAACGGTTTGTTACTTTCAAAGAAAGAATCCACCCGAAGCGGTAGGAAGATGTCGGTGTTTAGCTGTTAATGAGCGACCACTGTTAACTTTCCGCAGGTAGCTGCTGTCTTAACTGACACCGGTAGTCAGTTCTTTTAGTACGTGTAAACTGTAAGTCAACAAACGACTCTATCGTAGGTAGCGACAATGACCAACTTACTATATATATCAAGGTACTTTAGTGACTGAAGGGAGCTCCAGCAACGCCGAATTTTTCCTGGATTACTCTAGTAAACAATACATACCTAGGTACTGTTATTACTGATTCTAGCGCGGACGTCACCGACAGCTCTGCTGGTAAACTATTGGAACTGAATGCGACACACCCAGCGATTTTTACTCTAGTGATTTGGCTAATTAGCTCTTCGTAGCTATGCGTTAATAGATTCAGTAACTGGGGGAAAAGCTGCGCGGGGTGTGGCAGTGTCCTGCTGGACCGACGGAGGCTTTCTCACTCACCTGGCTGACACACGCCGCGCTTCCAGATACTTGCGTAATCTGCGCGGTGCATTTGCATTCGCGCCTGTGCCCCCTTCCGTCCGTCTCGACTTGTCCCGACTGCCGCTCGGGTCGCGGTCCATATGACAGCGCAAGCGCGAGAAACGTCTGCGGGAGGAGGCGAGACGACAAAAGAATAAATTTATGATTACAAATCGAATTTGGAGCTGTACGCCGCTGCAGAACGATAGGCGCTACCATATTTCGGAGCATACCGCCCGATTCGTACTGTTTTGTCGTTTTCAAAGACTTCCTGGCAAACTTCGTTGGCACATTCTCCTTCAAACTGAGTTAATTACTGCAGTTTCGTACCTTACGGCCGTTTGCAATGCTTAAGGAAGTCTCTTTGTCACAACAGAAAGATGGTATGGAAAGAGGATTGGCAGGAGTAGCGACTAAAAAGCGAAAAATGAAGGCAGCCAGAGTTCCCAGGCGCACACCCTTCCGAGCACAAACGTTGTTGCTTCACTTCGGTGATCGGACGAGAACGGAAGATTTTATTTTTTACTTTTTTGTTTATTTACTTTGTGGAATTTAGCACTGCTACAAAACAGTAGGCCCTGACTTATTTCAGAACTCATCTGTCGATTCGGAGTGTGTTGTTATTTCCGAGGCGTTCTAGCACTCTTCTTTCGCGCATTCTTGCTCAAACTGCGTTCATTACTGTAATTTCGTATCTTACATTTGATACAGTAGTTTAAAATGCTTGTGGAAGCATCTTTGTCAACACCTGAAAGTTAGTATGAAAAGAGGGCTGGCAGGTGTAGCGACGTAAAAATGGAAAAATGAGATACAGCCAACAGCACCCGGTGTTCCCAGGCGGTCACCCATCCAAGTACTAACCGGGCCCGATGTTGCTTAACTTCGGTGATCGGACGTGAACCGGTGTATATTTTTTTTGATCGGACGAGAACCGGTGTATTTTTTTATTTTTTTATTTTTTATTTTATTTTTTTATTTTTTTATTTTTCCTTTTTCTTTTTTTTACTTTTTTATTTTTTGTTTGTTATTTATTTAAATTGATTAAACTTGGAACCTCATCCTGTCACTCAGTTACTCTCTTTCTGTAACTTTCTTCATTTTATTTCTTTTTTTTTTCTCAAAAATGGTCTTATGTATACTAGTCCGCAGGTCGGCACATGACAAAAGATAGACAAATAAATGGAGACTGGTTATATTTTACCAGCAGACACTAACTATATATATCTAAACTTATTTTTGAGAGAACTGCATGTAAGACGCAAGAAGGAGATCAGTGTAAGTATCATCAAAATTCAATTGCAAAACTGAAGGACAACTGATGCAAATAAGAGGGGCTCGGACACATCTTATAGTTGTTTCGCATACGCGTGATGCAATGCAGATGATAAGAAATTGGCAAAATGTTCTTTGTGTTTATTACTATTTTTGATCTTAGAATATTGGTCCCAAATATGAGTCAAAAAAGTGAGTGCATCGTGAATTTGCCGGTCGATAAGGGCGTAGGCAGTGTGGCCCAACAACCACACAGCTGTATTGTGTTTTGCACGTGGGACGTATTTACAATCCGGTACAATGACACTGTCAACTGAGACGTGCGCCGGCGTAGTTCGCGTGATGAGAGCAAGTCCTCCACACGTCGGAAACAGCTTGACATTGCAGGCGGTGTTCTCTGGTGTCAAGCACGCCACACCTGCCACAGTTGGGGGAGGCGAGAAGCTGAATGTCGGCTAAACGCTGATTGGTGGGCAGTGTGTTGTTGACTAGTTTGTACCACAACGCACACACATCGGACGGCAGAATACTGCTATTGACATTTGACCACACTTGCTTCCAGTTTACGGTTGGTAAGCGGACTTCCAATTTACTAAGGGGAGGTTGTCCCATCAATTCAATATAAAGCTGCCGTGCTGTCCTGTGTGGATCTGTGGCCGTAAGGAGGACGTAGCTTCTATTTAGGATATACTCTCGTACAAAGGACATACGGTAAGGGATGTTGGCCACCGATACTGGGGCGCTTTCAGATTCTGGCCGATAGATTTCCAGCAGGGATGCTGTCGATCCATCGGGAAAGCCGGCCTGCATTTCAGCGGTGCGGTTGACTAGCAACGCTGCACATTTGCGACTGAAGTCTACTAGCCCGAGTCCTCCACGTGACGGGTCCAAGACACAAACTGGTCGCACTTTAAAAATTTCGTGACGCCAGAGTAACCAGTATACTGCTTGAGATATAGCGCGTCCTATTTGTTTTGGCACGCTAAGCAACTGCGCCATATACCACGCCTTAGAGAGGATAAAGCAATTGATTAGTTTGACTTTCTGGTGCAAGTTAAGGTGCCGGGTTGCGCGGCTTTTGCAGAGGCCCCTAATGGAGTTGAGAATTCTTCTCCAATTTCGTGCTTGCATACGCTGCGGGCACGCAGTTATGTGTAGACCCAATACTTGATGGTCTCTCACGACTCTGTACCATGGGCGGACAATATCGGTGGCTAGCAGACCCAGTGGAAGTAGAACAGTTTTAAAAGTATTTATCGCTGCTCCAGACGCACGTTCATACTGGTGAAGGGAGGCCCGTATCGAGTCTATGTCTGCTGTGTGGTCAATGAAAGCGCCTACGTCATCTGCGTATGCCACACATTTAATGGAAGCATTGTGTAATTGTACACCTTTTGACGTCCTGCCTATTGTTCTGAGAAGCGGGTCTATGGCGATCACGAATAAGAACATTGACAGCGGACATCCTTGCCTGACAGAGCGGCAAATAGGGATCGGTTTAGTTTGCCATCCATTTAATGTGACTATTGATCTTGCTCCCGTGAGAATATTTTCAATAATTTTGATAAATTCTCGGCCGAATCCCATTTTTGTCATGACCTGTAGCAAGTATTTGTGGCTTATGCGATCGAAAGCGTTCGCAAAGTCAATGGGTAGAATAGCTGTCGATAACTTAGAGACTGCCGCGTGAGCTACTATGTCTCGGTATAAGGACGCTGCGTGGAAAATATTGTGGTGTGTTACTCCGCACGTTTGGTAGGAGCTGATAGCTTTGTTCATGACTGGCTTCATCTTCGCTGCAAGGCACCTTGCAACGATTTTATAATCAGTATTGAGTAACGTAATGGGTCGGAAATCTTGCACACGACATGTATGTAGCGTTTTAGGGACGAGCACAACTCGACCTTCCAGAAATTTTGCGGGAATTTCCGTGCCACGAATTACTTCATTTACTATGTCGGTGAGTTTTTGCCCAACGATGTCCCAGTAGACCTGATAGAATTCGGTTGGCAGGCCATCAGGTCCCGGCGACTTTCCTTTAGAGCACGCTTGTATAATAGGTTTTATGTTCTGTACTGTCATCTCTGCTATCAACTGTTCTCTTTCCGCGTCCGAAATGTCAGTCTGCAGGTCGCATAACAAATAATTTAGCGCTACGTCGTCTGTCGCAACGCCTCGAAATAAATCTGTGTAGTGGGCTGTAATATGTTGGAGAATGTCTGTTTTCCGCGCAAGGCGCTCGCCTGACGCAGTCGTTATCGACTCTACGTGTTTGCGTCTTGCCCGTGTTTTTTCACGCGCGAGATGATAGGACGACGGTTCTTCGTCGTCCACAGCACACAAGGCGCGACTTCGGACCAAGATTCCTTTTGCCTTTTCGGTATGTATACGGAGAATATTCGCTTTAATACGGTTTAAGCGGAGGCGGAGATTGTCATTTTGTCCGACAGGGGCGTTTAACGCATCTTTAACGCATTGTTGGTAAAATTCTGTTGTGCGCTGCGTCCAGAAGGATACCTCCTGACTGTAACATTGAGCAATCATCCTAATTTGCGGCTTTGCGTAGAAAGTCCACCACTCTAGTGCTGAGCTGTAGTTTTTCTCTTTCTGCAGGCAATGCTGCCATACAGACTTCCGCTCGAAAATGCAGTCTGTCGCGGCAAGATGTTTCGTATTAAGCTTCCACAACCTGGGAGTAGGTGTTTGATTTGTACGCTGTAGGTGGATGGCAGCAACATAACCACAATGGTCGCTAAACGCGACAGGGATGATGTCTACACTATTTAGGTTGTTTGCAACCTGTTGAGAGACGTATATGCGGTCTATTCTGCTTGCTCCACTATTGTGTATGTGCGTATACTGCGTTGTGTGTGGGTTAAGGAGGCGCCACGTGTCTCGCAGATCTTTGGCGGTCAATAGTTTCACTAATTCAGGACACATAGTGGCCGTAGGGTGCTGGTCGGATGAGTCTGTTACACAGTTAAAATCGCCACCGAGAATTATTGGACGTGTGGTATCAAACAAGGGAATTATTTCGTGGCTGAAAAATGCTGCGCGCATTCGTCTATTATCTGTGCCTGAGGGGGCGTAAATATTGATAAATCTCATGCCTTGTATATTGCACGCAATTGCGCGTCCGCTCGGCAACGTTTGGACATTGTCTGGCTCTAGGGAATTTTTGTACAAAATCGCGGTACCGCATTTTATATTATTGTTAATGTTATAAATATCATATCCATTTATGTTATGGAGGATGTTTGCGGTAACTTCCTGAAGGAAAATTACGTCGAAACTACTGTAATGTACAAAGTCCACTAGGGACAAGATTTTGTGAGCTGCAGAAATCCCGTTTATATTTAAGGTGAGAATAGATAAATGTTTTATTTGCGTATGACAGACAGGCATTGGAAGTGGAGAAAGGAACAGAGTAACATGAACTAAGGGAGACAGGGTATAAATGGAGATAATTTCATTCTGCGAATGGTTAGTTTTGTTATGTGACGACTATTGCAAACAGATTTTCAACCGAGTTTGTACTTAAACGTCGTCGGACCAAACAGTATTGCGTTGTTGATCTGAGCGGGGGGGGGGGGGATCATTGTTGGTTTCCATCGGTACGTGCATATGTGGCGAATCGATTTGCATGGCATGGACGGCACGAATGTCGCCCGTCGGGACGTGGGCTGTGTGCCGAGCACGACATTCGTGCATTTCCTCCGCCTTTCTTTTAATTGGCGCTGATATTACGGCCTCAGTTACGAGCGGTTGTACGCTGATTTCTTTTTCTTTCTCTTGCTTATTTAAAAATTCCCTTAGATGTCGAACAGTTGCCTCGCGCCGGCGTTCTGCTTCTGTTTCAGGCGACGCAACAGGGACGACTGTCACGGGACATTGTTGATCGGATTTAGAAGTTGCATCCGAATTTCCGTTTCCACGGCCGCGTCGATGTTTCATTTTCGAAGATTTATTCGGTGAATGGATCACCGACCTCCTACTCGGGGATGGAGTGGGGTCTTTACGTGAAACACGCTTTTCTGAGGGGACAGCAGCAGGGCTGCGCCCACGCTCTGAATTTTGCGTGTTGCTCGGAAAAATATCTGATGCAGTATCGTCACTGTTTGGCGGCTCGGGGTGAACGTCAGCCACAACCGTAACGTTTGTCGCATTATTGCTGAGAGAATTTTCTGGAATGGCGGCTTTTTCATCAATTTCTGTTACGTCCATGACATTGTCCGTGTTCGCTGGGGTCGCAGACGATTCGCACTGTAACGTCTAGAGAAACAAAAACAATATATTATGTAGTAATTAGAGAATTAGATTTATCATATTGTGTCATTGCATAAAATTATGTAATTTTTTTTATTATTTATTTTTGAAAACGTCTGCGTCGGCGAGTAATAAAACCGACACAGAAGATAAATGTTAAACAGATTAAAAAAAGGAACTAGTATATAATGCGTGATGTAGATTAATGTCTTTGTCTTCTTGATTTGGAAGTTGTGCGAGTAAGATCTCCTGTTGTTGTCGTAGAGAACGCGAATGTAGCGCTCTTTTGTCGAGACTAAGCAATGTACGCCATTACGTGTGAATTCACAAAGGTCTGTAATCACTGAGATATTTAAAGGTTTTAATAGAGTTGTTTAAATGAAAACTTGTATTATTTATTGTTAAGCTTGCTTGCATATTATCCCATCCTGTTGAGACATTTTTCAGTTATATAAATATTATCTGTGGTGCAGAGCTGCGTGGAGAACGAAGAGCCGCTGCCGCGGCGTATTTAAACGACTTACAACATAGTCGAGCATACCGCAAGGAAGCGGTAAAATAATAGTAAAATAATATTTCTTTTAGCTCCCAGACTGGCAGTGAAGATCAGCAGATTTTATGATGTGTTGCAGGTTGACGCCGGCTGCTGATAGGATGTAATTTACAGTGCAAATAATTTAATGTACCTTCAGAATCTGATAGGAATCTTGCTGTGCTCCGTTCTGATCTGCCAAACTTTAAAAAATACGTTGTCACTATAATGAGAGTCTCATGTTCTTGGGCTAGTCGTGGTATGAAATAGCATTTTAACGAGAAATAAAATCCACTGCGAACTTGTGTTTTTGAACGATCATACGAACTGTAACATCAGTGTTCATAACAAAGTTATTTCAACTTTTAATCACTATGAAGTAGGGAAGATATATTGATTCTTAGCATGAGTTGCAGTTACGAAAAATCGTTCCTTAAATTGTAGGCCAGATCCAGAACAATCAGACTTCCATATATACATTTTATTCCGCTAAAAGGTAATGATGATAAAGAAAAGCAAAGCACAGCATTGCTAAAAGTATTTCACGTAACTCTTCTCGTAAATGTGTTGTTACAAAGAGAATAAATAAACCAAAGAGCAACAATTTAACAATTCGCGAGAGAGTGTACGCGAAAGCACGCAGCCTCTGTCACAGGGAGTGACGAGGGCCGAATCGGAGCAACACCCAACGCTACAGACGCATACGAATTTTTCTGCGTTTGTGCGCTATCACCGCCGAGCGGGAGCTGCACTGGGCGACGTCTGTTCGGACAATTTTGTCGAAAATGATCGGTTGCATTGCAGTACGAGCACGTCTGCGGCTGTCCATTGTACGATATAAAGGCCCTGTAGCCGCCTATGACTAGAAAGGACGGGATGTGCTGTTTCAGTTCAATAAGCACACTTCTTACTCCGTTGTATACTTTTAGGCGGAAACCACTACCCTATTTTTCATTCGTCACTGAAAGCACATTCCCATACGGCATGAGACCACGAGCGATTATTTGCGTAGGTATTTCAAAAGGAAGATTGAAAATGCGCACTTGACGAATACCGTAACCCGCGTGGCACACGGTCACGTCGCAAACGCTTCCGTCACGATATTTAAACTTGCGTTTTCCACCGTTTTCATTTACGATCTTTTCGCACATTTCCGCGTCATTGAATTTCATAAACAGGGTTCCGGTAATAAAGTCCCACTGGACTCCGTACGTTTCGGTATCGGTAAGGCCGAGTTCGTCAATAATCCAGTCGTGAGCTTCGTATGCCGTAGGGCATACAGCTTCTTTGTCGAAAATAACGTTCAATGTGTTCGATCTGTTTACGTTTTCCATTTTCAGACTGTTACTTAAGAACTACGCAAAAAACGCGCGAAAAAGAGAAACTCGACAGCGGAACGCAACGCGGCGATGCCAACAGAGCGGCCGCTAGCCGTGCACTGACGAGCTATCACAGGGCGTCTAAGCAAGATAACTGACAGTCGTAATTGAAACAGCATCTCTGGACACAGACGTAGTGTACACGGCTGCCGATTGCTTAACTTCGGTGATCGGACGAGAACCGGTGTTTTTTTTTGTGGTTTTTGGGCGCACAACTTCAATGGTCATTAGCGCCCTGACTACTCTAAGAATGCACCGCGAGGCACAAGTTGACAACAACAACTAAAAGGGAAAACACGATAAAAGACAGACTGACAGGCATAGGATTAAAAAACAACATCATCAAATTTCCTTAGCGAGGTTTGTCAAATTGATAAAACAAAGAACACGAGCAGCTGCTCGAGGGTCATCCGCTAAAATGGCATCGAAAGTATTATGCAGGTTAAGATCAAGGCGCAGTGTGTTAAGATCTGGACAGGACATTAAAATGTGTCTAACCGTCAGCAAGTGCCCACATGGGCAGAACGGCGCCGGCGCAGCCGTCAGCAGATGGCGATGGCTGAACCGGCAGTGTCCAATTCTTAACCGGGCTAAAACGACCTCCTCCCGCCGAGAAGGGCGTGAGGAGGACGTCCAAGCCACGGGAAGAGGTTTTAAGGCCTGAAGCTTGTTGTCGGTAAGTGCAGCCCAATCGGCATGCCACAGCGATAAAATGCGCCGACAAATGACCCTGCTAAAATCGGACGAAGGGACACAACAAGAAGCTGTCCGAGGCTGGAGGACCGCAGCCTTGGCCACGGCATCTGCAGCTTCGTTCCCAGGGATACCGACATGGCCAGGAACCCACATAAAGCTAACCGGAGAACCGACGCCCACCAGCTGCTGAAGAGAGCGTTGGATCCGGTGTACGAAAGGGTGAACCGGGTACGGATCACTGAGGCTCTGGATGGCGCTCAGGGAGTCGGAGCAGATGCCGTAAGCAGAATGTCGGTGGCGGCAGATGTAAAGAACAGCCTGGTAGAGGGCAAAGAATTCAGCTGTGAAGACCGAACAATGGCCATGGAGCCGGTATTTGAAACTTTGTGCCCCGACAATAAAGGAACACCCGACCCCGTCATTGGTCTTAGAGCCATCTGTATAAATGAAAGTCATGTTGATGAACTTCGAAGTTCCAAAAAACGGGAATGGTAGACCGAACCGGGGGTGACCTCTTTTGGGAGCGAGCTGAGGTCAAGGTGAACGCGGACCTGAGCCTGGAGCAAAGGTGGCGTGCGGCTCTCGCCCACTCGAAAGGTTGCAGGGAGTGAAAAATTAAGGTGTTGAAGGAGGCGACGAAAGCGAACTCCAGGGGGTAGCAGGGCAGAGACATACAACCCGTATTGACGGTCAAGAGAGTCGTCAAAAAAGGAACGGTAAGACGGATGGTCGGGCATTGACAGGAGCCGACAGGCATACCGACAAAGCAGTATATCGCGCCGGTAGGTGAGTGGCAATTCGCCAGCGTCAGCATGAAGACTCTCTACGGGACTGGTATAAAATGCTCCGATCGCAAGTCGTAAACTCCGATGTTGTATGGAGTTGAGGCGGCTAAGATGGATGGCCGTGCAGAGGAGTATACGAAGCTCCCATAATCCAGCTTGGAGCGGACGATCGACCGATATAGACGAAGTAGGACGGTTCGATCCGCTCCCCACGACATACCACTGAGAACACGGAGGACATTTAAAGAACGGGTACAACGGGCGGCCAAGTATGACACATGTGGAGACCAGCTAAGTTTCCTGTCAAAGGTAAGGCCTAAAAATTTGGTTGTCTCCACGATTGGGAGAGCAACGGGACCGAGTCGTAAGGACGGTGGGAGAAACTCTTTGTAGCGCCAGAAGTTAAGACAGACCGTCTTCTCGGCAGAAAAACGGAAGCCATTGGCGACACTCCAGGAGTAAAGACGGTCAAGAGAACGCTGAAGACAGCGCTCCAGGACACGTGTACACTGCGCGCTGCAATAGATGGTAAAATCGTCCACGAAAAGGGAGCCTGATACATCAGCTGGGAGGCAATCCATTATTGGATTGATCGCGATGGCGAAGAGAGCGACGCTCAAAACTGAGCCCTGTGGCACCCCATTCTCCTGGCGAAAGGTGTCGGACAGGACAGAACCCACACGTACCCTGAACTGTCGATCCATTAAAAAGGAACGAATAAAAAGAGGGAGGCGACCGCGAAGGCCCCATGTATGCATGGTGCGGAGAATGCCCGCCCTCCAACAGGTGTCGTAAGCCTTCTCCAAATCAAAGAACACAGCCGCGTTCGGGTGCTTCCGCAAGAAGTTATTCATAATGAAGGTCGACAAGGTAACCAGATGGTCAACAGCAGAGCGGCGCCTACGAAATCCACATTGTACATTGGTAAGTAGGCATCGAGACTCGAGCAGCCAAACCAATCGAGAGTTAACCATTCGCTCCATCACTTTACAGACACAGCTGGTAAGCGAGATAGGTCGATAACTGGAAGGCAAGTGCTTGTCCTTCCCCGGCTTAGGAATCGGGACAACAATAGACTCGCGCCAGCATGCGGGAACATGTCCCTCAATCCAGATGCGATTGTATGTACGAAGAAGAAAACCTTTACCCGCAGGAGAAATGTTCTTCAGCATCTGAATATGAATAGAATCTGGCCCTGGAGCGGAGGACCGTAATCGGCCAAGTGCGTTTTCGAGTTCCCGCATGGTGAATGGGGCATTATAACTTTCACAATTCGAGGAGCGGAAGTTAGGTGGCCTAGCCTCCTCTGCCTGTTTGCGGGGGAGGAAGGCAGGGTGGTAATGAGCGGAGCTCGAAACCTCTGCGAAAAAGCGGGCGAAGGTATTGGAGACAGCCTCAGGGGCCACAAGGACGTCATTCGCGACCTTCAAGCCAGAAACTGGGGAGTGGACCTTAGTGCCAGATAGCCGGCGCAGGCTACCCCAGACAACAGAAGAAGGAGTAAAACTCTTGAAGGTGCTTGTGAAAGCAGCCCAGCTGGCTTTCTTGCTTTCTTTGATAATACGACGACACTGAGCACGTAATCGTTTATAATTGATACAATTCGCCACTGTAGGGTGGCGTTTATAGGTGCGTAAAGCACGTCGACGAGCACGTAAAGCGTCTCTACATGCTGCGGTCCACCAGGGGACCGGTACGCGACGTGGAGAAGAAGTAGGGTGAGGGATGGAATTTTCAGCAGCAGCGAGAATGACTTCCGTGAGGTGTGCGACCTGACGATCGCAGCTTGTGAAGGTTTGACCCTGAAAGGTCGCCCTGGAAGGGAAGAGCCCCAGTCTGCCTTGGAGATGGTCCAATAAGAGGAGCACGGAGAGTGGGTATGCTGCAAGAGATGGATAACACACGGGAAGTGGTCGCTCGAATATGTATCAAAGTGCATACCACTCAAACCTGCGTGCAAGTTGGGGAGTACATATTGAGAGGTCTAAATGGGAATAGGTGTGAGATGTGTCCGAAAGAAAAGTAGGGGCGCCAGTATTGAGGCAGACAAGATTGAGCTGGTTGAAAAGGTCTGCTAACAAGGAGCCCCTCGGGCAGGATGCTGGAGAGCCCCAAAGGGGATGGTGGGCATTGAAGTCTCCAGTTAACAAAAATGGTGCAGGTAGCTGAGCAATAAGTTGCATCATGTCTGCCCTGGTAACGGCAGATGACGATGGAGTGTAAACGGTACAAAAAGGAAACGTAAAAGTGGGGAGAGTAATGCGGATGGCAACTGCCTGCAGGCCGGTGTGCAACGTGATGGGATCGTAGTAAATATCATCCCGGACCAGCAACATAACCCCTCCATGAGCTGGGATACCTACCACAGTGGGTAGGTCAAAACGCACAGAGGTGTAGTGTGCCAAGGCAATTTGATCGCATGGGCATAGCTTCGTTTCCTGGAGGGCTACGACGAGCGGACGGTGCAAGCGGAGCAGCAACTTCAAGTCCTCTCGGTTGGAGCGAATGCTGCGAATATTCCAGTTAATAAGTGCCATCGTAAGAAAAGGAAGATGATAGAAGGGGTGCGGCCAGGCGAAACGGATGACGGCCTGGGGCGGCAACCGCTGGGTGGCGCAGGAGAAGAAATGCGCCGTGGCGGAGGAGGAGAACTGTGCTTCCTATGTTCCTTCTTGGAAGGACGCTTGGTGGAAGTACCGGTCGAAGGCTGGGAGGTCGAATTACGTAGGAAGTCTGCACGGGATGGTTCCTTCTTGAAGGCCCGTGCATCTGACTTCGGGGTCTTCGTCTTAGCAGAAGCTGAGGAAGGGGCTGGTGTCTGTGGTGTGATGGGAGGAAGAGGAGACGTCGACCGGGCGATCTTAGCACTGGCCGAACGGACGACCGTGGTGCTGAAGGTCAGATCGCATGTCTGGGTTGCTACCTCCCGGGTAGTCCGAGGAGAGGCGAGGACAGTACTGTATTTCCCCGCTGGGAGCAGCGTGGGCTTCCTACTAGCCAATACCTTGCGAGTGGACACTTTCTCTTTGACCCGAATTTCTTGGATACAGCGTTCTTCCTTACAGACAGGACAGTCGCGGGAGGATGCGGCATGGTCACCCTGACAGTTCACACAACGAGGAGACGGAGGTGGACAGTCACCCTCATGGTTATCCCTGCCACAAGTGACACATTTAGCAGCATTGGAACAAGACTGTCGAGTGTGATTGAAACGCTGACACTGGTAGCAGCGCGTAGGTATCGGGACTTAGGGGCGAACAGAAATAACCTCGTAGCCCGCCTTGATGCGCGATGGCAGCTTAACACTATCGAAGGTGAAGAAAAGTGTCCGGGTCGGTACAAGGTCATTGTTGACCTTTTTCATGACCCTATGGACAGCCGTCATGCCCTGCTCAGCGAGGAAAGATTACTAGCTCCCTCGACGGATTGACTGACGAGGAGCTTCATAGACTACACCACGAGACGAATTCAAAGTTCGGTGGGCCTCCACCCGGACAGGGAACGTGTACAAGAGTGTGGCCCGAAGCAGTTTTTGTGCCTGAAAGGCATTCTCAGTTTCTAGTAATAAGGTACCGTTACGCAACCTGGTACAAGATTTGACAGATCCGGCTATGGCATCTACGCCCTTCTGAATAACGAAAGGGTTGACAGAGGAAAATCCTTTCCGTCCTCAGATCGAGAAACTACGAGGAACTGTGGGGCAGGCGGTAGTACTTTTGTCACTGAATGCTGGTCACGTTTCCGTTTTTGGGCAGAAGTCGAGAGAGATGGAGTAGAATCCATTGCGGAGGAATCCCCCATGATTGCCAGCGTCTCCGATGGCGCGCTCCTTCCTTGTGGGGACCCTCTCAGAGGGCACTCCCGCCTTAGGTGAATGTTTACACCTCAGGTCACACCTCCCGAGAAACAGACGGAGGGAACAATCGGCATGGTCAGAAGGTATCAGCTCAGGCAATCACCCCTCCCCGGGCCTGGCCTTTACCAGGGGGTACGCGCGTGCCTTACATGTCTACCCAGGGCGGGGACTTACGCGTTACCCCGTCACCGGCTACGCGTGCGAACGCGTGGGTCGGCCTTCAGGCACGCACAGGGAGGAAGGAAGAAGAGGAAAAAGAAGAGAGAGGGAGAAAGAGGACAGACTGTCTCAAACGCCAAGGCGGAGACCAGAAAAGGCAAGGAGAAAAAGGCAATGAGAAGGCACGGAGAAGTCAAGGGAAAGAGTAAGGAAGACAGTGAGGTGGAGAAGAGCAAAGAAGGGAACCAACAGAAGGAACGAAGAAACGAGAAGTGAAAAACCAAAAAGACCACAATAATAGGTCGAGGAACCGTCCGTCTCCGGACGCAGGCGCTAACTACCCCCGTGAGGGGGATGGACTCCTTTTAGTCGCCTCTTACGACAGGCAGGAATACCTCGGGCCTATTCTAATCCCCGGACCCGCAGGGGGGCTCGGGGGTAACGTCAGCCACAACCGTAACGTTTGTTGCATTATTGCTGAGAGAATTTTCTGGAATGGCGGCTTTTTCATCAATTTCTGTTACGTCCACGACATTGTCCGTGTTCGCTGGGGTCGCAGACGATTCGCACGCAGCCTCTGTCACAGGGAGTGACGAGGGCCGAATCGGAGCAACACCCAACGCTACAGACGCATACGAATTTTTCTGCGTTTGTGCGCTATCACCGCCGAGCGGGAGCTGCATAGGGCGACGTCTGTTCGGACAATTTTGTCGAAAATTATCGGTTGCATTGCAGTACGAGCACGTCTGTGGCTGTCCATTGTACGATATAAAGGCCCTGTAGCCGCCTATGACTAGAAAGGACGGGATGTGCTGTTTCAGTTCAATAAGCACACTTCTTACTCCGTAGTATACTTGTAGGCGGAAACCACTACCCCATTTTTCATTCGTCACTGAAAGCACATTCCCATACGGCATGAGACCACGAGCGATCATTTGCGTAGGTATTTCAAAAGGAAGATTGAAAATGCGCACTTGACGAATACCGTAACCCGCGTGGCACACGGTCACGTCGCAAACGCTTCCGTCACGATATTTAAACTTGCGTTTTCCACCGTTTTCATTTACGATCTTTTCGCAGATTTCCGCGTCATTGAATTTCATAAACAGGGTTCCGGTAATAAAGTCCCACTGGACTCCGTACGTTTCGGTATCGGTAAGGCCGAGTTCGTCAATAATCCAGTCGTGAGCTTCGTATGCCGTAGGGCGTACAGCTTCTTTGTCGAAAATAACGTTCAATGTGTTCGATCTGTTTACGTTTTCCATTTTCAAACTGTTACTTAACAACTACGCAAAAAACGCGCGAAAAAGAGAAACTCGACAGCGGAACGCAACGCGGCGATGCCAACAGAGCGGCCGCTAGCCGTGCACTGACGGAGCTATCACAGGGCGGCTAAGCAAGATAACTGACAGTCGTAATTGAAACAGCATCTCTGGACACAGACGTAGTGTACACGGCTGCCGATTGCTTAACTTCGGTGATCGGACGAGAACCGGTGTATTCAACATGGTATGGCCGTTGGCGTCCTTATACTGTAGCCGCACCACAGAAGTAGCGTTCGCCTCTTGTCCCAACACACGCAATCGCTGCTTTCCGTGGCACATTTGACGCAAAGCACGTCTTTCCACCTCGAAGGTGGCGCGGAGTGCGCACTCGCCTCGGCGTCTCATAGGCGACTGCCGAACGTGGGTGAAACGGACAACACACCTGCTCGATGCACCGCCTGTCAGTCGTTTGGTGCGTGCGGCCTCGGACACTCCCTGGCGACGCACCTTGTTCCTGTTATCCGGCGCAGGGCTTGCGCGTGGCCGGGCGGCGGGGGGGGGGGGGGGGGGGGGGGGGGGGGCTGCGCGGGGTGTTGCGGTGTCCTGCTGGACCGACGGAAGCTTTCTCACCTGCCTGACACACGCCGCGCTTCCAGATTTTTGCGTAATTTACGCGGTGCATTTGCATTCGCGCCTGTCCCCCCCTACCGTCCCGACTTGCCCCGACTCTGCTCGACTGCCGCTCGGGTCGCGGTCCATATGACAGCACAAGCGCGAGAAACGTCTGCGGGAGGAGGCGAGACGACAAAAGAATAAATTTATGATTACAAATCGAATTTGGAGCTGTACGCCGCTGCAGAACGATAGGCGCTACCGTATTTCGGAGCATACCGCCCGATTCGTACTGTTTTGTCGTTTTCAAAGACTTCCTGGCAAACTTCGTTGGCACATTCTCCTTCAAACTGAGATAATTACTGCAGTTTCGTACCTTACGGCCGTTTGCAATGCTTAAGGAAGTCTCTTTGTCACAACAGAAAGGCGGTATGGAAAGAGGGCTGGCAGGTGCAGCGACGTAAAAATGAAAAAATGAGAGAGCCAACAGCACTTTTTTTTGTAACCAAATCTTATTTTGTTGTTTCTTTCTTATTTCTGAAATAAAATCATCTGTATGGTTGTGCACTACAGTTTTCTAATTAATTTTTTTTGTTTATCTTTTTGGTATTTGTTACCCTTATTTATTTTGTAAGACATGCTGTCCATTTGGTAATTTTCCTTTCATTCTTTTCGTTTTTAAGCACTTCGTTAAGTTTTTCCTATATTCGTTACTGAGAATAGTCCATTTTCATTGCTATATGTTTATGTCCAAGTTTGTTGTGGCAAATAATGACACGACTGGCATTTCTCTGATGTCACTGAGTTATTCACTTGCAATGTGCATACAAACAAACAATGTAATCACTATCTAAATAACTATGCTGATTTTTTTAAGTTATATACATTTAAATTATATATTGCATTTAAGGCATGAAAGGATGGTAGAAACAAAGGAGGTCCGGTTTTAGTTCGGCGTTTAAGCATGCATCACATATTTTCATGGAAAGACAGATCTGACAGTTTAAGGACGAAGGTGAAAGTAGAGATGAGTGCAAAGGTTTATTAGTACATCTTGTGACTTTGTGGCACTTAGGAAGGTAAAGAACACTTTAATGTGTACCTGTTATCCGGTGGTGATAGAGATTATAGCACTGAAACACTACACCCTAGGGTGTTCACACAGATAAAACACTTTCTTTTTCTTTTTGCTGCATTTCTTAGAACACTTTGGCGCACTTCTACTTTCACTTTCTTTTTGGATTTGTACTATTTCACTTTTATCACTGCACTGCACTGTGGAGGTTGCTGTGGAGCTGTGGGGAGGCGCCTGCAGGGGTATCCGGAGGAAGTTCTGGAAGTTCTCGTCATACCGCCTTTTCTGCTGGGCTTCCTGATGTTCCTCCCAGAGGTACATCAGGAAGTCGACGTGGTCCGTCTGCCGCTTCGTCACGATGGCGTGGCCTGTCATGCCGAGGATCCACAGGGTTGCCAGCCTTTCCGGTCTGGGAAATGGTTTGATGTCGGGCGCAGTGATGGCTGTAGGTGTTATAGCTCGCTGGTCCGTTCTATTTATTTTTGCCACCATTCTCTGGCACGTTTCCCATATGCTGACCCCGTTCTTACATGTGAAGCGGTGCTCTAATGTGTCGACACAGCTGAATGCTTCACATTTATTTGAATCTCTCAGTTTGATTCTGGCTAATTTTTCGTTTCTTGCTACCGTCTTGTTTACTATTCGGTACCAGCTCGCCTTCACGTGCTTTGGTAGCGTGGTTTCCGTGATGTTTTTCCATATCTGTGGCCCGTTGTGATTGGGGAACTTGTTTTCTATTTTGTTTCTGGCAGGCCTTCCCCTCAGCGCCCTGTAAATTTGCCTCGCTGTCCTGTGACTGGGATTTGCCACGGCTGTCAATGCATAGCTCTTGTCTATGTAGTATTGTCTTACGTGGCAAATCTTATACGGGATGTGGCTCGTGTTTATTGGCGGTTCTTCAGATGCACGTTTCATTCTTCTTATCAGTGCTGCTGTGGTGCTTTCTGGGTTCTTCTCCTTGATTTCCAGTGTCCTTTTTAGTAGAAGCGCCGCACATTTCGTTCTTACTTCCACAAGACCGAGTCCTCCTTCCTCTATCGGTAGCGACATGTTTCCTGCGCCACTTTGAAGATTTCTCTTCGCCACAGGAGGTAGTATACGGCTCCCGTGATTGCCCTAGCTATTTCTTTGGGTAGGGTCAGGATCTGTGCCAGGTAGTAGGTTTTCGATAGGATCGTTGTGTTTATGAGGTCTATTCTTTGATGGAGGGTTAGTTTCCTGTTTGAATGCACTCTCGTGAGGCCTCGTATTACATGTAGTGCGTTCCTCCAGTTGTATGTTGCCATTTTTTGTGTGCAAGGCTGCATGAAGATGCCGAGTACTTTGTGGTTCTCGACCACTTCATACCACTGACTCGCTGCATTTATCTGCTTATTCCCAATTGGCAGTAGCAGTGTTTTCTTTTTGTTAATTTTTGCACCTGACGCTTCTTCAAAAGTGTGCAGTATTTCTTCCACCGTTTTTATTTCTTCACGTTGTTGGATGAAGATTCCCATGTCATCTGCGTAGGCTACGCAAGCCACTGTTTTGTCTTCCACCGTGTAGCCTGCTATGCTATTGGCGATCTTCTTCAATAGCGGGTCTAGTGCTACTGCAAAAAGGGCCATTGACAGGGGGGGGGGCAGCCTTGCCTCACTGACCTGTTTAGCGCTAGGTATTTTGTTGTCCAGCCGTTTATGGCTATTCTGGATTTGCCATTCTTTAGGATTCGGACCAAAATTCACCATCATCGTCGAAAAACTACTAGTCTTTTTAACGTCTTCATTAAGTAGCTGTGATTGATCCTATCGAAAGCCTTGTTGAAGTCCACGGATATTATTGCTGCTGTATTCCTGTTGGTAGCTGCATGTGCTATCACGTCTCTATAGGTGGAGGTAGCGTTAAATATATTTCTACCTGGCACTGCACACGTCTGCCACGGACTTATTGTTTTGGTCATTGCAGTCTTCAAGTTGCTTGCGAGGCATTTGGCTATTAATTTATAATCGGCATTCAGGAACGTGACGGGACGGTAGTCTTCTATTCGTCGGTCCTTTTTCTGTTTCGGTATGAGTATGATGGTCCCATCCGTGAGCTTGGCTGGTATCTCTGCTCCGCCTAAGATCTCGTTTACCATCTCCGTCACTTTCCCTCCGGTTATGTCCCAGTTGTTGTTATAGTCTTCAGTCCTGAGACTGGTTTAATGCAGCTCTCCATGCTACTCTATCCTGTGCAAGCTTCTTCATCTCCCAGTACCTACTGCAACCTACATCCTTCTGAATCAGCTTAGTGTATTCATCTATTGGTCTCCCCCTACGATTTTTACCCTCCACGCTACCCTCCAATACTAAATTGGTGATCCCTTGATGCCTTAGAACATGAACAGAAGAAGGGATCGGTTGGTAGGACAAGTTGGGCCACAAACTTCTCTTCTCCCCAATCCTATTCAATACTTCCTCCTTAGTGATGTGATCTACCCACCTTATCTTCAGCATTCTTCTGTAGCACCACATTTCAAAAGCTTCTATTCTCTTCTTGTCCAAACTATTTACCGTCCATGTTTCACTTCCATACATGGCTACACTCCATACAAATACTTTCAAAAATGGCTTCCTGACACTTAAATCTATACTCGATGTTAACAAATTTCTCTTCTTCAGAAACGCTTGCCATTGCCAGTCTACATTTTATATCCTCTCTACTTCGACCATCATCAGTTATTTTGCTCCCCTAACAGCAAAACTCTTTCACTACTTTAAGTGTCTCATTTCCTAATCTAATTCCCTCAGCATCACCCGACTTAATTCGACTACATTCCATTATCCTTGTTTTGCTTTTGTTGATGTTCATCTTATATCCTCCTTTCAAGACACTGTCCATTCCGTTAAACTGCTCTTCCAAGTCCTTTGCTGTCTCTGACAGAATTACAATGTCATCGGCAAACCGCAACTTTTTTATTTCTTCTCCATGGATTTTAATACCTACTCCGAATTTTTCTTTTGTTTCCTTTACTGCTTGCTCAATATACAGATTGAATAACATCGGGGAGAGGCTACAACCCTGTCTTACTCCCTTCTTAACCACTGCTTCCCTTTCATGTCCCTCGACTCATAACTGCCATCTGGTTTCTGTACAAATTGTAAATAGCCTTTCGCTCCCTGTATTTTACCCCTGCCACCTTCAGAATTTGAAAGAGTATTCCAGACAACATTGTCAAAAGCTTTCACTAAGTCTACAAATGCTAGAAACGTAGGTTTGCCTTTCCTTAATCTTTCTTCTAAGATAAGTCGTAAGGTCAGTATTGCCTCACGTGTTCCAGTATTTCTACGGAATCCAAACTGATCTTCCCAGAGGTCGGCTTCTACCAGTTTTTCCATTCGTCTGTAAAGAATTCGCGTTAGAATTTTGCAGCTGTGACTTATTAAACTGATAGTTCGGTAATTTTCACATCTGTCAACACCTGCTTTCTTTGGGATTGGAATTATTATATTCTTCTTGAAGTCTGAGGGTATTTCTCCTGTCTCATACATCGTGCTCACCAGATGGTAGAGTTTTGTCATGACTGGCTCTCCCGAGGCCATCAGTAGTTCAAATGGAATGTTGTCTACTCCCGGGGCCTTGTTTCGACTCAGGTCATTCAGTGCTCTGTCAAACTCTTCACGCAGTATCGCATCTCCCATTTCGTCTTCATCTACATCCTCTTCCATTTCCATAATATTGTCCTCATGTTCATCGCCCTTGTATAGACCCTCTATATACTCCTTCCACCTTTCTGCTTTCCCTTCTTTGCTTAGAACTGGGTTTCCATCTGAGCTCTTGATGTTCATACAAGTGTTTCTCTTATCTCCAAAGGTCTCTAATTTTTCTGTAGGCAGTATCTATCTTACCCCTAGTGAGATAAGCCTCTACATCCTTACATTTGTCCTCTAGCCATCCCTGCTTAGCCATTTTGCACTTCCTGTCGATTTCATTTTTGAGACGTTTGTATTCCTTTTTGCCTGCTTCACTTACTGCATTTTTGTATTTTCTCCTTTCACCAATTACATTGAATAATTCTTCTGTTACCCAAGGATTTCTACTAGCCCTCGTCTTTTTACCTACTTGATCCTCTGCTGCCTTCACTACTTCATCCCTCAAAGCTACCCATTCTTCTTCTACTGTATTTCTTTCCCCCATTCCTGTCAATTGTTCCCTTATGCTCTCCCTGAAACTCTGTACAACCTCTGGTTCTTTCAGTTTATCCAGGTCCCATCTCCTTAAATTCCCACCTTTTTGCAGTTTCTTCAGTTTTAATCTACAGGTCATAACCAACAGATTGTGGTCAGAGTCCACATCTGCCCCTGGAAATGTCTAACAATTTAAAACCTGGTTCCTAAATCTCTGTCTTACCATTATATAATCTGATACCTTTTAGTATCCAGTACTCGATGTAAAACTCGGTCGGGATGCCGTCGGTGCCCGGTGATCTTCCTTTGGCACTGCTCTTGAGGACTGCTCCGACTTCATCTTCGTCGAAGGTCTCCGTCAGTTTTGTTCTGTCTGCCTCCGTTAGCATCCGTGTTGTGTTTTGCAGAATGTTTGTTACTGCTCTTTGAACAACTCTTCCAAAAAGAAGAAATAAAGCAAAGTACGTCTCTGTGTCTTAATTTCTGGTACTGTTTTGAGAGATCGCCCTTCGCCGTCGCACAGTTCCTTAATTGTCTTGCTCGCCGCCCTTTCCCTCTCGCTGTTGATGTGGTGCAGGGTAGCGGGCTCGTCCTCCACTTCGCCGTACGTTTTACTTCTTGTGATTACTCCCCTCAGTTGCTGTTGTTTTGTCAGTAGCATTTTTGCTTTGATCCTCCTCACCCTTGGCAAGAAAGATGGTTCGTCTAACGGCGCATTTAAGGCATCTTTCAGGCACTGTTGATAAAAGTCGGCAGTGTTCCTTCTCCAGAACGCTTTTTCGGCGCAGAACCGAATCAGCAGTCTTCTCAGCGCTGGTTTCGTGCGCGTAATCCACGAGTCTATTGTGGTGCTGTGCTCTGCTCTCTGCACCAAGCATTCTTGCCATGTGGCTTCTATCTCCTTTCTCAGAGCGACGTCTTGCAGGTGGTTGGTGTTTAGCTTCCAGGAGCTTCTTCCCGCCGCCGTCTTCTCTGTTTCCAAACGGATGCTGCACTCGTAGCAGGAGTGGTCGGAAAACATGACTGGGCAGACCTCCACTCGCGATGTTTTGTCTGCCAAGTCTCTGCTTATGTAAATTCTATCAAGTCTGCTTCTTCCGTTTCTGTAGAAGTATGTGAACTCTTTGAGTGCGGGATTTTTCACTCTCCACGAATCCTCCAGTTTTAAACGTTTAATGAGTTCTTGTAATTCGGCGCACACATTTGCCACTGGGATCTGATCCTCTTGTGCGGTCACACAATTGAAGTCACCACCAATTATGATATTGTTGTTGTTGTGTAGGATAAGTTCACATATTTCTTCATTAAAGAAGTTGCTCCTGTCTCTTGTTGTTTGTGCCTGACGGTGCGTATACGTTCACAACTAACGTGCCCTCTATTTGGATCGCAATTCCTCGGCCGTTTGATAACATCTTGGAATAGAAACTGACGAACACATGTCTGACCATTATCGCGGTGCCGCATCTCGATTCTGGGTCTATGTTTGTGTAGATGTCGAACCCCGGTATCCGTTCTATTGCCGTCGATGCCACTTCTTGCAAAAGCGCTACGTCTGCGGCTCTGTCTCTTAAGAACTGTGCGAGGGCGTCTATCTTTACTGCTGTAGTCATTTTATTTACGTTGCAAGTGATTATCTGGTATGAGTTTTTTGCCAGCCTAGTCGTTTCAATTGCCCGTCAGAGCTGTCGTCAGAGTCCGTGTGCTGCAGTTGTGGCCGGTCTGCCCCGCTTTGCCTCCTCTCCTGTGAGGAACTGGAATTCTGCCTTTTCCTTTCCTTTTTGGTTCCTGTTTTGTTTGCCGTTTTTGTGTTTTCTTCTATGCTCCGTTGTTTCCCCTTGGCTTTTTCTCCGCTCCTCTTCTTGGAGGTGGTTGCGGCGACGTCATCTTCTTGGTTTAATTTCAGTATCTTTTTAAGTTGGTTCACGTTTTCTCTTATCTTCTGCTCGCGTGCCTGTTCGTGTGTGGCTGGAGTGCCACTTTCATTTTCTGCTTTTTCAGTTTCCATCAATTCTATTTCTCGTTCTGGTTGTTTTTCCTTCCTCGCTTGCTTCGCCAGCGTTTTCTGTGTACGCGCCGTCTTGGGCTGTACTTGCTGTTCGGCCTCGTCCGAGCTGCCGTCGCTAATCTTCCTTTTGTCGGCGCTTCCGGGTGCTGGCCCGGCGGCCGGCTCGGGGCCAGGGGTAGCCGGGGCAGCGGGTTCTGTGGCCTCCTCCTCCTCCATTGTGTCCTGCTCGGCTGTAGCGGCGGCGGGGCCCGCGGCGGCAGGCTCGTTGCCGTTACTGTCCTCTCCCTGTGGCTGCGGGGCAGAGTCCGCTATTCTCAGCGACGGAAAATCTGCGTTGAGATTCATCACCGCGCCTGCGTACGTATTCTCTCTAGGAAGCTGTACCGGCCGTTTTCGTGGGCAGTCGTTCCTCTTTTTTTTTTGTGGTTTTAGGGAGCACAACTTCAATGGTCATTAGCGCCCTGACTACTCTAAGAATGCACCGCGAGGCACAAGTGGACAACAACTAAAAGGGAAAACACGATACAAGACAGACTGACAGGCATAGGATTAAAAAACAGCATCATCAAATGTCCTTTGCGAGGTTTGTCAAATTGATAAAACAAAGAACACGAGCAGCTGCTCGTGGGTCATCCGCTAAAATGGCATCGAAGGTATTAGGCAGGTTAAGATCGAGGCGCAGTGTATTAATATCTGGACAGGACATTAAAATGTGTCTAACCGTCAGCAAGTGCCCACATGGGCAGAACGGCGCCGGCGCAGCCGTCAGCAGATGGCGATGGCTGAACCGGCAGTGTCCAATTCTTAACCGGGCTAAAACGACCTCCTCCCGCCGAGAAGGGCGTGAGGAGGACGTCCAAGCCACGGGAAGAGGTTTTAAGGCCTGAAGCTTGTTGTCGGTAAGTGCAGCCCAATCGGCATGCCACAGCGATAAGATGCGCCGACAAATGACCCTGCTAAAATCGGACGAAGGGACACAACAAGAAGCTGTCAGAGGCTGGAGGACCGCAGCCTTGGCCGCGGCATCTGCAGCTTCGTTCCCAGGGATACCGACATGGCCAAGAACCCACATAAAGCTAACCAGAGAACCGACGTCCACCAGCTGCTGAAGAGAGCGTTGGATCCAGTGTACGAAAGGGTGAACCGGGTACGGATCACTGAGGCTCTGGATGGCGCTCAGGGAATCTGAGCAGATGACATAAGCAGAACGTCGGTGGCGGCAGATGTAAAGAACAGCCTGGTAGAGGGCAAAGAGCTCAGCTGTGAAGACCGAACAATGGCCATGGAGCCGGTATTTGAAACTGTGTGCCCCGACAATAAAGGAACACCCGACCCCGTCATTGGTCTTACAGCAATCTGTATAAATGAAAGTCATGTTGTTGAACTTCGAACGAAGTTCCAAAAAACGGGAGTGGTAGACCGAACCGGGGGTGACCTCTTTTGGGAGCGAGCTGAGGTCAAGGTGAACGCGGACCTGAGCCTGGAGCCAAGGTGGCGTGCGGCTCTCGCCCACTCGAAAGGTTGCAGGGAGTGAAAAATTAAGGTGTTGAAGGAGGCGACGAACGCGAACTCCAGGGGGTAGCAGGGCAGAGACATACAACCCGTATTGACGGTCAAGAGAGTCGTCAAAAAAGGAACGATAAGACGGATGGTCGGGCATTGACAGTAGCCGACAGGCATACCGACAAAGCAGTAAATCGCGCCGGTAGTTGAGTGGCAATTCGCCAGCCTCAGCATGAAGACTCTCTACGGGACTGGTATAAAATGCTCCGATCGCAAGTCGTAAACCCCGATGTTGTATGGAGTTGAGGCGGCGTAAGATGGATGGCCGTGCAGAGGAGTAGACGAAGCTCCCATAATCCAGCTTGGAGCGGACGATCGACCGATATAGACGAAGTAGGACGGTTCTATCCGCTCCCCACGACATACCATTGAGAACACGGAGGACATTTAAAGAACGGGTACAACGGGCGGCCAAATATGACATGTGGAGACCAGCTAAGTTTCCTGTCAAATGTAAGGCCTAAAAATTTGGTTGTCTCCACGATTGGGAGAGCAACGGGACCGAGTCGTAAGGACGGTGGGAGAAACTCTTTGTAGCGCCAGAAGTTAATACAGACCGTCTTCTCGGCAGAAAAACGGAAGCCATTGGCGACACTCCAGGAGGATAGACGGTCAAGAGAACTCTGAAGACAGCGCTCCAGGACACGTGTACACTGCGCGCTGCAATAGATGGTAAAATCGTCCACGAAAAGGGAGCCTGACACATCAGCTGGGAGGCAATCCATTATTGGATTGATCGCGATGGCGAAGAGAGCGACGCTCAAAACTGAGCCCTGTGGCACCCCATTCACCTGGCGAAAGGTGTCGGAAAGGGCAGAACCCACACGTACCCTGAACTGTCGATCCATTAAAAAGGAACGAATAAAAAGAGGGAGGCGACCGCGAAGGCCCCATGTATGCATGGTGCGGAGAATCCCCGCCCTCCAACAGGTGTCGTAAGCCTTCTCCAAATCAAAGAACACAGCCGCGGTCGGGCGCTTCCGCAAGAAGTTATTCATAATGAAGGTCGACAATGTAACCAGATGGTCAACAGCAGAGCGGCGCCTACGAAATCCACATTGTACATTGGTAAGTAGGCGTCGAGACTCAAGCAGCCAAACCAATCGAGAGTTAACCATTCGCTCCATCACTTTACAGACACCGCTGGTAAGCGAGATAGGTCGGTAACTGGAAGGCAAGTGCTTGTCCTTCCCCGGCTTAGGAATCGGGACAACAATAGACTCGCGCCAGCATGCGGGAACATGTCCCTCAATCCAGATGCGATTGTATGTACGAAGAAGAAAACCTTTACCCGCAGGAGAAAGGTTCTTCAGCATCTGAATATGAATAGAATCAGGCCCTGGAGCGGAGGACCGTGATCGGCCAAGTCCGTTTTCGAGTTCCCGCATGGTGAATGGGGCATTATAACTTTCACGATTCGAGGAGCGGAAGTTAGATGGCCTAGCCTCCTCTGCCTGTTTGCGGGGGAGGAAGGCAGCGTGGTAATGAGCGGAGCTCGAAACCTCTGCGAAAAAGCGGCCGAAGGCATTGGAGACAGCCTCAGGGGCCACAAGGACATCATTCGCGACCTTCAAGCCAGAAACTGGGGAGTGGACCTTAGTGCCAGATAGCCGGCGCAGGCTACCCCAGACAACAGAAGAAGGAGTAAAACTGTTGAAGGTGCTTGTGAAAGCAGCCCAGCTGGCTTTCTTGCTTTCTTTAATAATACGACGACACTGAGCACGTAATCGTTTATAATTAATACAATTCGCCACTGTAGGGTGGCGTTTAAAGGTGCGTAAAGCACGTCGACGAGCACGTAAAGCGTCTCTACATGCTGCGGTCCACCAGGGGACCGGTACGCGACGTGGAGAAGAAGTAGGGTGAGGGATGGAATATTCAGCAGCAGCGAGAATGACTTCCGTGAGGTGTGCGACCTGACGATCGCAGCTTGTGAAGGTTTGATCCTGAAAGGTCGCCCTGGAAGAGAAGAGCCCCCAGTCTGCCTTGGAGATGGTCCAACTAGAGGAGCACGGAGAGGGAGTATGCTGCAGGAGATGGATAACACACGGGAAGTGGTCGCTCGAATATGTATCAGAAAGTGCATACCACTCAAACCGGCGTGCAAGTTGGGGAGTACATATAGAGAGGTCTAAATGGGAATAGGTGTGAGATGTGTCCGAAAGAAAAGTAGGGGCGCCAGTATTGAGGCAGACAAGATTCAGCTGGTTGAAAAGGTCTGCTAACAAGAAGCCCCTCGGGCAGGATGCTGGAGAGCCCCAAAGGGGATAGTGGGCACTGAAGTCTCCAGTTAACAAAAATGGTGCAGGTAGCTGAGAAATAAGTTGCATCATGTCTGCCCTGGTAACGGCAGTTGACGATGGAGTGTAAACGGTACAAAAGGAAAACGTAAAAGTGGGGAGAGTAATGCGGATGGCAACTGCCTGCAGGCCGGTGTGCAACGTGATGGGATCGTAGTAAATATGATCCTCGACCAACAACATAACCCCTCCATGAGCTGGGATACCTACCACAGGGGGTAGGTCAAAACGCACAGAGGTGTAGTGTGCCAAGGCAATTTGATCGCATGGGCGTAGCTTCGTTTCCTGGAGGGCTACGACGAGCGGACGGTGCAAGCGGAGCAGCAACTTCAAGTCCTCTCGGTTGGAGCGAATGCTGCGAATATTCCAGTGAATAAGTGCCATCGTAAGAAAAGGAAGATGAGAGAAGGGGTCACCTCGAAGGCCGCTTAGGGCCTGGCTTTGAGCGAGCACTGCCGCCGCTATCAGTAGGCGGACAGTCATCGTCCATGGGGTCTATAGGGTCAGCGGCCATCTCGGGAGGGGGAGCTGCCGCCGCCGGTGAACGGCCAGATGTACGGCTACCAGCGGTGCGGCCAGGCGAAACGGATGACGGCCTGGGGCGGCAACCGCTGGGTGGCGCAGGAGAAGAAATGCGCCGTGGCGGAGAAGGAGAACTGTGCTTCCTATGCGCCTTTTTGGAAGGACGTTTGGTGGAAGTACCGGTCGAAGGCTGGGAGGTCGAGGGACGGAGGAAGTCTGCACGGGATGGTTCCTTCTTGAAGGCCCGTGCATCTGACTTCAGGGTCTTCGACTTAGCAGAACCTGAGGAAGGGGCTGGTGTCTGTGGGGTGATGGGAGGAAGAGGAGACGTCGACCGCGCGATCTTAGCACTGGCCGAACGGACGACCGTGGTGCTAAAGGTCAGATCGCATGTCTGGGTTGCTACCTCCCGGGTAGTCCGAGGAGAAGCGAGGACAGTACTGTATTTCCCCGCTGGGAGCAGCGTGGGCTTCCTACTAGCCAATAGCTTGCGAGCAGCCGAGGTGGACACTTTCTCTTTGACCCGAATTTCTTGGATACAGCGTTCTTCCTTATAGACAGGACAGTCGCGGGAGGATGCGGCATGGTCACCCTGACAGTTCACACAACGAGGAGACGGAGGTGGACAGTCACCCTCATGGGCATCCCTGCCACAAGTGACACATTTAGCCGCATTAGAACAAGACTGTCGAGTGTCATTGAAACGCTGACACTGGTAGCAGCGCGTGGGTGTCGGGACATAGGGGCGAACAGAAATAACCTCGTAGCCCGCCTTGATGCGCGATGGCAGCTTAACACTATCGATGGTCAAGAAAAGTGTCCGGGTCGGTACAAGATCATTGTTGACCTTTTTCATGACCCTATGGACAGCCGTCACGCCCTGCTCAGCGAGGAAAGACTGAATATCCTCGTCAGTCAATCCGTCGAGAGATCTAGTATAGACCACACCACGAGACGAATTTAAAGTGCGGTGAGCCTCCACCCGGACAGGGAACATGTACAGGAGTGTGGCTTGAAGCAGTTTCTGTGCCTGAAAGGCGCTCTCAGTTTCTAGTAGCAAGGTACCATTACGCAACCTTGTACAAGACTTAACAGTACCGGCTACTGCATCTACGCCCTTCTGGATAACGAAAGGGTTGACAGAGGAAAAATCCTTTCCATTCTCAGATCGAGAAACGACGAGGACCTGTGGGGCAGGCGGTAGTACTTTTGTCACTGGTGGCTGGTCACGTTTCCGTTTTTGGGCAGAAGTCGAGAGAGATGGAGTGGAATCCATTGCGGAGGAATCCCCCATGATTGCCATCGTCTCCGATGGCGCGCTCCTTCCTGGTGGGGACCCTCTCAGAGGGCACTTCCGCCTTAGGTGAATGTTTACACCTCAGGTCACACCTCCCGAGAAACAGACGGAGGGACCAATCGGCATGGTCAGAAGGTATCAGCTCAGGCAATCACACCTCCCCGGGCCTGGCCTTTACCAGGGGGTAAGCAGGTGCCTTACATGTCTACCCAGGGCGGGGACTTACGCGTTACCCCGTAACCGGCTACGCGTGCGAACGCGTGGGTCGGCCTCCAGGCACGCACAGGGAGGAAGGAAGAAGAGGAAATAGAAGAGAGAGAGAGGGAGAAAGAGGACAGACTGTCTCGAACGCCGAGGCGGAGACCAGAGAAGGCAAGGAGAAAAAGGCAATGAGAAGGCAAGGAGAAGAAGGCAATGAGAAGGCAAGGAGAAGTAGTCAAGGAAAAGAGTAAGGAAGACAGTGAGGTGGAGAAGAACAAAGAAAGGAACCAACCAAAGGAAGGAAGAAACGAGAAGTGAAAAACCAAAAAGACCACAATTATAGGTCGTGGAACCGTCCGTCTCCGGACGCAGGCGCTAACTACCCTCTTGAGGAGGATGGACTCCTTTTAGTCGCCTCTTACGACAGGCAGGAATACTGCGGGCCTATTCTAACCCCCAAACCCACAGGGGGGGGGGGGGTCAACCGAGGTGATACCCCTTAAGTTTTTCCTTAATCGCCTCGTCGTGAGTCCCCCACCAGTGGACAGTTCGCGGCCTTAGATCCAACAGGGAATCATTATGGCTGCTGTTGGAATCGCAGCGTCCACTTGTTCCCTGCCTCCAGGAAACTGAAGTGCATCCTCACTACCTCTGACCTGTGGTATTTCTTTCAGACCTGTTTTGACCTCCTCCGAAGGACGGCATTACCTCTCATGGGGGGCCATGTAGCTCATCCATGATGACATTCATATTCGCATCATCTCCCTTAACATCCACCTGCAGGCTGCCACAGTCTGCATTTCCCTTCCTCATTTCACCTTTTCCCTTTGTACCGTTTCCATCCCTCTGTCATTTGGTGTCACCAGGGCAGGATTTCTACAGCTGATTGTGAACCTCCCTTAGCCGAGAACGAAAAAGTGGTTACTGGAGAGATATCTTGTACTCAGTTAAGCACGGTTTGAGAAGTTTCGAAGAGCTATCCAAACGAGAGATGACCAAAGAGGAACTATGTCAAGTACATCATCGTTGAAGCAGAAACCGACTTTCTGTCGACTTGTTGGCTCTAAATGCTTCTAACGGTGAAGTTTTCTCTTAAAGGGTGAGGCTGGAAACGAATTAGTGAAAGAGAGATTATAAGAGCCAGAAGTGGAAGGAGTACTTTTATTTCCAACCGTGATGAAACCAAAGTACTGTTCTGTTTTCAGTCGCTAACTACAGCAGACCAACACTGCCCAGCCCCCCCCACCCCCACCCCATCCACATGAAGTTAAATCAAAACACAAATGAAATAGCTTAAAGAGGAAAGCGCAGGTGACGACAGAATTATCACCGGTAGGTGTTGCGCAAGTTTCTCACCACCTGTCCGTATCATCTTGGTCCTTCTTCGATCCTTAGAATAAGTAGTACCAACAGAAACGGAAACGCTGCTAATCTATCAAGCCCGTAAACGAGAGTGACAAATGTGTGTATTATCTTTGAGTGGCCCCGCTTAGTCTAAGGTAAGTGATCCTGCCCAACTGCCTCCTATAAAGAACTCAACTCTTGACAATAAGTAACTGGTGAATTTAGGGAGGTTTCCGGCCAGGGCGTTGAACAGTAGAACAGATCTTCGTTCTCTGCAGTTCAGTGAAAAACGAGTAACACAGCAAGGAACTACAGATTTTGTTTGTCGATTTCAAGAAGTTCTATGACTGTACACCACGGAAGCCTGTTCAGTTGTGTAAGAGTTCAGTATGCCACCGAACGTCATCATCCTGTCAAATATCAGCTGGAGTGAACCACATGGTGACGTCAAGATGGGAAGCTTAACAGGTGACTTTGGAACTCTGTAATTGACGGCTCTGATGCAAGAAAATGGTTTTTCACTGTTCAGTTTTGCCTTTGAGAAGACTATACACGATTATTTTAAAGAAAACTACGATGAGATCACAGCAGAAGGGAAGAATGTGTCATATCTAGCGTGACGAGGTATCTGGTTATTCCGCAGCTCTGAAGAGGAATTTAAAAAAAATGGCCAGGCCTCGGAAAACTGCCAGCAGATTTTGGCTGCTGATAAACGAAGCCAAGACAGTAGTTCGTTACCACTAGTTGTCAAGGTGAAGACACTGTTTAAGTATTAGTTGCAGGACCGGTCTTCAATCTGCAACAGTGTTTCCGAATTTGAACACCTGGGAGCGTTTCTCAATGGGAACCTTTCATATGACGGAGAGATCTGTAGATCCACTATGACTTGTAGCCGAATAGCACGCGTTAAGCTCACGCAGGCTGGCGTGAGGTCTGGAACAGGACAATGTAATTAATATAGCCAATAAGGTACGTTGCTACTGGAATACTTAACTTTAATCCATAATCGCTGTACATCGGTCTGACGGTACAGGCATGACAAGATAAATAGTAAAGGATAAAGGCGCCTTGCTAGGTCGTAGCAAATGACGTAGCTGAAGGCTATGCTAACTATCGTCTCGGCAAGTGAGAGCGTAATCCGTCAGTGAACTCTCTCTAGCAAAGTCGGCTGTACAACTGGAACGAGTGCTAGGACGTCTCTCTAGACCTCCCGTATGGCGGCGCTCGGTCTGCAATCACTGACAGTGGCGACACGCGGGTCCGACGTATACTAGCGGACCGCGGCCGATTTAAAGGCTACCACCTAGCAAGTGTGGTGTCTGGCGGTGACACCACAAGATCTACTCTGGTTTATTGCATGAGTCGTAGTCCCCCTACAGCCCAAGGCAGCTGCTTTGGTTCAGGTGTGCCTCGAGACCTTTCAGGGTTCGGCTATACCAAACTTTGATCCTACCCACTTGCTGAGGTATGTCAAGTATGGAGAAGGAAACTTAACTACGTGCTTTCCATTGGGTGACTAATATGTTTTCCTTAACTGACTTCCATGCAGCGTTATTTTTGCGTTGAAAGAGAGTAGCAAAGAGACTGACTATGGAACAGAAAGGGGACAGTGTCAGTGGTAGAGACAGAAACTAGTGGAGACTGGAGGACACAGACTGCTCTCATTCGCTGCAACAGTCACCTTCACCGTGTGTGTGTGTGTGTGTGTGTGTGTGTGTGTGTGTGTGTGTCTCACTGATGTCAGTGTTTCCACATCCGCTGTAGCCACGTTTTTGTTTCCCGTTCTAGGGGAGTAGGAATACTTAACTGTAAAGAGATTCGGTGGAAACATGTGGAATGTTCCACGATTTTGTGCTCTGACAGGGGCATTTTTGACAATGCTGGTGTAGTACTTCTGCACAGAGGAGATACCCTCTTATATGAATGCATACATTTTAAGGGGCAAAATCTGTAGTCAATAGCTGGTGTAATAAAAACATGGAAGAAATACTAGCTCAAGACTCAAAATGTGTTAGTCAGTATAGAGTCAGAGAATGCTGCAAATCTAACACTGCATTCTTGTTATGCTAGTAAGTATTTTAGCTACAACAATTGTTACAATGCAATACCAGTTACGGGAACAGCTATGTCCCTGTACGTGACAGAGTCTGTCTCTAATTATCCATCACAGAGCCTGATACCAGTTTGAGGTTGCCTAAGTCACAGCTTCCAAAGACAACAAAAATATTCTGAACAGTATCTCGCGTGGTTATTGACCAAATTAAGAGATTTGGTATGCCGTAATTGACTCATTAAAGTATACAGTATAATAAAAGGTCAACGAAATGACAATTAGGAACTGGAGCAACTGAGAGCTTTTCGATTCAGCGTATATTCCGTGTGTATCCCTGGAATTCATCCATCCAGTGTTTGCGAATGAGAGCACATACAGACTTCCAACAAACTTGGTGCTCAACGTCAAACCTCTCCTCAACATTTTCTCGTTTACATGCTTCACGTCAAGTAGCACATTAACCAATTGACAGAGCGATCAGTCTCCAGATCTTATGCATGGGATCCTTTAGACCATCAGGGTTTACTGGTACATCTTTAAGACCTCCATGCGGCACATCCTTTTCAGATACATTATACAGACATGGTAATATCACTGCAGTAAGAAATTTGTGTTGTAAATAACATAATACCACCTAGCAGTAACTTGTAACAAAGTTCTTCGTTTTTTGCACGAGAACGAAAGTATTTTGCAAACCAGTATTTGAATAAAGCATTACTTAGTTCATTATCCGAGTGCGAATATTACTATGAAGAAACGAAGTGTTTTGTTCACAGTCATAATCAGTGAAGTCAATTGTTTAATTCATATGGAGAACTTTGCTACAAATTTTACAGACTTTGGTAATATTTTTACAATGGAACCTGAACCGATAATTGTATGGGCATCACAGAATAGCAAGGTATTTCTGTTACTGCATACTAAGATTCATTAAGGAAGACTGAAGGAAAGCTTGTTAAGTGCAAGCACGTTTTTGCAGTGCCAAATAAGTTTCTCCTCAAAGTTTTCACAATATACAACTCTCCAAACTTGTTTCGCTATGTTATTGTCTACGTTAAGTTTTCTATGAACAACAAGCTTCCGAACACAAATTTCCGAAGAACCCAACGAACATTGGGAATACCAGAGGAATTAGATGCTAACTTTGTGACATTTTATATGTAATAATTGGTCATAATTTTGCTTGCTGCGTAGCAGCACATGTTTCAAAACTATATATACACAAGACACTGCATAGACTATTGACCTTCAGTAATACAAACATTTGGCATAGATCTGACCATTAGTAAACACAGGGTATTTCACGATTCCTGTTACAAACAAGCTTAATCGCTGAAGGTTTGGTAAGGAGCTCGTGTCCAGTAATGTATACAGTCTCCTCGTGTCCAGTAATGTATACAGTCTCCTCTTCCTGTATTAGGAATCGTTGAACACCCTCCACACATGGGACAAAAGCGAGAGCAACACACAACAGTAAGACATCCGTAATGAACATGTACAACAGCCAAATTCGCTTTCTCGAAATTTTACACAAAATGTTCTCTGTGTACTTCACTGTACTTTATGTATCAATACAAAATTACAACTCATTTTCAATTCTTGTATAGCTTGGCAGTTTTATAACGAGTCGCTTGACTAGTGTCACAACGAGTGAGTGCATTACAACACGTAAGGTTCAAATGTCGCGACCTAATTTTTGTGATTAAAAACTGCACTTTACAATGTTTATGCAAGACTTAATTTTAACGTTAAAAATAGGAATTACAGATTGTAGAAAACTCATCCAGTGTAAAACAACCACAACAATCTAGCTGCAGAGTAATAAAGCAACGTTTAACAGCTTGGTGTGGTTCTTTTACTACAAAATAGATATGTATTTAATGTATATGTCATCACTGAAAACGAGCCGAACAATAAAATGGTTGAGCGTTGATGACTACATAAATAAATGACCAATATAGTGCCTTTGTGATGTCTTTCAGAACATTTATTCGAAAATCATTGTATTCTGCCTACCTATTGTATGTAAAATATTCATATGTTTATTATATAACACCTGCCAATGAACCTAACCTATCCAGTACACTCATTTCAATATGCACATTACAGACTAACATCGAGGCAATAGCATTACCATCTAAAGTAATGTAACACACATTTCGTCACCTGCGTCAGTTTAATCTTCCACAGGCTCTCTGCTGCAATATTCTTGAAGAGAGGCAGAGAATAATGCTCATATAGAATGTTTATTTACTGAGTATTCCATGGTTAAATACAATCAATGGGAAAAGAAGGAACATCAAAGCTGCAGGAATGGCACATCCATAAATAGCTTGTGAAGAACTGGAACTAAGCTCCGAGTTATTTTTCCTCCTCTAATTCTGCCCTTGCTCGTGTGACGTTTTTGTCCTCCTCGTGGTCCCAGCTGATGTTATTGCAATACACCACACCAGAGGTAACTGTGCCTGGTATTACACTGAAGACAGAACAACAGAAGTGATTGGGACACCAAATTTACTCTCGCAGTAACATGTCTCTTCGTACTCTGTTAACCTGTATCACTGCATTGAACGACGTCAACAAAAGACTATCCAGAATTAATGTATTCACAGAACTTGGAAGACAGGTGGTAGTTCCTTGTACCACGAATCACATTCCACCCTGCAGGATATCCTGTCTCCCTCAAGAAATATTCGGGTATAATTCCGGTGTTAGGACTGAGGAACGGCTGCCCGTAGAGCTACCTCTGTTCTTTGAACTTTTTATGGAACACCCACAGTCCTACCGCCTCTCACTGGTTGGCCCATGAAACATCGGGATGGGACTTCCACTATGGCTGGCGTCTCGCACTGTATTCATTCTAAGCTGTCCGCTCCCATGCGAGACTAAAGTAGTAGTCCACTGGTATTTAAGACTGCATTCAGCTGAAGATTCTTTGAGATACAACGGTGTGTTACCAGTGACTGATGTACAAGCAATTCAGAATCCAAAGCATGTAGTCACAGGCAGTCGTCGACTACCCTTTGTATCTTGGTATCTTAGCTCTTAAGCTGCCTTTAGGCTAATATCGTTCTACAAAAGTGTTAAAACTGACAAATACGTTGTACCTGCCAACCAGCTAGCCTGCTTCTTCCTATCATGTACTTGATTCACCTTTTGCTGAAACGTGCAGCATATGTTCCTATCCCAAATGGAAGACTGCAGGTGAGGATATTTCGGGCCTTTTGTCGAGCTGAGTAGACATCTGATCCTCTTTCTTTTACCAAAGGTGCTGAACCATCTTCTTCAGTAAGAGCCATATTTCTTCTAGTATTGGTCACCTAATTACAAATTAAGACTATTAGTCACACCCAGACAACATGGACGTCTGCACTGGCAACTCTGAAACAATGCATCTTCTGAGTCTGTATACTGAATCGTGTTTTGGGATGAACTACACTGGTGCCTCAATTTCTGCAACGGCCCCCACAATGTTTCGTCAATTTCACTTCAGTCTTCTCTTCACATCTGACACTAACAGCATTACTTTCGTTCTGCCCCCCCAGGAACATCCAAATCAGTGTGTAACGTCACAGGGATTTTGGAACACGAACCTCCTCCGTCTCAGTTCTTCACTCATCTCGCTGCAGTGTCGAAGTGTTGTGCTTCTCTCTAGGATTGTCCCTGTATTAATGGCTCCAGTAGTGGGTTACCAGTTTACACTGTTTCCGATTACTTCTTTTGGTGGTGATACTTCCAACAGCAGCAATAGTTACCATTTCATGTGGTTTCCGCATCTCGGTCACTTCATTTTTGATGCAGAGAGACGTCCTCGACTTCGGGTCACATTATTTCCAAATGACAGTGGTAGTGGGTGAACGATCGGAGGAAGACTGCTGTCTACAAATCCATTATGGTCTATTCTGTTCTCACCATCTCTTCGTCAGCCTTTATGTCCAGGGCTTGTCCTCAAGCTTGTGAGTAATAGGATTCTTGCACGTATTCATTACCAGCCTAGTCACATAACCCTCAGTTTGGAGGACCTCATTTTGTATTACAGGATTGGGCCCCTAGGAGGGCTGACTTCGCTACATCTATGGAGGCCATCCTGCCCATGTTATGTAAGGTTAGAGGAAGGAAATGAATGACACCCTCCGGCCTCGCAACCTAATACCGTCGGGGTCGAAAAAATCAAGAGTTGGCCAAGAGAGGCCGACAGGAAAGAAAAACAGAGGTCTGGAACTAAGAGGAAGCAGTTTCAGAGCAGTTAGACATGAGATTATCTTTGGAAAGATCATTCATGACCATATGACAGAAAGAGAAGGAAGATTCTTGTATTAAGTGTAAAATTACAAGTATTACTTACAGCTTGCTTACATGCATTGTTGACTGTACCAACAGCGTTTTTTCTGTCTCTGCATAAAAAATAAGGTTTAACAGTAACAGCACTGTTGTTCAATAAATGTAATTTCTGCGACATGCAGACGCTTTACAGACACTTGTTACACGTAACATTGAATTAGACACTGAAAGCTGTCTATGTTTACCTGCTACACAAGGGTTAGTCCTTATTTAGCAACTATATCTACTTGATAAAGTACTTTCCTCATTTAAATAATACTTGAAATAACTACGCATGATGTTTGATCTGGTCGTAAAACAAAAGAAAATATTCCTCAAAACAAACTTAAAATAGTTTAATGAGATGTTACACTCTGAATGTCTAATTCAGTATTATAGACAATGTGTATCTTTAAGAAAACATCGTAAAGCATCATGTTTAGCACAAAGCCGACATGTTTTAGAAGGATGTCTCTCCATCAATTGAAATATTTTGACGCAAAGTGCATGGGCTACCACCCTGACAATACATGTTTGGGTATTAACTGGCTTCAACCAAAACGAAATATCTGAATGTTATTACATAAGTTACAGAACAGAGAAACATTTTTTCGGAAGTTCCTATGTATTTCTATATTACTTACAGAGGAAGTGAGGTTTCTCTCACTAAACAAAGTTAAAAAAATTGTTAGCCCACATGGTGTAACTACAGTGGAGAATGTGTTAATGAGCTTGTAAATGTCATTTTTTAATCTTCCGATTATAACATTTGCCAACTCATATGATAAATCATAATCTGTTTTCAAATATTCGCTAAAGGAAAACATTTTTGTACACTGTGTTTAAAATGGCCAATAGCACATTAAATATATGATAGATGCATATTACTGTGTTGGTAAGCTCTTGATACGTGCTTGATAATAGCATGGTAGTCTATTATACTGTCTACAGAATTCAAAAATTTTATAACAATCCAATTTCAGTTTGCATTGTCGGCCATTATTTAAAAATGTATTACCTATGTGCACAAAGTCCCACAAGATGGGGCACACTAAACTATCAATCCACATATGAAGCCATATATGCATAATAGCATGCTTGGTACCAAATACTAACCGAAGAGCATGCAAGTATGTAAGATCTGTAGACAATATGATTTTATGAAGAAGTTTCTGTCCTTTCACTTCACAACCACTTTGTATCATGTGAAAACCACTATTTATCTACTAGTAACATCAATAGTTAACTGTTCTAACTTCTGCCAGAGAAATATACAATACAATATACAAGTTAATCGATGATGTAATCACCTATAACAAACTATAATATACAGGTAACAGAAAGTGTCTTAGCTGGGTAAAAATTTCAGACAAGTGAGGAATAATATTTCTAATATTTTCAAATTGTAGAAAATGTTCGTTAGCCTTCATGTATTTTATGGTTAATATTTGCGTTGCTTGTTCTGTATCAATGGTCTACAATTTGGTGTCGTAACGACATTTTCAGATTTACAGACATCTACACTGGAAGTACAAAATACAACATTGTACGAACCAGAATGTCATAAATTTCAGTTAGATGGCGCAAACATTTGCAACAGACGTTTTACAATGACTGCATGAATTAACACTAATGTAAGAGCTTCAGTAATGACAATGTCACGTACTTGTCTCATTTCAAAGAGAGCAAATTCAAATTATATAGTACAAATGGAAATTAGAATAGATTTGTGGAATACAAATATTTTGAAGCGTATCTGGCTAAGGAAACCACCTCCTAGCACACAAATTCAAATTTCATTAATAACATTGAAAACTGCAATTGTATACTAGTCACACTAGTTATCAGGAAGTAAAATAATATGAAGAAGTAATTTTACACTTCCTACTAAATACGTAACATGAAACTGTCACCGTGTTTATGTAAGTCAGATCAAGACAGTAATGATGTCAACAGAAAAAATTGGACTGACTAAACTATGACTTCTTAAAGTAGTAATTCCTTCCTCAGGCAGGTGAGACTAATGGGAGATTACTTTCGTAACACAACTGGTTTCTGTCATTCACCATTCATGTAAACAACAAAACAGAAGAAAATGGTATTTAACATCGAAACAGAACAGGAGATTTAATAAAATTACTCAGACGACTTAATTTTCCAGTGAATTAGTGTCACATCTTCAGAATTCATAGCTTTCGTTGTGCACAAAGATTTTCACAATTAAAATGTGTGAAACATTGAACGTAATTTTCCAATTTTAAAGCAAAACAATGGCTGTATAATCTTCGCTCACACTTCTCTTATCTTACCTGTGTATCTCACAAAGAGCATGAATGTGCATAATACATATTAAGTGAAACAATTACATGCTAAATTCGTACAAATCTATGACAAAAATATCTTTGTTGACTACAGCAGTGTTACTAATTTTTTTAACAAAAAGTCACCCACATGACACATGCACAGGGTGTACATATTCTTGCTGTATATGTGTCTTACAAATGTAATAGTTTTGTGCCTGTTATGTAAGCTAGGGTTTGTAGACTGCCTTTTCTGTGTCATTAGCAGCTGAATCACTAAACGTACTGAAGTCCAATATAATTAAATCATACCAAGGAACATCGATGTATTACTATGTATGGTATTTATGAAGTACAGTATTATGAAGAGATGGAAATGTGTGTGTCGATTAACTATCACATCAGGTAACTAGCCGTCCACAGGCTCATGCATAAGCACATTAAATTGCCACACAACATATCAATATAACAAGTGATTTGTAATGAAACCATGAATCTATTGTATCAGTAGTACTTAAGACAAGCGGTCAGACGTGAACATTGAGAGGCAACCAGTATTACAGATTATACAAGAGGGCTTGTGAGATTTCTATGCACAATTATTCACTGCAAAGGAAACTATTCGCAACTGATTCACAGAAGTGCGCACAAAAATAAATTTACAAGAAAATTTATTATACAAATATCACGAATTTGTGATATGAACACTCTCACAGAGAGAGGCTCAAGCACACATGAGCAGCAATACATTCTTGCTTAGCCTGCACATAAAGTTCAGGTAACACCGTAGACATTACAATTATTAGTAGGAAATGCAGCTCAAACTACCATCTAATGTACTTAACTATAACATATTAAATAATACGATATGAAACGTGTATATTATATTGTGGTTATTTCTATGTTCAAGTTTCAGCGGTATGCAATAAATGTAATGAAAGGTTAAAGGACACAAAGCAGGAATTTAATACATTTGTTATTTTGAGCCTTGTTAATTCCAACTGCATATGATGGAATTCAAAGAAAACGATGTGTGATTAAATTACCAGTGTGAGATTTTGTTTTCATAGACTAAGATTTATTACAGCTCAAGCAAACTTTGAAAATGTTATTGGAGAAGGCCAAATACAAACTAGAAGAAAAAAAGCCTTTGCTACTAGGTTTCTAATTGCTGCTATTGCTTCTGTTGACTAAACTTTTAATTATTTGAAGCTGTTTTGAACGTTAGTTTCTTTGAACTTCCGATATTTTGCGAATGACAATGTTTTACATGTCTGCTGTCAAGCGTTTAGCAAAGGTTTGAAACTAATGTTTGTTGGAAGTAGCTAAGTGCTCTAGTTATGGAACACTGGATGAATATAGTCATTTTTGTGCATCCTGATGTGCACTGTCTGACGACAAGCTCACAGTTTCTGACATACTTTTCTTCCTACCTTACCTCTTACTGAGTAAATCGTGAAATGAATTTCATTTCCAGTATTACATGTAATTTTTGAAAACGCAGTCAATAATTACGTTTCCGTTGGGCCAAGAAGCTGTCAGATAGGCAAGACGAAACTGGTATTGCATGTCATGAATTTGGTTAGCTTTTTAGTAAAATCAGTGGAATAGCATTTGGAGGAAAAATGCCTTCTGTCCTGTGTCCATCCTCGTCTGTTTTATATTAATTATCTGCCTGCAGTTGTGAATGGTGTAGAGTGCAAATTTACCATGTTAGCACATGCCACCAGGAAACAGGACATCAGTTAGGACGATGAGTGGCACATTTGCGAATTATATCCTCCTTGACCTCTACTGGTGGCGCCACAGGAATCTGAGGAGAGCAACGACGAGTCGAGTGGTGGAGACTGGTGAAGTAAGACAATGATGTCTGCAGTATATGAGCAGTGCTGGAGAGCTGAAAGTACTCTTGTGAATGGCACTGGCTTGATTCTACTGACGTATCAGTGACTGCCCGATATCCTTACTTGCATGGTAAGACTTCTTACAATTCTGGATTTAGACCGCGATTTCTGATGTTTATTGTCCTTCATCACGGAGTAATATGGTGTTACTTGTGGCTGGCACAGGATTTATTCTGTACATCAGCTTGCACATCTCTACACCTACATTTTGTTTAATGCTGTCTTGCATTTCGGTGGCTCGAGATTGGTGTAGTAGAAGGGGCAGATTATTCCTTGTGTGAACTTACTTCCGATGGTCGTGGCAGTATCAGGATGTTGACCGTTGTAGTCTGAGTTATTTACGACTTTCCTCATCTCGCAAAAACCTTCCCGAGTTTTACAACACACTCCACATCTTGTTGTGTCACATACGGTATTGTGTGAGAGAACTGTTGGTAGTCTTAAAACCTTCTATTACTTCAGTAACACAAGGACGGAGAACATTAGTGAGAACGTTTGTTTAACGTACTGAGTAGTTATATTGCATGGAAAATCACGTAAACATTGCTGCTAACCTCTGATGTGTGTGATGTAACGAGGTATAGAGATGTTTAGATTGTGCTACGATCTTTAGGCAAACTTATTAGTGATGGAGATATACGTGTAATTAGTAATAGCAGTGAGTTTGAGAGATTATATATTCACTGTAGTTATCTTGTGATTGTTCTTGCAGTGCCGAATAATAGTTTTGATCGTGTGTAATGAAATGTGTATGACGTATGTTGTGCTTGGATGGGCATTCAGGGTCCAGTAAGCGTCGGCGTCTGAAACTATTTGACGTCAGTAGGCACTGACTAGAGGTTACCGGCTGTTAGCAATACTGGGAGCTGACCAAACCTTGGCCAACACAAGTTGGCCCCCATCTACTGCAGAGGGAAATGCGTTGCATTCTGTTAATCCTAGTTTTTTTGCTGTGTTTCACATCTTCGTTACTGCATTTGATGTATCACACATTTCAGTATTCCCTTGGGTTCAAGGTGTGTAAACAATGTTAATATTTTAATTCATTCCTCACCCTTTACTGACCTGCATGTCTAAATCACAAGATAATCGTGTTAGCAAAGTCTGTGGGTGAGACAAACAGTAGGTTTTCTCTCTGTTCTAAGAATCTGCGCAACTGAATAATTGTTATTAATCGAATGTATGATTCTTGTGATTTACCGTAATTTCATGCTCTTAATTCGTCTCTTTTGACGCATGTGTGCAAATTGTGCAACATCTGACGCCGAACGACAAACCATGCCGACAACAATTTGCTGCGGATATGTTGCAGCGTATTGATATGAGTATCAGCTTCCTGGAAAGATGTTTATTCTCGGATGAGACAATCTTTTAGCTATCAGAAAGGGTTAATAGGCATAATGCTCGGATTTGGGATTCGAAATATCCCCACATTGTCATTGAAAATTTTCGTGATTGCCCTAAACTAAACGTCTGTTATGGGCTAATGCACGACAGGATTGTTGGACCTTTCTTCTCTGCGGAAGAAACAGTGAATGGGTCAGTGTATGTGGACGTGTTGGTTCACGTACCCTCAGATACAAGACTTTCAACCCAACATCACTTTCCAACGAGACAGAGCTCCGCCGCATTCGTCAACGACTGCTCGCAAGGTCTTGGATAGGAAATTTCCCAATCGCTGGATCGGATGCGGAGAACCCATTGCCTGGCCACCGCGTACACCCGACGTTACGCCCCTTGATTTCTTTATGTGGGGATTCGTGAAGGACCGCGTGTATGCGACCAACGTGGACGCTATTCCTACGTTGCGACATCATATCACCAATGCGATTGCAACAATAACAGAGGAAATGTTGAAAAGAAGTTGGCAAGAAATCTAATATAGACTCGATATCCTTCGTGCTACAAATCGTTTACTTGTAGCAGTGTACTGATAATAAATGAAGTAAATCTTTGTGATGCTCTACAATGTGGTGCATTTTTCACTGCGTATCTACTGTGGGTTTTTTTCCTGGGTCTTTGTCAGGGTGTCCCACTTAAACCTCCCTTATTACAATGACAGGCAGCAGGTGTGTGATGTTCCCAGTGTAGCTCGCAGCTGATGCAAATGCCCAGGAGCATGGTCCTACCAAGTCACTCATCAAGCTATTAAAAAAAAAATGAGCTCAGCAGCTTTTGCATCAAGAAAGCTTTATTGAATTGGAGATGAAACGGTCACAGTTCTGTATGACTTCATAGAACGCAAAGAAACTTCTATCTTCTGGACCACCAATTCTCTTCCCCATATTGTCCCCACTGCTTACGTAAGTGAGTAGACTTTTATTGTTGAAGTACAAGAATTTCCTGTCTCAAGTGTTCTCAGCTGGCTAAACGATTTGACACTGCTTCTCAATACCTTTATTTCTTTCATTCTTTTTTCTGTCGAAGACTCCATTGTCTTTGAACACAACTCAACATTTCACACCTGTAGCATTGAGAGATTGTCTGCTCTTTGTATCTGCACAAGAAGTGGACTCATGTGCACAAACTTAGTTTACCACTTAGCGCCCAAATGGATGTGTGTGTGTTTACGGGCGCTGAACAGCGTGGTAATCAGCGCCCAAACGCATAAAAACAGAAACACGTGCAGTGAAGGGACTAAGACGAACAGCGAACAAGGAGAACAGCTAAAAGACACAGACCTGACGCAGTTTCAAATCCTCACATACAGAGGCAAAACAAGAGGAGCAGAAACGCACTAAAAAGGAAAGGAAACAAGGGAAAGAGAACAGAAACCGAAGGGAAACAAGGAGGTAATCGTGACTGGCGGACCTCTTACCTAAAACCTGGGTGAGCCAGTCACCCAGCAACACATTAAAACCCTCTCCCAAAAATCCGAGGCAACAAATTGGACAGGACATAAAACCGTAAGACTTTAACCACAGTCGTTGCGTCATCTTGCAAAATAGAGGGCAAATCCGGTGGCAAAGAAACCACCGCCCTCTGGTCAGAGAATAGAAGACAGTCAAGTAAAATGTGGTGGACAGTAATCTGGACGCCACAAGCACTGCTGATTGGGGGGTCCTCCCGCCGGAGTATAAAACCATGCGTTAAGGGACTGTGCCCGATGCGGAGGCGACTGAGGAGAACCTCATCCCGCCTGCATGATAAGCTGCGTCTGGTCAAGGCCACCACGCGGCCATGGCGTACGTCCTAATTTTCACCGACTGCCAGCCACTCCTCTTCCCACTGACGCGTAACACGAAAACGCAAGAGGGAGGTAACAGCATGGAGGGGGACGGCACATTCAACAACGTGAGGGAGGGAACATGCATCTTTGGCAGCCACATCCGCCAGTTCGTTTCCCCTAATACCCAAGTGCCCCGGCACCCAGCAGAAAGAAACCACCTTCCCCTGCTGTTGCAGGTGGAGTAGGGCATCGTGGATGTTCTGGGCGACCGTATCCGCTGGGTACAAGTGTTGCATGGTCTGAAGGGCACTCAGGGAGTCAGAACAGATTGAGAAACTTAAGACTGGGAACACATCTCATCTGCTCCAATGCCCGCAAGATCGCAAACAATTCGGCATGAAAGATGGTAAACGCCGCAGGAAGCCGTAACTTGACGACTCGATCAGGGAAAACAACAGCACAACCAACAGAGTCCCCCTGTTTAGAACCATCCGTAAATACTGGTACATGGTCGGGATGCTGGTTTGAAATATCGTAAAATAAGGAGGTAAAAACAAACGCAGGAGTGCAGCTCCTCCGGTACTCTGACAAGTCGGAAAGGACGCTGGGCCTCTGGAGCAACCAGGGAGGCAAGCGGGTAAAACCTTGGAGTTGGGGGGCCACACGCTCCACACCAAGCGACTCAAGCAAATGCTTGGCACGAATCCCAAATGGTCTCGTTGCCCTGGGACGACTGGAAAAAGAGACGTTCCATAGACGGTCGGGCAACGGTAGGGTACGCAAGGGAGGTAGGACAGGCAAGGAATTGACACACCCGTCGCACCATGAGGAGTTTCCACCGGATGGCGAGCGGCGGTTCCCCTGCCTCAGCACACAGGCTGGAGATGGGATTGGTACGGAAGGCACCAGTGGCCAGCCTGATACCCTTATGGTGTACTGCGTCAAGAATCTTCAGATACGAAGGCCTCACTGACCCATACACGGTGCAACCATAGTCAAAGACCTCAAGGTGCGGGCCCTGAAGGCACTGAATATTTTGAAGTGTCTGAGCCGTCGGTCCTGGGGAGCAGATCGGGCGCGTCTGCTGCAGTTTTATAGGGCTTTCGTCCGATCGCGTCTTAAGGTGAGGCAACCACGACAACTTGGAATCAAAAGTGAGGCCCAGGAACCTCACAGTGTCCCTAAAAGGAAGAATGGTGTCCCTCAGAGGCAATTCAGGGGAGGTAAAAAAACGTCGAGAACGATTAAAATGAACACACACACAGTTGTCTGCAGAACAGGTAAAACCCGTCTTCGCAGTCCATGCCTCTAATCGCTTTATCGTAAGCTGCAACTGCCGACTAGCAGTGACAAGACTGGAGGAAGAACAGAAAACAGCAAAATCGTCCACAAACAAGGAGTATTGGGCAGGACTCCGGATAGTGGACGTGATACTGTTAATGGCGACGGCAAAGAGGGTGACCCTTAAAACGCTTCCCTGAGGAACACCATTCTCCTGTGACGTACAAATCAGTTAGCACATTACCAACCAGATTTCGAAAGAGGCGGTGGGAAAGAAAGGACCGAATGAAGATGGTGAGACGGCCACGGAAGCCCCACTCATGGAGTTGATTGACATTAATAAGGCGTATGACACTACTTGGCGCCGCCTTATCCTCAAAGAATACACCTGAACAATGCTGGTTACGTAGGAAGGCCTGCTGGATGGCCGCCTCAAGCAGGGTCAAGTTGTCTATAGTTGAACGACATCTCCGTAAGCCACACTGAGAGGGGCTAAGGAGCTGCCTGGTCTCGAGCAGCCAAACCAGGCGACGGTTGACCATGCGTTCCAACGTCTTCCCGACACAGCTCGTCAAAGCAATACTTCGGTAACTACTGGGATGCGTTCGGTCCTTCCCCAGTTTGAGGAGGGGAATCAAAATCGCCTTCCTCCACGAGTCAGGGTACGTGTGGATAGCCATATCATATTAAAACAATTCAGGAGAACTTCCTTGGATGGCAGCAACAAGTGCTGCAGCATGCTGTACCGGATTTGATCATGACCAAGCGCAGTATCATGAGCCACAGACAGCGCCGAAGCCAGTTCCCACATTGTGAAGGGGCAGTTGTAGGGTTCAGACTTTGGAGACCGGAGGTCCAAGTGACCCCTCTCGATGGCAGTGCGGTAGCGGCAGAAATCTGGATCACAGTTAATAGTGGCGGTAGATTCCGCAAAACGCATGGCCAGTGTCTGGGCAATGTCTCTCAGCGCCGTGAGGAGACATCCCTGATGCAGCAACGCCGTGACAGGTAGTTGGCTGAGTTTCCCGGAAATCCACCTGATGGCTCCCCATACTTTCGTAGAACTAGTGGAGCGGGAGATGGAGTTCAGGAACGATTGCCATGACCGTCGTTTGCTCTCTTTAATCACTCGCCGCGCTTTGGCCCTTGCCACCCGAAAGGCCATAAGAGTGTCAGCTGAGGGGCGGTACTTGAAGCGGCGCAGAGCTGCACGGCGGGCTCGGATGTCTGAGCGGCACTCAGTGGTCCACCAAGGGACATGACGCCTCTTGGGATGACCAGATGACAGTGGGATTGACAAGTCAGCAGCATGGGAGATCACAGCTGTAACATTGTCTACCCACTCGTGGACGCTGGCATGGTGTTCCAAAACAGCCAGCTGGCTGAAAAGTGTCCAGTCAGCTCTGCAGAGGTGCCACCGGGGCGGCACTGGTAATGCCACAGCCTCATCCAGGAGGCGAATCCAGAGGGGGAAGTGATCACTAGAATGGAGGTCAGCAACAACCTCCCACAAAGCAGAATCCACGAGTGCTGGAGAGCAAAAGGAAAGGTCAATAGCCGATGACGATCCGGAAACAGTACAGAAATGAGTGGGAGCACCAGAGTTGAGGATGCACAGTTCTTCAGACATCATGAGGCTTTCCAGAATGCGACCCCTGTGGCAAGTAGTCAGAGAGCCCCATAAGACATTATGAGCATTGAAGTCCCCCAGAAGAAGAAATGGAACAGACTTTATTAGCCAGCTCCCTCGCCCGTTTACTTACCACCTCAGGATGCGATAGACTCTGATGCTCTCACAGACTGAGCCTCTGACCCACAAGAAGGTCAACTGCAACTGCTTGCAAGTCCGTAACGAGAGGGAGCTCAGATGAGGGGTGCATGTCACGGACAAAAACCGGAACACCACCTTTTGCCCTTTCCCCTGTCAGATCGTCTTTTCGATATACGTTATAGCCCCGCAAAGAAGGAGCATCAGTGGCCCGAAAATGTGTCTGTTGGAGACATAAGCACAAGGGGCACTCTCGTACAAGGAGTTGTAATTCGGCCACATGCGTCCTGAACCCATTCAGGTTCCACTGTAATATGGGAGCCAGTGATCAGGGTGGCCGAACTTTCACCCTGCCTCTGTGCTTTGGAGGAGAGCCTATACTGGCTGGAGATCCTGCGGGGAGAAGATCGCCCCCTGGTCGACATCAATGTCCATCAGCTCCGATGACGACCCACCGGAGATGTCAGACAGTACGATGGCCTCGTCATCGGACCGACCCTGACTTGTCTCCTCAGGTGGCAAAACCTTCACCTTCGGCGTCTTTGTCTTGGGGGGGGGGGGGCTTAGAATGCAGAGCCTTGTCAACAGTTGGAGCTTTACTCGCCTGGGCAGAAGGCACCATACGGGGAGAGGCAGGAAGTACCCCAATGTCAGCAACCACGGCCTTGTCCGACGTTGCGGGGAAAGCCGCAGGTTGCAAAACAACCGCAGCAGCACAAGTGCACTGGCAAACGCAGGTATTAGTGCTGACACTAGCAACCTCCGTTTGTGTAGCAACAGTGGCCAACTGTACCGGTTTCTGCAGAGTGGAAGCGAAAGATGTTGTAAACACAGGAGGCTGCAAGGCCTTTAAGCGCATCCCCTATGCTGAGGCCAGAAAGCTCTTAGAGGTTTTGCTCTCCTTTATCTTCCGTTCTTAGAGATAGATGGGGCAGACCCGGCTCCAGACAGAGTGACTCCCAGAGCAATTCACGCACTTCACAGGCGATGAACAATCGGCTCCTTCATGTGCAGGCTGACCACATTTACCGCAAGTGGCTGTACCACTGCACCCCAACGTAGTATGCCCAAAGCGCTGACATTTAAAACAGCGCATTGGGGTGGGGAAATATGGCCGTACTGGCAAACGTAAGAACCCCGCTTTAACATGCTCTGGGAGTCTCGGGCAACTGAACGTGAGAATAAACGAGTCGGATTTGACTAAGTCCCCATCGACACGTTTCATAATATGCTGCACGTCAACAATACCTTCATCAGCCCATTCAGATTTTAACTCGTCTGTGGGGATATCCACCAAGTCCCTACATGTCACAACACCCTTACTATAGTTCAGAGTGGAGTGGAGCTCGGTCTCGATAGCGTACTCTCCGAGACAGGTTGCTTTCCGAAGAGAAGCGACTTGACGGGAACTAGAAGTCTCTACTAACAGAGTCCCATTGCGCAGTCGCTTCACACATTTCAGTGTTCCTGCAATTCCCTCAAGACCCTTGTGGATGTAAAAGGGAGAAACCCTCTCAAAGCTACCCTCCTTCCGTTTAATAATCAAAAACACATTCTGATTATCAGCATGTGCTCTGTTACGACAGTCTGATAAATCTCTAGCAACACCAGGCGCTGGAGGACTCACTGCACGAAGTCGCTTTTTCGATGGGGTGTGTTTTCCTACCAGTGGCCCACCCAATCCACTGGTAGGGCGAAGGGTCCATTGCGGTCCCACGAGCAGCTAGGGAACTGAAGGTCCGCTCAGACAGAGCCCCACGTGCCTGAGTAAGCCGTATATAACTGGGGTGCGGCAGGTGCCCCAGAGGTTGCCCGCTTGCGACTGTTCCACCCCAACAGCCATGCATCTCATAGGCGCGGAGCACACCGTAGTATTGAGGGGTTTTTATAGAGGTTGGGCTTCCTCGCAATCCAAGCGGTCAAGCCAAGATTACCATTTCCCGCTGCAAACAACATTCCACCGCTGCACCATACGATAGTCGCTGAAGCATGTCCGGGGGTTACGGTGACAGGAGACTGGCGGCGCTGACCAGTCCCCAGCTCAGGACTCCGGGGTCGCCAAGCCCGTACTCAGTTCAGATGTTTTGTCCATTTGGGCGCCCCCAGGGGCTCAGCATTCATTTGCTGTCTTCTCAAGCCCAGGGTGTTGAACTAACATTCTATGTAAATATGAACCTGGCCCTGTAAATCAGCTAATATCATGCGTGAACGGTAACAGAACAATTACAAATGCTGCTGTCACTTATTAATTCATGGACTATTTAAAAGTGAAAGTTTTGTGCTATTCTGGAAAGACAAGTTATATACAGAATAAAATGGAATAGCTCCTTTATCAACTGTCCTTTCAGGGCTTAAATGATACACAGCAATTATGTTCAATTACTTTTAATACTCAATAACAAAGTAGTTAACTCTTGGACATATTTAATTTAATTTTTGAACCACTGAAAAATTTCAAGTACTCAATGCGAGGGTAGGTTAGTACACTACTTTTTGATATTCAATGGTTAAAGCGTACGCAAGCTGGAGTGAGCAAAATTTCGACTTAACATTTACTGTGGCCTAAGGCGTGATGGTACTTCACCAAGCAGCTTCTGCAACGGCATTGTCTCCATGCTGGATCTGAATTCAGTCAAGGCCACAGTAGAGAATTAGCTTTTCACTCAGCCTCAACTCTCCTCCATTGCATACAACATTAATTTTTCCCTTGTCGAAATAATGGCTGTTGAACACTTGCTAAGGGTTGGAGCAACATGCATAATTTCTGTGCCCGCAAAAACTTCTGCAGGAATAATTAACTACCTATTTGTTGTCTGTTGCCATGATACGTAGAGCGCATCGTCCATACTTCACAGAAAGCAAAGCTCTAAACACCCTCGCTATTTTCCCCACACTTGTGCGGTCCACCGCGAGATGAGATATCTAGAAATTTTAGTTCTCAAAATGCTTTTATATAATGAGGATCTCCCCACTGTTAAGTCTCCTCTAATGAGACGGGAATTGGCTGAAGTCATACTGGGCGACACAGACGCTTATTTTTCTTGCCACCTCGCAGCCTAGGCCTGTTACAGCTGTCCATCCATTTACCCTTGGTCCCGGCCATATTTACATTAAAAAGAGAACGGCGAGCTTCAGTGCAGAAAGGTATAAGTCCAGAACAATACATTATTCCTTTAAAGTGAGATTTTCCAATAACATTAACCTGCTCGGTTCATCTACGACATGCGTTTCACTTTACGAATATGGACAGGGGCACGATTAAAGAAGTTCGATATTGTTTTGTTAGTTTTTGGTACATGAAATTACTGAAACTCCCCTTTGTTGATATACTTATTTTCCGACGATCTCATACTGTATTGTACTGTCATTATGAATCAAACTCTTGTAAGATCCGTAAAACCTGAACGCATTGTAAAATCTGGACGCCTTACAAAATCAAATAAAGGAATGAAAGTTACGTAACTTGTCATTGTTGTGGGGAGATGTTAAGTACGCTGCTCTCACTTTTTCACTTCCTTCCCACCGAGCTCAAAGGCTTATGGAATATTACTCCAAAAGTCAACAGCACCATTGTCTCACCACTCTACTCCGTTCACATGGTGCTCAACAGACACCTTACATGAAGTAAGGTGAAGCTTAAGAGTTACACAATTGCAGCTGTTTCACGGGTCGATGTAGCTTCAGATATGTGGGTGTTACCAGAAAAAGTCCTACATATGACCCTGTGTGGTGCTAGGAAACCAACAACTGTATGCTAGACAATAGCTGCACGTTTTAATGTATGCTAACACATTATCGAACAGAGAAAGAATGACACATAAGAAGCTACATACCTAGAAAAATGGGAGGTGTTTATGTCAAATGAACATCGAGAGGGTATGAGAAATTCTACAGAACGTACTGTTCACAAGCAACGATGTCTTATCTGTAGGACTTCCCTGTAGGACAACTGAGATCAACTACTTTCTAGACGAGAGAAAGCTGTGATACGATATTGATGGTGCGACTTACACTGTGGCTACCGAGTAGCCAACACGACCAGAATAGAAATGCTTACCTGCTAACGAACTCACAACTCTACCAAGTTACCACCAAAACTGGGGAACTAGTAGCTGCAATCTCTTTCCTTCACCAACATGTTGTTCTAACACACTGACACCCTGCTTTCTTTGTTAGAGCCCCAGCGATCACCACATGCAATGAAGTTATCCATGAACTGGTACCAGCTGTGCATCTTTCGTGGAGTAGGCAGTAGGAAACATCATCCACTTTGTTTTCAATGCTGACGACTGTGGTGCCCTCATTTAAGCAGATTGGATCTAGGGAACGAAACCTGCGTTTTGTCACTGCTGATTAAAACCATCACTTTGTCACGACAGTTCAAAATTGCTTCAGATTTCCCTCATATTTAACACTGCCTCGCTCCAGTAGAAATCGTGGGAATAATCCCATTCATAATGTTAATTCTTCTGTCCAAATGAAACCTACAAACCGCTGATTGGAATGATTTCATATAAAACTTTGATGCTTGCCTGGATTCAATTCCTCTACCTGCAGATAACAGAAACAGCTTCGTGAGTGCAGTTACCATAACAGCAAAGAAGCATAAAACCTGAGGCTACTGAAAGAATAAATTGTTTAGTTCCTGACATCTCGCCTCAGCGTGGAATATAAACTGCCAGATTACAAGTGTGTGCTAGACACAATAGAGCTCTGTAGCAGTCGGTAGAGAAATTACACCTTTGCATATATTGTCCAGATATGCTGCAACAACAGTCTCAAACATCTTTCGCTTTCATTAATTTATTTGCAGCCTAGGACATCGTCTGTAGACGAGGCCTACTGTATGAGATGAAGATATTCACATTTCAAAAGGTAAAGGCTTGTTGAAAACCTGTTTTGTAACCAATGATACGAGGTCGCTACAGTAAATAAAATAAGTAGCTAGGGATTCCTCCACAATAGCTCTCCCCCCCCCCCCCAAAGCGCGATATTAGTCAGACGCATTACATCGTGGATGCGACAGAAACAGCTTGTAAGAAATGTGGTTAAACTGCTGGTTGGGTCATACAAAGAAGGCACAATTTTTCTTGGAATATGGAAGACTTCCTTACATCTAATTTGTCTGTATTGACAATGCTTTTGAAAATGGAGGTTTATACCTAATCCTACTAACACGTCGCTTCTGACTACACGGGGAGCAAAACAGATACGCCGTCTGTCGCCTCCGCTCAAGCCGAGGAGTGGGTGCCTGGCCTAGGAACTCCAGGACTCTGGACAAATGTCTACCTGGCTTGATGGCCTAACTCTGACTGACTGGCGCATCTGGGTGGGGCTGTCGTCCAGAGCAGGAGGCATGGTGACCGATATCCAGGCCAGTGAAAACCATTGTTATCAGCTGGTGGTCTAGATGCTTCAGAAATCTCTCCAGGCTGATATGAAAGCTTCGGTGTGGCCTACAGATCTTTCCTGTTTTGGCCACGCCATGTGAGGAAAGCTAAAATGAGCTATGTGCGGGAACACTCCTTAGACAGAGTGAGAGGCTTCTTTTGAACGACTACACATATGTTGTTTGGTTTGGGTTATTATTCTGTCATGTGTCATCACCAAATTCCAAAGGGGAGCAAGCACAGCCTATACCTATTACGTTGTAATTCAATACTTATGACCAATTTTCTCAGAAACTGACAGACCTAAAATTTTACCGAGTATTTTGCTGCTACTACTTCTAGTTACCAGCCAAGATTAATAACATCCATTATTCAGTTAATTTGTTTTGTATCACTTTCTTTGGTCGTTCAGTTTCTGCAGTATGCTGAGAGGTAACAGTTTAAAGTAAGCCATAAAAACCTTTATTAGTTTCTGAGATATGGGTCAAATGTTTTTGAAGGGTCATTTTCAGGAAATCAAGTTCCAAGATTGAGATGGTATCATGGTGACATGGCAGCTGCTAGAAACGCCAGGGAAACGGACGCCCTGTAGCAAAAATTAGATGTTAAAACGAGGTCGATAGCCCGCGCGTCGTGCCCAAAAACGGCTGATAACTGATGGCAAACGTAAATGAGATCGTAAGTGGTTAAAAAATTACAGTCTCTGGTGGTTCGCCATTTCGTGACGGAAAGAGGGCAGAAACTGCAAAATGGTGGGGCGATAGGTGAAAAGGCAGTGCCCAAAACACAACCTTGCTAAAATGATCTCGTGGTCAGAGGGCCGAGAGGAAGTCGGCCAAGTCACTAGGAGTTACTCGATTTCCCAGAGCATGTTCCCATGAAGGGAAGACGATCTGTTAACTGACAGGAACACAAAGTACATCGGAGGGAATGGAACTAGTAGCGGGCCGAGGTGAAAGGACTGCAGTCTTGGCAGCAGGGTCAGCAGCCTCGAATCCCGTCAGCCTCACGTGACCAGGAACCCACACAAACATCACAGTGTCTCCATCAACAGTGAACAAGTGACGGCTATCCTGGAACAGCTGCACTACGGGTTGGATGGTGTGCAGCACCCAGGTTTCGAAGGGCGCTGAGAGTGTCTGAGATCATGACGTACAAGCCGGATTTACTGTGTGATCTGATACAGGGCGCAGAGCTCTGCTGTTTTTTTTTTTTGTGGTTTTAGGGCGCACAACTTCAGTGGTCATTAGCGCCCTGACTACTCTAAAAATGCACCGCGAGGCACAAGTTGACAACAACAACTAAAAGGGAAAACACGCTAAAAGAGATTGACAGGCAGAGGATTAAAAAACAACATCAAATGTCCTTAGCGAGGTTTGTCAAATTGATAAAACAAAGAACACGAGCAGCTGCTCGTGGGTCATCCGCTAAAATGGCATCAAAAGTATTAGGCAGGTTAAGATCGAGGCGCAGTTGGTTAAGATCGGGACAGGACATTAAAATGTGTCTAACCGTCAGCAAGTGCCCACATGGGCAGAACGGCGCCGGCGCAGCCGTCAGCAGATGGCGATGGCTGAACCGGCAGTGTCCAATCCTTAACCTTGCTAAAACGACCTCCTCCCGCCGAGAAGGGCGTGAGGAGGACGTCCAAGCCACGGGAAGAGGTTTTAAGGCCCGAAGCTTGTTGTCGGTAAGTGCAGCGCAATCGGCATGCCACAGTGACACAACGCGCCGACAAATGACCCTGCTAAAATCGGACGAAGGGACACAACAAGAAGCTGTCCGAGGCTGGAGGACCGCAGCCTTGGCCGCGGCATCTGCAGCTTCGTTCCCAGGGATACCGACATGGCCAGGAACCCACATAAAGCTAACCGGCGGACCGACGTCCACCAGCCGCTGAAGAGAGCGTTGGATCCGGTGTACGAAAGGGTGAACCGGGTACGGATCACTGAGGCTCTGGATGGCGCTCAGGAAATCTGAGCAGATGACATAAGCAGAATGTCGGTGGCGGCAGATGTAAAGAACAGCCTGGTAGAGGGCAAAGAGCTCAGCTGTGAAGACCGAACAATGGCCATGGAGCCGGTATTTGAAACTTTGTGCCCCGACAATAAAGGAACACCCGACCCCGTCATTGGTCTTAGAGCCATCTGTATAAATGAAAGTCATGGTGATGAACTTCGAACGAAGTTCCAAAAAACAGGAGTGGTAGACCGAACCGGGGGTGACCTCTTTTGGGAGCGAGCTGAGGTCAAGGTGAACGCGGATCTGAGCCTGGAGCCAAGGCGGCGTGCGGCTCTCGCCCACTCGAAAGGTTGCAGGAAGTGAAAAATTAAGGTGTTGAAGGAGGCGACGAAAGCGAACTCCAGGAGGTAGCAGGGCAGAGACATACAACCTATATTGACGGTCAAGAGAGTCGTCAAAAACGGAACGATAAGACGGATGGTCGGGCATTGTCGGTATGCCTGTCGGCTACTGTCAAAGCAGTATATCGCGCCGGTAAGTGAGTGGCAATTCGCCAGCGTCAGCATGAAGACTCTCTACGGGACTGGTATAAAATGCTCCGATCGCAAGTCGTAAACCCCGATGTTGTATGGAGTTGAGGCGGCGTAAGATGGATGGCCGTGCAGAGGAGTATACGAAGCTCCCATAATCCAGCTTGGAGCGGACGATCGACCGATATAGACGAAGTAGGTCGGTTCGATCCGCTCCCCACGACATACCACTGAGAACACGGAGGACATTTAAAGAACGGGTACAACGGGCGGCCAAATATGACACATGTGGAGACCAGCTAAGTTTCCTGTCAAAGGTAAGGCCTAAAAATTTGGTTGTCTCCACGATTGGGAGAGCAACGGGACCAAGTCGTAAGGACGGTGGGAGAAACTCTTTGTAGCGCCAGAAGTTAAGACAGACCGTCTTCTCGGCAGAAAAACGGAAGCCATTGGCGACACTCCAGGAGTAAAGACGGTCAAGAGAACGCTGAAGACAGCGCTCCAGGACACGTGTACACTGCGCGCTGCAATAGATGGTAAAATCGTCCACGAAAAGGGAGCCTGACACATCAGCTGGGAGGCAATCCATTATTGGATTGATCGCGATGGCGAACAGAGCGACGCTCAAAACTGAGCCCTGTGGCACCCCATTCTCCTGGCGAAAGGTGTCGGAAAGGGCAGAACCCACACGTACCCTGAACTGTCGATCCATTAAAAAGGAACGAATAAAAAGAGGGAGGCGACCGCGAAGGCCCCATGTATGCATGGTGCGGAGAATGCCCGCCCTCCAACAGGTGTCGTAAGCCTTCTCCAAATCAAAGAACACAGCCGCTGTCGGGCGCTTCCGCAAGAAGTTATTCATAATGAAGGTCGACAAGGTAACCAGATGGTCAACAGCAGAGCGGCGCCTACGAAATCCACATTGTACATTGGTAAGTAGGCGTCGAGGCTCAAGCAGCCAAACCAATCGAGAGTTAACCATTCGCTCCATCACTTTACAGACACAGCTGGTAAGTGAGATAGGTCGATAACTGGAAGGCAAGTGCTTGTCCTTCCCCAGCTTAGGAATCGGGACAACAATAGACTCGCGCCAGCATGCGGGAACATGTCCCTCAATCCAGATGCGATTGTATGTACGAAGAAGAAAACCTTTACCCGCAGGAGAAAGGTTCTTCAGCATCTGAATATGAATAGAATCAGGCCCTGGAGCGGAGGACCGTGATCGGCCAAGTGCGGTTTCGAGTTCCCGCATGGTGAATGGGCGTTATAACTTTCACAATTCGAGGAGCAAAAGTCAGGTGGCCTAGCCTCCTCTGCCTGTTTGCGGGGGAGGAAGGCAGGGTGGTAATGAGCGGAGCTCGAAACCTCGGCGAAAAAGCGGCCGAAGGCATTGGAGACAGCCTCAGGGGCCACAAGGACTTCATTCGCGACCTTCAAGCCAGAAACTGGGGAGTGGACCTTAGTGCCAGATAACCGGCGCAGGCTACCCCAGACAACAGAAGGAGTAAAACTGTTGAAGGTGCTTGTGAAAGCAGCCCAGCTGGCTTTCTTGCTTTCGTTAATAATACGACGACACTGAGCACGAAATCGTTTATAATTAATACAATTCGCCACTGTAGGGTGGCGTTTAAAGGTGCGTAAAGCACGTCGACGAGCACGTAAAGCGTCTCTACATGCTGCGGTCCACCAGGGGACCGGTACGCGACGTGGAGAAGAAGTAGGGTGAGGGATGGAATATTCAGCAGCAGCGAGAATGACTTCCGTGAGGTGTGCGACCTGACGATCGCAGCTTGTGAAGGTTTGATCCTGAAAGGTCGCCCTGGAAGAAAAGAGCCCCCAGTCTGCCTTGGAGATGGTCCAACTAGAGGAGCACGGAGAGGGAGTATGCTGCAGGAGATGGATAACACACGGGAAGTGGTCGCTCGAATATGTATCAGCAAGTGCATACCACTCAAACCGGCGTGCAAGTTGGGGAGTACATATAGAGAGGTCTAAATGGGAATAGGTATGAGATGTGTCCGAAAGAAAAGTAGGGGCGCCAGTATTAAGGCAGACAAGATTGAGCTTGTTGAAAAGGTCGGCTAACAAGGAGCCCCTCGGGCAGGAGGCTGGAGAACCCCAAAGGGGATGGTGGGCATTGAAGTCTCCAGTTAACAAAAACGGTGCAGGTAGCTGAGCAATAAGTTGCATCATGTCTGCCCTGGTAACGGCAGATGACGAGGGAGTGTAAACGGTACAAAAGGAAAACGTAAAAGTGGGGAGAGTAATGCGGATGGCGACTGCCTGCAGGCCGGTGTGCAACGTGATGGGATCGTAGTAAATATCATCCCGGACCAGCAACATAACCCCTCCATGAGCTGGGATTCCTACCATAGGGGGTAGGTCAAAACGCACAGAGGTGTAGTGTGCCAAGGCAATGTGATCGCATGGGCGTAGCTTCGTTTCCTGGAGGGCTACGACGAGCGGACGATGCAAGCGGAGCAGCAACTTCAAGTCCTCTCGGTTGGAGCGAATGCTGCGAATATTCCAGTGAATAAGTGCCATCGTAAGAAAAGGAAGATGAGAGAAGGGGGTCACCTCGAAGGCCGCTTAGGGCCTGGCTTCGAGCGAGCACTGCCGCCGCTATCAGTAGGCGGACAGTCATCGTCCATGAGGTCTATAGGGGCATCGGCCATCTCGGGAGGATGGCCGGGAGGGGGAGCTTCCTCCGCCGGTGAACGGCCAGATGTACGGCTACCGGCGGTGCGGCCAGGCGAAACGGATGACGGCCTGGGGCGGCAACCGCTGGGTGGCGCAGGAGAAGAGATGCGCCGTGGCGGAGAAGGAGAACTGTGCTTCCTATGCGCCTTTTTGGAAGGACGTTTGGTGGAAATACCGGTCGAAGGCTGGGAGGTCGAGGGACGGAGGAAGTCTGCACGGGATGGTTCCTTCTTGAAGGACCGTGCATCTGACTTCGGGGTCTTCGACTTAGTAGAAGCTGAGGAAGTGGCTGGTGTCTGTGGTGTGATGGGAGGAAGAGGAGACGTCGACCGCGCGATCTTAGCACTGGCCGAACGGACGACCGTGGTGCTGAAGGTCAGATCGCATGTCTGGGTTGCTACCTCCCGGGTAGTCCGAGGAGAGGCGAGGACAGTACTATATTTCCCCGCTGGGAGCAGCGTGGGCTTCCTACTAGCTAATAGCTTGCGAGCAACCGAGGTGGACACTTTCTCTTTGACACGAATTTCTTGGATGCAACGTTCGTCCTTATAGACAGGACAGTCGCGGGAGGATGCGGCATGGTCACCCTGACAGTTCACACAATGAGGAGACGGAGGTGGACAGTCACCCTCATGGGCATCCCTGCCACAAGCGACACATTTAGCCGCATTGGAACAAGACTGTCGAGTGTGATTGAAACGCTGACACTGGTAGCAGCGCGTAGGTGTCGGGACATAGGGGCGAACAGAAATAACCTCGTAGCCCGCCTTGATGCGCGATGGCAGCTTAACACTATCGAAGGTCAAGAAGAGTGTCCGGGTCGGTACAAGGTCGTTGTTGACCTTTTTCATGACCCGATGGACAGCCGTCAGGCCCTGCTCAGCGAGGAAAGATTGAAGCTCCTCGTCAGTCAATCCGTTGAGGGAGCTAGTATACACTACACCACGAGACCAATTCAAAGTTCGGTGGGCCTCCACCCGGACAGGGAACGTGTACAGGAGGGTGGCCCGAAGCAGTTTTTGTGCCTGAAAGGCACTCTCAGTTTCTAGTAATAAGGTGCCGTTACGCAACCTGGTACAAGATTTGACAGATCCGGCTATGGCATCAACGCCCTTCTGAATAACAAAAGGGTTGACAGAGAAAAAATCCTTTCCGTCCTCAGTGCGAGAAACTACGAGGAACTGTGGGGCAGGCGGTAGTACTTTTGTCACTGTTGGCTGGTCACGTTTCCGTTTTTGGGTCGAAGTCGAAAGCGATGGAGTAGAATCCATTGCGGAGGAATCCCCCACGATTGCCAGCGTCTCCGATGGCGCGCTCCTTCCTTGTGGGGACCCTCTCAGAGTGCACTCCCGCCTTAGGTGAACGTTTACACCTCAGGTCACACCTCCCGAGAAACAGACGGAGGGACCAATCGGCATGGTCAGAAGGTATCAGCTCAGGCAATCACCCCTCCCCGGGCCTGGCCTTTACCAGGGGTATGCGTGTGCCTTACATGTCTACCCAGGGCGGGGACTTACGCGTTACCCCGTCACCGGCTACGCGTGCGAACGCGTGGGTCGGCCTTCAGACACGCACAGGGAGGAAGGAAGAAGAGGAAAAAGAAGAGAGAGGGAGAAAGAGGACAGACTGTCTCAAACGCCGAGGCGGAGACCAGAGAAGGCAAGGAGAAGAAGGCAATGAGAAAAAGGCAATGAGAAGGCAATGAGAAAAAGTCAATGAGAAGGCAAGGAGAAAAAGGCACTGAGAAGGCAAGGAGAAAAAGGCACTGAGAAGGCAAGGAGAAAAAGGCAATGAGAAGGCAAGGAGAAGTCAAGGGAAAGAGTAAGGAAGACAGTGAGGTGGAGAAGAGCAAAGAAAGGGACCAACAAAAGGAAGGAAGAAACGAGAAATGAAAAACCAAAAAGACCACGATTATAGGTCGTGAAACCGTCCGTCTCCGGACGCAGGCGCTAACTACCCCCGTGAGGGGGATGGACTCCTTTTAGTCGCCTCTTACGACAGGCAGGAATACCTCGGGCCTATTCTAATCCCCGGACCCGCAGGGGGGAGAGCTCTGCTGTAAATACTGAGCAGTGTTCCGGAAGCCGATACTCTAAAACTTCTGCGCCAATGACGAAGGCACACCCTACACCATGGTCAGTCTGAGCCCGTTCAGTGAACACTAAGGTACTATCGCGTAATTCGATGTAAACGTCGTGAAACTGAAGGCGATACAACGAGGCTGGAGTAGTGTCCTTAGGAAGCGAATGAACGGGACACCGCATGAAGCGAAGGGGGTGAAGGATTCACACCCACCACGAAATTTGCAGGTAGCATAAAGCTGCCACAGCAATAGCCGAAAGTGAACCCCACGAGTTAGCAGAAAGGGACGCACCACAAACTGGCAGTCAAGGAAGTCATCGAAGAAGGAGGCGTAGGATGGGCGGCCACGCCTGGCAGGAGAACGGCATCCGTATCTGCCGAGATGAAACTCACGGCGATAGGACAGCGGTAGCTCGGCAGCTTCGGCATACAGACTCTGTAGCAGGCTAGTGTAAAAGGCGCCAGAGGCAAAAAGGATACTGTGGTAGTGTATAGTATTGAGACGGCGGAACAGGGACAAACGTGCAGATCCATAAACAAAGCACCTATAGTCTAGTTTCGAACAGACAAGGGACCCGAATAAACCGAAGGTGGTGGTCGAATCCGCTGAGGACACGTAGGACAGTGAGGGACAGTGAGGGACTGCGTAAAGTGGGCGACCAGATGAGACACGTGGGGAATTTTCCAATTGATCATGATCCTCAATAACTGCATAGTTTCAAGGAATGGAAGGGCAACAGGCCCACGATGTGAAGACTGTGGAAGAAACCAACTGTGCCGCCAGAAATTCATACGAAGTGTTTTGTCAGTGGAAAAGTAAATGCTGTTGTTCATGGTCCACAAGGAAAGACGATCCACACAACGCTGAAGATGCCACTTAAGTAGAGAAGTGCATGGAGAACTGCAATAGATTTCAGAATAATCAACGAAATGGGAGCCCGCCTAACACAGGCCATAATAGGGTTAATGGTGAGAGTGAACAGCACACGGCTTAGGACGGAATCCTCATCCACATGGTGTTCCTGGATGAAGATGTCCGACAAGGGATAACCCACGTGTACCTTCAGAACTTGGTCTTTTAGAAATTCCTGAATTAAACGGGGCATGCAGCCATCGAAGCCCTACGTGTATTGTGCACAGGGTACCAGTCCTCCAGCAGGTGTCGTGGGCTTTCTCCAAATAGACAACTAAGGCTACAGACGCTGGACTGAAGCCACTGTCATACCCATGCATAATCCCAGGAAGACCAAAACTTTTCTTTCTAGCTACCACTACATTTGTCCCACCATCCATGTTTGTAAGGTGATGGAACATATGATTCATGCGTGACTGGTATGGAAATTCACTAACAACTGCACAGTGTAGGTTTCAGGCGCGCCATTCTGCAGTTGACCATCTCGTCACTTTGTTTTTTAACCTTCATAGTATAGGCAGACATTTCTTTGAAGGTTTCGTTCCCTCACTTAATTCTTCACATCACATTAAGTTACATGACGTGGAAGCTGATTGTTGCACGCGCACGACGTTGATTGTTCACGGATGGTAACGACGCCGCACGCCACGCCACGCCACGCCCCGCCCCGCCCCTCCCCCCCCCCCCCCCGCACCATTTTAGTACGTTTTTCCTCCTACTGTGTTGAGGATTTGGTTAGCCAAGAAGAACATATGTATCTTGTTATTGCTGCGTGCTTTTATGAGGTATGTTATGTATCTTCGTTGGCTTCTACGTAATTATAAGATCTTGGAGCCAAGGTATGTTATAAATCTTTAACATCTTCCGATTACGGCCTGGTCGGCCGCTTAGTATTACGGCGATGTAGCGACTATGGTTGTTTATGCTGCAGATATTATTTGTGCGGTTTTATCCGTTAACAGTAACGTCCTTAGTATAGCTATCTTTTTAGTTTAGTTGTCATTTCTACCTAATTCTAGGGCCTCTATATTAGCTTGTGGCTGTTTTACCAACCGTGCACAAAGCTTATCGTGCGTTGCTATTAAATATGTCTTAATTGCCGCATCACCGCTTTTATCATTTGCTCAATTTGCTATTTGTGCGACAACTTTTTGCAATCAGTTAGGACCCGATCCGTGTTAACTTTGTAATGCCGCTCCCATGCATAAGAAGAACGTTTCCTGGCCGCGCGCATGCGCAGTGATTTCGATAGCCGCGCATGTGAGCCGCCTGCGGTGCCCCAGTTCGGTGGAGAGCCTGTGACCATCTTACGTTGGCTGGGGCGAGGCAGCACACACGGGGTTGAGATAAGTAATTTTATTGGCATGGTACATATGCACCGTTTATTTCTAAAAAAATTTATCGGGTCTTGCCGCTGTAGGTGTTGATTTTAGCCTTTGACTATGCCTATTTAGGCAAGCTGTTTTATATTTGTTCTGAAGAAGGCGTGGTTACCCACGCTGAAACCTGGGTAAACACCAGGTAATTTGTGCAATCGAGGCGGATTTTTCATAATTATTTCGATACTTACGATTGCTGACGCGCTGTAATGCTGGAAGTTCTTACAAGGGAACCTCCCCATCGCATCCCCCTCAGATTTAGTTATAAGTTGGCACAGTGGATAGGCCTTGAAAAATTGAACACAGATCAATCGAGAAAACAGGAAGAAGTTGTGTGAAAAAAATAAGCAAAATATACATAGTTCCAAACTGAGTAGTCCATGTGCAAGATAGGCAACATCAAGGATAGAGAGCGCTCAGGAGCGCCGTTGTCCCGTGGTTAGCGTGAGCAGCTGCGCAACGAGAGGTTCTTGGTTCAAGTCTTCCCTCGAGTGAAAAGTATTTTTTTTTATTTTCAGACAATTATTATCTGTCCGTCCGTTGCGAGATGACTGTTCAGGTGTAGCATCCTCATGCTATGGCGCAAACATCGAAACACACGACGTCAGTCGACAACAGCGCACGGAAGAGAGAATATTCCTGCTAACGAGGCTCCCTGGGTGGCAGTTGACTGTTCGCTACTTTGGACGGGAGTGCATTAAATACGTGAGATCTATTCCGTGGGCAATACGAATCCAGCAAATATAGCTCGCAACTTCAATAACAAGGTCAATGAATATTTTCCGAACTGTAATTTTGCGGTGCGGTCGCAAAACAGACAGTAAACTTATTACAGTGAACAGTGATGTCAATTAACGAACGGACAGATCATAACTTTGCGAAAATAAAGGAAAAAAAATTTCACTCGAGGTAAGACTTGAACCAAGGACCTCTCGCTCCGCAGTTGCCCACGGTAACTACGAGACCATGGCGCTCCTGAACTCACGTTCTCCTTGATGTTACCTATCTTGCACATAGACTACTCAGTTTGTCTATTTTGCTTATTTTTTTCATAGTTCCACACAACTTCTTCCTGTTTTCTCGAATGATCTGTGTTCAGTTTTTCAAGGCCTATTCACTGTGCCAACTTATAACTAAATCTGAGAGGGGTGCGATGGGGAGGTTTCATTGTTAGTTCGATTCCAGTCTGCAGCCCACCGACAACACCAGTCCAGCGCAGGTTCGCCAGCAGCTGTAAATTGCCCGACATAGTCGACACAGGTGCACACAGGACGACCATGTCGGCCGTGTACGACAAATGCAGCAAGTTACGGCTGCTGGAGGACGTGCGCTGGACTGGTGTTGTCGGTGAACAGCATGTAGTGGGCTGTGTCCCAAAGGCACAGCTGCAGATTGGAATGGAACTCCCGCCGATGTCCATCGACATTGTGGAAGAGCAGCCAATGGACCTTGCACTTGCCTCAGATATGCTGCGTGCGCACCGTTGCTGCAACTATTTGCAGCTGCATGTGCTGCGCATTGCCATGTCAAGAATGTAGACGCCCATTCCTGCTGCTGTGGGAGCTGCCAGATATTAAACAGCTATCAGGGATTAATTACAGTTTTCATGAAATTGTATTCCAGCTGGTGTTGTGTACCATCAACTGTACAACAGGGCCACTTTTACATTGGCCATTGGTGTACAGGCATAGCACACCAGTCCAATTTGTGTCTGAGATGGAACTTCAGTTTCGTAAATGTTGAACTTCAAGAGGAGTGTGTGTAATTGTATGCATGATAATATGCTTTTGTGTTCACAAATAGTTGTGAATATGTCATACAATCCACTGAAACAGGAGTGTGTGGAATAACAGGAGTGTATCATACTTGTGAAACTGAAGTAAAGTTTCTACGTTGTAGTTGCTATACTTCAGTTTCACGTTGCAGTTGCTATTACCCATCTCTAGAATTATCGAAGAACCTCACACTAACGACCAGACGATTTTAATTTAGTCAGGCCATTATAGCAGACGTAATACCGAATCCCCCCCATGAACCATGGACCTTGTCGTTGGTGGGGAGGCTTGCGTGCCTCAGCGATACAGATAGCCGTACCGTAGGTACAACCACAACGGAGGGGTATCTGTTGAGAGGCCAGACAAACGTGTGGTTCCTGAAGAGGGGCAGCAGCCTTTTCAGTAGTTGCAAGGGCAACAGTCTGGATGATTTACTGATCTGGCCTTGTAACAATAACCAAAACGGCCTTGCTGTGCTGGTACTGCGAACGGCTGAAAGCAAGGGGAAACTACGGCCGTAATCTTTCCCGAGGGCATGCAGCTTTACTGTATGATTAAATGATGATGGCGTCCTCTTGGGTAAAATATTCCGGAGGTAAAATAGTCCCCCATTCGGATCTCCGGGCGGGAACTACTCAGGAGGACGTCGTTATCAGGAGAAAGAAAACTGGCGTTCTACGGATCGGAGCGGGGATGTCAGATCACTTAATCGGGCAGGTAGGTTAGAAAATATAAAAAGGGAAATGGATAGGTTAAAGTTAGATATAGTGGGAATCAGTGAAGTTCGGTGGCAGGAGGTACAAGACTTCTGGTCAGGCGAATACAGGGTTATAAATACAAAGTCAAATAGGGGTAATGCAGGAGTAGGTTTAATAATGAATAGGAAAATAGGAATGCGGGTAAGCTACTACAAACAGCATAGTGAACGCATTATTGTGGCCAAGATAGATACGAAGCCCACACCTACTACAGTAGTACAAGTTTATATGCCAAGTAGCTCTGCAGATGACGAAGAAATTGAAGAAATGTATGATGAAATAAAAGAAATTATTCAGATAGTGAAGGGAGACGAAAATTTAATAGTCATGGGTGACTGGAATTCGAGTGTAGGAAAAGGGAGAGAAGGAAACGTAGTAGGTGAATATGGATTGGGGCTAAGAAATGAAAGAGGAAGCCGCCTGGTAGAATTTTGCACAGAGCACAACTTAATCATAGCTAACACTTGGTTTAAGAATCACGATAGAAGGTTGTATACATGGAAGAACCCTGGAGATACTAAAAGGTATCAGATAGATTATATAATGGTAAGACAGAGATTTAGGAAGCAGGTTTTGAATTGTAAGACATTTCCAGGGGCAGATGTGGACTCTGACCACAATCTATTGGTTATGACCTGTAGATTAAAACTGAAGAAACTGCAAAAAGGTGGGAATTTAAGGAGATGGGACCTGGATAAACTGACTAAACCAGAGGTTGTACAGAGTTTCAGGGATAGCATAAGGGAACAATTGACAGGAATGGGGGAAAGAAATACAGTAGAAGAAGAATGGGTAGCTTTGAGGGATGAAGTAGTGAAGGCAGCAGAGGATCAAGTAGGTAAAAAGACGAGGGCTAGTAGAAATCCTTGGGTAACAGAAGAAATATTGAATTTAATTGATGAAAGGAGAAAATATAAAAATGCAGTAAATGAAGCAGGCAAAAAGGAATACAAACGTCTCAAAAATGAGATCGACAGGAAGTGCAAAATGGCTAAGCAGGGATGGCTAGAGGACAAATGTAAGGATGTAGAGGCTTATCTCACTAGGGGTAAGATAGATACTGCCTACAGGAAAATTAAAGAGACCTTTGGAGATAAGAGAACCACTTGCATGAACATCAAGAGCTCAGATGGAAACCCAGTTCTAAGCAAAGAAGGGAAAGCAGAAAGGTGGAAGGAGTATATAGAGGGTTTATACAAGGGCGATGTACTTGAGGACAATATTTTGGAAATGGAAGAGGATGTAGATGAAGATGAAATGGGAGATACGATACTGCGTGAAGAGTTTGACAGAGCACTGAAAGACCTGAGTCGAAACAAGGCCCCCGGAGTAGACAACATTCCATTGGAACTACTGACGGCCTTGGGAGAGCCAGTCCTGACAAAACTCTACCATCTGGTGAGCAAGATGTATGAAACAGGCAAGGTACCCTCAGACTTCAGGAAGAATATAATTATTCCAATCCCAAAGAAAGCGGGTGTTGACAGATGTGAAAATTACCGAACAATCAGTTTAATAAGCCACAGCTGCAAAATACTAACACGAATTCTTTACAGACGATTGGAAAAACTAGTAGAAGCCGACCTCGGGGAAGATCACTTTGGATTCCGTAGAAATATTGGAACACGTGAGGCAATACTGACCTTACGACTTATCTTAGAAGAAAGATTAAGGAAAGGCAAACCTACGTTTCTAGCATTTGTAGACTTGGAGAAGGCTTTTGACAATGTTGACTGGAATACTCTCTTTCAAATTCTAAAGGTGGCAGGGGTAAAATACAGGGAGCGAAAGGCTATTTACAATTTGTACAGAAACCAGATGGCAGTTATAAGAGTCGAGGGACATGAAAGGGAAGCAGTGGTTGGGAAGGAAATAAGACAGGGATGTAGCCTCTCCCCGATGTTATTCAATCTGTATATTGAGCAAGCAGTAAAGGAAACAAAAGAAAAATTTGGAGTAGGTATTAAAATCCATGGAGAAGAAGTAAAAACTTTGAGGTTCGCCGATGACATTGTAATTCTGTCAGAGACAGCAAAGGACTTGGAAGAGCAGTTGAATGGAATGGGCGGTGTCTTGAAAGGAGGATGTAAGATGAACATCAACAAAAGTAAAACAAGGATAATGGAATGTAGTCGAATTAAGTCGGGTGATGTTGAGGGTATTAGATTAGGAAATGAGACACTTAAAGTAGTGAAAGAGTTTTGCTGTTAGGGGAGCAAAATAACTGATGATGGTCGAAGTAGAGAGGATATAAAATGTAGACTGGCAATGGCAAGGAAAGCGTTTCTGAAGAAGAGAAATTTGTTAACATCGAGTATAGATTTAAGTGTCAGGAAGTCATTTCTGAAAGTATTTGTATGGAGTGTAGCCATGTATGGAAGTGAAACATGGACGGTAAATAGTTTGGACAAGAAGAGAATAGAAGCTTTCGAAATGTGGTGCTACAGAAGAATGCTGAAGATTAGATTGGTAGATCATATAACTAATGAGGAAGTATTGAATAGGGTTGGGGAGAAGATAAGTTTGTGGCACAACTTGACCAGAAGAAGGGATCGGTTGGTAGGACATGTTCTGAGGCATCAAGGGATCACCAATTTAGTATTGGAGGGCAGTGTGGAGGGTAAAAATCGTAGGGGGAGACCAAGAGATGAATACACTAGGCAGATTCAGAAGGATGTAGGTTGCAGTAGGTACTGGGAGATGAAGAAACTTGCACAGGATAGAGTAGCATGGAGAGCTGCATCAAACCAGTCTCAGGACTGAAGACCACAACAACAACAACAACAACAACACCGAATATCATCGCACAGTAGCCTTTGTCAGGAAAAGCAATACGGAGTGCATTATTACGAAGTATGCTTGAACACCAACTATCTACATTGAGTGTGACGTAACACAAAATACCCCACAAGTGTACTAATAACTACAGCCCAACTGTGTCAGATATATTTGACGTATTAGCTTTGTCCACAGTATTTGATCGAAAGTGCGAGTGACCCACGTCCTTGTGCGTCTAAATCCTACTTCTGTGTTTAAAAGAATAGCAGTTAGTCAGATGCGGTACGTATGTTTCATGTAACGTACGTAAATTAACTGCAGAATAATTATTGTTGGAATGTTCGTTCAATTTCATTTACCTTTTCATTTCCTTTTGGTTTCCATTCCATTTCTACTGCACAGGATTGTCTGTGTTGTAAAAAGTGTGTTACGTGCTGGGGAGCTACTTGAGATCGTACCGGCCCAAGGTCGGTGATACTGGGGGACACGGCGGTGGGGGATGGGCTATTGTGAACTGCTGAAATGCAAAGGGAGAACTAATGTTGTGGCCAGCAGAGAGGGAGGGCTCTGACAGGAGTAGATGTTCGGTTAAGCGACGTGTGGTTTTCGCGATCGGGACTGCAACCAAGGGACAGATTCTGTACATGGACTTGCCCGATTTTGACTTCGGCTGTCGGACCTTGAGACCATTTCGTTATACGTGGACTAGTTCACGTATCTGAGCGTGATGTCAGAAGAACAGGTTTAGGAACGTATTTAGAAATTTGAGACTACCGTTACTCTTGTGCTGCTATTTAAGTTGCAAATGCGACATTCTTATTAGGTGAGCTCACTTAATGTCATAAGGACAACCACTCCCTAGCCCTATGTTGCTAATTTAGTAACAGGTTTAAGTTCTGGAGAGAAAGTAGTAAAAACATTTTCGAATGATGGTTACAGCCAACAAGCTCTTGCGCAAATGTGGCAAAACGTTTCCACGATACCCAATATTTCGTATACAGAATGGTGTCCGAGTGTAGCATACGTTCTTGCTGTGCTTTCCCTGAGAATTTATGTTTAATAGCTTAATTCGCAGCGCTCTAGCTGCATCGAACGATCACCTATGAAGTGAACTGAATCGTCACTACACTACCAGGGCGCAGAGCTGACACTGTACAGCTCGAACCCGAGTCACCTACAAGCCAGGTTTTTAACGAACACACTCTTACGTTAGCCCAAGGGAAATTACGTTGCACAATGAGGAAACTGATGCTACCTGTACGATTGCAATCCAGCCAAGCTCAATATACGCTACGTAGTTTGAGGTATGGTCAACACTTGTTCTCGGTAATTTGGAAATGCCTCCTTATGAACTGCGTACAGTCCAAATACCTTAATGTAAGTTATCACAAAGCTTTCCCTGTAAGCTATTTCATAAATATCACTTTGTCCTACTGACGAATTAACCTCTTGTTTCGCACGTAAAATTTCACGCTGAACGAAGGCAGGAACCAAGGTTAAACCCTCACGTCGGAATAATGAGTATGTTATTAGAGACAGAACAGGGATAATCGGGAAAGAATAACGAAGCAACATGGCTTAATCCTTTTCAAATAAACCGTCGCACCATGTGCATTACGCCATTTACGGGAACCATTAAAAGACCAACCTGGATGGCTGCCACGAGACCTTAATAGTGTCCTACAGAAATCGAGTTCCGTGACTAAGGAGGGGGCTCTTCTCGATACAACACGAAGAACCATAAGCCATCCGCATCTAACAACTATCTTACTGAAGAAGTTGCAGCTCGTCAACAGTTCGAACAACTATACGAAATGCATTATTAAAATGTGACCGGCACAAGAAAGTTTGTTAGGAAGTCACTGTATATTCCCGCATTGTACTTCCACACACATCGTCCAAGCTGAAACCCACAACGAGACCGGTTGATCATCAGGAAACAGCGTCTGTTCTGCTGCGGTACGGTTAACAGGTGCAGCCCAAGGTCCGAGTGTAGTGTAGCCGTAACTTGAGATCAACTGCAAAAAATGGAGCGGGACAGTACGATTCTTTTAGGCAAATCGTCAAAATAGCAACCAGATTCAACGTGAAATTCCGGTTGTTGATCGACGAAACGTAATGTCACACCCAGCAGTAGTGGAACGCTGCCATTATTGCGACCAACAGCGCAGAAACGTGGATTATGCCAATCGGGGAAATAATGTCATCGACATCGACCACAGACGATAATATTCAACCAATCGGCCAACTGATTCGCAGCGATTTTAAGTTGCTTGACTTCGGATAGTAAGTTAAACATTATGGCGAGCCAACTTGGAAATGAGCTTGTGCGGAAATAGACCGTAATTGGACACTGAAATACAAACAGCTGCAGCCATGCTTTGGATGTGTGACTGATATTGCGTCTGTATGTTTCATGAGCCGGAACAAAATTTAATAAGCATATTGATCCAAAACTGATGTGCGCACTACTCGGGTAATTTCACCTATACGACGAAAGGTTAGAAGTACAGTCATCGCCCTACCAGTTTTTCTATATGCCATGTATGCTAGGGCAGATCTCAAATACACAGTGTAACCTGAAATTTAATGGCCTACGTTTTCAAAGGGTTGTCACTGGCAATGGAATAACCAATATTGCCCCCTAACTCACCGAATACCAATTCCGTTGCACTTCCGTCTCGGAGTGTGAAAGAGTTTGCTGTACTCCGATGCCATGTGCAATCATTCGAGCGGGAAGGAGTGTAAATTTTAAAAGTGATCTGAACCGAGAAATAACAGACCTGTGCTTATTTAACGGTTTAGTGTTAGGACTACATACTGATGGGCAGGCATTTTTATACAGAGCCTTGCGGGAACCAGTGGATCGTACCTTACAGCACGTCAGCTGAAGACCGTGACAGCTCACGTGGTATTACGAAGAAATGCTGATGGAGGCTATGGTGGTAGAAACGGCCACCCAGCCCTCAGGAACACAGTATAAGAATTGCAAAGGACGAACTTTCTCATTACCTTTTCAAATTTAACCTAGCTGTTCCTTAGGCATTTTATACGTGCGGTAAGGGAGCGAAGATTTTGGTGTCTCCACTTTGCACCCCTATTTTGAAGGGAAGACATGCTTAATGTGGAGTAATGAATGCGCCTTTTTCTCCCGGCATTATAATTGTCCATGTCTCTGTTCCTTTTGAACTGCAGTTGATACATACGTTTTCTTGCTGACGTAGAGTTACCGCAGAAGGTTATCCCACAGAACATGATACAATGAAAATACGCAAAATGTCAACTCACGTACTGGTCTCTCCCCACTACTTTTCGATAATTCGAGGTGCAAATGTGGCCACAGTGATTTGTTTTACTAATTCGAAAATGGTTTCATAAACACACAGAGCACAGGGAATCCATCCATTAGTCATTCGAAGCACAAGATACAAATTCCAGGGGAAGAAAATCCCGAAGGTCAATAATAAAGAAACATGGAAAACTGAGCACAGCAACAAAAACAACAGGGAAGAAAGGCAGAAGGAATTAAAACTGCACAGCAGAGGACTGTGGCTGGCTGATCACGAAAATAATAGGATGAGTCAGCCACTCTGCAACACGTTAAAACCTCCAGCGTAAAAGATTAGGGTGGAGTCGAATTACAACACAAGACAAAGTAAAAGATACAGCACAAAAGAGGGTGACGCAATAAAATTAGAGGGACCTATAAAAGCCACTTTCTCGAATAAAACTTAAAACACGATCTGCCATAGAGACATCGTCACCTAAAAGAGATGATAAATCACCCAGGAGATTAAAAGTTCGCCTGAGGGCGGTTAAAAGAGGACATTCCAACAATATATGGGCCACCGTCATATTCGCACCATAGCGAAAATGAGGGGGGGTCCTCTCGACGCAGCAGATGACCATGCGTCAGCCAAGAGTGGCCAATGCGGAGCCTACACAGAACAGAATCCCTGCAAGAGGCCCGCATGGAGGAACCCCACACAGTCGTGGTCTCCCTTACCTGCCGCAGCTTGTTGGGTGCAGACAGAGTGCGCCATTCGTCTCCCCACAACCCGAAGACCCGACGGTGCAAAACCGTTCGGAGATGTTGCCGGGAGGCCGATCTCCAACGGCAGTTTGCGGGTAGCCTCTTTGGCTAACTTGTCGGCGAGTTCGTTTCCCGCGATCCCAACGTGTCTCGGGGTTCATATGAACACCACCGAACGACTACGCTGTTCAAGAGGGTGAATGACCCCTGGATGGCACCAACTATGGGATGGCGTGGGTAGCACTGGTCAAGAGCCTGCAGACTACTGAGCGAGTCACTGCAAATGACAAAGGACTCTCCAGTGCTGGTACGAATATGCTCAAGGGCACGAAAAATGGCTGTCAGTTCTGCGGTGTAAACACTGCAGCCTTCCGGCAAGGAGCGCTGGTCGACATAGTCCGCATGAACATAAGCGTACCCCACACGGCCATCAACCATCGAGCCATCGGTATAGATAACCTCCGAGGCATGGTATGTTCACCTGGCCGCATTTGTTAACGCGGGCACCTCAGTCCGTTTTGCAACCTGCACCACGCAAGTAACGAGCAGCCCTCAGTGGCTCACTATCACCGTTTTCTTTGTCTTTAATATTTTTAGGCAAATGCCCTTTTGGCATATTTATTATTTTATAAATGACATAAGCACTGCCAGTCTTTCTCGACGATTCCGTACTTATGCTCTCAGATTTATAACTAAAAACGTATGATGGAGTATAAATCAAAGAATGGTCTATATTCTACAACAAATTCTGAGGAAGACACTCCTATCAGTGTCGAAACCAGGTTAATTTGTTAAAAATAGTGATCGAGGGCTGATTTCCTTCAATTGTACTCCCATTGTACCCACTTTACCAGAAATCCTTGCCTTCTTTCCATTTCATTGATTGCCTTTTAAGGGATGCCCATTTCTCTTCAGCCGACCTGCTGAGCCTTAGCATTTCAGTTTACAGATTTTGTAACTTCCCTTCCACGTTGAAGCTACTGATATTAGAAGCATCGACTCTTAGAACATTATCCTTTCTCTGGTTATTCAATCTTTTCCTGTTGTTCAACCCCCACTGCCGCCCTGGCTGTCCCTTCTTTCTCACAATCTGTTTTTAATATGATAGTGCATTTAAGCAATTACACATTCATTCATATTGTGTATGGCTGCCTAGGTCGCAAGGAAGAGCCGAGAATTGTATCCTATGGTTCCCAGGTATACCCGGATTATCCGATTCCCAACATATTTAGCAATTGCAGGGCATTGCCTGGTTCAGTGGTCAAGGAACTCTTAAATGTTCCAGCTCCTAATACGTCCAGTATGAATCACACTCTTGACACTAACACGTAGTTCTGATGTGATCCACCTTTCTAACCAAGGAAAACTGTCAATTCATAGAAAAGCAAAGGCACAATACTGAGTCTCACGCATGGCAGTACCATAGAACATCGTTGTAACAGACTACCTTTAACGTCATATGTTGCAATAGAACTATATACTACATTTTAAACACATCAAGCCGAGCTTTCGTTAATGAACAACGCGTTACTAAGCAGCCGTGATGTACAGTCGCTTTACTGCTAACGTTACATTATTTCTGATTCGCCACTTTTCGAATTCCTCATCATGCGTCTTGCTTCTGTTACATCCATCTCCCACATACTCTCGACCTTCTCTGCGTCTTACTTCACGGCTTCCGTCGAGCATGTTGCAGTGTCGATCGTCTTCATACCTTAAGGCCGACCTCTCATGGGACGTGGAAACACACGTGGAAACACACGTGGAAACACACGTGGAAACACACGTGGAAACACACGTGGAAACACACGTGGAAACACACGTGGAAACACACGTGGAAACACACGTGGAAACACACGTGGAAACACACGTGGAAAAACACGTGGAAACACACGTGGAAACACACGTGGAAACACACGTGGAAACACACGTGGAAACACACGTGGAAAAGAAGCTGGTGAAGTCTAAGGGTGGACTGCACTGAGGAATTTCATTTAAAAATTCTGGCATTTCAGTTTTTTGACTCGTGGAGAGAAACGTGGCCGGTGGGATGCTACATCGTCTTACATCACAAGTAGAACATAGAAGCTGCCATACCGTATGACAAACATCGAATTTGGTGGATTTAATTCGAGTATGTAGTATGAATGTTTGCTGAACATTTAGGATCTTTGGAGGACGGGTCGTTCTAGCTGTGACTTGTTATAATAAAATGATAGAAAACTACATATAGGTAGGTGATGGCTCTCTGCTTTTGATGTTTCTAGTCTGATAACTTTGTATACTTCCGTACAGTAAGTTTCCATACAATGGCACGATGACCTGTCAAAGGCGAGTCTTCATGGTACAATTTGTACAGTGTATGTAGCTTCGTAATAGTAGCTGGGCCTGCGTATGTTGCCGTGCTGTTGATGGCGTAGTGAGTTCTGAGTTATGAAGTGAAAGACAGCAGATTCGCATTTACCACCTTTCCAACTTTATCCCCTTTTGTTTTCGGAAGAATCGGTTTTTTATTTAACACAAGGATTCACTCAAAAGTCAATCTTGCTTATTGGAACTCATGTGTGTGCTGCTCAAAAAAAATGGTTCAAATGGCTCTGAGCACTATGCGACTTAACTTCTGAGGTTATCAGTCGCCTAGAACTTAGGTTAGTTAGGTTTCATTAGTTCTAAGGACATCACACACATCCATGCCCGAGGCAGGATTCGAACCTGCGACCGTAGCAGTCCCGCGGTTCCGGACTGCGCTCCTAGAAACACTAGACCACCGCGGCCGGCTGTGTTTGCTGCAATTTGTGTTGCGGAGGCCAGGGACTGGAACGTTTCCCCGTAGGCCAGATATCTAAAGTGACCTCGCTGTCTATTTCTGAAGAAAGACTAAGTTTTTTTTTACTGTGGAACTTCGTATTATGCCAGTCAGTGACTACGAAGAAGAGAGAGGTATATACATTTTTACAAATATATGGGGCATTTCGTATCGTTTTCAACGATTGTGAGCAGCTTATGAAAAAAAAAACTTTTCCATTCAGATAAATTCCAAACAAATCTCCATCTTTAAATCTGTGTGGTGAAGTACGTTACTTCATAGCATTGGTAGTCAATACAACGTAGAGAACACGGACGTTAGCCCTGCTAGCCGTGCGGTCTGACTCGCTGCTTTCCGTGCCCTGAGCGGGAAGGCGTGCCGGTCCCCGGCACGAATCCGCCCGGCGGATTAGTGTCTAGGTCCGGTGTGCCGGCCAATCTGTGGATGGATTTTAATGCGGTTTTCAATCTGCCTCGGCGAATGCGGGCTAGTTCCCGTTATTCCGTCTCAGTTACACTATGTCGGCGATTGCTGCGCAAACACTGTCTACACGTGTGCATAAGCTATATTACTCTACCACGCGGGACAGTATCTACGAGGCAGGGATGAAGTGGGTATTTTCTTGCACGACCGTTTCAAGAGTGCACAGTGAATATCAAGAATCCGATAAAACATCGGATCTCCGACATCACTGGGGCCGGAAAGAGATCCTGCAAGAACGGGACCGACGACGACGGAAGAGAATCATTCAAAGTGACAGAAATGCAGATTGCTGCATACTGCATTGCTGGGCCATCAACAAGTGTCAGCGTCCGAACCCTTTAACAGAACATCATCGATGTGGCCTTTCGGAACCCACTCGTGTACCCTTGATGACTGCACGAGACAAAGCTTTATGCCTCGCCTGGGCCCATCATCACCTGCATTAGACTCTCGATGACGAGAAATATGTTGCTTCGTTGGACGAGTCTCGTCTCAAAATGTGTGTATGGAGACAACCTCATGAAGCCATGGACTCCGCGTAACATCAGGGGACTGTTCAACCTGTTGGTTCTGTAATCGTGTGGGGAGTGTGCAGTTTGAGTGATATGGCACCCCTCATCGTCTACATACGGCACTGACAGGTGACACGTACATAATCATCCTGTCTGATCACCTGCATTACACATGTCCCTTGTGCATTCCGACAGACTTTGTAGCAGTTCTGGGTGTTGCACTGTCCTGCTAGAATTGCCAGAGTGGCTCTTCCCAGTCAAACCCCTCCACCACTACAAACCCCTCCACCACTACAAACCCCTCCACCACTACAAACCCCTCCACCACTACAAACCCCTCCACCACTACAAACCCCTCCACCACTACAAACCCCTCCACCACTACAAACCCCTCCACCACTACAAACCCCTCCACCACTACAAACCCCTCCACCACTACAAACCCCTCCACCACTACAAACCCCTCCACCACTACAAACCCCTCCACCACTACAAACCCCTCCACCACTACAAACCCCTCCACCACTACAAACCCCTCCACCACTACAAACCCCTCCACCACTACAAACCCCTCCACCACTACAAACCCCTCCACCACTACAAACCCCTCCACCACTACAAACCCCTCCACCACTACAAACCCCTCCACCACTACAAACCCCTCCACCACTACAAACCCCTCCACCACTACAAACCCCTCCACCACTACAAACCCCTCCACCACTACAAACCCCTCCACCACTACAAACCCCTCCACCACTACAAACCCCTCCACCACTACAAACCCCTCCACCACTACAAACCCCTCCACCACTACAAACCCCTCCACCACTACAAACCCCTCCACCACTACAAACCCCTCCACCACTACAAACCCCTCCACCACTACAAACCCCTCCACCACTACAAACCCCTCCACCACTACAAACCCCTCCACCACTACAAACCCCTCCACCACTACAAACCCCTCCACCACTACAAACCCCTCCACCACTACAAACCCCTCCACCACTACAAACCCCTCCACCACTACAAACCCCTCCACCACTACAAACCCCTCCACCACTACAAACCCCTCCACCACTACAAACCCCTCCACCACTACAAACCCCTCCACCACTACAAACCCCTCCACCACTACAAACCCCTCCACCACTACAAACCCCTCCACCACTACAAACCCCTCCACCACTACAAACCCCTCCACCACTACAAACCCCTCCACCACTACAAACCCCTCCACCACTACAAACCCCTCCACCACTACAAACCCCTCCACCACTACAAACCCCTCCACCACTACAAACCCCTCCACCACTACAAACCCCTCCACCACTACAAACCCCTCCACCACTACAAACCCCTCCACCACTACAAACCCCTCCACCACTACAAACCCCTCCACCACTACAAACCCCTCCACCACTACAAACCCCTCCACCACTACAAACCCCTCCACCACTACAAACCCCTCCACCACTACAAACCCCTCCACCACTACAAACCACTCCACCACTACAAACCACTCCACCACTACAAACCACTCCACCACTACAAACCACTCCACCACTACAAACCACTCCACCACTACAAACCACTCCACCACTACAAACCACTCCACCACTACAAACCACTCCACCACTACAAACCACTCCACCACTACAAACCACTCCACCACTACAAACCACTCCACCACTACAAACCACTCCACCACTACAAACCACTCCACCACTACAAACCACTCCACCACTACAAACCACTCCACCACTACAAACCACTCCACCACTACAAACCACTCCACCACTACAAACCACTCCACCACTACAAACCACTCCACCACTACAAACCACTCCACCACTACAAACCACTCCACCACTACAAACCACTCCACCACTACAAACCACTCCACCACTACAAACCACTCCACCACTACAAACCACTCCACCACTACAAACCACTCCACCACTACAAACCACTCCACCACTACAAACCACTCCACCACTACAAACCACTCCACCACTACAAACCACTCCACCACTACAAACCACTCCACCACTACAAACCACTCCACCACTACAAACCACTCCACCACTACAAACCACTCCACCACTACAAACCACTCCACCACTACAAACCACTCCACCACTACAAACCACTCCACCACTACAAACCACTCCACCACTACAAACCACTCCACCACTACAAACCACTCCACCACTACAAACCACTCCACCACTACAAACCACTCCACCACTACAAACCACTCCACCACTACAAACCACTCCACCACTACAAACCACTCCACCACTACAAACCACTCCACCACTACAAACCACTCCACCACTACAAACCACTCCACCACTACAAACCACTCCACCACTACAAACCACTCCACCACTACAAACCACTCCACCACTACAAACCACTCCACCACTACAAACCACTCCACCACTACAAACCACTCCACCACTACAAACCACTCCACCACTACAAACCACTCCACCACTACAAACCACTCCACCACTACAAACCACTCCACCACTACAAACCACTCCACCACTACAAACCACTCCACCACTACAAACCACTCCACCACTACAAACCACTCCACCACTACAAACCACTCCACCACTACAAACCACTCCACCACTACAAACCACTCCACCACTACAAACCACTCCACCACTACAAACCACTCCACCACTACAAACCACTCCACCACTACAAACCACTCCACCACTACAAACCACTCCACCACTACAAACCACTCCACCACTACAAACCACTCCACCACTACAAACCACTCCACCACTACAAACCACTCCACCACTACAAACCACTCCACCACTACAAACCACTCCACCACTACAAACCACTCCACCACTACAAACCACTCCACCACTACAAACCACTCCACCACTACAAACCACTCCACCACTACAAACCACTCCACCACTACAAACCACTCCACCACTACAAACCACTCCACCACTACAAACCACTCCACCACTACAAACCACTCCACCACTACAAACCACTCCACCACTACAAACCACTCCACCACTACAAACCACTCCACCACTACAAACCACTCCACCACTACAAACCACTCCACCACTACAAACCACTCCACCACTACAAACCACTCCACCACTACAAACCACTCCACCACTACAAACCACTCCACCACTACAAACCACTCCACCACTACAAACCACTCCACCACTACAAACCACTCCACCACTACAAACCACTCCACCACTACAAACCACTCCACCACTACAAACCACTCCACCACTACAAACCACTCCACCACTACAAACCACTCCACCACTACAAACCACTCCACCACTACAAACCACTCCACCACTACAAACCACTCCATCACTACAAACCACTCCATCACTACAAACCACTCCATCACTACAAACCACTCCATCACTACAAACCACTCCATCACTACAAACCACTCCATCACTACAAACCACTCCATCACTACAAACCACTCCATCACTACAAACCACTCCATCACTACAAACCACTCCATCACTACAAACCACTCCATCACTACAAACCACTCCATCACTACAAACCACTCCATCACTACAAACCACTCCATCACTACAAACCACTCCATCACTACAAACCACTCCATCACTACAAACCACTCCATCACTACAAACCACTCCATCACATCAAACCACTCCATCACATCAAACCACTCCATCACATCAAACCACTCCATCACATCAAACCACTCCATCACATCAAACCACTCCATCACATCAAACCACTCCATCACATCAAACCACTCCATCACATCAAACCACTCCATCACATCAAACCACTCCATCACATCAAACCACTCCATCACATCAAACCACTCCATCAAACCACTTCATCAAACTCTCCAGACATAAACATTATACAGCATATCTGGGATGGCTTGCCATGTGCTGTTCAGAAGAGACCTCCACCCTCTCGTACTCTTACGACTTTACGGACAGCCCTGCAGGATTCATGCTTTAAGGTTCTACCAAATATACGTAAGACAGTCTGAGCCCCATGTCACGTCACTTCTGCGTGATTGCAGGGGCCATACGCGATATTAGACATGTTTACCAGTTTCTTTGACTCTTCAATGTACATTCCTGTGAGAATCAACAAGGGTGTCTAATATTCTGCGGCAAATTGCCTGTGCATCTCAATTAAATAATGTACTCGACGTCTGCCACATGTGAAAATATTGAGAACACAAGAAGACTGTAATTCACCATATGAGACCACAATAGGGCGGCAAATCAGGCGATGATGAAAAATCGCATGTGAAATTGCTTCTGGTGTTACTGCTTTCAATTATGCTACTACTGGTGAATTTCAAATTTTACAAAATTGTATTGTACCAGTACCAGTAGTAGGAGCAGAAGCAGCAATTTTACCAGTGATTTACAATACTGCATTGTACCAGTACCAGTAGTAGTAGCAGAAGCAGCAATTTCAACAGTGATTTACAACATTATATTGTACCAGTAGTGGCAGCAGTAGCTATAGGAGCATCAGTAGGAGTTTGACGTAATTTACGCTGCTGCATTATACCAGTAATGTAAGTGGTAGCAGCAGTTTTGCTAGTACTAGTGGTGGTGGTGGTGGAAGTGGTAGTATCAGGAGCAGAGGTAGTAAATCTATCGTTGGTGTTCTACATGGGCTAAACTAATAATAATAATAGTAATAATAATAATAATAATAATAATAATAATAATAATTAGTAGTAGTAGTAGTAGTAGTAGTAGTAGTAGTAGGTGTAGCAATGGTTTTGCCAGTGACTTACAATATCACATGTTACTAACAGCAGTACCACAGTTGCCTTAATACATCTATTTGGCAGTGTTGACTTGTTACACCCTGTACAGTGACTGGAACCTAGGACACTGATTTGAGTGCATCTGCATACCTGTTGCTAATTTGAATATATATTATATATAATAAATAATTTATAATTTAATTTAATAATAAAATAACATTATAGGTATTAAAATTTAATGATTATTTTAATACATTAAGCCTTGTGAGATGGTATGTTCTTTTGTCCCTCAGCTACCGACGCCCTAGCAAGTCGTGATATTTGTCAATCTGTCTGATTCTTCCTTTACAGGTAGTCAAATGGCAAAGGCTCCTAATGTTTTGGTTCCTGTTTATTACCAAAGGCAACCTTCAGTATTTGTTTAGTGGGAATAAGAAATAGAAATTGACCCCTGGTTCAGGACGCCTGGATGATATAATGGAACAAAAAATAAGAAAGTCTTTCATCCTCATTGTCATGTAACTCCCGGCCTTGTGGCCGTGCGGTTCTAGGCGCTTCAGTCTGGAACCGCGTGACCGCTACGGTCGCAGGTTCGAATCCTGCCTCTGACATGGATGTGTGTGATGTCTTTAGGTTAGTCAGGTTTAAGTAGTTCTTAGTTCTAGGCGAGTGATGACCACAGAAGTTAAGTCGCATAGTGCTCCGAGCCATTTGAACCATTTTTTTTGTCATGTAACTAACGGCTAGATTAACCTCAGGGTCGATCATCTTCAGTCACACACAATTAAAACCTTGACAAGTTTTATTTATACTACGGGATGTCTTAGTACTACAAACGGAAGTATTGTAGCCCATTTCAAACCATGTGTTGAACCAAAAGCAGTGACATCATCTAAATGTGCATTCCTATTATTAACTGGACCAGTTATGAAAATTGCTATCTTAATTGTCCTAAGTGACGCCTCAGTTACTTAAATTTATGCCAGTTGTCGAGTCAGTATCTGCATATCACCGACACAGCAAGAAAAAAAAAAGTTCTACACTTCGCTGTTTCTAAGTTTTTTGTCCTTTACATTTTAACTAAAGTTCAGTCTTGATCACAACACTTATGTCTCAATAACATAGGTGACCGGATTCGGTTATATTTATATAACAATCTTCAGGCCTGTGAGTTAATTTTAGAAAATACTAGAGACCAATCTTAAAATAAAATGGAAAGTGCCTAATGACCACAAATTTCCCTAATTATGTTAATCGTCTCATTAATGGGTGTAACTTAGTACAAGTATGACTAATGATGAAATAATCGAATTTAAAGAACTGCTTGAGTGCACTTTAGACTACAATTATTTCTCTTTTAATACTAAAATCTACTGTCAGAAAGACTGCTTAGCAATGGGCAATTCTTTGGCTGGGACAGTTGCGTCTCAATGTGGTTCACGAAAATGTCTGCAATTCCTGAAAAATAAACCTGATATCGCATACAAAATGATGTATTGCAAGCGATATGTAGATGATACATTAGTGCATTATAATCGTTCAAAAGATGGGAAGCTTGCTGTGAAGTTAAACTCTATGCATCCGAAGTTTACAGTTGAGCATTAAAATCACAAATCTATTAACTATCTAGATCTCACTATAACTAATAACGAGAAACATTGCTTCACCATATATAGAAAACCTACAACCACTGATATTATTAATGCCACATCATGTGATCCTGATAAAAAATGCTTTTTTTTAAGTCTATAATACACCGAATAATTAACTTTCAGCAGTAATTTTATGAGATCAAAAAGGAAATGAACATCTTCAAACAAATTGCGAAAACCAACTCTTTCGTCACACGACAGGTAGATATTTTTAATAAAGTGCAACAATCACAAAGTACTGCACTAATAGGTAATCAAAAATATAAGATGACATATGGGAAACATATCAGACAGAATTACTAATTTATTCAAAAATTCTGGAACAACAATAGCATTCACAACTGACAATACTTGACAAAAATCAAGACATACCATAAGTAAAGATAATGAAAAATTACCACATCAGGAGTATGTAACATCCAATGTAGAGCCTGGCCGATGTATATTTTCTCACAAACAGGTCGAAATTTTGCAGTAAGGTATAAAGTACATACGTCCGGCACCTCACGAACAAAATCAGTATTCAGCCATCACATAACATTTAATAACCATGCTGAGGAGACAGTAGAGCAGAATCTACAAGTTCTTCATTATGCAAATGAAGGCTTACTTACGAATATCTTAGAAGAAATAGAGATTTATGCTCATTTGAAAAACCAAATGATCAATGCTGCTCAGGAGGAAGAAGACAAGGTGCTGGTCATAAACAGATGGGATGAAGTTCTAATGCTCTTCATGTCTTCGTTATCTTCTGTAAAATCTATCGTCCTGCGTATAGCTTTCCCTGAGGTATGTTAGTCAGAGGAAGAGGGCGTCTTCTTTTTTTATAATAGTGTAAATCCTCGTCCCGTAATTTCTACTTACTGCTGTAACCAATAGCGAATGGGAACTGTTTTTAAATAAACTAAGGTAGAAGCAGAAAAACGAGCAAGTTCCACTTCCCAATTCCCTATCTCTCTCACACTGAAATACGTTCGCCAAGGTTGGTCACATCACCTGCCATCCTGTTTCCTTATAAAACACGGTGCACATTGTTTTCTAAAAACAAAATCCAGATTTTACAGGGATTAATGATGGCGACACCGGACGTTCGCTGCAGGGTGACAACTCATTGGCAATGCGTCACTGTGTAACCCCCTCCACGCTGGCCACTGCGAGATGACGTACATGGAGGAACTCGCTATTCAGCCTGTTTACCGGAGTGGCGGCATACATGGCATCAAAAGGAGAGGTCCCGGGACATCTGCGTGACAGCGCAGTTAGCACCCCCACTTGCACAGCTGGCGATTGCCACAGCACCCACATGGCCCCTTCCTCAAAGGAAGGATGATCATCATCATCATCATCATCATCATCATCATCATCATCATCATCATCATCATCATCATCATCATCTCAAATTTTTGTGTTTCCTAATTTCCTTAAGCGGCGGGCTGGAAGTATTTTCAGCTGAACCGACCACAGAAACAATCCCTTTGTATAGCATTCCCTATTTTCATGTAATATGTTTCAAGATTTCTGCTCACAGAACGGCATGATGCGTCTAACAGCGCCATTCCTCTCAGCGTCTGATGGTGAAACTGAGGAGTTCGTCGTTAGCGTTAAGACGCAGATGCTTAGAATTCTGCGTCAGACGCCGAGGGCCTCATCCAATCTGGCCTCCTACAAGACCACTATGGTGGAATTGCTTCGTAGCTGCCGACACCGGACCCTCTAGGACTCCCAGAGACATGCACTTCCGCACACCAGCCCCAACGTCGCCACAGGTACTTTATGAGCCCAGAGCATTTGGCTCACATCTTTCGGAGGGTCCCAGAATGGGTGGAGTCAACGATGCCGACTGGGACGACCATACACAGTCGATGCTAATTGTGCACAGCTGGTTGGCATGAAGTACGAGCGTGGCGCTCACTCCATGGCTTCCACCTCAGGGCAACCTACACTGGCCTTAGAAGTCTCTGAAACTGGTATGTGGATCTGAGTGATATTGAGCCACTTCTCTGCTGGTTCCCTATAGAATGCGACCGTTTTCCAACACCAAAATAACACTATCTTCTACTACTACGGAACAGGTAACGTGACTTGCTCCAAGGAATTCCAGCGTAACACGTCCCTGCAGCAAGCAGGGGACACAATGTCTCCAAAAGATGAACAGCAAAACTAACTGGATTGCCCACCGACACTTTACAGACAGGAACACATGTATAATCGCCGAATGAATGGGGGAGGGATGCTAACAACGACTTCTGGCAGCTGGTAAGTGACGACAGCGTGCCTTTCTTTGCGGCCAGCCACTGACATTGAGGCGGAAACAAAGCCCAGCAACTGGGCTGCTGCGAACACATTACGTGTTTTTTTTTTGTTTGTGGTTTTAGGGCACAAAACTTCTATGGTCATTAGCGCCCAGCCCGTGACTTAAGACAGTAAAAAACCGAAATTGAAAACCAGCAGCAATGGGAACAAAGTCAGAAAACTGGAGAAACTAAAAATAAAAAGGAATGCTTAAAAGTCTACTACAGAAAGGGGGTGGTTGTCCCCAAAAAAGTTTCAAATGACAGACGTCATTTCACTGTCACTAATAAACTGGAGAACGCGGTCGGCTGAGCGCGTGTCATCTGCTAAAATCGACGATAGATCAGGCGAGAGCTGTAGACGGGAGCGTAACGGATTAAAATAGGGGCACTCAATTAAAAGGTGTCTAACCGTCCACAGCTGAGAGCAGTGGGGACAGAGTGGGGGAGGATCGCCGCTTAAAAGATGTCGATGGCTAAAACGACAGTGCCCTATCCGGAGTCTAGCTAAAATCACCTCCTCCCGACGACGCGTTCGGGAGGAAGAGGTCCAAGCGCAAGGAAGGGATTTCAATTCCCGCAATTTATTACGGGGAAGTGTTGACCAATGCGCATGCCATAAATGAGCAACTTTGCGACATAAACCGCTCCGTAGATCGGTGAAGGGAAGCGACTGAATAACTGGCAGAGGAAGAGAGACTGCAGCCTTGGCCGCTATATCGGCCGCCTCATTCCCACAGATACCAGCGTGTCCCGGGAGCCAGAGGAACGCCACCGAGACGCCCCCCAGGTGGAGCAAGCGCAGACAGTCCTGAATCCGGTGGACCAGAGGGTGCACAGGGTAAAGAGCTTGGAGACTGAGGAGAGAGCTGAGAGAATCTGAGCAGATAACGTACTGTATCCGCTGATGGCGGCGGATGTAGTGGACAGCCTGGAGAACAGCGTAAGCTCCGCAGTATAAACCGAACACTGGTCGGGAAGCCGAAAGCGATTTGGGGTGTCGCCAACAATATAGGCACTCCCTACACCTAACGATGTTTTCGAGCCGTCGGTGTAAATAAATGTGGCGTCCGTCATTTGTGCACATAGAGCAGCAAATGCCCGATGATAAGTGTAGGGGTACCATCCTTGGGAAATTGACAAAGGTCACTGAGGAGGCAGATCCGGGGACGGAGCCAAGGCGGTGCTGTACCCCAAGTTGTCAAGAAGGTTTTAGGAAAGCGGAAGGAAAGAGAATGGAGCAGTTGACGGAAGCGGACTCCCGGGGGTAGTAGGGAGGAGGAGCGGCCTGCATACCCTACATCAAAGGAGGCGTCGAAAAAAAGGTCATGGGCTGGATTAGCAGGCATGGAAGACACATGGCTAGCATAACGACTCGGGTCTCAGCATAAAGGCTTTCCACAGGGCTAGTGTAAAAAGCTCCAGACACTAAACGTAATCCACGGTGGTGGATAGAGTCGAGACGCCGAAGAATAGACGGCCGAGCAGAGGAGTAGACTATGCTTCCAATTTCGAGCGCACTAAGGCGCGATAGAGGCGGAGAAGGACCACTCGGTCCGCTCCCCAGGAGGTACCATTCAGGACACGGAGGGTGTTAAGCGATCGCAGACAGCGAGCCGAAAGATAGGAAAAGTGGGAGGACCAGCATAGTTTTCTGTCAAACATAAGACCTAAGAATTTAGCGACGTCTGAAAACGGAAGGTTGACAGGACCTAGATGTAAGGAGGGCGGAAGAAACTCTTTACGGCGCCAAAAATTGACACAAACGGTGTTACTGGGTGAGAAACGGAAGCCAGTTTCGATGCTCCACGAGTGTAGGCGATCGAGACATCCTTGAAGACGTCGTTCAAGAAGGCTGGTCCGTTGAGAGCTGTACTAGATCGCAAAATCGTTCACAAAGAGGGAGCCCGAGACATCAGGAGTGAGACAATCCATAATTGGATTTATGGCGATGGCAAACAGTACAACACTCAGCACGGATCCGTGGGGTACCACGTTTTCTTGGGAGAAAGTACGGGAGAGAGTAGTGTTCACCCGCACCCTAAAAGTGCGCTCTGCCATAAATTCGCGAAGAAAAAGGGGCAGCCGGCCTCGAAAGCCCCAAGAGAACAGTGTGCGGAGGATGCCTGTCCTCCAACAGGTATCGTATGCTCTCTCCAGATCAAAAAATATTGCTACCGTTTGGCGTTTCCGGAGAAAATTGTTCATGATATAAGTGGAGAGAGCAACAAGATGGTCAACGGCAGAACGATGCTTCCGAAATCCGCATTGGGCTGGTGTTAAAAGACTGCGGGATTCCAGCCACCAAGCTAAACGCTAATACACCATACGCTCCAAAACCTTACAGACACTAGTTATCGCCCCATTTCTCTCACGAGTAGAGGGGAGATGTTTGTCCTTTGCAGGTTTCGGAACGGGAACGACAATAGCTTCCCGCCACCGTCTGGGAAAGGTACTGTCGGTCCAATTTCGATTATAAAGGCGAAGGAGGTAACGCAGACTATGGGTTGATAAATGCAGCAACATTTGGACATGGATACCATCCGGTCCTGGGGCGGAGGAGCGAGAAGAAGAGAGGGCATGTTGGAGTTCCCGCATGGAGAAAACAGTATTGTAGCTTTCGTGATTTTGAGAGGAGAAAGCAAGAGGTCGCACTTCCGCTGCACGTTCCTTCGGGAGAAACGCTGGCGGGTAATTTGAAGAGCTCGAAATCTCAGCAAAGTGCTGACCCAACGAGTGAGAAATTTCGACGGGGTCCACTAAGGTATCATGCGCGACAGTAAGAACAGAGACCGGGGAGAAACTAGGCGCGCCTGAGAACCGTCGAAGCCGACTCCAAACTTCCGAGGAGGGAGTGAAGGTGTTAAATGAGCTAATAAAGAATTTCCAGCTTGCCTTCTTGCTATCGCGGAAGACGCGACGGCATCGCGCACGGAGCTGCTTATAGCGGATACAGTTGGCCAAAGTAGGATGGTGACGGAAAATGCGAAGAGCACGTCGCCGCTCACGTAGTGCGTCACGGCATGCCTCGTTCCACCAAGGAACTGGGGGGCGCCGGGGCAATTCGGAGGTGCGTGGTATTGAACGTTCCGCAGCTGTAAGGATAACGTCGGTAATGTGTGTGACCTCATCGTCGACGCTGGGAAAGCGACGGTCATCGAATGTCGCGAGAGACGAAAAAAGTGTCCAATCGGCTTGGGCAAATTTCCAGCGTCGCGAGCGCAGATATGGCAGTGGAGGCTGCAGTCTAAGAACACATGGAAAGTGGTCACTCGAGTGTGTATCATCAAGGGCGAACCATTCGAAGTGCCGAGCTAGCGGAACAGTACCGACCGCAAGATCCAAATGAGATAAATTTGTCGTGGAGGCAGACAAAAATGTGGGGACCCCAGTGTTGAGGCAAACTAGATCCGCTTGGTGGAAGACGTCTAGCAATAGAGAGCCACGTGGACAAGGATGTGGAGATCCCCAAAGCGGGTGGTGGGCATTGAAGTCCCCAACCAGCAAATAGGGGGTGGAAGCTGACCAAGAAGATGAAGGAGATCAGCTCGTGCCATTGGTGTGGATGATGGAATGTATACAGTATAAAGAGAGAACGTGTATCCAGAAAGGGAAAGACGGACGGCGACAGCTTGGAAGGAACTGTTTAAGGGGATTGGGTGATAATGGAGAGTATCATGGAGAAGAATCATGAGTCCTCCATGGGCTGGAGAGCCTTCAACAGAGGGGAGGTCATATCGGACGGACTGAAAATGAGGGAGAACGAAGTGGTCATGGGGACGCAGCATTGTTTCCGGAAGACAGAAGATGACTGGCGAGTAGGATCGTAAGAGGATCGACAATTCATTCCTATTGGCTCGAATGCCGCGGATATTCCAGTGGATAATGGACATGGGGTGAACAGAAAATGGAGGAATGTGACCAAAGTTGCTGTCAACTCAAAGACTGCTCGGAGCTAGCGACCGACAGCATGGAATGGCATTCAGCCGAAGGCAGAAGATCCTGATCCATAGGTTGGTCAGGAGCAGCCCCTGCCACCAGCGATCGGCCGGTTGACCGGCCACCAGCAGTGCGCCTCGGCGACACAGAAGACGGCCGAGGGCGATTTCCGCCAGGTGGTGCCGTAGAAGGGTCACGCCTTGGCGGAGAAGGAGAGAAACTGGGTTTCTTTGTAGCCTTCTTGGAAGAATGATGTTTAGATGAAGGAGGAACCGATGGTTGTGAAGTTGCGGTACGTAAAGCTCTTCACGAGTATGCTCTTTTTTCGAAGACTTTGCGTCTGACTTTTGGGCTCGAGATTTAGCAGAACCCGACGAAGGGTGAGCCATAGAGTGGGCAGGCGAAAGTGGTGAGGTTGAACGAGCGATCTTTGCGCTGGCCGATGTGACGACCGTGGCACTAAAGGTGAGGTCGCAAGTCTGCGTGGCCGCCTCCTTTGTTTGCCGAGGAGAAGCAAGGACAGTGCTGTTTTTTCCTGTCTGAAGCACGGTGGGCTTGCGACTGGCGAATAATTTTCGAGCAGCAAAGGTTGACACCTTTTCCTTCACTCTGATTTCCTGGATGACCTTTTCGTCCTTAAAAACGGGGCAATCTCGAGAGGAAGCAGGGTGGTCACCCATACAGTTGAAGCAGCGAGGGGATAGAGGTGGACAAGCACCCTCATGGGCATCCGTGCCACACGTGACATTTGGCCGGATTGGAACAGGACTGGCTGGTGTGATTGAACCGCTGACATCGATAGCGACGCGTAGGGTTGGGGACGTAAGGGCGAACGGAAATTATCTCGTAGCCTGCTTTGATTTTCGATGGGAGTTGAACTTTGTCAAATGTCAAGAAGACAGTGTGGGTTGGAATGATGTTCGCGTCAACGCGTTTCATTACTCTATGAACTGCCGTTACGCCCTGGTCAGAAAGATAGTGCTGAATTTGTTTGTCAGACAATCCATCGAGGGAGCGTGTATAAACGACTCCACGCGAGGAATTTAAGGTACGGTGCGGTTCCACCCGGACAGGGAAGGTGTGGAGCAGAGAAGTACGCAGCAATTTTTGTGCCTGGAGGGCACTGTGTGTTTCTAACAACAGGGTGCCATTCCGTAATCTGGAACAAGACTTTACAGGACCTGCAATTGCGTCGACACCTTCCTGAATAATGAAAGGGTTGACCGTGGAGAAGTCGTGACCTTCGTCAGTCCGAGAAACAACAAGGAACTGTGGCAACGATGGAAGAATCGTCTGTGGCTGAGACTCAGTATACTTACGTTTGTGAGCAGACATAGTGGAAGGTGAGGAAACCATTGCGGAAGAATCCCCCATGATTACCGGCGTCTCCGATGGCGCGCTCCTCCCTTGTGGGGGCCCTCTCTGAGGGCACTCCCGCCTTAGGTGATTGTTCACACCTCAGGTCTCACCTCCCGACAACCGGACGGAGGGACCAATCGGCACTTTCGGAAGTATCAGCTCGGGTAATCACCCCTCCCTGGGCCTGGCCTTTACCAGGGGCTACGTACGTGTCCTACCTGTCTACCCGGGGCGGGGAATTACGCGTTACCCCGTCACCGGCTACGCACAAAGGGCGTGGGTCGGCCTTCAGACACGCACAGGGAGGAAGAAAGAGAAAGGGAAAGAAAGAAGAGAGGTCTCAAACGCCGCAGCGGAGAAAAGGGAAAGAAGAGGTAAGGAAAAGAGAAGGACAAAGGAAGGAAGAAGACATAAAAGCAAGGAAGGCGAACAATGCAGTCCATTTACGAGCGTCCGTCTCCGGACGTAGGCACAAACCATACTCCCCGATGGGGAGAAAGGGAAGGAAAGAGCCAGAGGTGAGGGGAGGAGTGGCGAAGATAGGGATGGGGAAGGATGCGGAAAGGGAAGGTATGCAGCCCGGAAAGGAAGGAAGGCCACATTAGCTCGGGGTCCCGTGCTCGCTACGCACGTATCCACAAAAGAGTTGTGGACCCCTGGGGGGACATATTACGTGTGTAGGGACCTTGCATGCGTTCATAGATGAAATGAATTCGAGCCCTGATTTCCACCTCCCAAGGCTACATTTGAACGGTCTAACCATAATGGCATTAAAAATGCTACAGATCAGTGCAATAAGCTTTATAGTTGATGAGATCAACAGCAGCTCACTTTGGTAGGCAAGCGATGATCGAAGTGATCGCTGCGTGAAAAATCTATGGATACTCTTCACTGACCGCTGGCCATTATTTTAGCTGGACTAGAGGTGGAAACTTTCCACACGTCTATCAGAGGACATGAAAATGGCGTAATGAAGCACGGAAAATGGTTGCTCAAATAAAGTGACAACTGGAAATTTGGACAACTGAAAATGTTTTTATTAGACATTCTATTTCTATTTCAAAAGGGTGTTGGTGACTGCATCGGCTAGCTCCAGCCAAACAGAAGCGCTGTGAGAAGTTCAGCAGTGGACAGTCTATTCTATATTGTGGTCGCTGCTGCTGAGTCCAATTATATTAACGAAAGACGATAGCAACAAAATACCGATCGAAACCTTATTGCGATCAAAAGATTTCATTTTCTTTCTTAAAGTTAAGTTTCACAAATAGTAGCCTATGTCCACAAAATAAAAGCCATTTCATTCTCAAGAATGACGAGAAATAATACAAAATACGCAACCCGAATATATCCCCAAAACTGCCATCAGAATATGTAACGATCATCTGAGCTGGTAGACATTACATTGCCTACAAGGCGAGCTGGAAGTGTCTACCAGAGGTCTCCTACTGCGACCACTGAAGCAGCCCGACTGGACCAATAAAGACGTCTGAAGTCCCAGTACCGACAACTGCTAGATAAGTAGGAACAGGGACAATGGGGAAGATACTGAGTATCACTTAAGACCGATGTGTGCACTAAGACGTAGAACACAGTGACGGAGAGAATCCTAACTCCAGTCACTCTACACTTAATGAAAACTGAAGATGATTGAGTGACCCTTTGATGGAAGCAAGAGAATACCTGCTTGGCGAACTCCTTCAAGACGACGATCAAGACGATACCCAACTTCACATGCAACTCAGCGGGAGACAATTAATACGCCAATATTTTCATAACCACAGCGTCTGCCAGAGGAGAACTACTCACGACGAAATAGGAAAAGTTCCAGGTACAGTAATATTCATGCCTGAATTCTGAAACAAACGAAAGCACGAATTATCCCAGTGCTAACCACATTACTGAGCGATCCCGAACACTGGTTACGACGCCTGTCATACGGAAACTAACAAAAGCTGTAGGAAAAGAAACAGTAGAGGAGATATATCCGTCTAATCCTAACAGCGAAACACCAATCTGCTTGATTAACACACTTGTGCAGGTTCAGGGAGTCTCCTCTGCAACAGGCTGCACCCGCACAGGGGTTTAGTGCCACTTTGCCCCTCGGAAAGTCTTATGTATTTTAGATCCATTAAATAAGGTGATCGAAACAACAGACAGCTCACCAAAAAAGAAGAATACGCGAAGTGCCATATGAATTATGTATTTCCGACAGACTGCCGGTTGGAACAGAGACCAGTATATTCAAAAACAAGTATCTGTTGTCCATAGACTCACTTCTCCTTTGTTTTGCCTACTGGCTACCGGTTTAACTGGACAGTTACAATCTCAGGCCAATCTGGTCAGACGTTATAACGATAGGGTCCTACATAGTTAATTTTTGTATTTGTAATTCCACTGGAACTGGGTGTACCACGACCGTATTATTGTCATTATATTTTGGATAAATGGCAGCATCAGAATATTTAATTCGTTTATTTCGCAGATCGATTTTGATCACCTGTGTGACCATCTTCAGTGCTCGTATCATAATAGCACAACAATTTCCATGAAGTGTAACATTTACTTTGATGATTAATTCCAGCAGTTATCTTCACTTTGGGTTGGTTGCCCTGCACAAGGCCGCACGTACGGAGACAGAGCTCTCGTGAAAGGTAAGTTATTTAGGTTGTAATTAATTGTAATTGAACACTTAACTAATTAAATACGTTCATTAGGGTGCCTTTCAAGCTCACCATTAAAGGTTTTTTTTATTTTCGCGGCTTTGTCTTCCTCTCCGAGTGTGCGTACTTAGCCTTATACCGCAATCTGAAGTGCATTTGGTATAGATTAACTAATTAAATATATTCATTAGTGTGCTCTTCAAGGTTGCCATTGAAGGTTTTTCTTTTATTTACGTATTCTTCCACTTATCCCAAGAAGTTTGTTTTGGTTACATTCGGCTGTTTATGCCTAATTTTTGATCGTGCATATTTAGCGTTATACCACAAATTTCAGTGCATTTGGTAATAGTTTACTTACATATTAGTGTCCTTTTGCCTCTGTATTTAATATATTATGGTCATCGCTTAGTAAATCTCTTAACTAATTTCCAAACTACCATGGATACTAAGTGTGTGAGCTGCAGTAGGAAAGTTAGTTCAGGGGTTTTGTCCATCTGATGTGACAGGTGGTTTCATTGGGGAAATTTTAGCGGCGTGGGAATTGGGGAAGCAAACGAGACTCTTCCACTCACTTGCAGGGTTTGCTCAAGAGATAGGATTATAGCTGAACAGGAGGAGAAAATTAGAGCCCTTCAGGCTGATTTGGTCAGAGCGAGGGAGGAAATGAAGAGGTTAAGGGGGGAGGAGGGCAAACAGCAGTGGGAAGTGGTAGCTGGGAACAGGAGGCCACAGAAAGAGGACAGTTTCTGACAGTATCACAATTGGCACAACCAATAGATTTGCCTTGCTACCACAGTTAAGTAAGGAAGAGGCTCCAGCAGAAGTAGATGTAGTTAAGATGCAACAGAATCTCACTAGGAAACCAACTGTTTCAAAAAAATTAGGAAGTAAGAGAAAGTTCTGTTGCTAAGTAGCAGCCATGGAAGAGGTGTGGGCCAGATTTTACAGGAAAAATTAGGTGACAGGTACCAGGTCACAAACCTTTTCAAGCCAAATGTAAGTCTTAGCTAGATGGTAGAGGATATAGGTTTCTTGTGCAAGGGATTCACAAAGCAGGATCATGTGATGATAGTGGGTGGAGTGGTAAACAGTATTGAGAGCGATCAGGGCTACAGCATTGAGTGTGACCTTGTGAAAATAGCCTCGGCAACGATCCATACCAATGCTGGGCTGGAGCCTGCTTTTGTGCGGAATGATCAGCCCCAGTTGAACCACTGTGTCAGGAGGGTAAATATGCGGTTGGATCAGTTGCGTAGGGCGGCCACTCTGTCAGACATTGGATTGGTTCCTGTCTAGGCTATTGCTGGGGGGGGGGGGGGGGGGAATTTCAAAAGGCATGGCCTACATCTCAATTGGAAAGGGAAGGGTAAACTGGCAGGGTTGTTAGCGAAATCCATAAGGGGGGACACTTGGACTCATGGATGTACCTCTTATTTAGACTAATATCAGTGTCCAATGATAAGTTCAGGCAGGCAGGTGCTAAAAAGGTCCAAAACTCACAAAATTCTCACAACAGGAAAGTAAATAATAATGTTACCATATTTAAGCAAAATATTGGTGGATTAAAGAAAGAAGTAGATTCTCACGAAAGTAAAAAATAATGTTACCATTTTTCACCAAAATATTCCGGGATTGAAGAATAAAGTAGTTGAGCTCCTGGTTTCTTTAGATGACAGTTAATCTTTTAATGTAATAGATAGACATAATGTGATGCTTGGACAGGCATAGTATGATACAGAAAGGTAAATATCAGTGTTTATAAACCAGCTGCACATATGAGTAGAGAGGATAAGGTGGGAGGAGGAGTTGCCATACATGTCAAAAGTTATCACTGTGAAGAAAGCTTAGATACAAAGAAGTTTTGTCTAGAGCAACATATAGAAGCATGTGCATGTCAACTTGAACTGAAGGAGGGCTCTTTTATAATTGTAACAGTATACAGGTCCCCTTCAGGAAACCTTTTATTCCTGGAGAATTTGGATGCCTTGTTGTGCTATCTCTCATATAGGGGGAAAGCGAATTATTATTTTTGGGGACTTCAATGTTAATTTACTGAAAGTGTGTAATAGGAAGAATGACCTGGAAGTCTTGCTCGGTTCTTTCAATTTGACGTCTTTGATTTTCCTACCCAAGTAGTAAAGGACAGCAGCACATTGATAGATAACACTTATATAGACCAAGATAGGTTTAAAAACAAATTCTTGTCCTGTTGAGAATGGGCTTTCTGATCATGATGTTCAGCTATTACAGTATATGACATAGCTCCATTCAGTAATTCAAAACTCCTCTCCAAAGTTGTGCATTCAATTAATGACTCAACAATTAGAAATTTCAGAGAAAATCTTCAGCAGTTAGACTGGGATGAGGTGTACAAGGAACCTGATGCTAATTTAAAATGTAACTTATTTCATGACACACTTTTAAGAGATTTTGAAAACTGTTTCCCCAAGAATGTAGTTAAATGTAATTGTAAGACACCATGCAAAAAACCTTGGCTTACTAAAGAAATAAAAATATCTTGTAACCACAAAAGGGAACTGTATCTAACAACAAGAAAGAGTAGTGACACAGAAACAGCCAAATATTATGAAAACTACTGTGCTACATTAAGGAACGTTATTAAAAAGTCCAGAAGCATGTGCATCATGTCTGAGATTAATACCTCTGATAACAAAATCAAAACAATTTGGAATATTATTACAAGGGAGACAGGACAACCAAGAGTACAGGATGACTGTATCACCATCAAAGCGAATGGAAACTTTATTCAAAATGTTTTCGACTTCCAGCTTGTTTATAAGCATTTTTTAAATGTTTTAGAGATAATAGGATCTAAATGGTGTTTAGAAAAAGCATGGCAGTTAATGGAAGAGGCCTTACCCACACCATTTGATAGAATTTAAATTCCACCCACCTCTCCTTTTGAAATTAGGAAAATAATTAACTCTCTCAAGAATAAAAGCTCACATGGAATTGATGGCATTTCCAGCAGGATAATGAAAGCTTGATCCCAAGAAATAAGTGGGATTCTTAGCCACATATGTAATAGCTCTCTGAAGCAGGGCATTTTGCCAGATAGACTGAAGTATGCCATTGTTAAACCACTGCATAAAAAAGGGGATACGACTGATAACAACTACCACCCGATCTCTCTTCTGACTGCCTTATCCAAAATTCTTGAAAAAGTAATGTATTGTAGAGTAGCTTCACACCTTTGTAAAAATAAAGTTTTAACAAAATGTCAGTTTGGTTTCCAGGAGGGTTTTCCAACGGAAAATGCTATATATACTTTCACTAATAAAATATTTGAATTGCTCTGAGTAACCGGAAGTCACCTATTGGCATTTTTTGTGATCTATCAAAGGCATTTGATTGTGTAAATCGTGGAATACTTCTAGATAAGCTCAAGTACTGTGGTATGATTGGGACAGTGCTTAAATGGTTTAAATCATACCTAACTGGAAGAGTGCAGAAAGTTGAAATAAACAGTTCACATAATATGCAAAAAGCTGTTCCCCAGTTTGAGAAATCATCAATCAAGAATGGGGTGCCGCAAGGTTTGGTCTTGAGTCTTTTTTTTTTTTTTGTTGTGGTGTTAGGGCGCAAAACTTCTATGGTCATTAGCGCCCAGCCCGTGACTTAAGACAGTAAAAAACCGAAATTTAAAACCAGCAGCAATGGGAACAAAGTCAGAAAATTGGAGAAACTAAAAATAGAAGACTGCTTAAAAATCCACTACAGAAAGGGGGTGATTGTCCCCAAAAAAGCTTCAAATGACTGACGTCATTTCACTGTCACTAATAAACTGGAGAAAGCGGTCGGCGGAGCGCGTGTCATCTGCTAAAATCGACGATAGATCAGGCGATAGCTGTAGACGGGAGCGTAACGGATTAAAATAGGGGCATTCAATTAAAAGGTGTCTTGCCGTCCACAGCTGAGAGCAGTGGGGACAGAGTGGGGGAGGATCGCCGCTTAAAAGATGTCGATGGCTAAAACGACAATGCCCTATCCGGAGTCTAGCTAAAATTACCTCCTCCCGACGACGCGTTCGGGAGGAAGAGGTCCAAGCGCAAGGAAGGGCTTTCACTTCCCGCAATTTATTACAGGGAAGTGCCGACCAATGGGCATGCCATAATTGAGCAACATGGCGACATAAATCGTTCCGAAGATCGGTGAAAGGAAGCGACTGAATAGCTGGTCGAGGAAGAGAGACTGCGGCCTTGGCCGCTATATCGGCCGCCTCATTCCCACAGATACCAGCGTGTCCCGGGAGCCAGAGGAACGCCACCGAGACGCCCCTCAGGTGAAGCAAGCGCAGACAGTCCTGAAGCCGGTGGACCAGAGGGTGCACAGGGTAAAGAGCTTGGAGACTGAGGAGAGAGCTGAGAGAATCTGAGCAGATAACGTACTGTATCCGCTGATGGCGGCGGATGTAGTGGACAGCCTGGAGAACAGCGTAAAGCTCCGCAGTATAAACCGAACACTGGTCGGGAAGCCGAAAGCGATTTGGGGTGTCGCCAACAATATAGGCACTCCCTACACCTAACGATGTTTTCGAGCCGTCGGTGTAAATAAATGTGGCGTCCGTCATTTCTGCACATAGAGCAGCAAATGCCCGACGATAAACAAGTGGAGGGGTACCATCTTTGGGAAATTGACAAAGGTCACGGAGCAGGCAGATCCGGGGACGGAGCCAAGGCGGTGCTGTACCCCAAGTTGTCGGGAAGGTTTTAGGAAAGCGGAAGGAAAGAGAATGGAGCAGTTGACGGAAGCGGACTCCCGGGGGTAGTAGGGAGGAGGGGCGGCCTGCATACCCTACATCAAAGGAGGCGTCGAAAAAAAGGTCGTGGGCTGGATTAGCAGGCATGGAAGACAGACGGCTAGCATAACGACTCAGGAGGACTGCTCGCCGATTGGACAGCGGAGGTTCAGCAGTCTCAGCATAAAGGCTTTCCACAGGGCTAGTGTAAAAAGCTCCAGACACTAAACGTAATCCACGGTGGTGGATAGAGTCGAGACGCCGAAGAATAGACGGCCGAGCAGAGGAGTAGACTATGCTTCCATAATCCAATTTCGAGCGCACTAAGGCGCGATAGAGGCGGAGAAGGACCACTCGGTCCGCTCCCCAGGAGGTACCATTCAGGACACGGAGGGTGTTAAGTGATCGCAGACAGCGAGCCGAAAGATAGGAAACGTGGGAGGACCAGCATAGTTTTCTGTCAAACATAAGACCCAAGAATTTAGCGACGTCTGAAAACGGAAGGTTGACAGGACCTAGATGTAAGGAGGGCGGAAGAAACTCCGTACGTCGCCAAAAATTGACACAAACGGTCTTACTGGGGGAAAAACGGAAGCCAGTTTCGATGCTCCACGAGTGGAGGCGATCGAGACATCCTTGAAGACGTCGTTCAAGAAGGCTGGTCCGTTGAGAGCTGTAGTAGATCGCAAAATCGTCCACAAAGAGGGAGCCCGAGACATCGGGAGGGAGACAATCCATAATTGGATTTATGGCGATGGCAAACAGTACAACACTCAGCACGGATCCCTGGGGTACCCCGTTTTCTTGGGAGAAAGTACGGGAGAGAGTAGTGTTCACCCGCACCCGAAAAGTGCGCTCTGCCATAAATTCGCGAAGAAAAAGGGGCAGCCGGCCTCGAAAGCCCCAAGAGAACAGTGTGCGGAGGATGCCTGTCCTCCAACAGGTATCGTATGCTCTCTCCAGATCAAAAAATATTGCTACCGTTTGGCGTTGCCGGAGAAAATTGTTCATGATATAAGTGGAGAGAGCGACAAGATGGTCAACTGCAGAACGATGCTTCCGAAATCCGCATTGGGCTGGTGTTAAAAGGCTGCGGGATTCCAGCCACCAAGCTAAACGGTAATTCACCATACGCTCCAAAACCTTACAGACACTACTCGTGAGAGAAATGGGGCGATAGCTAGAGGGGAGATGTTTGTCCTTTCCAGGTTTCGGAACGGGAACGACAATAGCTTCCCGCCACCGTCTGGGAAAGGTGCTGCCGGTCCAAATTCGATTATAAAGGCGAAGGAGGTAACGCAAACTATGGGTGGATAAATGCAGCAACATTTGGACATGGATACCATCCGGTCCTGGGGCGGAGGAGCGAGAAGATGAGAGGGCATGTTGGAGTTCCCGCATGGAGAAAACAGTATTGTAGCTTTCGTGATTTTGGGAGGAGAAAGCAAGAGGTCGCACTTCCGCTGCACGTTTCTTCGGGAGAAACGCTGGCGGGTAATTTGAAGAGCTCGAAATCTCAGCAAAGTGCTGACCCAACGAGTTAGAAATTGCGACGGGGTCCACTAAGGTATCATGCGCGACAGTGAGCCCAGAAACCGGGGAGAAACTAGGCGCGCCTGAGAACCGTCGAAGCCGACTCCAAACTTCCGAGGAGGGAGTGAAGGTGTTAAATGAGCTAATAAAGAATTTCCAGCTTGCCTTCTTGCTATCGCGGATGACGCGACGGCATCGCGCACGGAGCTGCTTATAGCGGATACAGTTGGCCAAAGTAGGATGGTGACGGAAAATGCGAAGAGCACGTCGCCGCTCACGTATTGCGTCACGGCATGCCTCGTTCCACCAAGGAACTGGGGGGCGCCGGGGCAATTCGGAGGTGCGTGGTATTGAACGTTCCGCAGCTGTAAGGATAACGTTGGTAATGTGTGTGACCTCATCGTCGACGCTGGGAAAGCGACGGTCATCGAATGTCGCGAGAGACGAAAAAAGTGTCCAATCGGCTTGGGCAAACTTCCAGCGTCGCGGGCGCATATATGGCAGTTGAGGCTGCAGTCTGAGGACACATGGAAAGTGGTCACTCGAGTGTGTATCATCAAGGGCGAACCATTCGAAGCGCCGAGCTAGCGGAACAGTACCGACCGCAAGGTCCAAATGAGATAAGGTTGTCGTGGAGGCAGACAAAAATGTGGGGACCCCAGTGTTGAGGCAAACTAGATCCGCTTGGTGGAAGACGTCTAGCAATACAGAGCCATGTGGACAAGAGTGTGGAGATCCCCAAAGCGGGTGGTGGGCATTGAAGTCCCCAACCAGCAAATAGGGGGGTGGAAGCTGACCAAGAAGATGAAGGAGATCAGCTCGTGCCATTGGTGTGGACGATGGAATGTATACAGTACAAAGAGAGAACGTGTATCCGGAAAGTGAAAGACGGACGGCGACAGCTTGGAAGGAACTGTTTAAGGGGATTGGGTGATAATGGAGAGTATCACGGAGAAGAATCATGAGTCCTCCATGGGCTGGAGAGCCTTCAACAGAGGGGAGATCATATCGGACAGACTGAAAATGAGGGAGAACAAGGCGGTCATGGGGACGCAGCTTTGTTTCCTGAAGACAGAAGATGACCGGCGAGTAGGAGCGTAAGAGGACCGACAATTCATCCCGATTGGCTCGAATGCCGCGGATATTCCAGTGGATAATGGACATGGGGTGAAAAGAGAATGGAGGAATGGGACCAAAGTTGCTGTCAACTCAAAGACTGCTCGGAGCTAGCAACCGACAGCATGGAATGGCATTCAGCCGAAGGCAGAAGATCCTGATCCATAAGTTGGTCAGGAGCAGTCCCTGCCACCAGCGATCGGCCGGTTGACCGGCCACCAGCAGTGCGCCTCGGCGACACAGAAGATGGCCGAGGGCGATTTCCGCCAGGTGGTGCTGTAGAGGGGGCACGCCTTGGCGGAGAAGGAGAGGAACTGGGTTTCTTTGTAGCCTTCTTGGAAGAATGTTGTTTAGAAGAAGGAGGAACCGATGGTTGTGAAGCTGCAGTTCGTAAAAACTCTTCACGAGTATGCTCTTTTTTCGAAGACTTGGCGTCCGACTTGTGGGCTCGAGATGTAGCAGAACCCGACGAAGGGTGAGCCATAGAGTGGGCAGGCGAAAGTGGTGAGGTTGAACGAGCGATCTTTGCGCTGGCCGATCTGACGACCGTGGTACTAAAGGTGAGGTCGCAAGTCTGCGTGGCCGCCTCCTTTGTTGGCCGAGGAGAAGCAAGGACAGTGCTGTATTTTCCTGTCTGAGGCACGGTGGGCTTGCGACTGGCGAATAATTTTCGAGCAGCAAAAGTCGACACCTTTTCCTTCACCCTTATTTCCTGGATGAGCTTCTCATCCTTAAAAACGGGGCAATCTCGAGAGGAAGCAGCGTGGTCACCCATACAGTTGATGCAGCGAGGGGATGGAGGTGGACAAGCACCCTCATGGGCATCCGTGCCACACGTAACACATTTGGCTGGATTGGAACAGGACTGGCTGGTGTGATTGAACCGCTGACATCGATAGCAACGCGTAGGGTTTGGGACGTAAGGGCGAACGGAAATTATCTCATAGCCTGCTTTGATTTTCGATGGGAGTTGAACTGTGTCAAATGTCAAGAAGACAGTGCGGGTTGGAATGATGTTCGTGTCAACCCGTTTCATTACTCTATGAACTGCCGTGACGCCCTGGTCAGACAGATAGTGCTGAATTTCTTCGTCAGACAATCCATCGAGGGAGCGTGTATAAACGACTCCACGCGAGGAATTCAAGGTACGGTGCGGTTCCACCCGGACAGGGAAGGTGTGGAGCAGAGAAGTACGCAGCAATTTTTGTGACTGGAGGGCACTGTGTGTTTCTAACAACAGGGTGCCATTCCGTAATCTGGAACAAGACTTTACAGGACCTGCTATTGGGTCGACTCCTTTCTGAATAATGAAAGGGTTGACCGTGGAGAAGTCGTGACCTTCATCAGACCGAGAAACAACAAGGAACTGTGGCAACGATGGAAGAATCGTCTGTGGCTGAGACTCAGTATGCTTACGTTTGTGACTAGACTTAGTGGAAGGTGAGGAAACCATTGCGGAAGAATCCCCCATGATTACCGGCGTCTCCGATGGCGCGCTCCTCCCTTGTGGGGGCCCTCTCTGAGGGCACTCCCGCCTTAGGTGATTGTTCACACCTCAGGTCACACCTCCCGACAAACGGACGGAGGGACCAATCGGCATTTTCGGAAGGTATCAGCTCGGGTAATCACCCCTCCCTGGGCCTGGCCGTTACCAGGGGGTACGCACGTGTCCTACCTGTCTACCCGGGGCGGGGAATTACGCGTTACCCCGTCACCGGCTACGCACGAAGGGCGTGGGTCGGCCTTCAGACACGCACAGGGAGGAAGAAAGAGAAAGGGAAGGGAAGGAAGAGAGGTCTCAAACGCCGCAGCGGAGAAAAGAGAAAGAGAAGAGGTAAGGAAAAGAGAAGGACAAAGGAAGGAAAAAGACAGAGAAGGACAAAGGAAGGAAGAAGACATAAAAGCAAGGAAGGCAAGAAATGCAGTACATTTACGAGCGTCCGTCTCCGGACGTAGGCACAAACCATACTCCCAGATGGGGAGAAAGAGAAGGAAAGAGCCAGAGGTGAGGGGAGGAGGGGCGAAGATAGGGATGGGGAAGGATGCGGAATGGGAAGGTATGCAGCCCGGAAAGGAAGGAAGGCCACATTAGCTCGGGGTCCCGTGCTCGCTACGCACGTATCCACAAAAGAGTTGTGGACCCCCTGGGGGGGGTCTTGAGTCCTCTGCTGTTCTTAATATATATTAATGACTTGCCATTCTATATTCGTGAAGATAGAAAGCTGGTACTTTTTGTCGATGATACAAGTATAGCTATCACACCCAACAAACATCGTTCACAATTTCACCAGTTAATTCTTGTCTTTCAGAAAAATCAGTAAGTGGTTCTCTGCAAATGGGTTGTAATTAAACTTTGTGGAACTGTATATACTGTGTTTTGTCACAGTAAATGGAATGACCCCATTAATAAAAATAGACTTCGATCAGAAATCGGTAGCTAAGGTAGAATATTCAAAATTTCTAGGTGTATGCATTGATGAGGGGTTGAACTGGAAAACACACTGAGGATCTGCTGAAACGTTTGAGTTCAGCTACTTATGTTATTAGGGTCATGGCAAATTTTTGTGATTTACATCTGAGTAAATTAGCTTACCACGCCTATTTTCATTCTCTGTTTTCGTATGGCATCATATTCTGGGGTAACTCATCATTGAGTAAAAGAGTGTTCATTGCACAAAAGCATGTAATCAGAATAATTGCTGGAGCTCATCCACGATCATCCTGCAGACACTTATTTAAAGAACTAGAAATCTTCACTGTGGCCTCACAATGTATATATTCACTTATGAAATTTGTTATTAACAATATGAACGAATTCAAAAGTAATAGTGTACATTGCTACAACACTAGGAGAAAGGACGATCTTCACTACTCAAGGGTAAATGTAACTTTTGTGGCAGCATAATTTACCCCCTTCTGAGCCAAAGTCTGACAGATAGCTATATAGCATTTACAAGGACATTAAAAGAATTTCTTAATGGTAACTCCTATTCATTAGATGAATTTTTGCATGTAGTAAGTGGGTAATTTCCCAACGCCCACAAAATAAAATTAAAGACATTGAGTGTCATGTAATATTTTGTCTAATGTAATATATTGTATATATACATTTTATTAACCTGACACGTTCCACATCATTACGAACTGTCGTATTCATGATCTATGGAACAAGTACTAATTTAATCTCATTTAACTGCATACAATTTTTAGATTTATAGAAGAGCCTATCATGTGACCTTAGCAGTTGCCGATCCAAATATCGTGTAAATGTCTCTCAAATTGTTATTTTCTCTCCGTAATGGGAAACGTACGGTATTAAGGGCAACCTTAAAATATATAGGTGGCCTGTCACGTAGTCGTGAAGCATGCATCCTAAGCATCCGTGTCAAAAACGGAAAGTAGAAGTCAGTGCTAAGCTTTAAATACATGCTAATTGCAGCCTACCGCTTTGAAGAACATAATCACCGACAGTAAGTTGTTCTTTACTTGTCGCTGCACTATTTTCAATAAAATGAACGTACTACACAAGGCGTAGGGAATCATCTTTAAATTCTGCATATTGCCGCTAAGGGTGCAATGATTACCATCTCAGAAGTGGAAATCGGATATAACGTTGCAGCGGTACGGTCGACGGAAGCGTCTGATTCTACCAGTTTGCTTTCCCCTGTGACCTAACTGTTTTGTGTTGCTGTGTAAAGTTATGTGGCGTGGTGTCTCTGGAGTCGCGTCGTGTTTTAAGATTGCTCATTTTAGCATTCGGTGGCGCGGTCTTTTAGTGGATGTTCATGTCTGAAGAATGTATTATGTTACGTGTTTTCTTTTACTTTTTAATTTTATACGTCCAGTTCCGTAGACCAAATTGGGGAGCAAATATCTAAGGCCATCGAACGTGGCAGTACATGGAATTACAACACAAAAAAAATTAAGTATATGAACCCACAAAAAAGAGAAACAGTAAACTTAATTAAACGTAATAAAAAATTTAACACAGGAATCAGCTTAAGTTTTCAAGGAAATCCTCGACAAAATAAGAAGTGACTCATGAGGAAGCTCTTCTAAGTTTCGATTTGAAGCGCATGCATTACTGCGGAAGAGTCAAGGAAGTGCGATCCAAATGCAGACTGGATTTCTGCCTAATATTAACTAAGTGAAACCTGATAATTTTTGGAAATATGCTGAAATCGTTAACAAGGGACGGCGTAAAGAATTCATATATGCTAAGAAGCCAATGTTAAGAAGAACAGGGATTGAAGAGCGGTTCGGAATTATACCGCTTACTCACCGAACCGTCCGTTTCCGAGCAAAAAATGTCTTCCTAGAATAGGGGGAGTTATCCCAAAATGTAACATGGTAAGTCATAAACGAGTGAAAATAAACTAAACTACTTTCCGTGTCGAATTATCACTTGCTTTGATTCCGTTAGAATAGTAAAAATGGCAGCGTTAAGTCTGAACAAGATCCTCAGCGTGAGCTTTCCATGACAGTTTACTATTTATATCAACACTTAGGAATCTGAACCGTACAGTTGCACCCATTCTGTGAAACTAAAACTTCAGGTATTGTTGAATTGCGTCGGAAACTGTAAAAGCTGAGTGTTACTGTGATTTAGCGCTATTTTCTACAAGGCGGAGGGGGAGGGGTGGGGGGGTCATTTTCTGCAAGAGGATTTATGTTACTTTGTGTAATTCTTCTATGAAGTAGTAGTAAGAGAAGTATGCTGTCTTGCTATTGAGTTCCTTCGGTTTATGGTTTCGGATGGTTATGCGTTCATGTTATTGTACAATTGGCATCATCGGCTTTTTAAGGACTGATACGTGAAGTGTTTTTCCTGCTTTTTCTATGAATGGATGACAAAAAATAGTTCTTGATCGTATCACCGGCCACATCAACCTGGAGACAAGAACTGCCTGCAAAAAACTGTGTGATTGTCGTCGTGACTGCATGAGGTGCTGTGTGTGTATAGTGAGATTTTGAAGTTGACCGGAGTCCCAGCTTGTCGGACAAAGGACGTAGGTATGTGGCGGTGTCACTGACATAGGTGCCTCGTCGAACAGATCGCCAAACGCTCTGGTCAAGGAAGTCTAGGTGGACCATGAGGGAAATCGGTTTATTTAAGAGTTTTTTGTTATAGTTCATCTTTACATTTTGATACACATGTGACGTGAGAATGTGCGAAGTGTGTTGGTTTAGCTTTGTTTTTATAGGAATGTGTGTACCGAGTATGTCAAGTATTTGGGGGACCTGTGGAGGGGAGGGGGGGGGGGCGCTGGGATGCCAGTGGAGGTTGATGAGCTGCTATTTGGAGGAGAAGTATGGGAGGGGTGTGTGTCCCGTTTTGTGAGTGTAGGTGACTGTTAGCTTTATAATACACTACTGGCCATTAAAATTGCTACACCACGAAGACGACGTAATACAGACGCGAAATTTAACCGACAGGAAGAAGAGGCTGTGATATGCAAGTGATTAGCTTTTCAGAGCATGCACACAAGGCTGGCGCCGGTGGCGACACCTACAACGTGCTGACATGAGAAAAGTTTCCAACCGATTTCCCATACACAAACAGCAGTTGACCGGCGTTGCCTGGTGAAACGTTGTTGTGATGCCTCGTGTAAGGAGGAGAAATGCGTACCATCACGTTTCCGACCTCGAAAAGGTCGGATTGTAGCCTATTGCGATTGCGGTTGCGGTTTATCGTATCGCGACATTGCTGCTCGCGTTGGTCGAGGTCCAATGACCTAGCAGAAAATGGAATCGGTGGGTTCAGGAGGGTAATACGGAACGCCGTGCTGGATCCCACCGGCCTCGTATCACTAGCAGTCGAGATGACAGTCATCTTATCGGCATGGCTGTAACGGACCGTGCAGCCACGTCTCGATCCCTGCGGCAACTGATAGGGATGTTTGCAAGACAACAACCATCTGCACGAACTGTTCGACACCGTTCGCAGCAGCATGGACTATCTACTCGGTGACCATGGCTGCGGTTACCCTTGACGCTGCATCACAGACAGGAGTGCCTGTGATGGTGTACGCAACGACGAACTTGGGTGCACGAATGGCAAAACGTCGTTTCTTCGGATGAATCCAGGTTCTGATTACAGCATCACGATGGTCGCATCCGTGTTTAGCGACATCGCGGTGAACGCACATTGGAAGCGTGTATTCGTCATCACCATACTGGCGTATCACCCGGCGTGATGGTATGGGGTGCCATTGGTTACACGTCTGTCACCTCTCGTTCACATTGACGGCACTTAGAACAGTGGACGTTACATTTCAGATGGGTTTCGCAGGGATCGAATGAAGGGTCGTAACACTACATTTCATTTCAGCAGGATAATGAACGACCGCATATTGCAGGTCCTGTACGGGTCTTTCTGGATACAGAAAATGTTCTACTGCTGCCCTGACCAGCACATTCTCCAGATATCTCACCAATTGAAAACGTCTGGTCAATGGTGGCCGAGCAACTGCCTCGTCACAATACGCCAGTCACTACTCTTGATGAAGTGTGGTATCGTGTTGAAGCTGCAAGGGCAGCTGTACCTGTACACGCCATCCAAGTTCTGTTTGACTCAATGCCCAGGCGTAAGAGGACCGTTATTACAGCCAGAGGTGGTTGTTCTGGGTACTGATTCCTCAGAATCTATGCATCCAAATTGCGTGAAAATGTAATCACATGTCACTTCTAGTATAATATATTTGTCCAATGGATGCCTGTTTACTATCTCCATTTCTTCTTGGTGTAGCTATTTTAATGGCCAGCAGTGTATTTACATAAATGTACTAGAACACTTTTTGTATGTTATGTTGGAACAGTATTAGACTTTCAGTCTTCCTGGAATTAAGTGGATATTATTGTACGCAATGGAACTAAGGAGTAAGTAAGTCAGGTCTATAAATGTGTAATAATCTTTATGGGAAAATTGGTTTCACTTGGGAGTTAAAAAATCAAAATCGTGAGCTAATTTTTTTTGGGTCTCAGTTTGATCAGGATAGATTATGTTTAGGTTTTGTGATTTTCCGTGAAGTAACAAGCACCAAACAAATTGTACCTTATGTTTCATAACAAAACTTAAAATGACCGTTACGTAGCTCAGGAGTTTACAGCACTGCTTGCGGTACCTGTCCGGTGTTTTACATCAGACAGACAGATACGACCTTTCACATAAGCTACAGGAACACCTGTTAGAAAGTAAGGGTACCAATTTTCATAATTCTTCTTTCGACAAGTGGTTATAAATATAGACACAGAATTCAAAAGAAGTAGACGAAATGGAGTTTCTACATAGAAAGAAGGAATGATCGAAACATGAGGTATTTGAAGAATTTGAGATCTTTCGACACATAATCATTAATGATAGTGTCGTTTTAGATGAACAACTGCAGTTGAGAACTAAAAGTTTCTGTTTAACGCCTTTTAGCTGTTGCTCGCAACTACGTAACGTTTTGACGAATGTTTCCTTTCTCTTAAATTTCGAATACTTTGTCTATTTACTTAGCGGGCTCTGTATTTCGTTACCGATAGCAAGCTGGACGATACTATTACGGTTATGCAGGTTTCACATAAAGAGTATTTTTGTTTTATGCATACTATATGATCTTGTTTAAAATAGAGCAGGAACTTATCAGCACATATCTTTGTTATCAACCATTTAATTAAATTTGTGCTACGTAGTGTCGTGGTCATTTTTGCTTTCACACCACGTACAGTTTGTTTTACTTAAAATTGATGTATATTATATTGACGCATTAATGCTATAATTACGTATTTCATTTTTTTTTTGTGGTTTTAGGGCGCACAACTTCAATGGTCATTAGCGCCCTGACTACTCTAAGAATGCACCGCGAGGCGCAAGTTGACAAAAACAACTAAAAGGGAAAACACGATAAAAGACAGACTGACAGGCATAGGATTAAAAAACAGCATCATCAAATGTCCTTAGAGAGGTTGGTCAAATTGATAAAACGAAGAACACGAGCAACTGCTCGTGGGTCATCCGCTAAAATGGCATCGAAAGTACTTGGCAGGTTAAGATCTAGACGCAGTGTGTTAAAATCTGGACAGGACATTAAAATGTGTCGAACCGTCTGCAAGTGCCCACATGGGCAGAACGGCGCCGGCGCAGCCGTCAGCAGATGGCGATGGCTGAACCGGCAGTGTCCAATTGCTAACCGGGCCAAAACTACCTCCTCCCGCCGAGAAGGGCGTGAGGAGGACGTCCAAGCCACGGGAAGAGGTTTTAAAGCCCGAAGCTTGTTGTCGGTAAGTGCAGCCCAATCGGCATGCCACAGCGATAAGATGCGCTGACAAATGACCCTGCTAAAGTCGGACGAAGGGACACAACAAGAAGCTGTCCGAGGCTGGAGGACCGCAGCCTTGGCCGCGGCATCTGCAGCTTCGTTCCCAAGGATACCGACATGGCCAGGAACCCACATAAAGCTAACCGGAGAACCGACGTCCACCAGCTGCTGAAGAGAGCGTTGGATCCGGTGTACAAAAGGGTGAACCGGGTACGGATCACTGAGGCTCTGGATGGCGCTCAGGGAGTCGGAGCAGATGACATAAGCAGAATGTCGGTGGCGGCAGATGTAAAGAACAGCCTGGTAGAGGGCAAAGAGCTCAGCTGTGAAGACCGAACAATGGCCATGGAGCCGGTATTTGAAACTTTGTGCCCCGACAATAAAGGAACACCCCACCCCGTCATTGGTCTTAGAGCCATCTGTATAAGTGAAAGTCATGTTGAACACCGCCGCAAGCCGGTCCCAAGCCCGGGCCCATCTAAAAACAAGAGGATGGGGAAGTGTGGAGGGGGAGGAGTAACAACCTCGTAAAAAAACCAGGGTCCGTCCGGCTCCAGATGGTAGCACCCTGTCATAGGGCCCCTGCCTAGGGTTACTAGGTGAAACCCAGCCAACGGTCTCAATGGCGGAAGAGGAACAATTTCCCAACGGCAGAGAGAGCGGAAGAGCTAACTCCAGGGCTTACTACCTTGGTTTTAATTTCGGATTCGGGGCAACCCGATCCCCCAATTTATTATCCAACAATTATTGCAAAGCATGATGGGAACGTCGTCATAGATAGACACTACTCCAAGAGGTAGACCGAATGGCAAATCCTCCGTTGTTCGTAGAAACAATGCAAAGGGGTCAAAGTATTTTGGAGGACCCCAACCAACATGTATGCAGCCCTCAACACTGAAATTTAAGAAAGCAACTATGTTTGCAACCCTAAATGTAAACTCTCCAAGTAAAGTAGGAAAATTGAAATCATTGATTGAAAAGCTGAACCAGAAAGAAATTTTAATATGTGCATTGCAAGAAACAAGGTTTTTAGATGAAACTGCTTTAGATTTTGAAAACTATCGTTTATTTAAAGGAAAACCAGGTAAAATCTTAATGAAACAAATGCCATACCTGGGAACAGCATTTCTGGTACATCACTCAATTTTAGATTCAGTTACTAACTTCTACTCGAGTTCTGAGAGACTATCCATTCTTGAGATTAAATGTAAAAACAAAGGATACTCTATAATCAACTGCCATGCACCCATAAACCAGGACAACAAAAATAACCCGGAGAAAGTTGAAGAATTTTGGGAGATACTTGAAATGGAACTGGATAGATGCTCAAAGAAGAACATAAAAATGTTAGTAGGCGATTTTAACGCACAAATAGGAAGGGAGAAAAAATACCATGGAACAGTAGGCCTCTTCCCAGGTCACAAAAGAACTTCAAAAAATGGAGAAAGGCTTATAGAGGTATGTAGGCATTTCAACTTGAAAATAATGACAACACATTTCAAAAAGCTCCGAAAAACTAAAACATGGACATCACCAAATCCACTTCTCGGAGAATTCCAAATTGACCATGTGGCTATCTCACTTCATTGTCAAGAAGAAATTCAAAACACTAAAGTGCTGAAAAGCCTTGATGCTGATTCAGACCACTATTTGACTACGATTAAATTCAGACCACTCCCATTTCGAAAAGAGAAGAAAACCTTTTACAAAATTCCAAAATATAACACAGAAACTTTAAAAAATGAAGAAATTAAACAACGGTTTCAAAGAGCGTTGCACAAAGATAGCGATGGCATATCCACAATAAATAAGGAAGCGGGATGGGAGGAGATCAAAAACGAAATAGTTGAAATAGCAAAAGAAAATTGTCTCGTGAAAAGAGTAAGAAGACATCCATGGTGGGACAATGAATGTGATGAGAACCTGGAGAAGAGACAGAAATTGTGGCAGAAATGGAACTCCACAAAAGATCCTCAAAATCTTGACAATTTTAAAATTCAGAGAAGAGAAACAGCTAAGCTTTTCCGTAATAAAAAAAGAAGACAATTTCAGGATAACCTAGAACAGATTGAGGAAGACTTTAAAAGAAATAATTCTAGAGATTTCTACAAAACTTTTAGAAAACAGCTAACCAAATACCAATCCCCAAATTTATGTTTTAAAGATGAAGAGAACAAGCTAGGTTTGACAAACAAGACTAATTGTGAAATACTAGCAAAATATTTCGAGAATCTACTAAATTGTGAACCACCCAAAGATAAAATGAGTTTTGAAAACCACCGAAATACTAATACCGAGTCAAAACCTCCAGACGCTGAAGAAATAAAACACATAATACAGTCTAAAAAACAATAAAGCCCCAGGTGAAGACTCCATAGTACCAGAAATCCTAAAAATAATGGATACCAACCTCCCACAAGCTTTGGAACATATGTTTAAGAAGATTTGGGACGAAGAAAGAATTCCTGAAGACTGGCTGTGTGCCCTGATACACCCACTACACAAAAAGGGGGATAAGATGAATGTTAATAATTATAGAGGGATCTCGCTACTACCAGTAGGATACAAAATTTTGTCAAGGAAATTACTTCAAATCGTGGAGCCAGTTCTGGATAAAAAAATAGGTGAATATCAAGCAGGTTTTAGACAAGGTAGATCCTGTGTTGAACAAATATTTAACCTGAAAACACTAATTCGTTACAGAATCTCAAGAGGCCAGAGATTTGCAATAGTATTTGTAGATTTCAAAAAAGCATACGACTCGGTAGATAGAGAAACATTACTGAAAGCATTGGAAGAATTTGGGGTCGATAAGAAAACAATTCAAATTATCAAACAGACGCTAACAAACAGTAAGGCCAAAGTTAAATTTATGGGTGAAATTTCAAGGAAGTTCGAAATTAAAACAGGTGTTAGACAAGGTGATGGTTTATCCCCAATCCTCTTCAACTGCGTACTGGAAAAGATATTGAGAATATGGAAAGAAGAACTCAAAGGCACCAAGAATGACATCAGAATTGGAACAAAAAAAGAAAAAATAGAAGTGGACTGTTTAGATTTTGCAGACGATCTGGCAATAATTACAGAAAACGAAGAAATAGCTCAGAACTACTTGGAGAAACTACAAGAAGTTTCGGCCAGAGCTGGACTGCAGATTTCATTTGAAAAAACCGTGTATATGTCTAATCATAGAAATAACAAGAAAAATCTTATTACTAAATACGGCAATATTAAGAGAGTAGAAAAATTTAAGTATTTAGGTGAAATAATTCAAGTGAATGGTTTAGACAAGAGTGCAAACCAGGCGAGAGCAAGGAAAATGGAATTTGCTTTTCAAAAAACCAAAGACATATATAACAAAAAAAACCATTTCGATTCAAGCTAAATTAAGACATTATAAAACTGTCATTAGACCAGAATGCCTGTATGCATCGGAGTGCCTAACTCTTAACAAAAAGGGGGAAATAGAAAACATGGAAAAGAAAGAAAGGAAAATTTTGAGAAAAATATTAGGACCGAGAAAGATTGGGGAAGAGTACAAGCTAAAGAGTAATAAGGAAATATACGAAACTATTGAGAAAGTGAGTGAGGTAATGCGTAAACGCAGACTAACGTTTTATGGTCACCTGTCGAGGATGGATGGAAACAGACTAACAAGAAAAGTGTTTGAACATAGTAACAGGAACGAAAAAACCAACAATAAATGAATACAGATGGTGGATTTGGCCTATTTTAATGTCACCCGTGGGTCAATCAGGGACATGGAAAAGTTTAGACAAATAGTGAACGAAATTAAGTGTTTTCCAGAAGAAACGAAACTAAAGAATGATAACAGGAAATGGTCGGAAGAGCGGAGGAGGAACCACTCGAAAATGATGAGGAAATATTGGGAAGAGAGAAAAAAAGATCAAAAAGCCGGGCATGTGAATTGTTGAACGTGGTCCAAAGATGGCCGAAATCGAAAGAAGAAGAAGAAGAAAGTCATGTTGATGAACTTCGAACGAAGTTCCTAAAAACGGGAGTGGTAGACCGAACCGGGGGTAACCTCTTTTGGGAGCGAGCTGAGGTCAAGGTGAACGCGGACCTGAGCCTGGAGCAATGGTGGCGTGTGGCTCTCGCCCACTCGAAAGGTTGCAGGGAGTGAAAAATTAAGGTGTTGAAGGAGGCGACGAAAGCGAACTCCAGGGGGTAGCAGGGCAGAGACATACAACCCGTATTGACTGTCGAGAGAGTCGTCAAAAAAGGAACGATAAGACGGATGGTCGGGCATTGACGGTAGCCGACAGGCATACCAACAAAGCAGTATATCACGCCGGTAGGTGAGTGGCAATTCGCCAGCGTCAGCATGAAGACACTCTACGGGACTAGTATAAAATGCTCCGATCGCAAGTCGTAAACTCCGATGTTGTATGGAGTTGAGGCGGCGTAAGATGGATGGCCGTGCAGAGGAGTATACGAAGCTCCCATAATCCAGCTTGGAGCGGACGATCGACCGATATAGACGAAGTAGGACGGTTCGATCCGCTCCCCACGACGTACCACGGAGAACACGGAGGACATTTAAAGAACGGGTACAACGGGCGGCCAAATATGACACATGTGGAGACCAGCTAAGTTTCCTGTCAAATGTAAGGCCTAAAAATTTGGTTGTCTCCACGATTGGGAGAGCAACGGGACCGAGTCGTAAGGACGGTGGGAGAAACTCTTTGTAGCGCCAGAAGTTAATACAGACCGTCTTCTCGGCAGAAAAACGGAAGCCATTGGCGACACTCCAGGAGTAAAGACGGTCAAGAGAACGCTGAAGACAGCGCTCCAGGACACGTGTACACTGCGCGCTGCAATAGATGGTAAAATCGTCCACGAAAAGGGAGCCTGACACATCAGCTGGGAGGCAATCCATTATTGGATTGATCGCGATGGCGAAGAGAGCGACGCTCAAAACCGAGCCCTGTGGCACCCCATTCTCCTGGCGAAAGGTGTCGGACAGGACAGAACCCACACGTACCCTGAACTGTCGATCCATTAAAAAGGAACGAATAAAAAGAGAGAGGCGACCGCGAAGGCCCCATGTATGCATGGTGCGGAGAATGCCCGCCCTCCAACAGGTGTCGTAAGCCTTCTCCAAATCAAAGAACACAGCCGCGGTCGGGCGCTTCCGCAAGAAGCTATTCATAATGAAAGTCGACAAGGTAACCAGATGGTCAACAGCAGAGCGGCGCCTACGAAATCCACATTGTACATTGGTAAGTAGGCGTCGAGACTCGAGCAGCCAAACCAATCGAGAGTTAACCATTCGCTCCATCACTTTACAGACAGCTGGTAAGCGAGATTGGTCGACAACTGGAAGGCAAGTGCTTGTCCTTCCCCGGCTTAGGAATCGGGACAACAATAGACTCGCGCCAGCATGCAGGAACATGTCCCTCAATCCAGATGCGATTGTATGTACGAAGAAGAAAACCTTTACCCGCAGGAGAAAGGTTCTTCAGCATCTGAATATGAATAGAATCAGGCCCTGGAGCGGAGGACCGTGATCGGCCAAGTGCGTTTTCGAGTTCCCACATGGTGAATGGGGCATTATAACTTTCACAATTCGAGGAGCGGAAGTTAGGTGGCCTAGCCTCCTCTGCCTGTTTGCGGGGGAGGAAGGCAGGGTGGTAATGAGCGGAGCTCGAAACCTCGGCGAAAAAGCGGCCGAAGGCATTGGAGACAGCCTCAGGGGCCACAAGGACGTCATTCACGACCTTCAAGCCAGAAACTGGTGAGTGGGCCTTAGTGCCAGATAGCCGGCGCAGGCTACCCCAGACAACAGAAGAAGGAGTAAAACTGTTGAAGGTGCTTGTGAAAGCAGCCCAGCTGGCTTTCTTGCTTTCTTTAATAATACGACGACACGGAGCACGTAATCGTTTATAATTGATACAATTCGCCACTGTAGGGTGGCGTTTAAAGGTGCGTAAAGCACGTCGACGAGCACGTAAAGCGTCTCTACATGCTGCGGTCCACCAGGGGACCGGTACGCGACGTGCAGAAGAAGTAGGGTGAGGGATGGAATATTCAGCAGCAGCGAGAATGACTTCCGTGAGGTGTGTGACCTGACGATCGCAGCTTGTGAAGGTTTGATCCTGAAAGGTCGCCCTGGAAGAGAAGAGTCCCCAGTCTGCCTTGGAGATGGTCCAACTAGAGGAGCACGGAGAGGGAGTATGCTGCAGGAGATGGATAACACACGGGAAGTGGTCGCTCGAATATGTATCAGAAAGTGCATACCACTCAAACCGGCGTGCAAGTTGGGGAGTACATATAGAGAGGTCTAAATGGGAATAGGTGTGAGATGTGTCCGAAAGAAAAGTAGGGGCGCCAGTATTGAGGCAGACAAGATTCAGCTGGTTGAAAAGGTCTGCTAACAAGGAGCCCCTCGGGCAGGATGCTGGAGGGCCCCAAAGGGGATGGTGGGCATTGAAGTCTCCAGTTAACAAAAATGGTGCGTGTAGCTGAGAAATAAGTTGCATCATGTCTGTCCTGGTAACGGCAGATGACGATGGAGTGTAAACGGTACAGAAGGAGAACGTAAAAGTGGGGAGAGTAATGCGGATGGCAACTGCCTGCAGGCCGGTGTGCAACGTGATGGGATCGTAGTAAATATGATCCTCGACCAACAACATAACCCCTCCATGAGCTGGGATACCTACCACAGGGGGTAGGTCAAAACGCACAGAGGTGTAGTGTGCCAAGGCAATTTGATCGCATGGGCGTAGCTTCGTTTCCTGGAGGGCTACGACGAGCGGACGGTGCAAGCGGAGCAGCAACTTCAAGTCCTCTCGGTTGGAGCGAATGCTGCGAATATTCCAGTGAATAAGTGCCATCGTAAGAAAAGGAAGATGAAAGAAGGGGTCACCTCGAAGGCCGCTGAGGGCCTGGCTTCGAGCGAGCACTGCCGCCGCTATCAGTAGGCGGACAGTCATCGTCCATTGGGTCGATAGGTTCATCGGCTTCCCCGGGGGAGCTTCCTCCGCCGGGGAACGGCCAGATGCGCGGCTACCAGCGGTGCGGCCAGGCGAAACGGATGACGGCCTGGGGCGGCAACCGCTAGGTGGCGCAGGAGAAGAAATGCGCCGTGGCGGAGGAGGAGAACTGTGCTTCCTATGAGCCTTTTTGGAAGGATGTTTGGTGGAAGTACCGGTCGAAGGCTGGGAGGTCGAGGTACGTAGGAAGTCTGCACGGGATGGTTCCTTCTTGAAGGCCCGTGCATCTGACTTCGGGGTCTTCGTCTTAGCAGAAGCTGATGAAGGGGCTGGTGTCTGTGGGGTGATGGGAGGAAGAGGAGACGTCGACCGGGCGATCTTAGCACTGCCCGAACGGACGACCGTGGTGCTGAAGGTCAGATCGCATGTCTGGGTTGCTACCTCCTGGGTAGTCCGAGGAGAGGCGAGGACAGTACTGTATTTCCCCGCTGGGAGCAGCGCGGGCTTCCTACTAGCCAATAGCTGGTAGCAGCGCGTAGGTGTCGGGACATAGGGGCGAACAGAAATAAATGCGCGATGGCAGCTTAACACTATCGAAGGTCAAGGAAAGTGTCCGGATCGGTACAAGGTCATTGTTGACCTTTTTCATGACCCTATGGCAGCCGTCACGCCCTGCTCAGCGAGGAAAGATTGAATCTCCTCGTCAGTCAATCCGTCGAGGGAGCTAGTATAGACTACACCACGAGACGAATTCAAAGTTCGGTGGGCCTCCACCCGGACAGGGAACGTGTACAGGGGTGTGGCCCGAAGCAGTTTTTGTGCCTGAAAGGCACTCTCAGTTTCTAGTAATAAGGTACCGTTACGCAACCTGGTACAAGATCTGACAGATCCGGCTATGGCAATTACGCCCTTCTGGATAACGAAAGGGTTGACAGAGGAAAAATCCTTTCCGTCCTCAGATCGAGAAACGACGAGGAACTGTGGGGCAGGCGGTAGTACTTTTGTCACTGGTGGCTGGTCATCGCTTTCGACTTCTGCCCAAAAACGGAAACGTGGAGTAGAATCCATTGCGGAGGAATCCCCCATGATTGCCAGCGTCTCCGATGGCGCGCTCCTTCCTTGTGGGGACCCTCTCAGAGGGCACTCCCGCCTTAGGTGAATGTTTACACCTCAGGTCACACCTCCCGAGAAACAGACGGAGGGACCAATCGGCATGGTCAGAAGGTATCAGCTCAGGCAATCACCCCTCCCTGGGCCTGGCCTTTACCAGGGGGTACGCACGTGCCTTACATGTCTACCCAGGGCGTGCGAACGCGTGGGTCGGTCTTCAGGCACGCACAGGGAGGAAGGAAGAAGAGGAAATGGAAGAGAGAGAGGGAGAAAGAGGACAGACTGTCTCAAACGCCGAGGCGGAGACCAGAGGAGGCAAGGAGAAGGAGGCAAGGAGAAGGAGGCAAGGAGAAGGAGGCAAGGAGAAGGAGGCAAGGAGAAGGAGGCAAGGAGAAGGAGGCAAGGAGAAGGAGGCAAGGAGAAGGAGGCAAGGAGAAGGAGGCAAGGAGAAGGAGGCAAGGAGAAGGAGGCAAGGAGAAGGAGGCAAGGAGAAGGAGGCAAGGAGAAGGAGGCAAGGAGAAGGAGGCAAGGAGAAGGAGGCAAGGAGAAGGAGGCAAGGAGAAGGAGGCAAGGAGAAGAAGGCAAGGAGAAGAAGGCAAGGAGAAGAAGGCAAGGAGAAGAAGGCAAGGAGAAGAAGGCAAGGAGAAGAAGGCAAGGAGAAGAAGGCAAGGAGAAGAAGGCAAGGGAAAGAGTAAGGAAGACAGTGAGGTGGAGAAGAGCAAAGAAAGGAACCAAAAAAAGGAAGGAAGAAACGAGAAGTGAAAAACCAGAAAGACCACAATTGTAGGTCGTGGAACCGTCCGTCTCCGGACGCAGGCGCTAACTACCCCCGTGAGGGGGATGGACTCCTTTTAGTCGCCTCTTACGACAGGCAGGAATACCTCGGGCCTATTCTAATCCCCGGACCCGCAGGGGGCAACGTATTTCATGTGGTTGAGCGAGTGTCATGCAACTAACGTCCAGCCGTGACGCATTCTACACTACGTGTACTTGGTATCGTAACCAGTTGCTACACGTTTAGTACCTGTGCATATTGTAAGCTGTGCCTGCTTTTCACGGAGGACTATCTATGGTTCCTGCTTTTGGACTTAAGCGTTTCAGCTTACATTTTTGACGTATTCTGTATTAGGGTAAATGTTTTTTCTATGTACTTTAAAACTAAGAAATATATTAAAACAGTGATTTAGACGTTTATTTTGGAATATGTTTAGAAGATAATAGATGGCTTTATTCGTTCTGAAGAAGATACTCTTCATGATACTAAAAATTGGTCAAGGCTTACTACAATAAATTTTGTACAACAGATGGACTGCATGTATCGTTTATGGAAATAAAGAAGGGTATAAGCAACGTATAGACTACAACACATTCATTTGATGATATGCATGTTTACTAGATTTTAACTTTACTACTTTTGCAATTCTCTCAACTGACTATTGGCCCATTTCCTTCACCTAAACTACCTCGATTATTCTCTTGATGTGTTCCACGATTTACGATGCACCAGCGTGAATTGAATTCGTTAACTGTCAACTGAATACAGTGTATCTAAATTTTCTTTATAACAATTTTTGTACCGTAGTAGGTGCAACGAATATGAAGCAACCATGTTATAGGTAACTATAAAAGGTCCACCGAACATGGTAATGCGATGATTTTTTGACCCAAAGTATCAGTACTTAAGAGTCAGTATCAGGAGTAAGATTTAAGATTACACTATTGTAAGAGACACCTCAATTTGCATTATTCCCCCAATTCTGCAGTCTAGCAATGAACCTTGGTGCCCGATAAAGGTTTTACTGTGAGGTAGTTTCACAAATTACACTGGAAGACTTGCGTTTCTCGCACTCCTTTCATATCTCTTTGAACATTTAATCGTGCAGTGCTGTATCTTATTTTCTATGTAGCAACGTCATGCTCTGTTGGTACATACGAATACTTCAAAGACGATGGAAGCAAGCTATATCTGTGCCATTTTCTTGAAAGTGGCGTCTCTCTCTGAAGTAGCCGTAATAGCCATTTTCCCGACTAGACCGCTTGGCATGAAAGCATGGCTTGTTTGTTTGTTTGTTTGTTTGTTTGTTTGTCTGAATACCTAGTGTGGGCCATAGAAGTCCTTTTACTTATTGTCACAAACAGCAGTATGAATCTTTGAAACCTCCTGCAGGTTTGATTACGCAAAGAGATTACTCCCCAAATTTTGGCGAGTCACGAGCCATCCTGCTGCATTCTGGCTAACTCTCAGAGCAGCACGTTGTCCACGCGGCAACTTTGCGAGGCGAGGAAGTCGCGATGCATGTGTATCGTCAGGAATTCAGTGAACATTAAAGCATCAGCGCTTTTCTTGTTCCTACATCTATTACGTAACGGGTATCCACAGGACATGTGGCCTGTAACTGAAGAAGTGTCATGATGATCTCTCCATTGGCAGAAGATTCCAGAATAGTCCCCCATTCGGATCTCCGGGAGGGGACTGCCAAGGGGGAGGTTACCATTAGAAAAAGATTGAATAATCAACGAAAGGATAACGTTCTACGAGTCGGGGCGTGGAATGTCAGAAGCTTGAACTCACTCGTTGGCCCAAACCAGTATCAATAGATAATATCTCGGCCGAAACCTTGACGCATGCCTCTGTGTCGCATTGGATATCGCGGTTTTGCTACGAGCTCCGCGTCACCGACAGCGGCAGACTGTTAAAGAGTCTGTATTGTTCGCAAAACTGTCAGTATTTTCCGCCAGTAACAATTTTTCGGACAACCGGCTACCACCTGGCAAGCGTTTTCGTTGCTTCCGTGGATCTTTCTGCGCGAGTCGTCGTGCGAGACGGTGATCAGAAAGCAAGCAAAAATGACAGCGGCAAGTTGACGTTCCATCTCCTTAAAATTGGAAGAAAGGAAAAAATTGGAAAAAAGGGCTCGTGCTTCATTTTATCATTTTCATCGTACTGTGACGATGCCAGAAAATAAATTCTGACGATTCCTCGCCGAGTCTCCAAGAAAGAAGAGACAATGTGATGACACAGTGCCAGGCCAGCACCAGACATCTGGCAGCTTGCCACTAGCCAGTTACTACAGATGGCCAAATGAAAGTTTGATCCGCCATGTGGAGCAGTCTATCACGCTGTACGAGTCTGTCCTGGACTCTGGTTGTCGGAGGAATCTGTGATGGTCCACACCCACGTGCAGCCCCTGCTTCTGCTGCCACTACCACTGTTGGCGCAGCTGGCCACACAGCTGGTGCAGCTGCAGCAGATGCCACTTGTCCCACAGCTGGAGCTCCACTTGCGGCTGTCGTGGGCATCGCTACTGCTGCTCCGCCTCCTTCTCCAGCATGTCGTGAGAGATTCATCCATGCATTTAGAGAGCACCGACAGTTGTGACACAAGAATCGGGATGTGGAATCCCATACTGTCGACATGCTGTACGTCAAGTGCTGGGTCAATGGCTGCCCTGCCAAGCCTTCAGTCGATACAGCTGCTCAGAGGACGACACTGTCGGGGGCGTACGTGTAATGCAGCAATTTACGGCGACTGCCGAACGTGCGTTGGGCTGCTGTTGTCGGTGATTAGCATACAGTCTGCTGCGTCCGCAAGCCACAGCGGCAGATTGGAATGGAACTCCTTCCTATGTCCAGCGACATCGTGGAAGGGCAGCCAATGGACCTTTTACTTAGCCCAGATATACTGCGTGCATACCACTGCTGTTTCGATTTGCCAGGACTGCGCTTCCGACAGAACAACCACCACCTACAGTAAAACCTACAGCTATAGCGCCTGGTTACGTGTTTTGTGGACAGTGAGAGGAATGGCTCGAGTGGGTAGAACAGTTTGAAGCCCATGTAACTGCTCACAATGTACTGGGTACTATAAAGAGCTATAACTTTCTCTCCACAGTGGACAGTGCAGTGTTCCGGCTTACGAACAACCTATTCCGTACCACCACTACGAGTGAACTATCGTATGAACAGGTCGTAGATTTAATTTTTAGCATATTGCAGCCCCGTCAGCAACTGTGACAGACTATTAAAGACCAGAAAATTCGCGCACGTGATGCGGATTCTTCAATATAACGTTCGTTCACAGTTGCTGACGGGGCTGCAATATGCTAAAAATTCTTATGTTTCTACCTGCCAAGGTGTCAAACGCAGCCCACAAGTATCTAGATACCATTCTTACAATTGCAAAAACTAGTATGATAATTTCATTTATTAACCAGTGTAAACGGTCGAAGCTGACCCCTAAATTTGTTAACGGGCATCTAGAGAAATAATGCCATCAATCCCCATCCTTAAAAACAGGTTCAACGCACAGATACTGAACAATAGAATTGCTGACCTATACACGAGGCAGGTTAGTTTAAATAAAACAGCGTGAACGCTGTATCTTGAAATTTCGAAATGGTACTCTGAATACTGTAACTTTCAAATAGATAATTTTTTTAGCACAGGCCAAGGAGTGGATCTGTAAGCGAAAGGAAGAAATCGCGGCTAGACATGCTAAGAAATTATTCAGCTTATCTAATAGGGCTATGAAGTGCGACGAGCAACGGAACCTTAGTGAAACAGTAGTCAAACCCACCTTTATATGACCGAGTAGTAAATTACCCATTAATTTCACACCATTTGAAAGTAAGGTACTCTCAGAGGGGCTAAAATTTAACATGAAACCCGACGTTACGAAGACACACGTTATAGATAAATTAATAGTGGACCTTTACTAGTCTTTGAACGTTTTTTGTTTTCGCACATTCGAAGGCGGCTAACCTATAAGTCGTGTAAAATTTTAGAAAATGAGATGACATATGCACAAACAGATGCTAGTACGTACAAAACCGTAAATAATATCGAACGTAAATTAAGAAGTACTGATGCCATAATCACTAAAGCCGACAAAGGTAATTCCGTGATCATTACCTCTAAAGCAGAGTACATAAGAAAGACAAACTCCTTGCAGAAAATGATATTAAAAGATCGCACCCTAGCCTTAGAAAAAGAAATACGAGCAAGCCTCCACAAAACCAAAAAATTGTTAGTGTTTCGGAAAAAAAGGCTCATAAATATGAACCCCAAACCACCCACCCTGAAGAGTCAATTTAAAGTCGACAAGAACCATCACCCGATTCGACCGATCGTGGTCAGCACTGATAGTGCATACCACAAAATGGCCAGATACCTGCACTAAAAGATAATTGTGTTCGCAGAAAACTACTCAGTTAAAAATTCAGTAGAATCAGCAAATAAAGTGAAAGCATGAAACTGCTCGCAAACGTCAAAGCTTGCGTCACTTAATATTACAAGTCTATACCATCGTGCCTGTACACCAAACATTGAGCGTTTTGGAACGTAACCTGCGCCTCCACAAGAAATTGTCAGATAGTGAGATTGATGAACAGTCTTCAAGCACGATTCCATCCCATTCATGAATCTTTCGGGCTTCCCAATGCTAACCCGAAAGGCTGCGAATATATTTTTTAATGAAAGGAAAAGTAATTATTTTTTGTAAGTAGTACACAGATATCAAGTTAAACCCCATTTTACGCAAGATACGTTGACGATAAATTTCTCATAGTTGATGGGTCCCAGGAATATATAGACCAGGTACTTTCAACATTCAATGAACTCCACGAGAAGATCGAATTCACTATTGCAATGGAATCTTCCAAAAGAACGCTGAATTATCTGGACCTCATTGTCACTATAGTACATAATCGTTTATAATTTAAGTTTGTTAGAAAATGTACCTTCTCTGACAATATCACAAAATGCTGACTCTGGACACTCGCAGTCTCATAAAATGTCCTCTTTTTATTCCTGTTTACATAGACCGCTCGCTATTCCCCTTTCTGCTAAGGCACTGGAGAACGAATTTTTAACACTCGCAGTGATTGCCGAAAATAATGGGTACAAACTAGACATTTTAAGACAACTCTATAAGAAGAGAGTAAATAACAAGAGAAGTACGACTTCATTATATTAGGTACCACGTGTGATGATAACCATGCGAACGTTATCTTCATTCCTTTTACAGGTAAAGCATCACATAGAATACGGCGAATTCTACAGAACCATGGTTATAAGGCAACATTCTACAAATAACAGCCTTAAGAAAAATTTAATCCATTCTTTAAAAATAGTTAAGGACAATCTGTCTGTCCGGGCTATATAAAATCACATGCGGTGCTTGCCGTAACTTTTACATCGGCCTAAACAGGGAGAGCTTTATATCTTGCTGACAAAGAGCATTTGCCAACGAGAAGTGGGGACGGCACACGGGGTTCGACTTTCGCCGAGCATCTCGTTCAATTAATACTGAGCTGTTGCTCCGATAGCTATAAAGGAACAACGCTAGGTATTCTAGAGGAGCTGCAAATTTTTAAACACTTGCTATCCGATATAGAAACCCTTCTCAGCAATCAGCTGCTTCTGAGAAATAAAAACTTTTTCGAAAGTTTCCAATCTTTAGTACGTTTGTTTCAATTTATCCCTGTTACATCGACCACAGTATTTCTCTCCTGGTTGCCACATACCATGTTCAGACATCAAGCCTCGCGCTTCCCTCTACATTTAACTTTATCCCACCACTCTTTCACGAGAATTTGGACGCTGTAATAGTTACATTTAACAATTATGCAGCACAGTAAAGAAAACTTTAGTGCTTTAAATACGTCCCCTTTCAATAATAACGATAACGTTATGGGCATATCGCATTTCTTACAGTGTTACCTGGGGAAGAATACTCCCATCAAAGGTACATTTTATATTTTATATTAGTACACTTGACCTATGTCGGTCAATACTAGTTATGTGTGATGACAGGGTGTAACTGGGCGTGCAAACACTCCTAATTAAATTACAGATGATTAAGGTTTCAAATAAGTGAGACAAGTAAGGTGCTCGCCATTAGCTATGTTTGGTGGTGATACTTTACGACTTAAAGCACGTATGGTCATCGTGTAAAGGTTATTCCTAAGCTTTATATACCCTACCAAGTAAATTTTCCTACCATTTAATAGAATTTACGTATAGTTAATATACATAGGGACTTCGGATCTGACAACCGTAACTGTAAGCAAACTAAGCATTATGTAGACGAACACGTGATGTACAGACAGTCAATGATATACAGCCTTGACTCTCCGTATGCGCACGCGCAAGAGTTGCTATGTGCTCAGTGCAGTTCCGCGTGCAACCGTCATTGCCAACGTAGCTGCCGCTACCAACCAACCGCGTGGTGAAGAGACGGCGGGGGTGGACTTCAATTACGTGGTTTTAATTCGACATGGTACCACGGTACTATGGGTTTTAATTTTGATGTTGACTGTGCCTTACTCTGGCTTGTTGTAGTAATTGTATGGTTCTGAAGAAGGCTAGATTAGTTTAGCCAAAACCTGGTAGAGACCAGAAAATTCGCCCAACTGAGGCGGATTCTTCAATATAAGGTTGTAGGTTCGCTAACTATTATGACCTGAAAGTGAACGTGGTAGCAGTTAATTATAAATTCTTTATTTGTAAAAAACTGTCAGAAAAATCGTATCCCGAGTGGATACTAGATTTGTTGGGTATGACGAGGACATGCATTCTCATCTGTGATTGTGGTGCTTTATATTCCGACGTTGTTATGCGTGATGTGATTGCATAAAGTGTACCTGATGTCAAACTCTCAGAACAGATTTTGAACAGTGTGTTCCATCATTTCAGCAGGTAGTGCAAGCACTAGATCAGCACGATTCAGTGCCCTGTCTGCTGATAAATTTGAGCAGCCAGCAATTTGTTCGATTTAGTCCCTTGTTTGCAACTAGCCCATTCAGCAGCAGCTTGCATTCGCCATGCCGTTTAACACGTTCACTGCCACTGTAATTGGCCTTGCTTTGCCACGTAACCAATATTTTTCTTAATAGAATCTGAAAATATATTGCTAAAAGTAATATAACATGTATTTAGTTTATAAGTACACAATCAAATTTACTCTCGTGAATCAAAGTTGTTTTGGGGCGCACTAAGGCGTCAGTGGCATATCAGGCCATATTCTGTAGCGGGTGGCCGTGGACGCGCCAATGCGTCTAGTGTATTGTTCCTGGTTAGTGTGACAGTTTAGGTTACTACAATTTCATTTTATATTCATAAATGAAACGAAACATCCTACTGACAAACGACATATTTATTGGACAAAAAATATAGTAGAAACATTCAAATACAAACACAAGATCTCGAAGAAACTTCTGAAATAAAATGTATGTCAAATCTAAGAAAAAAACAATCTAGAGCTTTATCCATTACACTCTCAAACAAATAAAATAAATACAAAGTTTACGAATAGTACCGACACATAACTGTCGAAAAATAAATGAGCAACGAAAGTGCTATCTGCCTTTAGAGGTGGTGAATAACACAACAATTCAAACAATATCCTGCTTTATTTGGGCAATCTAGGCACTCGTAAATCGTGTCTGTTCGTTGTCCACGGCTGGCGCATGATCTGCACTTTTTTCGCGGTGTTTTTGATTTTCCATTTGATTCTCGTTTTACCACAACATGTTGGGGATTTCTGACTGGCCGTTCTACCTGCTTTCGTGGCAATAGTGCTCTTATAATACTGAGTCTAAATTCTTGGAGGGGCATTTTTGTGCCACAATATTTATTGTGTAGGGCATGTGCGTTTGTCAGTATCATTTCCACAACGTGGATAAAAAGTTTCTTGTACCAGCGTATGGTTTTGCGTTCCGAGAGGTAATATGATAACATCTGATCGTGCCGATCAACTCCCGCCATAAATTTATTGTAGTTTACAATGGCCAAGGGCTTAGATTTCTTCTCCTTTCTTTTGGTTTCAACCTCAACCGTTTCATTTGTAAATGCATTAGAAATGTAGCAAACCTCCCTCTTATCACGCCACTTACCTATCATAACTCCTTCCGCAAATCTGGCAACGGCTTCACCTTTTCGTAGTTTTGCTTCCTGTATTTCCTTGGGTGTATCCTTCCTATTCGCCCTCAGAGTTCCCGTGCAGTGGGTCTTCTTATCCAGGAGCAGCTTTGCCAATGCGAAGCTGTTATAGTAATTGTCCATGTACACATGGTGACCAGCATTCAACTTTTCATCTAGTAAATGAAGAACAATTTTTTGCGCATGGCCTCTTCCTCCTAAATCGTCCAGCATGCCAGTGTATACCGCGAATTTTAGGACCATTCCAGTGGGAGTTGTCAAAATATATAGCTTTATGCCATATTTGTGCTTTTTGTTTTTGATGTATTGGCGGAAAAGTAATCGTCCACGCCAAAGGATCATTGATTCGTCCAGAGACAGTTCCCGTCCAGGGTAGTAAACTTGGCACATCCTTTCATTGAAAAAATTGATAACGGGACGTATTTTATACAACCTGTCGGATGGTGTTGGTTTGCCCTGTTTTGGATTTTCAGAAAAGTGTAATGCACGTAGTATTAGCAGAAAACGATTTCGTGAAATACTATCGGCAATTCCTTTCACGTTGAATAAAGCGTCCTTTTTCCAATAGTCCTGCAAATTCCTCATCTTTACATTTCCCATGTGCAGGAAAACTCCCAAGAACACTAACAATTCGCCAACAGTCACATCTTTCCAACAGTTTATTCGTGATTGTCCTTTGGTTCCCGCAGAAAGGAATAATTCAATCGCGTTTCGATTTGTTTCTTCTACAACTGTCAATAGAAATTCGTCCGTCAGCAAAAGACGAAAATAATCTAAGGGAGTGTTTTCCGTCGGTTGAATAAGCAGTCCCTCATTTTTTATAAATGGGCAATTTATCATTCCAACTGGCTCTCTTTCCCACGCAACAGTTGTATCAGCTGCGTTATCTCTTGTTACCACTCCTTCTGCCATTTCCCTGTCGCTAGGATTCACAGCCATTTCTACAGTCTCATCTAAAACAAACTCGGCTCCGTCAGACTCTTCACTGGATTCCACGCCGTCCTCCTCACTGGCCAGTTCCGTTTCCGAATCGCTTTCTTCTAATATTCGTAATAATTCCGCATCCGTTAGTTTTTGTACGTTTCTTGTGTCCTGTGCTTTACGTTTCTTAGGTTCTGAAGGGCCCGCCGTGTCACGATTGTCTTCCATTTTCAGTCCCACAACAGAGAAAAACTGTAGGGAAAACACACGAACCGCACCCGCAAAAATTGAAAACAATACGTTCTTAGAGTGCCTGCGCAATGAACCACACCGAATGGCTGTGCCCGACTAAACTGTGGCGCTGAGAAACAGCTGAGTGTCTCGCCGCGCAGGCGCGTCGACGGCATATGCACTAGTATCGGCCGGGCGCGCTGGTGCGCCGATGGCAGTGAACGTGTTAAGCAGCTCACTCAACAGGCCACTACACTGGCGAACACAATTAAGTCTTGCCCTCAGTGTCCTTCACGGCACAAACGCCACGACTGCCCTTGTCAGCAAGCTCAGGGTTACGCTTGTGGTGGAAAGTATGTTTGCAATGGAACGAACTTAAGAATTCACCAATCTCCCAAAAATGTACTCACGAAGTACTTGTGATGAAGGCAGTATATTCCAAATCTGGAACTAGGAAGCATGCAGTCTCTTCAGAAATACGCCAGTCTCACTTTTCGTTCACTTGCTCATTAGTGGGAAACGTGGGAAATTTCAGTTGGATAAGGGTGCCTCTGTCACATTGCTAAATCGTCACACACATGAGCTGTTAGGATCCACACGCCCGTCTCAAATTACCAAGACGTTGACAGGTTACAATGGACAAAACATTCCAATCCTCTGAAAATGTACTTGGCATATGCGAGCAATACATGGCAGGCAAACACTTTTACAGTGTGCGAATCACGTGATTGTGCGAATCACGTGATTGTGCGAATCACGTGATTGTGCGAATCACGTGATTGTGCGAATCACGTGATTGTGCGAATCACGTGATTGTGCGAATCACGTGATTGTGCGAATCACGTGATTGTGCGAATCACGTGATTGTGCGAATCACGTGATTGTGCGAATCACGTGATTGTGCGAATCACGTGATTGTGCGAATCACGTGATTGTGCGAATCACGTGATTGTGCGAATCACGTGATTGTGCGAATCACGTGATTGTGCGAATCACGTGATTGTGCGAATCACGTGATTGTGCGAATCACGTGATTGTGCGAATCACGTGATTGTGCGAATCACGTGATTGTGCGAATCACGTGATTGTGCGAATCACGTGATTGTGCGAATCACGTGATTGTGCGAATCACGTGATTGTGCGAATCACGTGATTGTGCGAATCACGTGATTGTGCGAATCACGTGATTGTGCGAATCACGTGATTGTGCGAATCACGTGATTGTGCGAATCACGTGATTGTGCGAATCACGTGATTGTGCGAATCACGTGATTGTGCGAATCACGTGATTGTGCGAATCACGTGATTGTGCGAATCACGTGATTGTGCGAATCACGTGATTGTGCGAATCACGTGATTGTGCGAATCACGTGATTGTGCGAATCACGTGATGGTGCGAATATATTTCATCTTGATTCAATTTATTTGTTTGGCTATAACATTCAGGACATTGTGTTGTCAGTGTATGCATTCCATGTAAAAGAGTACATCTTGCTGAAAGAATTAACAGAACTCTTCTGAAGGTTTATGCAAGGCTAAAAATTTTGTTGCACGTATTACTGTGAAAGATACTGCTCAGCCGAAACTTTGCCAGGCCAGAAATGTTCCCATTGCATCAAACGGCGAAGTCGCTGCTGAAGGTCTACAGTTGCAAGATGCGGAGTAGTGGCGCCCATACAAACTAGTCAATGGGCAGGCCCACAGGTTTTGCTCCCCAAAAATTTAGGTCGCTTTCGCGTCTGTGTTGACCTTACGTCTACAGCCAACCCACGAACTGTGACATACTTACCCACTGCCACACCCAGAGGATCTCCTGGGCACATTAGGCGCTGGTCGCTACTTTTCGAAAGTTATTTGCGCGACGCGTGTCTTCAAATACCGCTCCATGAAGAACCTCAAAACGTGTGTGCAGTAAATACTCGTTTGGGCTAGTTTAAATATTTCGTTTGTTTTTTAGCAGTGCTTCCGCACCCACCCTTTTCCAACGGTATTTGGAACAGCTGACTGAACAGTTTCGTACTTCAGCAAACTATTTGGACTTATTGTCGTCGCAGGTCGTACACCTGCAGAGCATATTGCAAATTTACGTGCTTTGTTTCGTGTGTTATCTGATGCAGGACTAAAAGTGTACATCCTCTTCAGTCGCACTTTTTAATCTTACGAGATTTGCCAGTTCCTCGGAATTTCACAGAATTTCAGACAGTCGTACCAGTACGAAACTGTGTATCGTCCGACAGCTGAACTTGGTAATGCAGACGCACTTTCACGTCTTCGGATTGGCCCCGATACTGACGCTTCTGCTTTAACTTGTCACATAGACGCTCAGGATTCTTAATTGCTTCTATCTTTTACTCTTAACTGTAGGAAAACTGCGCATGTCACTGAATCTGATTCATGTTTGATCATGTTGCTAAGATACATTCGTACATCTTCGCCTCGTTCCCTGCATACGATAAGGAACTCTGCAGTATGCCGATGTTTTGCACGTCAGCATAGCCTATCTGTATAGAAAGTAGTGGTTCTTGTTCAAAATGACAGTGGACAGTCACGTTTGTTGATCCCTAAAGCTTTGTAAAACTAAGTGTTGTGGTTGGTTCACCAAGGACACTGCGTCTTGTTAACACTGGCGTCCGTACCATGCCAAGCACGAAGTAGAACAGATGACGCGTGTGTGGAAGACCAGTCCGCTCCGCCACAAAAAAATCTGTCCTTGGCGTAAGTCGCAATCACCATGGCAACGTGTGCACACTGACTTTGCGGGACGTTTGTGGAACTTTCGTTGATTGATTGTGGTGGACTCTCATAGCTAGTTTCCTTTTGCTGTGCCAATCAATGAACTCGACAACGGCATGCAGCACAGTTGAGGTGTAGACCTCAATTTTTTGCCTCTATTTGCCTGAAGGCATTGTGTCTGACAACGACCCTGATCACATCAAATGAATTTGAAACATACTGTGAACGCAGTGGCATACAGCATCTAATTCGTGCACCGTTGCAACCACGCTTAACTGGCGAATCTGAACGTTTTGTCAGAACCTTCCAGTAGCAGATGGCGCAACTTCGCTCCTCACACACCAGGGATCGAGCATTGCAATTGTTTCTCGCACCCACGAGATGGACCGTCGCCGGCGCAATTCCTTCACGGCCGCTGCCATCGTGCCCTGCCCTATCTGCTCCACCCTCCTCAGCATCCGCTGCCGAAGGAAAGCCTTTTACAGGGTTTTTAGCGGCAGCAGACTGTGGGCGCCAAGCGAGATCGTCCGTCGACTTTGCGCTTGCATGTATCTTATTTCAGGTCCAGATGGCTTGCAGCGCGGCCATCACAATCAAATTCGCCACTGTCCTTTTCACGATGATCTTTCTGTCTCATCGATCCTGAGGACAACGCGGTCATAGCAGCCGCGAGAGGGTGTCATCACGACACCGAGGGATGACCCCATTGAGACGGAGCCTTCGTCTTGTCTCGTCCTACCGAAGGAGCTGAGCCCGCCCACACTGCAGCAGGCGACACCTTCCGCATCTGGTTACTGGCCTCCGCAGGTGGATCCGTACCCCTCTCGTCGTTTTCCAGGGAACATTTCTGCCAGACCGAAGGCTGGATGTCAGGGTACGACATGAAGCTGGACGTCAGCAGGCACAGCTTCCGGTCCAGCGCAGCGCCCACCCTCTCTTCTCCCTCGCCGTTGGCGCTCTCCCTACACGGCGACGGTCCGTCGCTTTGGGAGGGAGGAATATTCAGGCGTGACATCAAACGTCGGCCTGGAAGGTAACAGCCGAGAAGGCTGTGAGACGATGTCAGCCAATAGTAACGCTGTCTAGAACCGCATCACGACAGGAGCTCCACTTATACGAAGGGAATGTAAGCGCCGCTCATCCACCTACGGCCGCACGAAAAGAAGAGCGGTCAGCCCAATTCTTCAGTCCTGACTTGCATGCAAATTGTATACTTGGAAGGATATTGATTATTTGCATGTCGCCAATTGCTTGCGATACACCATTGTACATCCGCTAACTTGAATATTGTAAATTTACTGTAATGAACTCCATTAATAAGAATTGCTAGAATGTTGTCTGTCAGGGGAAACAGCTTCCTAGGCAGCCTGCATTAGACGAGTGGGCAGGATTCCACACTAACTCGCGTAGAACCGCGGCCCGCTAACCTACAAGCAGAACATCCACTGGCAAAGTTTAACATCGGTTTGAATAAACGCGGTCGAATTGTGAATTTGCGCATATATCTTACGGTCATTTCTTCCTCTCGTACTCCAGTGGAAGAGCGTGCGTGCTGTAACCGTTTCTGGAGGACTCCCACAGCACATAGAACATTTACCCTGGAGGGTTTGCTCCGAAGATCTAGGTCAGCAACATCAAACGCTCAGGAGATTACGGCAAGCAATTCGAGTGAGGGGTGGATCATGCACATCACATATGACATTCGTTCTTGTCAACCAGGAAGTTCATGCTCTTCAGTACCACACTGCAGGAACTTTAACACCGAAGTTCTACGACTGGCCCATCACAAACAGTTATGTACCACAGCTCTGTTAACAGGAGATCATCTAGAAACAGTCTCGGTAGGACAACAGAAGATCTCTTCCTAGATGAGAGTAAGACTGTTGTAGCTGTGTCAACTCCCGGTGCTGACGGAAAGGTTAATAACAAATGAACGCTGCTCACGAAAAACGGCTGCAGTACGGATGAACAGACAGTTACTGGCAATTGGTCAAGTCATCTCGCTAAGAATAGAAGATTTACTTTCATTTACCAGCAAGTTAGGTAATGAAAATACCGCTAGAACAAGAGGTAATGGAAGTTAATTGTCTAATAATTCGATTCATTTAGAACCATTTCTAAGAAGAATCATGCAGTACGAACTTTGTGTAAATAAGGCTGCGAGAACGGGGAAAATAGTGTGTCTTATCACTACTACTTGTGATTCACTTATTACCTCCAATGAAGTCGAAATTTAGCATTTTACACCATCTTCGTGATATCAGACCAAGAATGAAGTAGCTAGAACAAAGGTTAAGTAAAGTTGATCTTTGTGGTGAGATAAACCCTTCAGTATGGAAGTGGTCCAGCGGGCAGATCTTTGTAGGTCAATGTTCATTGCATCATGCACCAGAGGACGGCAGGAACGTCTTTTCGCACTGATCACTCCTATAATTCGTGAGACACCGACCGTCGATAATGGAAATCCGATGTTTCACAAAGTGAACGAAGTGAAGGTTATGTAGTGGCCCCTAAGATCCACCTACGTGTATCCCCCATAAAAAGACCGAACTGAAACCATTTCCCAGGAAACTAATCAGATACTCCTCGTATTGTTCACTTCACAGTGGACATAACGAACTTTAAATTCGGTTAAACTTTAGTTTCCATCTTTACAACGGTGTTGTATTCTTGCGGTGGTAGCCCTATCATGATAGGTGGCCTAGGGTTCCGCGTTGTTTACCGTTTCTTCCGCTACACCTCTGCTATACAATGATAATAGTTCATTGAAACTATAATACTGTACCATAAAACATGTTTAATTCTGACCCTTCTCCATGGAAGACGCTTGGGGGTCGGCAGGCCCAACGTTGTCTGTCCTGTCCTAGCATACCCTCTTGAGGCTTCTGTTTTCTGATATGGCGGCCGCTGTCTTACCTGCCTGCGATTCTGAATTTTATACGAATCATAGCCGGTATTATGTGATACATATGCATTTGCTGTTGGTTTTGTTAGCCTAGCCACATTTTAAGTTACGACTATGAATTAGTAAGGTGCCTGATTCAGATAGATGAATGTTACTTTCATACTTTTTTTCGAGGGACGAAAAACGATAGACTGCCGGACGCCTCTGACGACACTGTGTGTCGACAGCAATGTCATTCCGACTGACGTGCGTAGCGAGCCCCCTCATCCACGACTACATCTGCGAAACGAGTTTAATTTTGTCCCCTAATCATGGAAGTATGGGCAGTTTGCTATCGATCGCATTTTTCCGTTGTCTGCCTGATGACTCTGCATTGTCACCAAAACCTGTAGCACCTGAATGAAAAATCCGAACACACAGAGGAAGGTTTTACCATCCATCGTATTTTGTATGTCGCGCGGTATCCATTTACGTCTGTGAAACTTTGAAGGACTTCAGAGCGTGGCCGAGTATGCAGCCGACCTACTATCGATATAAACCGAGCCAGGTGATAGCAGCATCATGCACTTCAAAACAAATTTTATGCGGTATTGGTATGTTGAGTGCTGTAATGGAGAAGACCATCCGTTTGTTAATGGATTGATTTGGGAAGAAAACTGATCTCGTGGATCTTAAAGTGTAACATGGAATTTGACGGTTAAGTAAGTTGTCAGATATTGACGTAATTACTCGTACGTTGATGCGATTACGGCTGTTGGAGCCATCAAGGGCACTCCAACGAAAAAAAAATATCACAGACAATTCAGAGAACAGGCAACACCAGAGCACTGAAAATTGCACGCGCTCTGGGCAGCTGTCCCAGGGACAGAAAATTAACTGGTAACTCCATCCACCGCTCAGACGTTGTTTTAAGATGGCCACGAAAAGGCACGCCTTAGGAGAGGCAGCAAGCTTGATACTTGCACCAGTGCACTGCGGTGTCAATGGGTTGACAGTTTAGGGCGCTACTAGAGCAGTCCCCAGCCACTAAAGAACGCAGGGCGCGGCGAAGTGACGCAAAACACTGCCGTTGCTGGCCATAAAAGGAATGGGGGTGATGTTCAGCTTTCAGCTGACCGCTGTTGGTATCGAAGTTAACAGTTTTTTAATGTGAAATGCAAAGGCATTCCTCCCCACCAGGTAGGAGCAGAGGAGGAATTATATGTGGCTGGCCAGAGGCGCCCTGGAGGTGCAGAGCGACTCGCCAGATTGACCGAAACTTGTTTACTGGCGGTGGATTTGTGGGTCGACTATAGAAGGGAAGCAATGTTGGGCCGCCCAGATTCATTAAAAACCTGTGTTTTTGTACGCAGAAGAGGCTCTCAGTCAGATCGCTGGAGCGTCTAGACCGCGTGGCTCGTGCCCAGCCTCGGTAGGCTCCGACATGGCTGTCTTTCTCACTTGTAGCGCTGCTCTGAAGTTTGTACTAAACGTGCATCTAGTGTTCTCATTCTGTTAGCACCCGCTCCCATGCATTTAGGCGCATATCTATTGTGCAACCAGTTGCCTCACTTATATTTTCAAATATTCTCTAATATTGTCCTCTATCGGCTGATACATGAACTACGTGCGCGTCCAGTCTCGCGTCACCATGTCACTATCCAACTCTGAGAGACATCTCCCACTTAACCGCCTCAAAGGCAGGATCGTTATAAGGCGCTACGCCTCACACTGGCCGATAGCGTGCAAACCGCTCAATGAGTCACTACAGATTTCTTGAGCATTTGAATTCCATCCATGCTAGCATCAAATTTACTACGGAAATAGAAGAAGACGGCTGCCTCCCCTTTTTGGATGTTGTCGTTCGCCGTAAGGTTGATGGCACATTAGGATATGCCGTACATCGAAAACCGACAGACACAAATCTGTCTCTTCATGCCAGTAGCTGCCATCACCCTTCACAGACAATAGGTGTCCGTAAGACCTCATTGCATAGGGCGCACTGTATATCCGAAGAAGACAATTTGCAACAAGAGCTTACATAGCTCAAGAGCATTTTTAAATCAAATGGATTTTCTCCCAAACAAATTCGTGGAAGTAGATAGGAATTCCTTCAGATCTAGTGCGTTTTTGCCCTATGTGGGTGCTCTCTCCTCTAAAATAAAGCCGTATTATTGAGAAATACTGTGTTAACGTTATCCTTCGCCCCCCCCCCCGCCCCCTCTCCCCCCCCCCCCTCTCTCTCTCTCTCCGTGAAGATTGCAGCTTAACTCGGCTCTGTGAAGACGATTTACAGCTTCGTAAAGCGGGTATCAGATTCCTCGCGGAAACTGTGAGAAGTCTTACATGGATCGAACAACATGCATCGTTCATGAGACGTGTGGAGCATCGACGATACACACGCTTATTACAGCCAGACCTGTCAGCTGTGGCCGAACATTATATCGATACAGGCCATTTCATGAATTAGTGATGTGAAGATTTTAACATCCGCCTCTTCCTTTTGGGAATCTGTCTTCAAGGAAGCTATGGAGGTAAGTTATTAGTTACCTTAATAAATAGAGATAACCGTTTTAATTTATACAAAACATGGAATCCGGCTCTTTGGGTAATTGAACTGCAGGGAAGTAGTCATGGTGTCACCGCCGCCGATCATACATCGATAAGCGAATCTAATGTCTGTACGCCTTCGCCGCAGGCGGCACATGTGTAAACGTATTTCTTTGCCGCCGAGCAGCATATGTGATTAGCCTGCGCAGTACCCCAACCATGGAGCATATAAAGCCGCGCTTGGCATCTTGTCGCCAGTGTTTTGACACACACTGAGGATGGCCGGACGATACGCGGCCGAAATAACTGGAGGAAATTTTATTTGCGCGGCTGCATGCCCGAAATTTAATGTACTATTTACTACGTCGCGGGAAGTTGATACTTCGTATGTCCTTTATGTTCATTTTTAGTCATTCCTGGCGTCAGTGTAAACGAGTCAGAAGACTGATGACTCAATAAAAACACACATGCTAACGCAGCGGTACAGCATTTTTTCCAGATTTGGGGAATGCTAACTCGCTGCGGCTGTGGTAGTTGATTACCGTAGGTCATCTGGCCAATCCAAGGAGCGTTCATCGCTGTTCCTCGTCTCGGTATGCCTACTGCAGTCTTCAACATCGTAAGTCCTAGATAAGTGAAATACGGTACCCTTTTCGTTGACCTCCACACACTGGTGTTCAGCCAATAACATGAAGAGTATCAAGCTAAGAAGATACACTTTCTGGTTGCGAGGCCAACCTTCAGTTCATACGCTAACAACCTTTCGCCTGTTTTAACACAAATATTCTCTTGCGAACTTAAATTATTACAATATGCAGACCGTGCACGCCTAAACTTGACTGTTGGTTGTAGAGAAGCTCCTTTCTCACTGGTGAGTACGTTGCGTAATACTGAACTGGCTATCGACCCTTCGAGCCTTGGGATATCTGCCTGGATGCACTATCTCTCTCCAAAGCACCGTATGTCCAACAGCTGGAGCCGAGTCTCTAGGAAGCAGCAAACAGAACATCTGGTAACCCCAGAAGAGGAAGCGAACATATGAGGAGAGAAGCTTGTACGTTACCGCAGTTCGTTGGCAGTGAGGAAATCAAATGTTGAAACGTGTGATTTCGTAACTGCTGTGGTCATCGATCCCTAGAGTTACACTCTACTTGAACTAACGTATGTTAGTAACAACACACTACACACACACGGCCGAGGGAGGACTAACGTCCGGCGGGAGGGGCCGCGCAATTCGTGACATGACGCCTCAAACCACCTGGCAACTCCTCGCGCTGTCACTGAGGAATCTGCTCGAACATACATTTCTTTTTCTCCGAACCCATTTTCCATGCTGGCACTAAAATCCAGCTTAGCTACTATCTTTGTTTTATAAGCCTCACTGAAGCTTTCCTGGACCTTCAGCTTAGCACAAGAGGCCTGGAAGAACTGACAGTACTTCATTGCTCCAACACGGGGACAATGGTAGAGGTTCTGTGGACTTATTTGATGGATGATGTGTGGCTGCAAATGGGATGAGAGGTTACAGAACAAATGCTGGAGGTTTGTGCCATTGCTAGTTCAAGAACGCTATTAAAATGCTGTACATACAGTCACCCCTCACGGCGAGAGCGAACAAAACTGGCTCCATGTCTGTAATTCCGGCCTTTTTTTATGCAGTGTTCTCCCAGTTCGTGATAGTTATATTTAGGAACAGAAAATATCAGAGGCCGTGGTATGTTACCAAGTTATACCTTTGTCTTTCACAAATTAAGTATACAACAGAACATCGTCACATCCTCCTTAATTTACGTAACAGAAACTGAAATGTCCGACAGGTGTCGAAGACCTAGTGGGGACAACCATTCATCCGTTTTCTTAGGTCGTTTTCGTTGGACATCTAGAACTTCAATAACGTGTGCGCCCTTCGTGAACGTTTATCACCGCCTGACAACTACGTAGAGCGCCCTTTGTCTACACAGAAAAAGGTGTGGTATCAGCTTCATTCTTCAATGTGAGCCCTTGGTAGTGCATTCAGAATCTATGATGGAACAGGACGACCACGAATATGTCAACGATTCACACACACCAACTGTATGGTGTTAGGTCGGGACTCAAGGCTGGCCATTCCATTACTTCGTTGTTCACACTTTGCAAGACGTTCCTGGTGCTATCTACCACATAGGTCCTCGCCCTACCAGGAATGACAAGGAATTTACAGCCACCGGCTTATGCAGCAGCCACAACACGGCCCAAAAGGTTCTGTTCAATGTACTGCCTGCCAGTAAGGCTACCATAAACAATGACAACTGTCTTTAAGCTACCAACAATGCCACCTCCCTACATCAACTTGACCGAATCTGTCAGTTTCCATAACGTTTTTGAGGTACAGTTCACCACGGCGTCTTCGCACACGAACACGGCCATCAACTTGCGTCTGACGGAATCTGGACACGTCTGACACGTTTCGCCAATGGCGAAATTCCCAGTTGACATTACGACAGACGATGTGATCGTAACGACAGACCTTAATTGCATCAGAACTGGCGGGATTTAAACAGAGCAGAGCCCTCTCGGCAAGGCGAATTTGTAGAAGTTAGGCCTCCTAATCCCAGTAACGACGCGCGTCAACAAAGAAACAGACAATGACTCACATCGCAGGCAGCCACTTGCGCCCGCTGGCTCAGGGAAAAATAACATTGACGCTAACCTTCAGCAAAATTCCAGTATTCTTTACGGACGAATACCGCATAATAATTGCATTCAAGTTGAAACTCGCGTACTGAGAGGAGCAAAGGGTTACACCACATTTCACATGTAAAACCGTTTATTGAAAGATAATCTGCTTTTTAACTTTGTCTTTGCCAAAAAACGTGTCACTTCACGTTATTAGTATGCTTTAGAAACTTACCATGCAACAATGTTTAAAGTTAAATATCCAGTCAAGAACCAAGAGAACTTATTCAAACAGAAATTACGAATGCATTGTTATTGCGAACAGACGACAGTGTTATTGTGTGTGTACATTCTTGCTTGTTAGTTGCACGATTACGTAACGACTATAAGGCTCACATACTTAGAACATTTACCAGTACTGCTAATGAGATTTTAATGCAACATTTTGGTTTACTTGAAAATACATTCTGAATTAAAGTACTTTCTGGGAGATACCAGATGACACAGTGGTTAGTTAATGTGACAGCTACACGATTTTATCACGACGCTACTAATGAGTGACAATTTACAATATTGCTTTTTCGGTGTTTGTTTCATATCTGCACGGCTTTTCTGAATTCTTCTGGAAATTAAAACGTGTTTAATAGTAACTTTTGTGGTACAGCTACAATGAGAAAGCCTTTTCCGTAGCACAACAATACGTTACAGCGCAGTACTTTCTTAATCATGGCAATAAGCGTAATAAGTAAGTTATCTATACACAAAGCATTTCACTTTTGTGTATCATGAGGTAAGTACATTGTCTTCTGCAGAACTTAGCTTTTGGAGGACGATAACTACGACACTTCCACAGAGATTATCTTACAGCAAGACGCACATTTAGCGCTACAGGACACTTATTTGAGTGATTAATTTTGTACTCAAAACATTTATTTTTAAAGATTTTTGAATTACAAAGAAAGTTTTCCGTGATAAATTTTATTCCATTGCTGTAATCTGTAACACCTGAGGGTATAATTACATTAATCCTCAGGGGGGTACACGCTTACTTTGTGTACCATGTGTGTGGCAAGCACAAGGAGCCCTAGCTAATATGGTATTTGCTTATACAACTTTACACATCGGTACCATATTTCTCTAATACATAAATTACACAGCTATCTGATCATTTAACTGAGAGATAAACTTTAGTACATCAGTGACAGATGTTTACGTAATTACACCATTGTATAACTTAACACTTACGAAATTGTATTTTGTCTGTACTTTGTGAACTGTTCATATTTTTTCGGACCCATTGTGATATTATGAAAGCTTTGAATGATATATTTAGTATGGGATCACGATTTTTAAAGTACATTTGAGGCAGATGACACTTTTGACATGAGCAGAGAATTTTTTTTAGGTTTTGAAATTATTGGAGGAAGCTATGACGATTTCTAGAGTTGACTGAGGTGTTATGATATTATTACGATGACTATGTATTATGCTGTTTCGGTATGTTTATGATCAATAAGCTGATGCTATACGAGTTATTTGATTATGCTACATATTTATAATGATGAAATATTGAAGAGTGTCGCTGAATATGTATATGTGTAATACGGTAAGGAATAATGAGTAGTGGTTAGGGACTCTAATTTATGAAAAGGATGTTCGAAACCAAGAAACGTACTTTAAGAGTTATGAAATATGTGTGTATATGCGTGAATGTATCACAATGCCGGCGAAAATTTTTTGGACACTGTTATATTTATAGGATTTTGTTTCTACACATTTGTAACGCTAATTCTTGACCTGTGAAATTTTTTATATGAGACTGCCACTGTAGCAGAAACTGCTGTCTTAAATATTTCAGTAAGAAAGGTAAGTGACCACCTGCACGTAATGCGTTTTGGGCGCCCAGCTGAGAGGTAGTCGTCTGACAAAAGAAAGCCATTAGTGTGCGCGCCTTTCAGAGACAGAGGTGGAGGTGGAGAAAAAAAAAGGAGACCATTAACCTCGCTATTGACATTCCTTTGTAGAAAGCATCGCAAATATTACACGCTCATTACTTGAAAACATACTATTACTTGTACTTTGTGCTAATTACTGAAATTCTTATGAATTGATGGGAAATATTCGTACATCTGCACACCTGATTATGACAAGTGTCTTTCTACGAGAGTTGAGAGCTACTGACTTACGAAATGCCCACGTAGCTATTGAATGATGTTTTTATGCTTTGGTTTGCATAATTGCTTATTTCATTTGATACCTGTTTTGCAGCTGTGTTGCAGCATTAGTTTTATAAAATAAAACTAGATGCATTTGCTAATGTGAACACTTTCTGTCAACAGATCTATTAAATAATTATTTTATGATCCACATTCTTCGAAAAAGGAGCTCTTGGATTGGAGAGAACAATAAGAAGGGACTAGTAACAGGAACTGCACACACAATTTTCTTTTCAAGTACATGGTAATATTTTTTTACAATAAGTTGTTGTGGTGCACCACTTTAATTACATAGACATTAAGATGTGATTATAAGATTAAGATTATAAATTTCCTTTATCTGCATTGTTGACTTTAGTGTACTATTTTTTCTGCTTGAGCTTTCTCATGTTCGGATATAAGTTATTAAGCTAGTTTTGCTACTGTTTTATTTTTCTTGTTTGCTGCACAGTGCCTTATATTAGTTGTATTATTGCAATGGCATTGCCTATTTAATTTTTTTGTCATTGATGTTTGTGTTAATTGTTTTGTGCTGCTGCATTGCCTCATCCCTTAGTTTAGCATCTGAGCTCAGATTTAAGTTAGCTTAAGAGGAGTAGACTATATAAGAAACTGACTATGGAGAATAGGTAAAGAATGCATTGCGAAGTCATATGAAAAAGATTTGGGCCAAAATGAGTATTGTACAATGAGAAACAATTATTTTGAAAGAAATATGAATAGAATACAGGTAGGAGGTATAGATAGGACTTTTTGGGAATAATGATGAATGAAGGGAGATCTCCAAGAAGCAAAGAAAGTTTTGTTTGCAAAATACTGCAATGAAACAAACCCTGCCCTTTCCTTTTGTGTTATCCCACTATGTGTGTGTATGCTTGTGCATTTGTTTTCTTCCTGTCTGTGTAGTTTCATAGAATTTTTTTTTCTTCTAATACTAAGCTACATTCACTATGATGAGGAATAGTGTTATCCTCAAACATAATTGGCATTAATATGTTATTTTCTTTGTAAAGATGTTTAGACATTATTTATTCTGCTTTGTTTTAATGCTCATGTGTGAAGTTGATGTTTCAAAAATTATTCTGATCTTTTATGTATTTACTTATGTCCTAATTCCTGTAACACTGATGTTTATGTTTATTTCTATTCTGTTGTAAAGCCTGTACTACAAATGTTATCTGTATTGTTATGTTCTTTAATGATGTATTTTGTACCTTTGTAATTGTATTCTCATGTTATAAGATTGTAATTGACACCAGTTCATCAAATTGAGTAACTTGTAAGCTTTCATTTCACTGCACAAATTTCTGTTGGTCATAGTAATGCACAATATGTGAGAAGTTGGGACTGTTAGTGTTTGCACGTGTGTTACTATTTCAGCAAGGGACTGGATAACAGCATTGCTGGTTCTAAAGACAATTCCAAAAACTTTGTGAGTGCACAAGTGGTGGTTTATGGACTTGCTATATTCTCTGCAAGACTCTTCGATGGTGATTGTGCACCTGCATAGTCGCAGCAGATGGCTGCTGGCCATCTCTACAAAGACTACAGTGGGTCTGCACCTCTGGTGGCCCACCAATACCGTAATCTCTACCAGGACTACAGTGGGTCTACTCTGTGATGACCTACCTACCAATCTTCTTCAAAACGTCGAATGACTGCTGTGGGTTTGCTCTGTTGTGGCCCATTACCTGTCTGCATGTCAAGAGTCAGCACTGTCTTTCCGTTGGAAGGACAACACTACTTCGTCAAATTGCATGGAAATACACTACTTCTGTGTGCAATTTCTTTCACTAATGAGACTTTGTGAAAAAAACTAATTACTATTATGATGAATGACCAGGACTGTCTTTATGGACTGTGAGAAAATTTTAGCTTTTGACCAATATTGTATAAATAAGTGTGTGCATTTGATCTTTGTTATTGTAATTGTGAAAAAATTTTAACAAATATGTATTGGCCAGTGCCCAAAACAATTTGAAAATTGTGGGGAGCATGGGGGCTATGTAAGTAGGCCGTTTGTTTTCTTTATGTAAATAGGCTGTTTATGTTTTCCTATTGGCAACGATACGTAGCGCTCTATATGAAAATCACTGGCTGTGCTGCGTGCAGTCTGGCTAGTTTGCATTGTTGTCTGTCATTGTAGTGTTGGGCAGCGGCAGTTGGATGTGAACAGCGCGCAGCGTTGCCCAGTTAGAGGTGAGCCGCCAGCAGTGGTGGATGTGAGGGGAGAGATGGAGTTTTGAAATTACATATATATATTATGATTATTAAGCTGGCAGTAGTGGCGCTCGCTGTATTGCAGTAGTTCCAGTAACGAAGAATTTTGTGAGGTAAGTGATTTGTGAAAGGTATAGGTTAATGTTAGTCAGGGCCATTCTTTTGTAGGGATTTTTGAAAGTCAGATTGCGTTGCGCTAAAAATATTGTGTGTCAGTTTAAGCACAGTCGTGTATAAATTGTTCGAAGGGGACGTTTCAAGTTTAATTCCCTCCATGGAAATATTAAGTTTAGTACTGAATTTGAAAAAGGAAGGGACCCTTACTTTTTTAGATATATAAATAAGCAGAGATTTCACAGCTTGGTATTTTTCTGAAACCAACTGGATTGGATCTTATCACACCAATAAATTTTTGCCATCCTGAAAACCAAAAAAGAAGTCCTTTTTCTATTTATATTCTAAGGTTAGCAAAGTTTTAATTGGACAAGGAAGCGACAAATAAGGAAATCTGTACTATTGTACAGATCCCTCGCAAATGGGTACAATGAAGCTGATATTAGGAGGCCAAATGAACACGTTTTTACTATGGTTGCCACAAGGAAAATGGAAGGCAGAGAATAAGTAAAACAAATCGCGTTACCGTTTTCTGGATCATTTACGCAAAAGATTGCAAATTTGTGCAAAATTTCAATGTTCAGGTACGATTCTAAACGGTTGTCAATTTGGGAAACCTGTTGAGGCACATTTCGGAAACCGTGCAGATTTTATACTCCCGTCTTACAAAACTTAATGTGCAGATAAAGTGAATGTTTTTACGTGGGAGAAACAGGACGAGCGTTCGAAACGAGGTTTAAAGAACATGGGTTGTGAGCAAGACCAGCGTATTCGGTCTAGATTTAGAAAATGGAAGCCATACGCTGCCGGAATTGAAAGGTAGCATGATAGTTCTGCACACACATTCTATTAGTTTCTTCTTTCACTCCCCCATTCGAACAACAGTCTGTTTATGGGTTCGGGTTCCGAGTCTCCTCTGAAATCATAGTTTTTGTAGCGCCTGTCAGAATTTGTCACTGGCACTGACGGTTTCTTTTAAAATGTTGCTACTATTTTATTGGTATGTACTGACTGATTCAGCCAAGCTGAGAAGTCCTGTTATCTTATTAACCTCCAAAGCAGAGCAGTGCTACTCCCTGTAAAGGGTTGCCGCTCAGTGTTTATTCCCTCACACTAACCACACACCTTCAAGCAGCAGGTCAAACATGCTCTTTCATGCAATTCATATTCGTGCTCAAGCTAACAAATCTGTCTGAGGTCACCACTCCCCTAGAACTTCGATGTCCTTAGGTTAGTTATGTTTAAGTAATTCTTACACATCCATGCTCGAGGCAGGATTCGAACCTGCGACCGTAGCAGTCTCGCGATTCCGGACTGAAGCGCCTAGAACCGCTCGGCCACCAGGGCCGGTCTCAAGCTAACAGACTGTCCGCTAAATTCCAATGCGAGATGCATGTCTAAAGGGTGAGCCTAATAAGGCTGAATTTTGTTGCACTGAAGGACGAGATCACCTGCTGCTCCAGTGTAAACTATGAGGAGGACTCGTGTATATTCCTAAATGTGAAGTTCTAATGAAGTTATTAAAACAGTAGGATGGAAGAGCTCACGCCAAAGAACTGGATAAATAGTTCACGGTGGTGTTTAATATTTGAATACTGCATTGCAGATACACCTAAAATTATGTTGCATGTCCACACGTTGCCCTCATCAAGTGTGGATACCGTTACGGTCTACTGTACTTTCATTACTTAACTGAAACACCACGTATGACAACACAGAAACATGTCGCATGTGTCAGCATGTATTATTCATACATGATGTTTAGCTTTTGGCCGAATAGTGTCATTTATGACGCTTCTGAATCTTGTCAATTATTTGTTATGTGCTATTGTTCCTTCAGTGACTTGTTTCTGTAGTGTTTAGTCAGGGCTTTCAAAGATTACTTACACATAAATTCTGAGTTTACAGCTAAATGATCTTGACAGATGGTAGCACAGACGCCTAGCAGTAATCTGAAATCACGTTTATTCAGGTTTAGACTTTTGAGCTTGGGTACTTCTAGTGTTAATAACCTTTAACTGATTGCAATTAATGTTCATTGGCAACAGGAAAGCAGTCTTGTCTGGTAAGAGATAACACTACATAATGCACAAATACAGTGTCTCATCTTTAGATATGTGGCTAGAAGAACACATATCTGTTCTTGGCTGTGAAGGCGGCATGGGCAGCATATCAAATTAGCCTGTGGTAACCGAATCTAGCATTTTGTACTTTTACTGGGTTGTGAGGATTCCTGTCTCACTCCTGTCAACCACAGCTTCCTTTCAATGTCATGAACAGGCAAGTTGCCACTCACCATCTAGCTGAGACACTGAGTCGCAGATAGGCACAACAGAAAGACAAAGCTTTCGGCCAGTAAGGCCTTCCTCAAAAATAGGTGACACACACACACACACACACACACACACACACACACACACACACACACACACAGAGAGAGAGAGAGAGAGAGAGAGAGAGAGAGAGAGAGAGAGAGAGAGAGAGACGCAGACGCAACTCAAACACAGAAGTGACAGTGTTTTTGTTGAGCCTATCTGCTACTCAGCATCTTCGCTGTATGGTGAGATACATGCGAACTCAAAATCACGAACGCAGTTTTAGAATCCACCAGTGTCACGGTAGAATTCTTGTCTCCGTCTCCTCCTCTTCTTCCTCCTCCTCTGCAACAAGCCACAAATTTTTTGCCTCATGCAGAGGAATCACCGGCTACACAACCTGCAAGCAAGAACAGAAGGAATACTCCCGTGAATATTTACATCCCTCCAGCCAAGAAGTATCTGCCAACCGCGAAATCAAACGATCGTCCTTTATGTCGCTACATGATAGCCTCACCTGTACGGTTTCGCACCACCATTTCTCTGCTCTGGATTCTGCAGACCAACCGAGGGAGAATGCTGACACCCCTGTGAAACTCATGGAGGAGAATTCTGCAGCCTCTGCGCCCTGTAGCGGAGAGTCTTCGAAGGTTTGCACTCAGTGGCCACGGAGGTGATACCCCTCATTTTTTCCGTTATCTCCTCATGAGCCCCCACCAGTGGGACGTTCGTGGCCTTAGATCCAACAAGGAGTCATTATGGCTGCTGTTGGAATCGCAACATTCACTTGCTCTGTCTCCAGGAAATAAAATTGCTCCCTCACGGCGTCATTGACCTTTTGCCTTCATTTAATGTCTGTTTTGACCTTTCTCCGAGGACAGCACTCCCTCATGCGGGAGTCATGTAGCTCATCCACGATGACATTCATTGTCTGACCATCTCCCTCAACATCCAGCTGGAAGCTGTTGCAGTCTTATTTCCCTTCCTCACTTCCCCTTTTCCCTTTGTACCGTTTACATCCCTCCGTCATTCGGTGTCATCAGGGCAGTCTTCCTCCAGCTAATTGTGCAACTTCCTGACCAGAGAATGACGAAGTGGTTGCTGAATACATATCGTGTGCACGGTTAAGCAAGATTTGAAAATCTACCCAAACAAGAGAAGACCGAAGATGAACTATGCTCTAAAGTCGGCTTCTGCTTCAATGAGGATGTCCTTGACAAACGAGTCTACAGAAATGCTTCTAACTGATGTATTCTGTTAAAGGGTGACAGGCTGGAAACTAACTGGTCAAGGAGATTATAGAAGCAGTAACACCATAGCTCTTATGCTGTATGGATTTATTTTGTCTTTTTTTCATTTAATGTTATATCATTGAGCTTCTGTAAATGTGTGTGATTGAATCGATAGCAAAATTGTATACTGCTTTTTTATATAAACTTTGATGTCATGTTCTGGTTCAATGCAAAGTAGTGTATCTGCAATTTATATTCTTTGTCCCATTTGGAGGGAACTTAACTTACTGTGTATAATTGTAATTTTGTGTGAATAATTTTTTTGTAGAGAAGTCAATATGTGTAAATATTTTGTTTTATTTAATGCATTTGGTTGCTGTTATGTAAATTGCTGATCCTCACTTAGGGTTCTTAGTTTGTATGCAAATGGTGTAGTGGTTCCCCTCGGGAACGGAACTGTGTAGCACGCGCAAATTGTGGTTGGCATAGGTGGAAAAGGGGACGGGGACGAGCCAGCAGTCTGGGACGAGCTACGAGTCCGTGCACTGCCATGTAAAAGATGCATATTATGCTGATCCCGAGAGAGGCTTTTCCTGCTTCTTTCTAAGGCCTCGGATGGATGGATGGATAAATAGCCGGAACTGTACTGAAATTAGTATGTATCATCGCCACCAAGAAATGACAGAGTCCAGCAATTCTGCCTGCAATTCCACCTACCAACATGCAGTTGCCACCACATTGCGCAATCATTGCAACGTAATACTATAATGATGTACAGTGAAGGATCAGCTTAATGGACGTGCTAATGTGCTGAAATATAAGGTAATTTGTATCTGAATTTATGTACCTACCTTCATTTTTCTCCTCCTCATAACACCGCTCAGGTTCCTCTCCATTTGAGCTAAAGTGATATCCGAGTGTCCTTACTAAAAGAAATTAAAGCCTAGAGTTTTGCTAATTAATGCCTCTTGAACTTAGTAAAAAGAAAGTTAAAGTTAATGTGGCAATAGAGTGAGTTAAAGTAAATGTTGTTTGCTGAAAATATTCCTATTAACACTGCTTATTAAAGTGCTGTTGCCAACTTCAAAATTAAAAGTTCTTAAGACTGAGGCTTATAAAGTAAATGCTCACATTGTTGCCTGTAGTAAATTCTAAAAGGTGGGTCAGTTTCTTGCAATTTTGTCAACATTGTGTTTCGCTGTAGTGAAAGTGGGAAACTGCAATAGTAGAAAACTATATGTTCATGATTCCTAAGTGTGTCTCTTGTGTATTAGAAGTGCATATTAAGAGTAATGTTATAAAGACCATTCACTTTGTGTAAGCCCTGAAAGTAATAGTGTGTTTCGATAAATGTTATAATTTTGCAAATAGTTTGTGCTGCTCTAACTTAGCTTCAATCTTAAAACGTATGTGTGTGTGTCAGAGTTCATTGCACTCGCGTGTGGTTAAGTCCAGGTTGTGTTTGTCCATTATAGGTACTTATACCTACTTTCTTAAACGAGAGTGTTAATCTTTCTCTTGCCTAATTAGGCTGGCGACCGTTTCCCTTGTTCTATGAACAGTATAGCTAGGCAAAATTTTGTTACTATTCAAATATTTACGTAATTCTGACTTTCATTTCCGATGAGCCACCTCCGTTAGGAACAACACGGTCAAACTAGCAAAATTCCTCTCAGAGGGTAACACTGTTCTGTTGCTTTATACCATTATTAACCCAACAAAATAATTCTGTTTTGCAAATTGCCTCCAGTTTTGAGGTTATGGTATAACAGTAGCAGTTGGAAGTGTTATAAAGCCAGAAGACGAAAGCAGTACTTTTATTTCCAACCATGATGAAACCAAAGTATTGTTCGATTTCCAGTCGCTAACCACAGCTGAACAGCACTGTTTTGATGTCACTTCGTGTGTGTGGGGGGACATAGCTTGAGGAAAGCGCAGGTGGAGAGAGTAAGGGCCAACATGATCCGGACAGGTGGTGAGAAACTGGCAGAACACTAACCGCTGATAATTCAAGTATCGAAGAAGTACCAACAGAAACGCTGCTGACCTATCAAGCCCATAAACGAGGGTGACGTATGTGTGTATTATCGTTGAGTGGACCTGCTTAGTCTAAGGTACGTGATCCTACCCAGCAGCCTCCTATAAAGAATTCAACTCTTGACAATCAGTAACTGGTGAATTCAGGGAGGCCTCCGGCCAGAGCGTTGAACAGTGGAACAGATCTTCGTTCTCTGTAGTTCCTTACTGTGTTGCTCGTTTTTCAGTGAACTGCAGAGTTTGTCGATTTCAGGAAGTTCCATCACTGTCACCACGGAAGCCTGTTCACTTGGGTAAAAGTTCAGTATGCCACGGAACCTCATCATCCTGGTAAAAATCAGCTGCAGGGAACCGCACGGTGACGGGAAGAGAAACACAGGTTAGTTTGTAACTCTGCCGGCTCTGAGGCAAGAAAACGGTTTTCCTATTACACTGTTCAGTTTTGCCCTTGAGAAGATCATACATGATCATTTTAGAGAAAACTTCGATGAGAACACAGTAGAAGGGAAGTATGTGGCTTATCTAGCGTGACAAGGTATCTGGTTATTCCGCAGCTTTGAAGAGGAATGTAAGCAAATGACCAGGCCAAGGAGAACTCTCTGGAATTGTCTCGGCTTCGTTTATGAGCAGCGAAAGAGTAGCTCGTTACCACTAGTCGACAAGGTCAAGACACTGGTAAAGTATTTACTGCGGATTGAAGACGGTCCTGCGACTGGGACTCCGAATTTTGAACACCTGGGAGCTTTTCTCAATGGGAACGTTTCATATTAAGTAGACATCAACTCGAAGACCCATACAGGAAACCAATACTAGAGTCCAACGTCATTGCTTGGGTTCAGGTGTGCCTAGAGGCCGTTCAGGGTTCAGCTATACCAAACGTTGATCCTACCCACGGTACAGCTTTGCTGAGGCATGTCGAGTATGGAGGGGGGAACTTTTAGCTGCATGCAGTCCATTGTGTGACTGCATGGAAGTGAGTTAAGGAGAAACATATTTGCGTTATTTTAGCGTTGAAGGAGAGTAGCCGAGAGGCTGACTGGAACAGAAAGGGGATAGTGGCAGTGGTAGTGACAGAAACCAGTGGAAACTGTAGCAGCGAATGAGAGGAGCCTGTATGACCTGCAGTCACCTTCACCGTCACCGTGTTTTTCTGTGTGTGTGTGGGGCGGGGGGGGGGGGGGGGCGGCAGCTATTGTCAGCTTTTCCACATCCGCTGTAGCCACATTTGTTTCCCTTTCTAGGGGTGTAAACTTAACTGTAAAAAGATTCGGTAGAAGGATGTGGAATGTTCCACGATTTTGTGCTCGGGCAGGGGCATTATTACATTTCTGGTGGTGTATATCTGCACAGAGGGGATATCTGAACAGAGGGGATACCCACTTATATGAATACATACATATGAAGGGGGAAAATCTGTAGTCAATAGCTGGTTTAATGAAGGGGGAAAATCTGTAGTCAATAGCTGGTTTAATGAAGGGGGAAAATCTGTAGTCAATAGCTGGTTTAATGAAAGCATGGAAGAAACTTAGATAAAAGAGCAGGGACATTATTAGCTCAAGGCTCACACTGTGATGCATTTGCAGTATTCTCTGACTGTATGGTAACTAACACTGCATTCTTGTTATGCAAGTACTTAAGCTACAGCGATTATTACAATGGAATACCAGTTACGGGAACAGCTATTGTATCTTCTATGTCCTCGTACGTGACTGTCTAAGAGTGTGTCACTACTTATCCATCCCAGAGCCCGACACCAATTTGAGGTTGCGTAAGTCACAGCTTCCAAGGACAGCATTGACGTGAGTCAATTATGGCATAATGAAAGTTAAACGAAGTAAGACAAATAATACAGTTAGGAACTAGAGCAACTGCGTGCTTGTAGATTCAGCGTTTATTCCGTGTGTATGCCTGGAATTCATCCATCCAGTGTTGGCTAATGTGAGCACATACTGACTTCCAACAAACTCAAACCGCCCCTGAACATTTTCTCGTTTACATGCTTCAAGTCAAATAGCACATTAACCAATTTACAGATCGATCAGTCTGCCGATCTTATGCATGGGATTCTATAGACCATCAGGGTTTACTGGTACATCGTTAAGACCTCTGAGGCACATCCTTTTCAGATACATTATACAGACATGGCAATATCACTGCAGCAATAAGTTAGCGTTGAAAATAAAATAATACCACGTAGCAGTAACTTGTAACAAAGTTCTTCGTTTTTTTGCACGAGAACTAAAGTATTTTGCAAACCAGTATTTGAATAAAGCATTACTTAGTTCATTATCCGAGTGCGAATATTACTCTGAAGAAACGAAGTGTTTTGTTCACAGTCATAAGCAGTGAAGTCAATTGTTTAGTTCATATGGAGAACTTTGCTACAAATTTTACAGACTTCGGTAATATTTTTACAATGGAACCTGAACAGATAATTGTATGGGCATCACAGAATAACAAGGTATTTCTATTACTGCAAACTAAGATTCATTAAGGAAGACTGAAGGAAAGCTTGTTAAGTGAAAGCACGTTTTTGCAGTGCCAAATAAGTTTCTCCTCAAAGTTTTCACAATATACAACTCTCCAAACTTGTTTCGCTATGTTATTGTCTACGTTAAGTTTTCTATGAACAACAAGCTTCCGAGCACAAATTTCCGAAGAACCCAACGAACATTGGGAATACCAGAGGAATTAGATGCTAACTTTGTGACTAATTTTATATGTAATAATTGGTCATAATTTTGCTTGCTGCGTAGCAGCACATGTTTCAAAACTATATATACACAAGACACTGCATAGACTATTGACCTTCAGTAATACAAACATTTGGCATAGATCTGACCATTAGTAAACACAGGGTATTTCACGATTCCTGTTACAAACAAGCTTAATCGCTGAAGGTTTGGTAAGGAGCTCGTGTCCGTAATGTATACAGTCTCCTCTTCCTGTATTAGGAATCGTTGAACACCCTCCACACATGGGACAAAAGCGAGAGCAACACACAACAGTAAGACATCCGTAATGAACATGTGCAACAGCCGAATTCGCTTTCTCGAAATTTTACAGAAAATGTTCTGCGTACTTCAGTGTACTTTATGTATCAATACAAAATTACAACTCATTTTCAATTCTTGTATAGCTTGGCAGTTTTATAACGAGTCGCTTGTCTAGTGTCACAACGAATGAGTGCATTACACAACATAAGGTTCAAATGTCGCAACCTAATTTTTGTGATTAAAAATTGAAGTGGATAACTGCACTTTACAATGTTTATGCAAGACTTAATTTTAACGTTAAAAATAGGAATTACAGATTGTATAAAACTCATCCAGTGTAAAACAACCACAACAATCTAGCTGCAGAGTAATAAAGCAACGTTTAACAGCTTGGTGTGGTTCTTTTACTACAAAATAGATATGTATTTAATGTATATGTCATCACTGAAAACGAGCCGAACAATAAAATGGTTGAGCGTTTATGACTACATAAATGACCAATATAGTGCCTTTGTGATGTCTTTCAGAACATTTATTCGAAAATCATTGTATTCTGCCTACCTATTGTATGTAAAATATTCATATGTTTATTATATAACACCTGCCAATTAACCTAACCTATCCAGTACACTCATTTCAATATGCACATTACAGACTAACATCGAGGCAATAGCATTACCATCTAAAGTAATGTAACACATTTCGTCACCTGCGTCAGTTGGATCTTCCACAGGCTCTCTGCTGCAATATTCTTGAAGAGAGGCAGAGAATAATGCTCATATAGAATGTTTATTTACTGAATATTCTATGGTTAAATACAATCAATGGGAAAAGAAGGAACATCAAAGCTGCAGGAATGGCACATCCATTAATAGCTTGTGAAGAAGTGAAACTAAACTCCGAGCTATTTTTTTCCCCTTTAATTCTGCCCCTGCTCGTGTGACGTTTTTGTCCTCCTCCTGGTCACAGCTTATGTCATTGCAATACATCACACCAGTGGTAACTGTAACTGATATTACATTGAAGACTGCTCAACAAAAGTGATTGGGACAAAATTTATCTCGCGGTAACACGTCTCTTCGCACTCTGTTAACCCGTATCACTGCACTGAATGACGTCAAGAAAAGACTATCCAGAATTAAAGTCGTCACAGATCTTGGAAGGCAGGTGGTAGTTGTTCCTTGTACCACGAATCACATTCCACTCTGCAGGTTATCCTGTCTCCCTCAAGAAATATTCGGATGTAAGTCCGGTGTCAGACCGACTTGGGAACGGCTGCCCATAGAGATACCACTGTTCTTTCAACTTTTTATGGAACACCCACAGTCCTGCCACATCTCACTGGTTGGCCCATGAAACATCGAGATGGAACTTCCACTACGGCTGGCGTCTCGCACTGCATTCATTCTAAGCTGTCTGCTTTCACGTTAGACTTAAGTAATAGTCCACTGGCATTTAAGACTGTATCTCAAAGAATCTTCGGATGAACGCAATGATGTGTTACGAGTGACTAGTGAGAATCCGGAGCATGTAGTCACAGGTAGTCGTCGACTGCTCTTCGTATCTTTGTTTCTTCGCTGTTCTGTTTGAGGTTTTAGCAAAAGGTGAATCAAGTACATGACAGGTGGTTGGCAGCTACAACTTATTTGCCACACTTTTAACACTTTTGTGGAACGATGTTAGCCTACGGGCAGCTTATGTTCCTATCCCAAATGGAAGACGACAGGTGAAGATACTTCGGGCCTTTTGTCAATCTGAGTGGACATCTTATCGTCTCTGTTACCAATGGTGCTAAACCATCTTCAGTAAGAGTCCTATTTCTTCTAGCAGTGGTCATAAAAATACGAATTAAGACTGTTAGTGTAGACGTCCGTGATGTCTGGGAGTGACTGACAACCTCGATACACTGTATCTTCTGAGGCTGCGTAATGGAGCGTGTTTTGGGACGAAGTACACTGGTGCCTCTATTTCAGCAACGGTCCCCCACAATGTCTCGTCAATTTCACTTCGGTCTTCTCCTCACATCTGGCACTGACATCAGTACTTACGTTCTGTCCCTCAGGAACATCCAACGCAATGTGTTACGTCACAGGGATTTTGGAACCCCAACGTCCTCTGTCTCAGTTCGTCACTTATCACGCTGCAGTGTTGAAGTTTTGTGCTTCTCTTCAGGATTGTCCCTGTAGTAATGGCTCCAATATGGGGTTACCACTTTCCACTGTTTCCAATTACTTCTTTTGGTGATGGTACTTCCAAGAGCAGCAACAGTTACCATTTTATGTGGTTTACGTATCTCACCCACTTCACTTTCGATGCAGAGAGGCGTCCCCAACTTCAGGTCACATTGTTTCCAAATGACAGTAGTAGTGGGTGAACTATCAGAGGAACACTGCTGTCTACAAATCCATTATGGCCTATTCTGTTTTCACCATCTCTTCATTAGCCTTTATGTCCAGGGCTTGTCCTCAAGCTTGTGAGTAATAGTATTCTTGCACGTATTCATTACCAGCCTAGTCACATAACCCTCAGTTTGGAGGACCACATTTTGTATTACAGGATTGCACCCCTAGGAGGGCTGACTTCGCTACATCTATGGAGGCCATCCTGCCCATGTTATGTAAGGTTAGAAGAAGGAAATGAATGACACCCTCGGGCCTCGCAACCTAATACCGTCAGGGTCGAAAAAATCAAGAGTTGGCCAAGAGAGGCCGACAGGAAAGAAAAACAGAGGTCTGGAAGTAAGGGGAAGCAGTTTCAGAGCAGTCAGACGTGAGATTATCTTCTGAAAGATCGTCTATGGCAATTTGACACAAAGAGGAAACATTCTTGTATTAAGCGTTAGATCACAAATATTGCTTACAGCTTGCTTAACTGGTTTGAGTACTTACAGCGTTTTTTTTTTTCAGTCTGTTAATAAAGGAAGTGTTTGACAGTAATAGCACAGTTATTCAATAAATGTAATTCCTACAACATGCAGACTCTTTACAGAGACTTGGTACATGTAACATTCTATTAGACATTGAGAGCTGTGTATGTTTACCTGCTACACACGGGTTACTCCTTAGCTAAAAATTGTATCTACTAGACATGGAAATACTTTCCTAATTTTAATAATAGTTGAAATAACTACGCATGATGTTTGAACTTTCATAATACGAAAGATAATATTCTTTACAACCGATTTAAAATGGTTGCAATAATATCTTACAATCGTTGTCTAAAATACCAAGACATTAAATGTCTATCTCTACAAAATCATCTTTGAGCAGTAACACAATGTTTAGCACAAAGCACACATTTTAGAGTGACTCCATCAGTTGAAATATTATAATGCGAAATTTATTGTCATGGTGGTAACCCAATGTGTGTTTGGGTTCAAATACGTTCAGATGGCTCTGAGCACTATGGGACTCAACATCTTAGGTCGTCAGTCCCCTAGAACTTAGAACTACTTAAACCTAACTACCCGAAGTACATCACACACATCCATGCCCGAGGCAGGATTTGAACCTGTGACCGTAGCCACAGACCACTTCTGAACTGAAGTGCCTAGAACAGCTCGGCCACAGCAGCCAGCAGTTTGGGTAATGACTGGCTTCAACCTAGGCAGAAAGCCACTGTATTTCATTACATAGGTTATAGAATGGAGTGAACTATATTTTTCGAAGTTCCTATGTGACTAAATTACTTAGAGAATTTCTTTAAATAAAGTTTTAAAAACGACATTTACAAGCTTATTAACACATTCTCGACACATGTGGGCTAACCATTTTTTACCTACTGCATATCAAGTTAGATTATCACTTATGAAAAGACCTTACGAACACCGAGTAATATGTAACTTTTATATTTTCTACAGAAATCGAGAATGTTATGACAACGCAATTTCAGTTTGCACTGTCAGCCCTTATTTAAAAATGTATTGTCTATGTGTGCAATGTCACATGAGATGTGGCATACAAAATCATCAATGTACATATGAAGCCATACAGGTTAATAAATTCTCTTTGGTTTGTATTTGATACAAGGGATTTTAAGTACGTGAATATCTGTAGACAATTTAAGTTTATGATCAAGATTCTGTCTTTACTTCAGAACCACATTGTATCATGTGCAAACCACAATGTACTAGTAACATCAACATACAGAGTCAAGTTCTAGTTAGTTGTTCCCATTTCTGCCGAAGATACACTGAAAATATACAAGTCAGTCTATACCCTAACAACATATAACTGAAAGTTTAATATCCTCCTTTAAAGCTAACAATGGATGTTTTACATCTAGCTGGGTAAAAATGTCAGATAACTGAGGAATAACGTTTTAAGTATTTTCAAATTATGGAACATGCAACACAAATATTAGCCATAACTTACATGAAGGTTAACAACAATTTCTACATCAATGGTCTACAATATTGTTTAGTGCGTAAATCTGCAAATATCGATACATCTATACTGGGAGTACAAAATAAAACATTGTGCCAATCAGAATGTCATGAAATTCAGTTAGAGGACTCAAACATTTGGAACAGTCTTTTTACTATGATTGCAGGAACCAACACTAATGTAAGAGCTGCAGTAATGGCATTTTGTGAAATACTTATGCCTCCTTTCAAAGAGAAGAAATTTAAATGACATAGTACATATATAAATTCCTATAGATTTGTGGAATACAAATATTTTGAAGAGCGTTTCTGGATAAGGAAACCAGCTCTAAGCATCGAAATTCCAATTTCATTAATTACTTTGAAAACTGCCAGTGTATACTAGTAATTCATTTTTTCAGAAAGTCCACTAACATGAAAAAGTATTGAATTTTACACTGTTTAATACATATGAGACTTCCATACACACTGTTAGAATCATATCAAGAAAGTAATAATGTTAACAGAAAAATTGAACTAACGAAACTATGGCTTCTTAAACTAATAGTTCCTTCCTCAGACAGGCGAGAATGACCAAAACCAGCTGTGTTACAAAAGTAACCTCTCATGAGTGTAGCAGGTAACATATTGAAGATCATACAAATAATGAGCATGAATATGCGCAATACATAGAATCATTAAACATACTGATGTCTGATACAACAAGCGTATCAAGCAACATACGATGTATAACATTGACATTTTTTATAACATTATGAAGAGATGGCAATGTGTTTATCAAATAACTATCCCTACATAAGCTTATCTACTATCACATTAAATTGCCAAACAAAGCATCAAAAAAGCAACAAGTGCTTCACAATGAAACCATGGATCAATTGTATCAGTAGTACATGAGGTAAGGGGTGGAACGAACATTAACAGGCAACCAGTATTACAGATCATACTGAGTGCCCTTCTGACATTTTTGTATGCACAATTATTCACTGCAAAGGAAATTATCCGCAACTGAATCACACAAGTTTGCACAGAAATATACTTACAAGAAAATATATTATACAAATATTACGAATTTGTGATACAAGCACTCACAGACAGAGTGCTCAAAAGTGAGGTGTAGCTGCACGTAAGGTTCAGGTAACAATGTAGACATTAAAATTATTAATAAGAAACCAAGCTTAAAGTACCATTTCATGTACGTAATTGTAACCTATTAATAGGATAGTAACAAGTGTCAGAACATGTTAAGCTGATTTCTACATTCAAGTTTCAACAGCATGCAAACACACACAAAAAAAAACACGAACTATGGTAATGAAAAGGCTAAAGGACACAACGCAGGTAAGCAATTGAAATTAAGGCTTAAATCAACAAATGTAATACCTATCATGGAATTCAAAGGAAAGGAAGTTGAATAAAATTTCACACTGATAATATAGTTTTCATAGTACAAGATTCATTAGAGCTTAAGCAAAGTGTATTTGGCCTTCTCCAATAACATTTTCAAATTAGGAGAAAATAAACCTTTGCTACTGCGTTTCTAATTGCTGTTATTGTTTCTGTTGACTAAGCTTGCAATTATTTGAAGATTTTTACACATTGACGTTTCTTTGAACTTCTGATAATTTCTTAAATCTAATGCCAATGTTTTAAATGTCTGTCATTAAGCAAAGGTTTGGAATTAATGTTTGTTGGAAGCAGCTACATGCTCTACGATGAATATAGTGGATGAATATAGTCGTTTGTGATTCCTGATCCACTTTGCACACAATTTATGACAAACACTTTTCTTCATATGTTTAACCTGTGATGCAAGATCGTACCTCTCACTGAGTAAATCGTGACAGCTATTTTATTTCCAGTATTGCATATAATTATTGACTGCATTTAAAAAAATTTACGTTTCTGATAACCCAAGAAGCTGCATGATAGGCAAGACCAAACTGGTATTTCATGTCACCTATTTGGTTAGTAGTAACGGTGGAATTACGTTTGGGGGAAAAATGCCTTCTGTAATGTGTCCATATTCGTCTGTTTTACATTCAACATCTGCCTGCAGTAGTGAATGGTGTAGAGTGCGATTTACTATGTATGCCCATGACACTAGCGTGTTAACAGTATATCTGTTAGGACGATGAGTGGCACATCTGCCAATTATAGCCTCCTTGACCTGTAAAGGTGACGCCACGGGAATCAAAGGAGAGGTACAATTAGTCGTGGTGGAGACCAGTGTCACAAGGCAATGATGACTGCAGTACGTCCCTACTTGCATGGTAAGACTTCCTGGAATTGTGGATTTGGGCTGACATTACTGATGATTATTGGACTTCCTATGGATTAATATCGTGTTACTTGTGGAGGACAATCGATTTGTTACGTAAATCAGCTTGCGCATCTCTATACATTTCTATACCTTTAGTTTGTTTAAAGCTGTCTTGCATTTCGGTGGCTCGGGACTGGTGTATTTTTTTGTTTGGGGTTTAAGGGCGCTCAACTACTGAGGTCATTAGCGCAAAGACACAATTGTTAGAGCACATAGAATCTAGTAGAACTCAAGGGGGGGGGGGGGGGCGACACCAGAGAGTTTTTACAAAGATGCAGATAAAATAAGTGAAAGATGTCTTTGGAGAAGCCAGACAAAGTAATGAAACGAAAAACACGAGCAGCTGCTCGAGCGTCATCAGCTAAAATATCCTGTTAAGTAGATGGCAGAGACAGGACAACACAAGATTGACTAAAACGGGGACACGACATGGCGCACTGTTAATGCATGACCACAAGGGCACTGCGGGGCTGGGTCACCGGAACGCAGGTAGCGGTGGCTAAACCGGCAATGCCCAATCCACAACCTGGTCAGAAGGACCTCTTCTCCCCGAGATGGTCGGGAGGCGGTGGTCCAAGCAGTTGGGAACGGTTTTACTGCCCGGAGCTTGCTTCCTTGAAGTGAGGACCAAGTATCCCACCACAATGATAAAAGACTCTTACAAACAACCCCACTAACGTCAGATGACACGACACAATGGGAGGCTGGCCGAGGCAGGAGGACTGCAGCCTCGGCTGCAGCATCAGCAGCCTCATTCCCAGGCACTCCTACATGGCCGGGAACCCACAGAAAGCTGACAGGAGAGCCACCCTCAGCGGAAGAATGGGACTGCTGGATCCGTTGCACCAAGGGATGGACCGGATATGGAGCTCCAAGACTCTGAAGAGCACTAACTGAATCAGAGCAGAGTACATAGGATGAATGGCGGTGGCGGCGGGCATACTGAACGGCCTGATGGAGAGCAAAAAGCTCGGCCGTAAAGCTGGTACATTGGTCGAGGAGCCGGTATTTATAGGCGACGACCCCGACGACAAAGGCACAGCCGACACCATCCTCAGTTTTGGAGCCATCAGTGTAAATAAAGGTGTGACTGGCAAGTCGCGCACGAAGTTCGACAACTTGTGAGCAATACACTGCAGCCGGAGTACCCTCCTTCGGGAGCGAGCCGAGGTCGAGATAAACATGAACCGGAGCCCGGAGGCAAGGTGGTGTTGGGCTCTCACCACCCTCTCTGAAGGTGGGAGGGAGGGCAAAATCCAATTGTCGAAGCAGGCGACGAAAGCGGACTCCAGGGGGCAGCAGGGCAGACACATACAACCCATACTGACGGTCGAGAGAATCGGCGAAGGAGGACTGATAAGAGGGGTGGTCGGGCAGTGACAAAAGCCGGCAGGCATACCGACAAAGCAGTACGTCGCGCCGGTAGGTCAATGGTAATTCGGCAGCTTCAGCATAAAGACTCTCGACGGGACTAGTGTAGAAAGTCTCCGGTCGCAAGACGTAACCCCCTATGGTGGATGGAGTTGAGATGGCGTAAGAGGGATGGCCGAGCAGACGAGTAGACGAGGCTCCTGTAATCCAGCTTTGATCGGACTATGGACCGATACAAGCGAAGCAGGACAGTGCCATTCACTCCCCAAGATGAACCACTAAGAACTGAGGTCATTAAGGGAACGTGTACAACGGGCAGCCAAATAAGATACGTGCGGAGACCAACAAAGTTTCCTGTCCAGTGTGAACCCTAGAAACTTAGTTGTTTCCACGAACGGGAGAACAACGGCACAGAGATGTAAGGATGGCGGAAGGAACGCTTTATATCGCCAAAAGTTGATGCAAACCATGTTCTCTTCAGAGAACCGGAAGCCATTTGCCACACTCCATGAGTATAGGCTGTCTAGACAACGCTGAAGGCAGCGCTCCAGGAGGCACGTTCTTGGGGCACTGCAGTAGATCGCGAAGTCATCGATAAAAAGAGAGCCTGAGACATTAGGTGGAATACAATCCATAATTGGATTGATCGCTATGGCAAAAAGGGCTACGCGAAAGACGGAGCCCTGAGGCACTCCGTTCTCCTGGAGGAAGACGTCTGACAATACGGAATCTACACATGCCCTAAACTTTCGATCTGTTAAAAAGGAACCAATAAAAAGGGAGCAGGCGACCGCGTGAACCCCACCTGTGCACAGTGCGGAGATCAGGCGAGAGCTGTAGACGGGGGCGTAACGGATTAAAATAGGGGCACTAAATTAAAAGGTGTCTAACCGTCCACAGCTGAGAGCAGTGGGGACAGAGTGGGGGAGGATCGCCGCTTAAAAGATGTCGATGGCTAAAAAGACAGTGCCCTATCCGGAGTCTAGCTAAAATTACCTCCTCCCGACGACGCGTTCGGGAGGAAGAGGTCCAAGCGCAAGGAAGGGCTTTCACTTCCCGCAATTTATTACGGGGAAGTGCCGACCAATGCGCATGCCATAAATGAGCAACTTGGCGACATAAACCGCTCCGTAGATCGGTGAAGGGAAGCGACCGAATAGCTGGCCGAGGAAGAGAGACTGCGGCCTTGGTCGCTATATCAGCCGCCTCATTCCCACAGATACCAGCGTGTCCCGGGAGCCAGAGGAACGCCACCGAGACGCCCCTCAGGTGGAGCAAGCGCAGACACTCCTGAATCCGGTGGACCAGAGGGTGCACAGGGTAAAGAGCTTGGAGACTGAGGAGAGAGCTAAGAGAATCTGAGCAGATAACGTACTGTAGCCGCTGATGGCGGCGGATGTAGTGGACAGCCTGGAGAACAGCGTAAAGCTCCGCAGTATAAACCGAACACTGGTCTGGAAGCCGAAAGCGATTTGGGGTGTCGCCAACAACATAGGCACTCCCTACACCTAACGATGTTGTCGAGCCGTCGGTGTAAATAAATGTGGCGTCCGTCATTTGTGCACATAGAGCAGCAAATGCCCGACGATAAACAAGTGTAGGGGTACCATCCTTGGGAAATTGACAAAGGTCACGGAGCAGGCAAATCCGGGGACGGAGCCAAGGCGGTGTTGTACCAGAAGTTGTCAAAAAGGTTTTAGGAAAGCGGCAGGAAAGAGAATGGAGCAGTTGACGGAAGCGGACTCCCGGGGGTAGTAGGGAGGAGGAGCGGCCTGCATACCCTACATCAAAGGAGGCGTCGAAAAATATGTCATGGGCTGGATTAGTAGGCATGGAAGACAGATGGCTAGCATAACGACTCAGGAGGACTGCTCGCCGATTGGACAGCGGAGGTTCAGCAGTCTCAGCATAAAGGCTTTCCACAGGGCTGGTGTAAAAAGCTCCAGACACTAAACGTAATCCGCGGTGGTGGATAGAGTCGAGACGCCGAAGAATAGACGGCCGAGCAGAGGAGTAGACTATGCTTCCATAATCCAATTTCGAGCGCACTAAGGCGCGATAGAGGCGGAGAAGGACCACTCCGTCCGCTCCCCAGGAGGTACCATTCAGGACACGGAGGGTGTTAAGCGATCGCAGACAGCGAGCCGAAAGATAGGAAACGTGGGAGGACCAGCACAATTTTCTGTCAAACATAAGACCTAAGAATTTAGCGACGTCGGAAAACGGAAGGTTGACAGGACCTAGATATAAGGAGGGTGGAAGAAACTCCTTACGTAGCCAAAAATTAACACAAACGGTCTTACTGGGTGAGAAACGGAAGCCGGTTTCGATGCTCCACGAGTGGAGGCGATCAAGACATCCTTGAAGACGCCGTTCAAGAAGGCTGGTCCGTTGAGAGCTGTAGTAGATCGCAAAATCGTCCACAAAGAGGGAGCCCGAGACATCAGGAAGGAGACAATCCATAATTGGATTGATGGCGATGGCAAACAGTACAACCCTCAGCACGGATCCCTGGGGTACCCCGTTTTCTTGGTTGGTTGGTTGGTTGGTTGTTTGAGGTGAAAGGGACCAAACAGCGAGGTCATCAGTCCCTTGTTTCAAATAGACTCCATGCTGCTAACGGGACATCTCAGAAAAGGCAGAACAATAAAACGGAAAAAGGGGAAACGTAGAAGGGCAGTCACGTTGTCATTAGTAAAAACAAACGAGTGAAGTTGGCAAGAGAACGAACCCAACACTATGCTGAAGCAGCATAGGCAAGACCACCTGTGACTTAAAAGGGACAACCGCTATAATGCAGAAAGTACGGATGGGAATAGAAAAACTAACCAAGCCTTAAAAAGAAGGGGTAAAAACAGAGTAAAAGGGAAAGAAAAGAGGATTCCAGGCAGGGAGGTGAATCGGGAATCTCTGAACACCGCCTACAGTGGGAGACACCCAAACACTCACCGCCCTGCCCCAACACCAGAGGGAGATTAAAAACTTTAAAACTGAGAATAAAAACCACTCTCCCGGAGGAAACCTAGAACCAGAGAGACCATCCAGGAATCGTCAGCCAACATCAAAGGTAAAGTGTGGGGGAGTCTGTACTTCGCACGCAGAGCCAAAAGAAGGGGGCATTCAACCAAAATGTGGGCCACTGACTGGAAGGCTCCACAACCACATAGCGGGGGTGGCTCATCACGCAAAAGGAAACCATGGGTCAGCCTGGTATGGCCAATGCGGAGACGACACAGTGTGGTCGAGTCCTTGCGGGAGAGGCGAAAGGAAGAACGCCATGGGCCTGGATTCACCTTAATGGCACGAAGTTTATTAGACAGTGGAGTAGCCTCCCAAGAACTGGCCCATGACTGTGCAAAGTGGGATTTGATGTGAAGCCGTAAATCCGCTGCAGGAGGGGTTACAGAAAACGGGGGGTAAGTAACTGCTCCCCCAGCCAAACGATCAGCGAGCTCATTACCCGGGATACCCACATGGCCCGGGACCCATAGGAAGTCAATGGAACAAGCAGCACGGTGAAGATCAGCGAGATGGTCATGGATGGCAGAGACCAAGGGATGGCGCGAAAAACACCGGTCAATAGCAAGAAGGCCACTCATCGAGTCCGTACATAACAAAACGCGGTTGTGTTGGGATTGTTTAATAAAGGTAAGGGCCCGGGATATGGCCATCAATTCCGCGGTAAACACCCCACATGAGGGTGGCAGCAGATGATTTTCCGTTCCAACAAAGGACGTGAAGGCATACCCAACATGATCAGCAGATTTAGAGCCATCAGTGTAAAAAACAACAGCATCCCGAAACTCCCATAAAATTTGCCGGAAAAAGGAACGGAACACCACCGGGGAGATGGAATCTTTCGGACCGCGGCGGAGATCCATCCGAATTCGAGGCCGAGGAACTAACCAAGGAGGGGTGGAGGGGAGGGAGCGAGGAAGACAGGACAAAGAAGGAAGCCGGAAATCACGGGTAAGAGACGCAAGGCGCAGCCCAACCGGTAAACCCGCCCGAGGGCGGGAGTCAGGCGGGCGACGTCCATGGTCTGGAAATAGGATAGAATAGGAAGGATGAGCGGGAGAAGAACGGATAGTAAGGGCATAAGACACCAGAAGCTGGGACCGCCGAACAGAAAGGGGGGGGATCCCAGCTTCAACCAGGAGACTATCAACAGGGCTAGTAGGGAAGGCACCGGTGGCCAAACGGATACCACGATGGTGGACCGGATCCAGCACGTGCAGCGTGGAAGGAGCAGCTGAACCATAAACTTGACAACCATAGTCCAAACGTGACAGAACTAGAGCACGATAAAGACGGAGGAGGAGGGAACGGTCCGCACCCCAAGAGGAGTGGGCAAGGAAGCGAAGGACATTGAGTTTACGGAAACATCCTACCTTCAGGAGTCTGATATGGGGCAGCCAAGTGAGCTTGTTGTCAAAAAGAAGACCCAGGAAACGAAACTGTGGAACCACAGGCAATTGTTGTGCAGCAAGATAGAGCTCTGGATCAGGGTGGACCGTAGTACGGCGACAGAAGTGGACCACCCGCGATTTTAAAGGAGAGAATTGAAACCCGTGTGAGTGGGTCCATGCAGAGGCACGCCGTATAGCCACCTGGAGCTGCCGTTCTGCAGATGCCATCGAGGAGGAACTAACCCAAATGCAGAAATCATCCACATACAGGGCAGGAGCGACCAAGGGACCGACAGAGGCCACAAGTCCATCGATAGCAATGAGGAAAAGAAGGACACTCAAGACAGAACCCTGTGGGATGCCCGTCTCCTGGGTCCGTGGAGAACTAAAAGCAGTACCAACTCTAACTCTGAATGACCGATGGATCAGGAACTGGCGGATAAAAATCGGGAGTGGGCCCCGAAGACCCCACTGATGAAGGGTTAGTAAGATGTGATGGCGCCAGGCCGTGTCATAGGCCTTGCGAAGGTCAAAAAACACTGCAACCAAATGGCGGCGCTGGGAAAAAGCCTGCCGAACTGCAGATTCCAAGCGAAGTAAATGATCGATTGGAGATCGTCCCTCTCTAAAGCCACACTGGTATGGGGACAATAGATCCCGAGATTCGAGGACCCAAGTGAGCCGACGGGCTACCAGCCGTTCAAGTAACTTACAGCCAACATTGGTCAAACTAATTGGCCGATAGCTGTCAACAGATAGGGGGTTCTGACCAGGCTTAAGGACAGGAACCACAATGCTATCCCTCCACTGAGAAGGGAAGTCACCCTGGAGCCAGATACGGTTAAACACCCGAAGAAGATGGTGCCGTTGTGGAGCACTGAGATGTTGAAGCAGCTGGTTATGAATGGAATCGGGGCCAGGGGCCGTATCATGAGAAGAAGATAGAGCAGAAAGAAATTCCCATTCAGTGAAAGGTTCGTTGTAAGATTCTGACGCACAAGTGGTGAAACATAAGGCGACAGCTTCAGCCTGCTGTTTTTGATGAAGGAAAGCAGCTGGATAGGAGGCCGACGCCGATGCCATGGCAAAATGGGTCGCAAGATGTTCTGCGAGAACTAATGGGTCCGTACAAATGCCATCTGGGAGGTGAAGGCCTGGGAGGGTGGACTGCCGATGGCAACCTTGGAGAGAGCGAAGTGTAGCCCATACCCGCGACAGAGGGACAGTGGAACCAAGGGAAGAAACGAATCGTTCCCAACATATCCGCTTGCTCTGTTTGATTAAATAACGGGCTTTAGCGCGAAGGCGCTTAAAGGTAGAAAGGCTGGCTACAGATGGGTGCCTCTTGAAGTGTTGCAAAGCTCGACGGCGATCACGGATGGCAATGGCAATGGCCGTACTCCACCACGGGACTGGCCGACGACGAAATTGGCCAGATGAGCGCGGGACAGCAAGGGTAGCCGCGCGAACAATCGCGTCAGACACGTCACGTACGACGTCATCAATACAACCCGACAAAGAGGGAGAAAACTCGACCTGTGCAGTGTATAGAGGCCAATCGGCGCGGTGGAAAGACCAACGAGGTAACCCATCCATCGGGGAGCGGGAAGGGAGCGTGATAATCAACGGGAAATGGTCACTATCACAAAGGTCGTCGTGTGGCGACCAGTGTAATGAATGGAGGAGAGAGGGAGAAGAAAGAGAAAGATCAATGGCAGAAAAGGTACCAGGACCAGCACTGAAATGAGTAGGGGAGCCATCATTAAGAAGGCACAGGTCGTGGTCTGCAATAAATTGGTCGATAAGAAGACCTCGTCTAGATGGAAAGGCACTGCCCCACAAAGGATGATGAGCATTAAAATCCCCAAGGAGGAGGAAGGGAGGAGGAAGTTGCTGAAGAAGGGTGGTTAAGGCAGCAGGTGTGAAAGTCCTGTCAGGAGGGAGATAAAGATTGCATACTGTGACTGCAGAGTCTAAGTGGACCCTAACAGCAACCGCTTCCAATGTAGTTTGGAGAGGAATCCACGTGCTAGCAATGTCTGTACGGACCAACGTACAAACGCCACCAGAAGCCCGCAAGGGTCCGACCCGATTTCGACAGAAAACACGGAACCCACGGAGGGTCGGTGAGTGAGCATCAGTAAAATGAGATTCCTGGAGAACCACACAAGCTGCTGAGTAGGACGAGAGAAGGGATTTCAATTCCGGAAGGTGACGATAATAGCCATTACAATTCCATTGGAGAACCACAAAACGATGGTTTAAATGAGGGCTGAACACGCTGAATCCAGTCATACCGCCGGGTCCCCACCCGTCACCGACAAGGAGGGGGCGACGTCCATAAAAGACAGGTCAGAATCCGGTTGCGAAGTCGGGGAAGGGACCTCCGGTGGTACCAGAGGCTCTTTGTCCCGGGACTTATGTTTCTTCTTCTTTTCAGGCTGAGATCGAGGAGGGCTGTGTGGCATAATGGAGCCAGCTGCAGCAAGATCAGGAACAGAAAGAGACCGGGCGACCTGGGGGCCGATAGACCGCGGCTCTCGCGGTCGCCGCGCTGCAGCAGACCTCTGACCTGGAAGGTGCCGGGAAGGGGCATCCCGGGAGAGGCGCCCTTGACCGGCAGACGCCGAAGGAGTGGGACACTTCTCCGGCTGGGGAGGGGGAGCAGCGCCCAGAGGAGAGGGGGTGGGAGCCGCAGGGGAGGGGGGAAGGAGAGGGGTCCGGGATGGGGGTAAGGAAGGGGGAGGGAGGGATGAAGATGTAACCAAGGCGTAACTAGATTGCATGGACACAGGGTGCAATCGTGCATATTTCTTACGGGCCTCTGTGTAGCTTAAACGATCAAGGGACTTATACTCCTGTATCTTTTTTTCTTTCTTATAGACTGGGCAATCTGCTGAACGTGGAGAATGACTACCACGACAATTTACACATACAGGAGGGGGAACACAGGGACTCCCCTCATGGAGTGGACGTCCACAGTCACCACAGAGGGGGTCCTGGGAACAGCGAGAAGACATGTGGCCAAAACGCAAGCACTTAAAACACCGCATAGGAGGTGGGATGTACGGCTTCACATCACAGCGATAGACCATAATCTGAACTTTCTCAGGAAGGGTATCCCCTTCAAAGGCCAGGATAAAGGCACCAGTATCAATACGATTATCCTTAGGACCCTTCTGAACACGCCGGACGAAGTGAACACCCCGCCGTCCGAGATTGTCCCGAAGTTCCTCATCAGTTTGAAGGATGAGGTCTCTGTGAAAAATCACACCTTGTACCATATTTAGAGACTGGTGAGGGGTAATGGACACGGGAATTGTGCCAAGGTGGGTACAGGCACGAAGGGCCGCAGATTGGGCAGCCGAAGCAGTTTTTATCAGCAACGAACCCGACCGCATCTTGCTCAGGGAGTCCACTTCGCCGAACTTGTCTTCAATGTGTTCCACAAAGAATAAAGGTTTGACACTGGTGAAAGTATCTCCATCAGTCCTAGTGCAAACTAAATAACGGGGGAAAGGTTTTGCCCCTAGACGACGGGCCTGACCCTCCTCCCAGGGGGTAGCCACAGAAGGGAAGGCCGAAGGAGCAAGAGAAGCAGCACTTGAGGAATCAGTACCACGCAGAGAGACGGCCGCAGAAGAGCGGCCAGAGGTTTGGACCCGTATGCGTTTCATCTGCATAGCGTCCGCCCTGATACCACCCACTCCGATCAGGGGCTCTCCTCACGGGCGCCACCCAGCCACAGCAAGGGCCGTCTGGCACGGCGGCCATTGCCGGGAGTTCCGATGCTCCAGGATGACGAGCAACCACTCCAAGGCATGCATGAGGAGGTCACAGCTCAGGTATCAGAAGTGTGATCCCTGTGTGTTCAGGAGGCTCAACCAAAAGGGTACATAGCGACCCCACCACACGGGCTGGCTACCGTGCTGGCTATGCACCCTAGCATCAGACAACGACGTAAAAGAAAAGGTGGAATGTACTAGAAGGGCACACGTCGGAGACACTAGGTAAGGTGCTCTTCCCCAAATGGCTCACACTACGGAAGAGAAATTTTGGAATGGAGGTCAAACCCCAGAGGGGGACCAAGGAATGCCAAAAGGAGGAGACGATTACGCAACAAAGCCGGAGTGTAAAACCAACAGAACCAGGAGGATAGCGGGGGCCAACATAAGCAAGAACACCAATAGAGGGAGAGGAGAGGGCGAGGGGAAAGGGGTATGGAGGGGAAAGGAGGGGAAGGGAAAGGAAATGCAGCCCGGGAGAGAAAGAAGGCTGCAATGGCTCGGGGCCCCATGCTCGCCACACACGTATCCACAAAAGAGTTGTGGACCCCCTGGGGGGCCGTTTTCTTGGGAGAAAGTACGGGAGAGAGTAGTGTTCACCCGCACCCTAAAAGTGCGCTCTGCCATAAATTCGCGAAGAAAAAGGGGCAGCCGGCCGCGAAAGCCAAGAGAACAGTGTGCGGAAGATGCCTGTCCTACAACAGGTATCGTATGCTCTCTCCAGATCAAAAAATATTGCTACCGTTTGCCGTTTCCGGAGGAAATTGTTCATGATATATGTGGAGAGAGCAACAAGATTGTCAACTGCAGAACGATGGTTTCGGAATCCGCATTGGGCAGGTGTGAAAAGACTGCGGGATTCCAGCCACCAAGCTAAACGGTAATTCACCATACGCTCCAAAACCTTACAAACACTACTCGTGAGAGTAGAGGGGAGATGTTTGTCCTTTCCAGGTTTCGGAACGGGAACGACAACAGCTTCCCGCCACCGTCTGGGAAAGGTACTGTCGGTCCAAATTCGATTATAAAGGCGAAGGAGGTAACGCAGACTATGGGTTGATAAATGCAGCAACATTTGGACATGGATACCATCAGGTCCTGAGGGCGGAGGAGCGAGAAGAAGAGAGGGCATGTTGGAGTTCCCGCATGGAGAAAACAGTATTGTAGCTTTCGTGATTTTGAGAGGAGAAAGCAAGATGTCGCTCTTCTGCTGCACGTTTCTTCGGGAGAAACGCTGGCGGGTAATTTGAAGAGCTCGAAATCTCAGCAAAGTGCTGACCCAACGAGTTAGAAATTGCGACGGGGTCCACTAAGGTATCATGTGCGACAGTGAGCCCAGAGACCGGGTAGAAACTTGGCGCGCCTGAGAACCGTCGAAACCGACTCCAAACTTCCGAGGAGGGAGTGAAGGTGTTAAATGAGCGAATAAACAATTTCCAGCTAGCCTTCTTGCTATCGCGGATGACGCGACGGGATCGCGCACGGAGCTGCTTATAGCGGATACAGTTGGCCAAAGTAGGATGGTGACGGAAAATGCGAAGAGCACGTCGCCGCTCACGTATTGCGTCACGGCATGCCTCGTTCCACCAAGGAGCTGGGGGCGCCGGGGCAATTCCGAGGTGCGTGGTATTGAACGTTCCGCAGCTGTAAGAATAACGTCGGTAATATGTGTGACCTCATCGTCGACGCTGGGAAAGCGACGGTCATCGAATGTCGCTTGAGACAAAAAGTGTCCAATCGGCTTGGGCAAATTTCCAGCGTCGCGAGCGCATATATGGCAGTGGAGGTTGCAGTCTAAGGGCACATGGAAAGTGGTCACTCGAGTGTGTATCATCAAGGGCGAACCATTCGAAGCGTCGAGCTAGCGGAACAGTACCGACCGCAATGTGTCGTGGAGGCGAACAAAAATGTGGGGACCCCAGAGTTGAGGCAAACGAGATCCACTTGGTGGAAGACGTCTAGCAATAGAGAGCCACGTGGACAAGGATGTGGAGATCCCCAAAGCGGGTGGTGGGCATTGAAGTCCCCAACCAGCAAATAGGGGGGTGGAAGCTGACCAAGAAGGTGAAGGAGATCAGCTCGTGCCATTGGAGTGGACGATGGAATGTATACAGTACAAAGAGAGAACGTGTATCCGGAAAGGGAAAGACGGACGGCGACAGCTTCGAAGGAAGTGTGTAAGGGGATTGGGTGACGATGGAGAGTATCATGGAGAAGAATCATGAGTCCTCCATGGGCTGGAGAGCCTTCAACAGAGGGGAGATCATATCGGACAGACTGAAAATGAGGGAGAACAAAGCGGTCATGGGGACACAGCTTTGTTTCCTGAAGACAAAAGATGACTGGCGAGTAGGATCGTAAGAGGATCGACAATTCATCCCTATTGGCTCGAATGCCGCGGATATTCCAGTGGATAATGGACATGGGGTGAACAGAAAATGGAGGAATGTGACCAAAGTTGCTGTCAACTCAAAGACTGCTCGGAGCTAGCGACCGACAGCATGGAATGGCATTCAGCCCAAGGCAGAAGATCCTGATCCATAGGTTGGTCAGGAGCAGCCCCTGCCACCAGCGATCGGCCGGTTGACCGGCCACCAGCAGTGCGCCTCGGCGACACAGAAGACGGCCGAGGGCGATTTCCGCCAGGTGGTGCTGTAGATGGGACACGCCTTGGCGGAGAAGGAGGAACTGGGTTTCTTTGTAGCCTTCTTGGAAGTATGATGTTTAGATTAAGGAGGAACCGATGGTTGTGAAGTTGCGGTACGTAAAAACTCTTCACGAGTATGCTCTTTTTTCGAAGACTTGGCGTCTGACTTTTGGGCTCGAGATTTAGCAGAACCCGATGAAGGGTGAGCCATAGAGTGGACAGGCGAAAGTGGTGAGGTTGAACGGGCGATCTTGGCGCTGGCCGATCGGACGACCGTGGTACTAAAGGTGAGATCTCAAGTCTGCGTGGCCGCCTCCTTTGTGGGCCGAGGAGAAGCCAGGACAGTGCTGTATTTTCCTGTCTGAGGCACGGTGGGCTGTCGACTGGCGAATAATTTTCGAGCAGCAAAGGACGACACCTTTTCCTTCACTCTTATTTCCTGGATGACCTTTTCGTCCTTAAAAATGGGGCTATCTCGAGAGGAAGCAGGGTTGTCACCCATACAGTTGATGCAGCGAAGGGATGGAGGTGGACAAGCACCCTCATGGGCATCCTTGCCACACGTAACACATTTGGCCGGATTAGAACAGGACTGGCTGGTGTGATTTAACCGCTGACGTCGATAGCAACGCGTAGGGTTGGGGACGTAAGGGCGAACGGAAATTCTCATAGCCTGCTTTGATTTTCGATGAGAGTTAAACTTTGTCAAATTTCAAGGAGACAGTGCGGGTTGGAATGATGTTCATGTCAACCCTTTTCATAACTCTATGAACAGCCGTTACGCCCTGGTCAGACAGGTAGTGCTGAATTTCTTCGTCAGACAATCCATCGAGGGAGCGTGTATAAACTACTCCACGCGAGGGATTTAAGGTACAGTGCGGTTCCACCCGGACAGGGTAGGTGTGGAGCAGAGAAGTACGCAGCAATTTTTATGCCTGGAGGGCACTGTGTGTTTCTAACAACAGGGTGCCATTCCGTAATCTGGAACAAGACTTTACAGGACCTGCAATTGCGTCGACACCTTTCTAAATAATGAAAGGTGTGACCGTGGAGAAGTCGTGACCTTCGTCAGACCGAGAAACAACAAGGAACTGTGGCAACGATGGAAGAACCGTCTGTGGCTGAGACTCAGTATACTTACGTTTGTGAGCAGACATAGTGGATGGTGAGGAAACCATTGCGGAAGAATCCCCCATGATTACCGGCGTCTCCGATGGCGCGCTCCTCCCTTGTGGGGGCCCTCTCTGAGGGCACTCCCGCCTTAGGTGATTGTTCACACCTCAGGTCACACCTCCCGACAAACGGATGGAGGGACCAATCGGCACTTTCGGAGGGTATCAGTTCGGGTAATCACCCCTCCCTGGGCCTGGCCGTTACCAGGGGGTACGTACGTGTCCTACCTGTCTACCCGGGGCGGGGAATTACGCGTTACCCCGTCACTGGCTACGCACAAAGGGCGTGGGTCGGCCTTCAGACACGCACAGGGATGAGGAAAGAGAAAGGGAAAGGAAAGAAGAGAGGTCTCAAACGCCGCAGCGGAGAAAAGGGTAAAGAGAAGAGGTAAGGAAAGGAGGACAAAGGAAGGACAAAGGAAGGAAGAAGACATAAAAGCAAGGAAGGCGAAGAATGTAGTACATTTACGAGCGTCCGTCTCCGGACGTAGGCACAAACCATACTCCCAGATGGGGAGAAGGGGAAGGCAAGAGCCAGAGGTGAGGGGAGGAGGGGCGAAGAGAGGGATGGGGAAGGATGCAGAAAGGGAAGGTATGCAGCCCGGGAAGGAAGGAAGGCCACATTAGCTCGGGGTCCCGTGCTCGCTACGCACGTATCCACAAAAGAGTTGTGGACCCCCTGGGGGGTCGCGGATCGAGTGTCAGACGAAACGCGCCGGGGTGGAGAGGGGGATAAAGACTTCTTCTTGAAGGCCTTCTTGGAAGCCCGATGAGGCACGGGGATGGTGGGCTGGACCCGAAGAAGGTCCTCACGCGTGGGGTCTTTTTTGGAACGCCGGACCTCGGAAGCCAGAGTCCAGAACGTTACCCCGTGACCACAAACCCACAAACATCACAACGGCTCCATCAGGAGAGAGCAAGTTATAGCTATCCTGCAGCAGCTGAACTACAGGTAGGACGGCGTGCAGCACACACAGGTTCCCAAGGGCGCTGAGAGTGTGAGCAGATGACGTACATGCCGGATGTACTGTGTGGCCTCATACAGGGCACAGAGCTCTGCTGTAAATACTGAGCCGTTACCTGGAAGCCGATACTGGAATACGTTGGCGCCGTTGAAGGCACACCTTAGAACAGACATTCCGAGCGCCATCAGTGTAAATGAAAGTACTATTGCTAAATTCCGTAACAAGGTCGTGAAGTTGAAGGCGATAGAATGAGGCTGCAGTAATGTCCTGTGGAAGGCGAATACTGATGTTCCATTTTCTCAGAAACTGAAATACCTGAAATTTTTACGGAGTATTTTATTACTTCTACTTATAAGCCCAGATTAATAACATTCATTATTTTGTTACGAGTTGATTTTGTGTTACTTTCTTTTGTCATTCAATTTCTGCAGTAGGCTGAGGGGTAACAGTTTAATGAAGGTTTTTACGGAGTCATTTTCAGGAAGTCAAGTTGTAAGATTCAGATGGTATCATGGCACCTGCTAGGAATTGCCAGACGTGAGGGCTGCATGCAGCGAGGGCTGCATGCAGCGAGGGCTGCATGCAGCGAGGGCTGCATGCAGCGAGGGCTGCATGCAGCGAGGGCTGCATGCAGCGAGGGCTGCATGCAGCGAGGGCTGCATGCAGCGAGGGCTGCATGCAGCGAGGGCTGCATGCAGCGAGGGCTGCATGCAGCGAGGGCTGCATGCAGCGAGGGCTGCATGCAGCGAGGGCTGCATGCAGCGAGGGCTGCATGCAGCGAGGGCTGCATGCAGCGAGGGCTGCATGCAGCGAGGGCTGCATGCAGCGAGGGCTGCATGCAGCGAGGGCTGCATGCAGCGAGGGCTGCATGCAGCGAGGGCTGCATGCAGCGAGGGCTGCATGCAGCGAGGGCTGCATGCAGCGAGGGCTGCATGCAGCGAGGGCTGCATGCAGCGAGGGCTGCATGCAGCGAGGGCTGCATGCAGCGAGGGCTGCATGCAGCGAGGGCTGCATGCAGCGAGGGCTGCATGCAGCGAGGGCTGCATGCAGCGAGGGCTGCATGCAGCGAGGGCTGCATGCAGCGAGGGCTGCATGCAGCGAGGGCTGCATGCAGCGAGGGCTGCATGCAGCGAGGGCTGCATGCAGCGAGGGCTGCATGCAGCGAGGGCTGCATGCAGCGAGGGCTGCATGCAGCGAGGGCTGCATGCAGCGAGGGCTGCATGCAGCGAGGGCTGCATGCAGCGAGGGCTGCATGCAGCGAGGGCTGCATGCAGCGAGGGCTGCATGCAGCGAGGGCTGCATGCAGCGAGGGCTGCATGCAGCGAGGGCTGCATGCAGCGAGGGCTGCATGCAGCGAGGGCTGCATGCAGCGAGGGCTGCATGCAGCGAGGGCTGCATGCAGCGAGGGCTGCATGCAGCGAGGGCTGCATGCAGCGAGGGCTGCATGCAGCGAGGGCTGCATGCAGCGAGGGCTGCATGCAGCGAGGGCTGCATGCAGCGAGGGCTGCATGCAGCGAGGGCTGCATGCAGCGAGGGCTGCATGCAGCGAGGGCTGCATGCAGCGAAGGCTGTGAAAGTTTCACACCCACCAGGAAAGCTGCAGCTAGCATAGAGTTAAGCCGCAGAGCAATAGCAAAACCCCATGTACCTCCAAAACTAAGTCTTTTACAAGTTACTGAACGAAACGGGGCAAGCAGTCATATAAGTCCGATGTGTAGAGTGCAGGGGATACCAGTCCTCCAACAGGCATCGTGGGCTTTCTCGAAAGAGAAAACTACGGCCACAGTCTGGCATTTTCGCAGAAAATCCTTCGTAGTATAGGCAGACAAAGTGACGAGGTCAACTATAGAATGCCGCGCTCGAAACCCGCACTGTGCAGTGGTTAGTGAATTTCCATAGCAGCCACGCATGAATCATGTTCCATCACCTTACAAACTTGGCTGGTGAGAGAAATGTGGCGGTAGCTACAACGAAATGTTCTCGTTCTTACTGGGGTTATTGATGTCAGAATCTCTCTTGCAGACATTGTCTGGCCCTGGGGCGGAGGATCTACTACTGACACGCGCAAAAATTTGACTGACACACACACACACACACACACACACACACACACACACACACACACACACACACACACACACGTGCGCGCGTTCCTACGTCTGCGCGACTGTGCGACACGGTGATCATTTTGCCGCAGTGATTTTTGCCCGTTTCGTATAGTTCCAACTCCTTAATATGGAAAGGAAGGAAAAAGAAGGGCTTGCGGTTTATTTTCTGGCGTCATCAGAGAACGATGAAAATTGTAAAAGAAAATTTGACGAGGAATCGTCAGATTTCTGTGAGTCCCCAAGTAAGAGGAGGCGCTGTTATGACACCATGTTAGCCCAGCAAGCGGCAGCTTCTCACTAGCCAGCAACGAAAAGTCGCCAAATGAAAGTTTCATCCGTCACGTGGAGCAATGGATCACACTGTACAAGCGTTACCTGAACTCTTGTTGCCAGGGTGATCTGCCAGCTGCTGCCACCTGTGATTGTCCACACCCACGTGCAGCCCCTGCTGGTGCTGTCACCACCACTGTTGGCGCAGCTGCCCACACAGCTGGTGCAGCTGCAGCAGGTGCCACTTGTCCCGAAGGCACAGCTGCCGATTGGAATGGACTTCTGCCTATGTTCATCGACATCGTGGAAGAGCGGCCAATGGACGTTGTACTTTACCTAGATATGCTGTGTGCACATCATTGCTGCATCTACTTGCAGCTCGATGTGCTGTGCGTTGCCGTGTCAAGCACGGAGACGCCCTTCCTACTGCAGTGGGAGCTGCCAGACAGCACACAGCCCTCAGAGATCAGGAATTGTAGTTTTCATGAATTTGTATTCCAGGTGACGTTGTGTACCATCCACTGCACAACAGCATGACTTATGTTGACCTTCAGTATACACACGTATTGCACCAGTCCAATTGGTGTCTCAAATGTAACTTCAATTTCGTAAGTGTTGGACTTTAAATTCAAGCGGCGTGTTGTGTGCATAATGTGATGCTGTATTGTTCAAAAATAGTTTTAAATATTCCACACACTCCTGTGGCAAGGCAATGGATTGTAACAAATAACGTGAGTGTATCATACTTGTGGAACTGGAGTAACGTTTCATACGTTGCAGTTGCTGTCATGCATCTCTAGAGCCATCAAAGAACATCACAGTTATGACCAGAGGATTTTAATTTGGTCAGACCATAACGGCAGACGTTACCCCGTGTTACATCATCGCACAGTAACCTTTGTCAGGAAAAGCAATCCAGAATGCATTGACAAATACGCTGCATTGAGTGTGACGGAACAGGAAATACCCCACACGTGTACTAGTAACTAGATCCCAAGTGTGTCATATTTAACGAGTCAGCGTTGTTGACAGTATTTGATCGAAAGTGTGAAGGACTCAGGTCCTTGTGCGTGTAAATCCTACTTCTGTGTTTAAAGGAATAGCAGTTACTGTCAGATACGGTATGAATCTCATGTAACACGTAAATTAACTGTAAAATTATTATTGTAGGAATGATCGTTCAATTTCATTAATTTTTCAGGTCCATTTCGTTTCCATTCCGTTTCTACTGCACAGGATCGTCTGTGTTGTAGGAAGTGTATAAGGTGCGGAGGGGAGCTACTTTAGATCCTCCCGCCTAAAGGTCGGTGATGTTGATGGACATGGTGGCTGGTGATCGGCTCTTGGGAGCTCCTCGAATGCAAGGTGAGAGCTTATGTTGTGGCCAGCAGCGATGGAGGTGTGATTGGTTTCTCTGATACCAGTAAATGTTCGGTTACACGACTCGTGGTCTTTGCGATCTTAAGTGCCGCCAAGTGACAGATTCTACCCATCAACTTGCGCGATTTTGACTTCGGTTGTCGGACCAGGAGACTATTTCATTATACGTGGATTAGTTTAGGCATTTGAGCGCGAGGTCAGAGGAACTGGCTTAAGAACGCATTTAGAAATTTGAGACTACCGTTACACTTGTGATGCTATTTAAGTTGCAAATGGGTCATTCATATTAGGTGAGCGCGTTTTATGTCATTAAGGCCGACCATTCAGTAGCCACATCTTGCTGGTTAAACGTGCTATTGAAGTTCTGCAGAGAAAGGAGTAGAAACGTTTTTGTTTTTTTTTTGTTTTTTGTAAACAACGGTTGCAGACAACAAGCTCTTGCGCAAATGTGCTTTTCCACGATACTCCGTATGTGGTAAATAGGGTGGTATCTGAGAGTAGCATGCATTCTTGCTGTGCTTTCACTGAGAATTTACGTTTAGTAACTTAATTCGCTGCCCTCAAGCATCTGACCGCAGGATCACCAGTGAAATGAACTGAATCGTCATTACATTATCACAGCGCAGAGCAGACACTGTACAGCTCGAACGCGAGTCATCTACAAGGTAGGTTTTTAACGAACACACTCTTACGTTAGCCCAAGGCAAGTTACGTCGCACAATGAGGAAACATACTACCTGTAAGTTTGCAATGTAGCCGAGCTCAATATACGGTACGTAGCTTCAGATATGGTCAACACTTGTTTCAGGAAATTTGGAACTGCCTCCTTATGAAATCTCTACTGTCCTAATACATTAATGTATCACAAAGCTTACAGGGAAAGCTATTTCACAACTATCACTTTGTCCTACTGACGAATTAAGCTCTTGTCGCAGTAAAGATTATTTTATTAGATACAGCATATCTATTTGGGGAAAAATAAGGAAGCAACATGGCGGGACGGTTTATTTGAAATGAATTTAGCCATCTGCATTCTGTCATTTACGAGAATCATTAAGAAGATAAACCTGGATGGTTGCCACGAGACCCGAATAGTCCTACAGAAAGCGAGTTCCGTGATTGACGAGGTGACTGTTCTTGAAGAACCGTAAGCCAACAACAACTAACAACTATTTTATTGAAGTTGCCGCACGTCCACAGTTCGAGGTGCTATACGAAATGCATTATTACACTGTGACCGGCAGAAGACAGCTTGTTAGGAAGTCACTATGTTCTCGTACTGTACTTACACACACATCGTCCAAGACGAAACACACAACGAGACTGGTGCATTGTCAGGACATAGCGTCTGTTCTGCTACAGTACGATCAACAGGTGCAGCGCAGGGTGCGAGTGTAGTGTAGCGGTAACTGGAGACCTACTCCAAAACTGAAGGAAGCGGGACAGTACGATTCTTGTAGACAAATCGTCGGAATAGGAATCAGATTCAACGTGAAAATCTGGCTGAAGATGGGCGAAATGCAGTGTCACACCCAGCAGTAGTGGAACGGTGCCACTATTGCGACCAATGGCGCAGAAACGTGGATGATGCAGATCGGGAAATACTGTCATCGACATCGACCACAGACGATAATATTGAACCAATCGGCTAACTGATTTGCAGCGATCTCAAGTTGTTGCCATAATGTTTAACTTATTATTTGACGCCCCCTCAGAAATAAGCTTGTGTGGAGACAGATCGAAATTGGACACTGAAATACAGACATCTGCAGCCATGCTTATGAAGTCTGATCGTGATGTTGCGTCTGTGTTTTTTATGAACCTGGACAAAATTTAATGAGTATATTGATCCAAAACTGTGATGGACGCACTACTCTTAACTTCACATATAAGGTGAAAGATTAGAAGCACTGTTATCGCCCTACCAGGTTTTTCTGTATGCTATGTATGCTAGGACAGATATCAAATACACAGTGTAACCTGAAATTAAATGCCTACGTTTTCAAAGGCTTGTCACTGACAATGGAATAACCAATATTGCCCCCTAACTCACCGAATACCAATTCGGTTGCACTCGTGGAGTGTGAAAGAGTTTGCACATGGAATCTGAGTACAGAAATCATTCGAGCGGGAAGGAGTGTAAATTTTAAAAGTGATCTGAACCGAGAAATAACAGACCTGTGCTCTTATTTAAGGGTTTAGTGTTAGGACTACATACTGATGGGCAAGCATTTTCACGCAGAGCCCTGCGGGAACCAGTGGATCGTACCTTTGTCTATTTCAGCACGTCAGCTGAAGACCGTGACAGCTCACGTGGAATTACGAACAAATGCTGATGGAGGCTATGGAGGTAGAAACGGCCACCCAGCCCTCAGGGACACAGTATAAGAATTGCAAAGGACGAACTTCCTCATTACGTTTTCAAATTTAACCTAGCTGTTCCTCAGGCATTGTATACGAGTCGCGTAAGGGAGCGAAGATTTTGCTGTCAGCACTTTACACCCCTATTTTGAAGCGAAGACATGCTTGAAGTGGAGTAATGAATGACTTTCTCTCAGCATTATAATTGTCTATGTGTGTGTTCCTTTTGAATTGAAGAGGATATATACGTTTCCTTCCTGACGTTCAGTTACCGCAGAACGTTATTCCACACAACAATATACAATGAAAATACGCAAAATATCAACTCACTGGTCTCTCGCCAGTATTTTTCGATAAAATTCTACGTGAATGTGGGGCCAAAATAATTTGTTTTACGAGTTCGAAACTGTTTCATGGAGTTACGAAATTTTGACGTTTCCACTCTAGTTATTAATTCGTAACAATTTGTTATATTCGTGTAGTAGCTCTAGATATGGGGAGTACAATGTCTTGCCTTTCTGAAATTGAAAGTGACACCATTCACGGAAAATCACTCAATTTTAACATCATTTTCCACTTCTCTTACTTTATGTATGTTTGCTACAAATATTGCCGTCGTCATCAACTAATTCTGCTTGTTGTACGTTAGGCATGACGTCATGTGCTTACGAGAAGTTGAGGATTTAACGTAAGCCTTGAGCAACCTCCGTAAGTGATACTCGCTAGTCAGGCGAACCTCAGCTGCATTGCTCGAATTATTGAACTGCACGGAGAGAAGTCACCGCTGTGAACCTAATGTTTCCAGGAAGCCATACAGCACTCCTCCGCCAATGGCCCGTCCAAACATTCTTCCAAAGGAACCTTACGTGATGACGTCGTTTCGTCAGGTGTGAATCCACTTCAATGGGTCAACACACCATGATATCGCTAACCTCAATAACCCCAGCCCTTCATTTATTTATTTAGGTTTGTGTCCACTACTTAATACCTTCTGGACGTATTTGCGACTGTGTTTGACAGTATCAAAGCTTTGGACAGTCGCTTCGGCACGGTAAGCACAGGAAGTTGTTACAGAAGATATTTGGCTTGCTATCTAACCATTGGTTCGTAGCGTAGGTAGTTTAACTGAGACGAAATAAGGGAAGGGTGTAACAATGTTGTCATGGTCCAGTTCAATGGTGCATTGAGACATGGTTTTAAAATGTTCCTATATAGTATTATTCCAACTAATGACAGGCGATGACTAATATATGTAACATGCAATATCTGTAACCCCCTGACTAAACCATGCATGGTGCAGAAAGTTTTTTACGAATGTTAGCCGAGTTTAATCTCTGCTTACTTTAAATGTGAAATGTCCATAGTGAAACATGTCTGACCTATTACATACACATACTTAACCAACCTGAAAACTGCCTGAACGGAATATTGAGAGTGTATGTGGTGTGTCATGTCCCGAAGGACCGACACCATTTTGATTCCGCAGCGAACACGTACGAACACAAAGGAATTGCAGACACTCGCTGAAAGTAGGCATTGATTTACAGCAATGGCTGAAGTTGAAGATTTGTATCGGACCGCTATTGGAACCGGCGCCTCCTGCTTACTAGGAAGATAACGTGACCACTAAGTCATCCAGGCCAACTGATCGTAAGAACTGCAGTAACTACACCTGAAGGCCTGCCGTCAAACCCTGATTCATAATTTATGCACACGCTAAGAATGTTATACGCGACTGCAGCTACAAGACGCTGCAGAAGTTACGGATCAAGAAGGGGAAACTGCTTAGCAGACTAGCCTTCTTACTTTGGTGTCGGGATAAGGAAGTGATGCCGCAGTTCGCGAACCTACGGCATCCTGTCAACACTAACAAGACGAGACGCATTTTGCGGCGGGCTCGTTCAGCCCTAGCACGAGAACACATCCGGGTCACGAGGCTGGAACTGGACAAGAACGCCAAGAGCCTGTTCACTCTCCACTTATGTATGGCTCCCTGTCTTCCAGCACACACTTTTGCTAATAGTGAGCTGATCAAGGAGGAGGCCACCGAAAAGCAGTGTAACAAGTTCCTTTGCCTTCCATGTGTACGACAAGTTAAAACTTGCGCTCACAAGGTGGTCATTAATCTGACGGAAAGAACTGCATGAGCCAATTGTTTCGGTGCTGTCAAAAGGCCTGAATTTCGCCACGGTCCAAAGACGCTGCCAGAACGCAGAATCTTCAGTGGTGTAGAACGGACCATAAGAGGACATCCCTCAGAGGCTGCAGAAGTAACGACACACATTTGCGAAGTACTTGAGACGGGAAAATGCCGAAGAACAACATTTCAGCTGCAGACCACAAGGCACGACAGGTACTTCGGGAAGAATGATGTAGTGGCCCTTACAGCGGACAAAGGGAATGCGACGGTGCTGATGACGTCAGAACATTACTGGCAGAAAATCGACACTCTCCTGCAACATCCTGCTTAAAAGCAAGTGGGAAACGACGCGACTACATCAGTGACACGCAAGACCATCGAGTTGCTCTCAAAAACTGAGGACTAGAAAAGAACACTATCAGAAGACTGTACCCGAGGGCATCGGCACCACCATGCCTGTACAGCCTACTAGAAATTCACGAAGAGGTGGTTCCATTACGTCCGATTTTGAACACAATAAACGCGCCGGCATATGGCATTGCCAAACATCTGGCAGAGCTGTTGAAACCACTCTTAGGGAACTGCCCCCACCATGTGAAGAACTCTGCGGAATTCGTCAATGTACTGTAACGTATCTTCTACATCCAAGCGCATTTCTTAGTCAGCTTCGATGTGACGTCATTTTTCACACGGGTGGCACTGGAAGATTCTCTAGCACTGCTCAATGAACATTTCGATGAGGACACAGTCCATGCCTAAAGAAGGTTGCCTAGCCACCACGTACTTCAAATGTCGTGAGGAATTCTACGAGCAAATAAATGGAGTTGCCATGGGTTCCCCTTAGCACCGAACATGGAATACTTCGACGAGGTAGCATTGGACTCGGCTCCACTGAAAGCAAAATCATTTTACAGATATGTGGATGACACCTTTGTGGTATGGCCACATGGTAAAGGTGAACTACTCGAGTTCCTGCAGCACCTCAACGGTATACGTGAGAACATAAAGTTTACCATGGAGATAGAGAAAAACGAAAGCCTACCCTTCCTGGACCTCCTGGTTACTATAAACGTACAGGCACGCTGGGACATTCGGTATATAGGAAGGAAACGCATACGGATGTATATCTCATCTCTAGGAGCCGTCACCATCCAGCGCAACACAGCTCTGTACTCAACACCTTGGTACACAAGGTGGGGTCCATTTGCAACAAGAACAGCTTACCGAGTGAATTACATCTAAAGGAGACCTTCACAAGAAATGGCTACAGCGAGAAATTAATAGGGAGAGCGTTGATGAACAAATAGAAGGGAAGAGAGGAGAGGAGGAGAGACCAGAAGAGATCGATACAAGAGGTTGTGCGTTTCTGCCGCATGGGGGACCAACAGAGGAAATCGCAAGGATGCTTAATAATCACCACAAGAAAACCGTCTTCCAAGCAACGAAGAAAATCAAAGATATTCTTGGATCGACCAAAGACCCACTAGGATTAATGAAACCGCGTGTTTATAGAATTGGATGCGGATGTGGAATGTACATATGGCACATGCAACGTTGCATTACAGAGCGCTGTACGGAACATGAACATGCGTCTTCGACAGCTTGATCAGTCCGTGGTGGCGGATTTAGTAAAATTCGACAAGAACGCTCCGGTTCGAAGGGGACCGCGGCCGGCGCTGATATAAACAGACACCGGGAATCGACGCTCGCACGCGCGTACCACCACCACCACCACCACCACCACCATCACCGGTGCCAAGCGCCCGGTGCGATTCCGCTGGCACGTGATTGGTCGGCGCCCGGAATCGGGAAGCGGTCCAGCAGCTGCTAAGGTGCGTGACCTACAGGATCACTCTGCCCCACAGCAGGTCATGAGAATGGTTGAAGCAGCCACAGAGGGCTTCAACCACAGAGGCTACTGCGGGATAGTGCTACTAGACGTAGCCAAAGCCTTCGATTCAGTATAGCATAGAGGGCTACTCTACAAGTTGTACACACAAGGGTTTCCCAGGAGAATAGTTCATCTAATCAAGAGCTACCTCTCGAATAGGACTTTCTCCGTCAAAGTAGAAACTGCCACCTCCACCAGAAGGCGTATTCGTGCCGGGGTGCCGCAGGGATCGGTCCTGGGGCCCGTATTGTACAGTTTGTACACTGCGGACTACTCCAACGGCCCCCCTGGTGCACACCGCGCAGTACGCCGACGACACAGCCTTCTTCACAAGAAATGCGAACAAGGACCTGGTCATTCGTAGGTTACAAAGGGTTTTAGACGACATAGAAACCTGGGCCCGTCGCTGGCGCATCACCATCAATTCTGAAAAGACGCAGGCAATGCTGATTACCCGAAGGCTCGGAAGGCGCGAACCTCCTCAACGTCCCCCCCGCCACCTCCACCTAAATGGAACCCGACTCCCTGGCGCAGAACCGCCAAGTACCTTGGCGTAACCTTGGACTCTCGTCTTACGTGGAAACCCCATACAGACGAGGTCCACAGGAAGGTCTGCGCCAGAATGTCCATCCTATACCCTATCCTGAACACAACCAGCTCCCTTCCCTGCCCAGTAGCAGTAGATGTATACCAGGCCCTGATCCGGCCGGTAATGGAGTATGCGTGCCCTGTCTGGGGATACGCGGCAAAGCAGCACCTGGACAAACTCCAGAGGCTGCACAACCGCGCCCTCAGAAGGGCACTACATCTACCACTTGGATTCCCCACAGACGACCTGCACGCCGCAGCCGAAATCCCACTCCTGAGAGAGCGTTTCCAGGATCTGGCAAGAGCCTTCTATGAAGGTTCCTCCAGATCCGGAAATGCACTCATCCACTCCCTAGGTCGGTATGACATGTCCCGCGATAAGCACAAGCGCCCTATGACGATCTTCGACGATTACGTCTAAGAGAAAATCCCAACACCCAATCCATCATCCTGTTCCTTCCCATATAACACCAATCATCTCGCCTACCCCAGGCAAGCACCAGACACATTCACAACAATTCATCACATATCACAGACACCAAAAATATATAGAAAAAACACACACACACACACACACACACACACACACACACACACACACACACACACACACACACACACACACAGAGAGAGAGAGAGAGAGAGAGAGAGAGAGAGAGAGAGAGAGAGAGAGAGAGAGAGATCAGTTGTTAGGCGTAATGGTGCAGACCATGAACCTCGTCATGGAAGTGATGAAGGAATTCAGGGAGGCCCTGAAGCAGAGCAATCTGATCCTCGATGCCCTTCAGGCACCAGTCCAGCCATCACTCCCTCCGAGACTCTCAGTTACAAAAATTGCCATATTAAGAGGCTAATCCATTTGGACCAGTAAAAAATTGACGTAGATTTTAAATCGATGACATTGGAGGTGGACTGGTGGGTATATTTATTTCTTTTTAAGTTGTGTTCAGTGTGGGATCCTGCCAACTCGTGTAACATAGGGTGCCTAGTAAGTTATTTTCTCTGATAGCTAGAGAACATAGAACCAGATCATATTGAGTTTCTTACAGTAATTGGCAATACTTAACTTTGATTATTTGCATGTCGTCAGTTGCTTGCGACACTTCATTCTGAAAAAAGGCTATGTCCATCTCTATATACAATTTCCATGCTGACAACTAATATACGGCACAAATCTCATCTAAACAGTTAGGCACTGTGACGTCTCCCCCACTTCCAGCGTCTCAGAGGCTGCAGTAGCGGCGCGTATATTGTTTTCGGATAGAGGACGCCGCTGCCGTCGTAGTGGTGCGGTCCTGGTCAGCATACTATTCACTGATGTCTCACAGCCTTCTTTGCAGTAGCGTTTCATGCCGACGTTTAAGCGCTTGATGTTACGCCGGAACATTAACCAGAAGGTTACTTGTATCCACCATACTACGGTGGGTCGAAGGCGGCGTTGATGTGACGGACGGAAGAAACATTAGTAGGGGATGTCATGTTAATTTTACCGAAGAGAGTGCAATTACATTGCTACAGTATGTAATGACAGTGAAAGTAAACGAGTGGGAAGAGGACTGTTGCAGCACGTGCATGGCCCCACAGCACGCAGTGGACAATTAGTTCGTTGATCGCATATGAAATCTCTGCGTTGGACGGAGCGAAGCTGACTACTGCTGAGCGTGATGAGGTTGCTACTGCGGTCAGAATGTATTTTGGTTTAACAACATGAATAGGCTTTAGTCGGTAGGAGGAACTCATGCCGAGGTAGAGTTTTATTGAGGTATTCAGCTACAAAGTTGGTGGATAACCAGAAACCTATTGTCCAGGAAGACAAGGGAAAAATGGAGGCAGTATGTGGACCAAGTCCAATTTTTCGACGACTATTAGACTGAGCAGTATGATAGGGACCCTACAACCAAGCATGCAGTTATGTTAAAGGCTCTGAAGACTAGGAAAGTCTTTCCTTTACGATCTGAAGCGAAGAAAAAGTTAATATTGCAATCCACAAGGATGGAGATGGGGGTGGGGGGGGCGCAATACGGTATTGATAAAGTCCTATCAACTTATATGAGCATCTCCTTCACCAAATTATTCTATGTCAGGAACAGGGAACAGGTGATTAAGAAGGTACAGATGTCTGACCTGGGCTAAATGTATGCCGTCTTTCAACGTTACTTATATGTACTCTAACATTTCCGTCCATGTGGTCCAGAACGGTATTTGCCACAATTTAAGACCCCCACAGTTGCCAGCCTGCAGGTGAAGTTACCGTTATCCTTTTGATTCTGGACTCAGTCTTACACGTGATTATCTGTAAGTTTATCGTCATATGTGCTTTCAAACGCAAGGTGCGGGTATGGGGGTCTCCTTTGGCGAACTGCCTAGCAAATATTTTTATGACCAAGCTCTATCATGACGTCTTAAGTATTACCGATGCATGAAGGTAATATTGTGATGTGTAGCTATCTCGATTAATCATTCTATAGATATTCGAAAAAAATGTTGGGATTTCCTTGTGGAGTTTAATAGTTTGCATGCAAACGTCCAGTTCACCATATAATATATAGAGGGAGGGAAGTTACCTTACTTGGATATGAATATTTCCCTATAGGGCTCCAGCGTGGCATTCGATATTTTGGAAAAAATCATCCACTACTGACACAATTAATCAGTTAAAGGCCAGGTACAGGACTTGAGAAGAACGGGAGTCAGAAGATGGAGATGCAAGGCAGCCGGAGAGAAGAGTGGGCGGCGATCGTGCAGGAGGCAAAGGCCCCACGCGGGCTGCAGCGGCATGGGGAGTGAGTTAGTTACCACATAATGAAGTATCCACAACTGACCTGGTTACCCACCGGCGATCAAACCATCCACTTGCGTATACGATCCCGGCTTTCCGATGTATACGTAGGATCAAATGAGTTTTCAGAGCCACGCAATCGTTCCAATAACGACGAAGATGCTTGTGTTGGTACCAGAAAATGGAACTGTTCCGATAAATACGCCAAATAATCTTCACACTGTTGCTGTCTCATAACGGCGAGAGAAGCGGCAACGTTTATTAAGCCTATAGCGACGTTGTGGGTGCACACAACCGGGTGCGCATTGTAATGACACATTCCGACGCAGAGACATACAATACCTTAAAGGCTGCGCCAAAGCTTAAATTGAGAGGCATGTAGGTTATAATCTTTGTAATGTTCACAATGGATTCTCTTTTGTTTCATACTCCAAGAAGGAGCTAAGGGACACTTGATTGTTTCCTCGTGGAGGATGGACGTAATTTTTGGTGTCTGCGGAAAGGCAGCCATATTGTTAGTAATTATGGTTTGTGCGACGAGCAGAGCAAGTCTTATTCTCTTGTGAATAGAAAATAGTGAGAAGTATCGGACTGTTACGAAAATTATTTGAAGCAACGTAGCATTGTATTCCTTGGTTTCCACCGTCTTCGTGAAGTGAACCGATGCCGACTTAGGAAGATACACACGGTCAACAAAGAGAAGAACTTCGATGGCGACTGATGAATTAATATTGTGGCAGAGGGACTAATTCTACGTCTAAGGTGAGAACTCTGAATCAACAATGACGTAGAATTCAAAATGTAATTAATCGGAATGGTAAATTATATTACAGGCGTATTTCACGCAGCACTGTATTTGTCCGCATTCAAGCCGGTCAATACAATCCGTAAAAAAGCCTTTCAAAATTTCTGAAGTTAAAAAACTTCAAAACTAAATGTTTTTTTATTTATTTCCCCACACTGGCGACCGCTAACAGGGACAGCGCTGGTGGAACAAAGACTAAGTACTTCATTGTTGTGCTACAAATGTACTTTTACTAATTACCGTTTCTCTGTTACATGACGCACATGGAAAATGAATTAGGTGAAACAATATTAACTGTATAAACGGATGGCACAATAACCAGAAGGAACAAGGACAAGGATTTACAAAACTAACGTAATCGTGAGTGACGCAGCTCAGCCGGAATTAAGGTAGGAAAGCGCAAACGCATGCAGTGGCTGCACCTTGGCTTAGCTCCACTTACAGCAGAAACTTTTCCTTTCCATATTAAAATCCTGGTAGTGTTTGTGGCAACACACAATTACACTTTGATAATTACTTTATGTTCAAGACGTAGTGCGCCATCTTGTAAATTTCCGACGCGCAACAAATAACAATCGCGAGATATTTTTGTTAATTCAACTGCGGGAGAATTTAAAGATTTAGATTAACAGTAAAGTACAGATAAAAATAATATCTCCTCAACGGAATCTCAGAACTTTAATTTGACAAATGTTCATGGACACGTCACCGATTCTGACAATAGTGACGTAAATGATGACGCAATTAGTTTTTCAGCACAACATAATGTAGAAGTAAATACAATTCAATTGCACTAGACAGGGATTAACAATAACGAACCACTTGCAAATGAAACCTTGTACACAGTCGATGAAGCATCTATTACCAGATCAGATGAAAATATTTCGCGTGATATCAGTGAACATAGCCCGGTTTCGATTCAATCAGACCGTGGTAGAGAAACAACGGCTACAAATAATGGCATAAATACAAACACACAAGCTTCGTCAGTTACGCTTGAGGCATTATATAGTCTGATGTCAAACGTGAGCGAGCAATTATTTGATTTAAAGATCAGTCACAACACAACGAACACAAAACTGTCGAATCTATAAATCAGCCACATGACAAAATTGTTAAACATGGAAATTGGGTTCCAACAGCAGTTTTCAAGTGTGAACAGTTTTCAAGTGTAAACACGCAATTTGAAAACATGCACAGACATTTCGATCAACGCTTAAATAAACTCACCAATGAAATCTATCAAAAGATCGAAGACAAAGTCATCAAAACCGTCAATAGTGTATACAATGTATTGGCAAATGACATAGAAAAGAAATTGTCAGATCTTACAAAGGAACAGGAACAGGAACTGTCAGAAATAGTAGAAACACACAATCGAACAAACCGTACAAAAAGAAATACATGAAAACGTACAGGCTATTCAATTAAATTTAACAAGAGTACAGTCCACATGTGAAGAAATACCTGACCAAGTTAATAAAGTTAACGAAGAAGTCGGTTTTCTGAAACAGGAGACTCGACATATCAACGCGGACATTATCAAAATAAATTAAACTTTAGAAAACGGTAATGTAAATGAATCAATAACTGACCGGGAAACAAAACTTTTTGAAAAATTAGGTAATGAAATCAAAGTAGCCGAGAAGAGAATACGCAAGGAAATTGCTGGTAGACTGAATGTGTCAAATGACTTGCCTACGTCAAGCAACAGGCAGCCCGACACTTATTCGCCCGTGCCAGATTACGATGTCAATAACGCAGAACATCACGCGCCCAGTCCGGCGTATGTGCACGCACCGGCACAGGGAAACAATGGCTATTCGCCAAACGCGGTGCTGCAACAGGCAGTAGGCGTGTCGCCTTGCATCTCTACGATTCTAGTCCAAGAGTGCCTGTTGAAACAGACAGTTTCCAGTTTTCTCCACAGAATCCAGAAAAACTCGTCCAGTCGTATTTGTAAGAGCATTTAAAAATGTCTTACCAAGAAACTGGACTGAGGCACAGAACATTATATATGTAGTAGGCTTCACACAAGGCGTCGCACTTTTGTGGGCCACAGACATGGCTGAACAATGCGTCACCTACGAACAATTTGAAGGAGCTTTCTTGGAGAAATATTGGTCTGCTGGGGTCCAAGAAAGACTGCGACGTGAGGTATTCAACCCACAACCGTTCAACCTCAAAAACGGCGGATTGAGAAAGTATTTCGAAAAGTATTTGAATAAGACGCGCTATTGGAACAATCCATTACCGCACGTAGAAGTTCTAAAAATTCTGAAAAACAGAGTACCCGCGAACTTACGCGAAAAATTGGTAACCATACCGGAGAACGACCTTGAATACTTTCTTTCCGTGCTTGACTCAATTTATCTAATATACGAAGAAGAGCCGAGCACAAGTAATCGGAATGAATATTCCGGAACCAATCAAAACAACGGTAACTGATATTTTAATGGCAGTGGACAAAACCCACACAGTTGGCATCCGTATGCGACAAGGCCAAATAATGGAACCTGGAATTACGGAAATCGGAGGAATTCGGCGCCACGGAGACGAAGACCGAAGGTATAGTACAGATTACGGTCCACGCCGGTATGGAAATGATAGAAATCACGTGAATGATTGGTCGGGCCCGCGTGATGAAAGGCGGCACACAAATGAAAATTACAATGGTTACAGTAATAAGAATGACAGACCAAGGAGGAATAGCGACGGCCGTTCGCAAGAAAATGTTGCACGGAAACTAACTGGCGACAGAATAACCACTCTGTACACTTTGTAGAGGTAACTGACAGTACTGAAGCAACGCCGTTGTCTCCCCCGGTAAACAACAATCGGTCGTAATGAGCCCCCACCGGCCGACCGATTTGACAACAGGGGGCACAAACAAGCACACATTACATCTTAGACAATTATTTTTAAGTTATGATCAGGATGCGACCGTAGATGATCTATGTGAAGAAGAAATGAAAGCACCGGACAAGGTAAGTGACCTCGTGCAGGCTGTAATAACAGCAAAAATAGGAACTATAATTACCAACGTAATTTTAGATACAGGCGCATCTACGAATATTATTTCTAACAGTTTATTTAAAGAAGTTTCGAAAGCATTAAAAGTACCAGTGTTGCCAACGGAAAATTGTAAAATCTTGACAGCTGTAGGTAACAAGTCAAAATGTGTTAAGTGGCAGACGCAGATACCTGTTACCATTAGCGATGTCACGATAAACTGTACATTCTTAATCGTTCACAAGTTAATCGTCAATTGTATTTTAGGTATGGAAGTTTTCCGGCAGTATAAAGTAAACATCGACATGGGCAGTGGACTTTGCTATTTCCGAGTGGGCAGTCTTAGTGTGAAGGTTAATCTTGTAAAGTCAACAATAGATCGTAATGTTGAATCACAGAAACAATCTGAAGTAAAATTAGTTTACCCACAAGTTTTATTGATAGATATTCCTTTCCCTGAACAATTAGACACGGAAATAATTAACGAACAGGCCGCCGACGAGAAGGTAGGAAAATCCACTTGTCCTTCAGAAACTCAAAATGAACTAACAGATCTTATTTATGAATACCTAGACATTTTTAGAAAACAGCCGACAATAATCAGAAAGTATGAATACAAAATGGAAGTCTACCCACATAAAACGTACTGCCATAAATCATATGCGATACCATGGGCAAAGAAGGGAGCGGTTCGCAAAGAAATAGAATGGTTCTGTGGAAGGTGATAGAACCCTCGCATTCACCGTACTGCAGTCACATCCTAGCTGTCAGCAAACCTGACGGGTCAGATTAGTACTTGATGCGCGGGAAATTAATAAGATCATCGTACCAATACGCACTAGGCCAGAGAACTTAGATGAGCAATTGCTTAAATTTCATGGAGTGAAGTATTTAACATCCGTTGACATGAATGCTTCGTATTGGCAAATAGCCCTACATAGTGATAGCAGAAAATATACTGCGTTCATTCATGCTGGCAGAAGCTATCAATTCCAAGTACTGCCATTTGGACTCAACGTGAGTGCTGGGGTGTTTATAGAGGCCTTAGAGTATTGAGTCCAGAACTGATTAGCAAAGTGACGTATGTAGACGATCTCTTGATAGCCACGGAGACCTGGCAAGAGCATGTAGAATTGGTACACAAAGTGTTACAAAAGTTCCGAGAATATGACGTCACAGAAAATTAAGAAGTCTTAATTCGGAAGGGATTGAATAAAATTTTTAGGCCACATTTCACCAGGCGGAATTTTACCAGATCCAAAAAAGCTTGATGCCATAAAATATTTCCCCTCACCACAAACACGTAAACAATTGAAAGCTTTTCTGGGGCTCACGTCATTTTTTCGAAAACTCTTGCCTGAACAGTTACTCAATAGTGATTCCCTACTCAACCTTTTAAGGAAAAACCACACATGGTTGTGGACAGAAAAATGTGAGGAAGATTTCGTAAAAATCGAACAGGCACTCATAAACGCACCCATTCTGAAGCATCCAAACATGAACTATAACTTTTGTTTGAGCACGGATGCCTCATGTCAGGGATTAGGCTCTTGTCTGTTCCAATTAGTAAATGATAATGGAAAACAGAAAGTAAACGTAATTAGTTTTGCCAGTAGAACGTTAACGGAATGTTAAAGAGCCTATTCGGCAACTGAACTTTAAGCGTTAGCTGTAGTGTGGGCTCTCAGCAAGTTCCAGTACTATCTCTGGGGAAGGCATACACGAGTGTTTTGTGACCATCAAGCATTATCGTTTTTTCTCACATGCAAATTGTTGCACAAACGGATTGCACGTTGGTGTTTATTCCTCCAGGAATTTGATTTCGAGATAGTTTATATCAAGGGTGAACGGAATGGAATTGCCGACGCATTATCGCGTTTGCCACAAGGCTTGAGCGAGTTCAATGAATTGATCGAACAGACTTCCGATTATTTCAGCCATATTACAGAAAGATGAGTAAAGACATGAGCAAACTACAAAAGGAAGACAATAGATGGAGACAAGTTATACAGAAACTGCAGGCTGATGACAATAGTACACTGAAACAATATTACACAATGTCAAACGATGTTCTTTTTTACAGGCGCAATCCACAATCCAACACCTGGTCTGTTGGCATCCCGGAAGAATACATCGACAATTTGACAAGACACACAGAGTATGGGGACACTATGGGGTATCAAAATGTACAGAGAAAATATCAACGTATTGTTACTTCCCGAACCTCAGACGCAGGATTGAACAAATAATAAAAAAGTGTACAATATGTCAGAAGGTTAAACATCTTAATAGATCTTGTTTGGACGTATTACACCATATCATTCCAACTAGACCAAGAGAACTAGTTTCCGTGGACGCAGCACGACCCTATCCACGAGCTAGGGGAGGAGTTAGATGTGAGATCGCATTTTATGATGTCGTCACAAAGTACTTAAAAATGTATGCTATAAAAGCAGTACTGTCGGGATCAATAATCAAACGCATGATAGACTACATACCACTAGTGGGAAAAACGAAAATTGTATTGACTGATAATGCAACAAACTTCACTAGTAATAAATGGAAAACATTCCTTGAATCTCAAAACATAAAACATATATTGGTATCCAAATTTCACCCAGAATCGAGCCCGGTTGAGAGAAATTTTAAAGAATTTAATCGCTTTATAAGAACTTATATACCAAATAAACAAAGTGGGTGGAATACATAGCCCCCTTTCAGCATATTGTAAATAATTTAATTCATACTTCAACAGGCTTTACACCTATAGAGTTGATGTTTCAAGGCACAGAACTTTACGAATGGGCTAAACCTTTACCTAAATTAGCCACAAAGCAAATAACACTAGATGAAAATGTACGTCAAGCATTACTACAGATGGAAGAACAAGCAGAAATAAGGAAAAAACAATTCAACAAACAATTCAACAGAATTGAACATTGGACAGGAAGTACTATTACGTACCCACCCAAAATCCTCTAAAATTAAGGCATTAAACAAAAAGTGGCAGTTGTTGTATGATGGCTCTTTCATTATAATAGACAAATCCCACACAGGATGTTATCTGTTAGGTAACACACGAATGGACAAGATGAAAGGGTTATACCCCTACTAGGATATCAAGGAATTTTTTCATTAAAGGTTATGTATTATTTTAGCAAAATTGAAATTATACAACCTTGGATCACATAGTAGAATTGCTGTCATTAACCTAAGAAACTTGAGAACACGAAAAAAAAAAATACTTTAAGTCCGGTGTTCGTAGTTTAAGAAGTACATTGAAAAAGACAGTCAGTTAGTGAAAAACTTGCATTAAACTAGAAAACGTAACTGAAATTTCAGTTAAACATGGAAACTAGTAATCAACTGGGGGCATATGCCAGCTGAACAACGCATAGTTAACCACACCTTATGAAACATGTGTTACTGTGAGTCTTAACACTATAAAATAAACGATACGGTACTTTTGTAGTCTAACTCAGTTATTTAAGAGAGAGGAACGAAGACAAATTAGCGCGAAGGTCAGAGTTTGTTCGCTTGAGACGAGCAACAAACCACGCGTCGAAGTTGCAACCAACGCTCAGCTCATGAGCACGCGATAGCTGCTTGTCAAGACCAGGTCATTGGCCGCGCTGTAGGCAGCGAGCCGGGGAGAAATCTTCCCCTTCCCTGTCCGATCAGCTGAGTGTATACAAAGCGCGAAGGCGCATGCGAGGTCGAGTCCAGGCGTCACGTGACTATTACACGATGGTGGCTACCACCATGGAGGTATGGCTACCACGAATAATGTTCACCAACAATGCCGAGTTTTCCCCGCGCCTACAGTCCAGTCGTGGTACACAAGCGCGCTTGCGCGGAACGTTTAAAAGTTTTGAGACCACGCTTACTATGAGACACAGTGACGAGAGCCATTCAAAAACAAGAAAGAAAATGGTACACAAGTCTTGTAAATAGTGGTTTAGAAAATTTAATTATAAGCTGGTACTACGTAATAAAAGTGAACATACAAGTACATACTGGTCATGGACGGTATTGTAATATTATATTGTACTGAGTAAAAATCTTAGCTTGTACGGAAGGAGAAAGAAAATAGAAAAAATAAATAAATAATGCAGATAACCGGAAGAAAGGCTATGTACACGAGAACAACACACCATTACATATAGGGTAAAAGCAGCAAAGAGGAAGGCAAAGAGATAACGCATACATTTACATTACACAGTAGCTAGCGATTTTCAGAATGAACAAGGTAAACGTGTGAATTTGCGTGTCTAAGGAAAAGAATGACAAGCTTTAAAATAGGAAAATAATAAACAGATCTATGCAGCGTGAGTAATGAACTGAATCGCTCTCAAAACAAATACCGAGGATTTATAGAGAGAGAAACACATTAACGTTAGGAAACACCTAAAGCACTCAGCAAACAACTTTGTAGAATATATAAGCTATACACGAGGTTACATGTACGAAAGCTAAAGTGTAAAGGAGGAAAGTATGGAATGATTGCGCATTTATGGACCGTAAGGCAGTTATGTATGTAAGAAGAAATATTTAGTTGTAAGTATTATTAGTAAAGGGACGATGCTCAGCACACCCTGAATTATTTTGGAATATTGAGGGAATGGTGCAGGGTACCGAAAAAGGGCCCCACCAGCAATGTGTATATTATTAAGTGGTAGATATGAATGTGTGAAAGGCGAAAGAAGCTCTGTACATGTACGGAACTGAACATAGAAGTGTATAAGGAAAATTAAACACTAAGACAACCTCGTAATAACAGGTATACCTAACGTCAAGAAACAACTTTATTAAAACCGTAAGACTCTACGAGTTTACGAGAAAATACGAAAAATCTGATACAAAGTGCAACATTAGCGATGCTTCACTCATGTATGCAGAAGGGAGGTATGAATTACTTTACCCACTTGAAACATTAAAGGATATATCATGTCAAAATTATATCTTTCATACATATAATAATTTACGGTCACACAGAATGAGAATGACATCGCCGCTATACGAGAAACAGGTAAGTAGTGTTATCGACGACCTGTAAGCAAAGGAATCGTCTATAAAATAAACTGAAAAAAAACGTCATACAGAATTTCATGCTGCACTGAAGCTATGAAAGTGATTATTCGTGTACATAGATTTTCATGACAACCGATGCATTAAAATGTCGGTATTTTTTCTCCCATGATAACACAAGACGCCTATTGTTTATATGTCTATGTTAATGTAGGAAATTTTATTAGAGGTAATGATTTACAAGCACACCAGAACGTGCTTAAGCACAAAACACTGTACATATTAGGGTTACGCTGCATATAAATGATTATTTCGTGCATTTTCCGATTTTATAGGTAAAAACTGTAGCATACACGTAGTCGTTGCCATTACTGGAAGTAGAAGGTAGAGAATTCCCTTCCCAAGCTGCAGTGGAGCTGCTACAGGTGTGTTCTCTGCATGCTGAGGCATGTCGTTGCGTATGAAGAATACGTAACGAAGGTAAACCTTAACTTACACTCGAGTTCAAGAAGAAAACGAAGGACTTGTTCCTTCTAACAGATTAATGGAAAAAGGTGTGTCAGTAAAATCCAAGACGAAGAAGCCACTATGAGTGGTCAAAAATTCAGTTTTCGTCGATAGTTTTTTCCTGTAATTAATGTAACCAATATATTGTATGTGTTTTATGTTATTCCATTGTATGTGATGTACTTTGTATTTCATGCCAAGTCCCGTGACTTGTGAATATTTATGTACATTGACCGGAAGTATTGAGGGGAATGAATCTTGGTACAATAGGTAAAAGGGGTTAATGCGAAGAAAAAAGTGTAGTGAAAAGAAAGTTTCGATCGCAATACTCGCGGTTAAAGTGGTGTGTGTAGAAATTAAAATTGTGCAAAGTAGTACTACGTTGCAAGTGTCAGCGAGCCTAAACAAGTGACATCGAAAATTGAAGCTTTCATAGTCAAACTACCCATGGCGTCACAATAGGAAAGGACAATGCCAAACAAGTTTGACATGGTACGCTTCTTACCTGGACCTGCATCGACGGGATCGTCCTCCGCCTCGCACATAGTGTGTTATGTTCTTCGGGGCACATTCCAATGTATCTCGTCGTATCCAGTCTAAGTACTGGAAAGCACACGCATACTGAGGTTCGGGAGTCTTGACGGTACCCTCACGTCAGTGTATATTCAGTGCTCTGGCGCGTGCATTCAACCAACGTCGCCAGCTAACGGACGACCAAACAATCAAGCTCGAGTATCACCCGCCCATATTCAACACTGGGTCTAGCGAACAAAGCTCGTCGCCCCAGAATAAACACAGAAGGCTATACAAAGACTTAATTTTCACCTCTGACGAAGGAAACATTTGTAAATAACGTTGTATTCATTGTATATTTTATTGCACAAACTTTACCACATGATTTCTCAGTAGTAACCAAAACTTTGTATATTAGGATTAAGGTTTGTAAATATTAGCATAAGTATACCAAAAAACTGACACACTCAGTAATACCAAAGAATTCACAGTGCCATGAAAATGAGACAATAGAAATGAAGTTTGTAAATAAAAGAACCCCAAACCTATCAACTGCAAGGTCGACTACTGTATCCTGTCAACCAAATAAAATTTTCTAGTGACAGTATACAGTAGGGGCAGTTGTAATGACACATTCCGACGCAGAGACATACAATACCTTAAAGGCTGCGCCAAAGATTAAATTGAGAGGCATGTGGGTTATAATCTTTGTGATGTTCACATTGGATTCTCTTTTGTTTTATACTCCAAGAAGGAGCTAAGGGACACTTGATTGTTTCCTCGTGGAGGATGGACGTAATTTTTGGTGTCTGCGGAAAGGCAGCCATATTGTTAGTAATTATGGTTTGTGCGACGAGCAGAGCAAGTCTTATTCTCTTGTGAATAGAAAATAGTGAGAAGTATCGGACTGTTACGAAAATTATTTGAAGCAACGTAGCATTGTATTCCTTGGTTTCCACCGTCTTCGTGAAGTGAACCGATGCCGACTTAGGAAGATACACACGGTCAACAAAGAGAAGAACTTCGATGGCGACTGATGAATTAATATTGTGGCAGAGGGACTAATTCTACGTCTAAGGTGAGAACTCTGAATCAACAATGACGTAGAATTCAAAATGTAATTAATCGGAATGGTAAATTATATTACAGGCGTATTTCACGCAGCACTGTATTTGTCCGCATTCAAGCCGGTCAATACAATCCGTAAAAAAGCCTTTCAAAAATTCTAAAGTTAAAGAAACAATAAAATAAAATGTTTATTTCGCCACAGCATGTCATGGGGTCGAACGATAACAGCACTTCCCTGAAAACTGACAGATCAGCGAGTTAGCCATTTTCTTTTCGGTCAGGTTCCCTACACATGAACTAACGTAACTTTAATTGTCTGAACAGTGCTTTCAGCTTGGTGACTAACCGGCTACAGTAATTTATGTTCTTAAACCGCGTGTTTTTGCTCCCGGATACCAAACGTTTTAATGGAAGCTGATAGAGCTGAAGAGCGACGAAGTGAAATAACTGGACTCAAACCTTTCAGCTCTATCAGCAATACCCACAATTCGAAGCTATTGCTCGTAACGAATTCGTTACCTTGCGAGCGGATAGGTATGCAGTCAATCCTCAACCACTTTGTAAAAAGCAGACTTTACAGAAGACATCTCCTGCTGCTTTCTGTACGTATTTCCCGACTTTAGGAAACCGAACACTGGCTTAATAAGACAAGAAGAAAGTTTAGTTATCTCTATCTGAAGTGTAACAAGTGTGTATCGAGAAGAATACTTGGCATGCGTATCGAATGCCATTCTGCAGCTTGAACACTTCCCTGCGTTAGGGAGAGGGCCAAGGTCAAAGTCCAGGAAGACAGGAAAGACCAGTCCTTCCCACACAATTATCGAACCAGCAGTGATTAGCACGTTCAAAAGTTGTTGAAAAATTAGTACTCAAACGTCTCACTAGGCAGTTCATCAGCAAGAACTCCCTGAAACCGCAAAAATTCCGCTTCAGGTTTCACCATCCTACTGTGCTCCAACGGAAGTAGCCCTATGTATAGTGGAACACAGGAATCTGCACCACCCACAATGCTACGGCAGCTGTGTTTCTGAAAAATGAGAAGGCTTTCGATCGCTTATAGCACAACGGCCTCATATGCAAACTTAGTTTTCATTTCCGGTAACACTCTGAAGTCATACCTAAGAACAGAAATACGGAAGTTAGATGGAGTTGTTCTCTCTAAATGCCACTCAAAACTATAATTGATTCTTTGAAGAATCAAAAAGCGCATTTATTGAATCTATATTGCTATACTAATCGCACGTGTCTCACAAACATATGTAGTCTTTAAATGCCAGGCGGACGGAACTTTTAAGGGCAAAGTTTCTGTTGAAATTTGATGCTGCACGCAGTGACAAGGCGATCTTTGTCCGGCAGTTGGCACGACCGTGTTACGTGCTGTAAAATTTGTTGCGAGGAGTTGGGAGGGGCGGGGGAGTGATGGGGAGAGGGATGGGAGAGGGAGGGTTCCGCTGTTGCACCGACCCACCCGACATTCCCAGAATGGGAGTAAAACTGAAAATTCGGATATGGGATATGGTGTTGCAATAAATACATGTATTTTTATAATCAACATTTCTTTTTCTTGATCACGAATGTATTCAGTAACAAGTATCACCTACTGAGGCGGCGTGTTTCTACAATGCGTCGATGAAGCCTGTCAGTCGCTAGCTTTCTTTTCTAAAAAATCCTGACAACCTCGGAAAAGGAGCGCGTACGACCGGTAACTGCTGGCGATGTAGGAAGCTAATACTTTCGTCCTTACGTCGAGGTTCGCGCCTTCACAATATTTACGGACCACAAGCCGCTGATATTCGCCTTCTGGAGAAATAGTGTAAACACTTCGCGGAAGCAACAGATTTCGGGATCGGTAACATCGTAGCGAACTGTCTCTCGCGTCGTTAACGTCTCTACACTGCACTATGCAGCACTTGCACAAACACGGAGGTCGGACCAAGAGCTGCAAGGCCTGTTAGAGGCAAGGACGTCACTGCAACTACAACGCGTACACTCTCCAGGTGCCAGCGTCCAACTGTATTTCGGTGGGTCCACAGCCAAGTCACGTCCACACCAGCCTCCGAACTTACGACAGCAAGCTTCCGAATCCCTCCACGGTCTGAGCCACCCAGGTACGCGATCTACGCTCCGTCTGGTTCTACATCGCTTGAAGTGGTCTAGAGCAAATAAGGATTGCTGAGTGGACGTAGTGTCTCGAGTGCCAGAGACACAAATATGCCGTAGTACGTGATTTCCCCGACGCCACACAGATTCACAAATATTCACGCTGACGTCGTCGGACAGCTGCCGCCGTTAAATGGCAAGCACTACCTGCTCAGCATCGTCGACAGATTCACCCGTTGGCCCAAAGCAGTACCATTAGACGGTAGCTCGGTCGAAACCTTGGCGCATGCCGCTGTGTCGCAATGGATTTCGCGGTTTAGCTGCCAACTCCGCGTCACCACCGATAGCGCCAGACAATTAGAGTCTGAATTTTTCGCTAAACTGTTAGTATTTTGCGGCATGAACAATTTTCGGACAACCGGCTACCACCTGCCAAGCGTTTTGGTTCCTGCCATGGATCTCTGCTCGAGTCGTTGTGCGAGACGGTGATCAACTGGCCGCAGATATTTTTGCCTTCTTTCTGAAGTTCCATCCCCCTAGAATTGCAAGAAATGGAAAATAAGGGCTGGCGCTCTATTTTCTGGCGTCTTCATAGTACGATGAAAATGGTAAAATAAATTCTGACGATTCCTCGTCGAGTCTCGAAGCAAGAGACACTGATGACAGTGCCAGACCAGCACGAGGCATCTGGCAGCTTGGCGATGTGTAGTAGCCGGCTAGCGACAAACTAAAGTTCGATCCGCCATGTTGAGCAGTCGATCACGCTGTACGAGTCTGCCCTGGACTCTTTGTCGTAGAAATCTGCCAGTTGCTGCCACTTGTGATGGTCCACACCCACATGCAGCCCCTGCTCGTGCTGCCACTACCACTTTTGGCGCAGCTGCCCACACAGCTGGTGCAGCTGCAGCAGGTGCCACTCGCCCCACAGCTGGAGCTCCACTTGCAGCTGCCGTGGGCATCGCTACTGATGCTTCGCCTCCTCCTCCAGCATGTCGTGACGGGTTCATCCATGAGAGGACCAGCAGTTGTGGCACAAGAATCAGGAGGTTGAATCCCGTACTGTCAACATGCTGTACGTCAAGTGCTGGGTCAATGGCTGCCCCACCAACGTATCGGCGGCGTATGTGGAATGCAGCAATTTACGGTGGCTGGCTAACTTGTGTTGGATTGGTGTTGTCAGTGAACAGCATATAGACGGCTGTGTCCACAAGGCATAGCTGCACATTGGAATTGAACTCCTGCGTATGTTCAGTGACATCGTGGAAAGGCAGCCGATGGTCCTTGTACTTATCCCAGATATGATGCGTGCAGACCACTGCTGTTTCGATTTGCCAACACTGCGTTCCCGACAGAACAAGCACCACCTACAGCAAAACCTATAGCTATACCGCCTGTTTACCCGTTTTGTTAACAGGTAGAGAAATGGCTCGAGTGGCTACAACAGTTTGAAGCCCACGTAACTGCTCACAATGTACCAGGTACTATGAAAAGCCATTACTTTCTCTCCACAGTGGACAATGCAGTGTTCCGCTTGTAACGTTCCCTGGCATTCTCACAATTTATTTGTAACATATACGCCGATCTGGGCAAGTCGTATGTACATCGTAATTATTCAACCAAAGATATTACTGAATGTGGTATAAAATATGTTTGTTATTTTCATTATATTTTTATTGTAATATTTCTCTGTATTTAGGATAGGAATTTTTCTGTATCATTTATGTGAATGTAAAACGTGTCAGTATTTGCGGTATCAGCGATATAAAAATTTGCCAGAAATCAATTTACAAAGAAATGTTAATAGTCGCGCCGCTGTTTATCTTTGCGTGTGGAGACTCTGTCGCGTGGAGAACAGAGTAGCTTGAGTGAGGAAAGAGGGAGGAAGTGTCAGTTGGCCGCTCTAGCAGACGCGATGTGCAGCTGTGCTCGCGCCCATTAGACGCGCCTGATTCGTTAACCCGTATTGTGGGCACTGTAACGTTCTCTGGCATTTTCACAGTTTATTTGTGACATGTGCGCCGATCTGGGCGAGTTGTGTATCCATCGTGGTTGTTCAGCAGAGTTAAGACGTTATCGAGGTAGGACGCTGTGGAGGAGCTTTTAACGAATTTATAGACTTCTCTTGTCTCTGTCTGGACTTAGCCGCCATTAGATGAAGAGTTACGAATTAATGTGAGTTGACTCGTTGTTTGTGATAAATATATCAGTATTTATCAAAAGTGTGAATTATTATGTAAATTGGCTTGCCCACGTCATCTATAAATCAAATGAGTGGTGAAATAGGTTTGATCAGTGATAAATGTCGGCTTGGCTGTAATTAAAACATTTTCTGCTGATAGAGATAATCTTGTGTTCTATGGCTAGTGCCGGGATAAACTTCAGTAAAAAATATTTAACAAAAAAAAAAACCCACTGCATCTGGAAAGTGTATGCCAAGGCCGAATGATTTAAAGGACTCAGTTCTCAACAAAATATTACTATCCGGTTAATATGAGTGCACGTAATATTTTTCTTTAAATGTACGTAATCCTTAAGACATTTTGTTTTACCACAATAAATTAAGAGAGTGGTTCTACAACAAAGTTCGCACGACAGTAAATTAAGTTAAAAGCAAAAGATAAAATTTAATATTTCTTTAACGACATTTCATAATCAATAGCATTCCATTATTTGCGGAGAGTCGAATTTGCTACACGCTTAACAAACAACCTATTCCCTAAAGCCACTCTGAGTGAACTATCGTAGGAACAGGTTGTAGTTTCGCTAACTATTATGACCTGCAAGTTAGTGTGGAAGAAGCAAGATATCAATTCTTTAATTGTAAAAAACGGTTACAACGAACGTATCCTGAGTGGGTAACAGATTTGCTGGGTATGACGAGGACATTCAACTGTGATTGTGTCGCTTTGTATGCAATCACAGCACGCATTTAAACGTTGCAATATAGTTTTTTTTTTCGGTGGTTTTAGGGCGCACAACTTCAATGGTCATTAGCGCCCTGACTACTCTAAGAATGCACCGCGAGGCACAAGTTGACAACAACTAAAAGGGAAAACACGATAAAAGACAGACTGACAGGTATAGGATTAAAAAACCATCATCAAATGTCCTTAGCGAGGTTTGTCAAATTGATAAAACAAAGAACACGAGCAGCTGCTCGTGGGTCATCCGCTAAAATGGCATCGAAAGTATTAGGCAGGTTAAGATCGAGGCGCAGTGTGGTAAGATCTGGACAGGACTTTAAAATGTGCCTAACCGTCAGCAAGTGCCCACATGGGCAGAACGGCGCCGGCGCAGCCGTCAGCAGATGGCAATTCTTAACCTTGCTAAAACGACCTCCTCGCGCCGAGAAGGGCGTGAGGAGGACGTCCAAGCCACGGGAAGAGGTTTTAAGGCCCGAAGCTTGTTGTCGGTAAGTGCAGCCCAATCGGCATGCCACAGCGACACGACGCGCCGGCAAATGACCCTGCTAAAATCGGACGAAGGGACACAACAAGAAGCTGTCCGAGGCTGGAGGACCGCAGCCTTGGCCGCGGCATCTGCAGCTTCGTTCCCAGGGATACCGACATGGCCAGGAACCCACATAAAGCTAACCGGCGTACCGACGTCCACCAGCTGCTGGAGAGAGCGTTGGATCCGGTGTACGAAAGGGTGAACCGGGTACGGATCACTGAGGCTCTGGATGGCGCTCAGGGAATCTGAGCAGATGACATAAGCAGAATGTCGGTGGCGGCAGATGTAAAGAACAGCCTGGTAGAGGGCAAAGAGCTCAGCTGTGAAGACCGAACAATGGCCATGGAGCCGGTATTTCAAACTTTGTGCCCCGACAATAAAGGAACACCCGACCCCGTCATTGGTCTTAGAGCCATCTGTATAAATGAAAGTCATGTTGATGAACTTCGAACGAAGTTCCAAAAAACGTGAGTGGTAGACCGAACCGGGGGTGACCTCTTTTGGGAGCGAGATGAGGTCAAGGTGAACGCGGACCTGAGCCTGGAGCCAAGGTGGCGTGCGGCTCTCGCCCACTCGAAAGGTTGCAGGGAGTGGAAAATTAAGGTGTTGAAGGAGGCGACGAAAGCGAACTCCAGGGGGTAGCAATGCAGAGACATACAACCCGTATTGAAGGTCAACAGAGTCGTCAAAAAAGGAACTATAAGACGGATGGTCGGGCATTGACAGTAGCCGACAGGCATACCGACAAAGCAGTATATCGCGCCGGTAGGTGAGTGGCAATTCGCCAGCGTCAGCATGAAGACTCTCTACGGGACTGGTATAAAATGCTCCGATCGCAAGTCGTAAACCCCGATGTTGTATGGAGTTGAGGCGGCGTAAGATGGATGGCCGTGCAGAGGAGTATACGAAGCTCCCATAATCCAGCTTGGAGCGGACGATCGACCGATATAGACGAAGTAGGACGGTTCGATCCGCTCCCCACGACATACCACTGAGAACACGGAGGACATTTAAAGAACGGGTACAACGGGCGGCCAAATATGACATGTGGAGACCAGCTAAGTTTCCTGTCAAAGGTAAGGCCTAAAAATTTGGTTGTCTCCACGATTGGGAGAGCAACGGGACCGAGTCGTAAGGACGGTGGGAGAAACTCTTTGTAGCGCCAGAAGTTTATACAGACCGTCTTCTCGGCAGAAAAACGGAAGCCATTGGCGACACTCCAGGAGTAAAGACGGTCAAGAGAACGCTTAAGAAAGCGCTCCAGGACACGTGTACACTGCGCGCTGCAATAGATGGTAAAATCGTCCACGAAAAGGGAGCCTGATACATCAGCTGGGAGGCAATCCATTATTGGATTGATCGCGATGGCGAAGAGAGCGACGCTCAAAACTGAGCCCTGTGGCACCCCATTCTCCTGGCGAAAGGTGTCGGACAGGACAGAACCCACACGTACCCTGAACTGTCGATCCAATAAAAAGGAACAAATAAAAAGAGGGAGGCGACCGCGAAGGCCCCATGTATGCATGGTGCGGAGAATGCCCGCCCTCCAACAGGTGTCGTAAGCCTTCTCCAAATCAAAGAACACAGCCGCGGTCGGGCGCTTCCGCAAGAAGTTATTCATAATGAAGGTCGACAAGGTAACCAGATGGTCAACAGCAGAGCGGCGCCTTCGAAATCCACATTGTACATTGGTAAGTAGGCGTCGAGACTATAGCAGCCAAACCAATCGTGAGTTAACCATTCGCTCCATCACTTTACAGACACAGCTGGTAAGTGAGATAGGTCGATAACTGGAAGGCAAGTGCTTGTCCTTCCCCGGCTTAGGAATCGGGACAACAATAGACTTGCGCCAGCATGCGGGAACATGTCCCTCAATCCAGACGCGATTGTATGTACGAAGAAGAAAACCTTTACCCGCAGGAGAAAGGTTCTTCAACATCTGAATATGAATAGAATCAGGCCCTGGAGCGGAGGACCGTGATCGGCCAAGTGCGGTTTCGAGTTCCCGCATGGTGAATGGGGCATTATAACTTTCACAATTCGAGGAGCAAAAGTCAGGTGGCCTAGCCTCCTCTGCCTGTTTGCGGGGGAGGAAGGCAGGGTGGTAATGAGCGGAGCTCGAAACCTCGGCGAAAAAGCGGCCGAAGGCATTGGAGACAGCCTCAGGGGCCACAAGGACTTCATTCGCGACCTTCAAGCCAGAAGCTGGGGAGTGGACCTTAGTGCCAGATAGTCGGCGCAGGCTACCCCAGACAACAGAAGTAGTAAAACTGTTGAAGGTGCTTGTGAAAGCCGCCCAGCTGGCTTTCTTGCTTTCTTTAATAATACGACGACACTGAGCACGTAATCGTTTATAATTGATACAATTCGCCACTGTAGGGTGGAGTTTAAAGGTGCGTAAAGCACGTCGACGAGCACGTAAAGCGTCTCTACATGCTGCGGTCCACCAGGGGACCGGTACGCGACGTGGAGAAGAAGTAGGGTGAGGGATGGAATATTCAGCAGCAGCGAGAATGACTTCCGTGAGGTGTGCGACCTGACGATCGCAGCTTGGGAAGGTTTGATCCTGAAACGTCGCCCTGGAAGAGAAGAGCCCCCAGTCTGCCTTGGAGATGGTCCAACTAGAGGAGCACGGAGAGGGAGTATGCTGCAGGAGATGGATAACACACGGGAAGTGGTCGCTCGAATATGTATCAGCAAGTGCATACCACTCAAACCGGCGTGCAAGTTGGGGAGTACAGATAGAGAGGTCTAAATGGGAATAGGTATGAGATGTGTCTGAAGGAAAAGTAGGGGCGCCAGTATTGAGGCAGACAAGATTGAGCTGGTTGAAAAGGTCTGCTAACAAGGAGCCCCTCGGGCAGGATGCTGGAGAGCCCCAAAGGGGATGGTGGGCATTGAAGTCTCCAGTTAACAAAAATGGTGCAGGTAGCTGAGCAATAAGTTGCATCATGTCTGCCCTGGTAACGGCAGATGACGATGGAGTGTAAACGGTACAAAAGGAAAACGTAAAGGTGGGGAGAGTAATGCGGATGGCAACTGCCTGCAGGCCGGTGTGCAACGTGATGGGATCGTAGTAAATATCATCCCGGACCAGCAACATAACCCCTCCATGAGCTGGGATACCTACCACAGGGGGTAGGTCAAAACGCACAGAGGTGTAGTGTGCCAAGGCAATTTGATCGCATGGGCGTAGCTTCGTTTCCTGGAGGGCTACGACGAGCGGACGATGCAAGCGGAGCAGCAACTTCAAGTCCTCTCGGTTGGAGCGAATGCTGCGAATATTCCAGTTAATAAGTGCCATCGTAAGAAAAGGATGATGAGAGAAGGGGTCACCTCGAAGGCCGCTTAGGGCCTGGCTTCGAGCGAGCACTGCCGCCGCTATCAGTAGGCGGACAGTCATCGTCCATGGGGTCTATAGGGTCATCGGCCATCTCGGCAGGATGGCCGGGAGGGGGAGCTTCCTCCGCCGGTGAACGGCCAGATGTTCGGCTACCAGCGGTGCGGCCAGGCGAAACGGATGACGGCCTGGGGCGGCAACCGCTGGGTGGCGCAGGAGAAGAAAGGCGCCGTGGCGGAGAAGGAGAACTGTGCTTCCTATGCGCCTTTTTAGAAGGACGTTTGGTGGAAGTACCGGTCGAAGGCTGGGAGGTCGAGGGACGGAGGAAGTCTGCACGGGATGGTTCCTTCTTGAAGGCCCGTGCATCTGACTTCGGGGTCTTCGACTTAGCGAAAGCTGAGGAAGTGGCTGGTGTCTGTGGGGTGATGGGAGGAAGAGGAGACGTCGACCGCGCGATCTTAGCACTGGCCGAACGGACGACCGTGGTGCTGAAGGTCAGATCGCATGTCTGGGTTGCTACCTCCCGGGTAGTCCGAGGAGAGGCGAGGACAGTGCTGTATTTCCCCGCTGGGAGCAGCGTGGGCTTCCTACTAGCCAATAGCTTGCGAGCAGCCGAGGTGGACACTTTCTCTTTGACCCGAATATCTTGGATACAGCGTTCTTCCTTATAGACAGGACAGTCGCGGGAGGATGCGGCATGGTCACCCTGACAGTTCACACAACGAGGAGGCGGAGGTGGACAGTCACCCTCATGGGCATCCCTGCCACAAGTGACACATTTAGCCGCATTGGAGCAAGACTGTCGAGTGTGATTGAAACGCTGACACTGGTAGCAGCGCGTAGGTGTCGGGACATAGGGGCGAACAGAAATAACCTCGTAGCCCGCCTTGATGCGCGATGGCAGCTTAACACTATCGAAGGTCAAGAAAAGTGTCCGGGTCGGTACAAGGTTATTGTTGACCTTTTTCATGACCCTATGGACAGCCGTCACGCCCTGCTCAGCGAGGAAAGATTGAAGCTCCTCGTCAGTCAATCCGTCGAGGGAGCTACTATAGACTACACCACGAGACGAATTCAAAGTTCGGTGGGCCTCCACCCGGACAGGGAACGTGTACAAGAGCGTGACCCGAAGCAGTTTTTGTGCCTGAAAGGCATTCTCAGTTTCTAGTAATAAGGTACCGTTACGCAACCTGGTAGAAGATTTGACAGATCCGGCTATGGCATCTACGCCCTTCTGAATAACGAAAGGGTTGACAGAGGAAAAATCCTTTCCGTCCTCAGATCGAGAAACTACGAGGAACTGTGGGGCAGGCGGTAGTACTTTTGTCACTGTTGGCTGGTCACGTTTCCGTTTTTGGGTCGAAGTCGAAAGCGATGGAGTAGAATCCATTGCGGAGGAATCCCCCATGATTGCCAGCGTCTCCGATGGCGCGCTCCTTCCTTGTGGGGACCCTCTCAGAGGGCACTCCCGCCTTAGGTGAATGTTTACACCTCAGGTCACACCTCCCGAGAAACAGACGGAGGGACCAATCGGCATGGTCAGAAGGTATCAGCTCAGGCAATCACCCCTCCCCAGGCCTGGCCTTTACCAGGGGGTACGCGCGTGCCTTACATGTCTACCCAGAGCGGGGACTTACGCGTTACCCCGTCACCAGCTACGCGTGCGAACGCGTGGGTCGGCCTTCAGACACGCACAGGGAGGAAGGAATAAGAGGAAAAAGAAGAGAGAGAGGGAGAAAGAGGACAGACTGTCTCAAACGCCGAGGCGGAGACCAGAGAAGGCAAGGAGAAGAAGGCAATGAGAAGGCAAGGAGAAAAAGGCAATGAGAAGGCGAGGAGAAAAAGGCAATGAGAAGGCAAGGAGAAAAAGGCAGTGAGAAGGCAAGGAGAAAAAGGCAGTGAGAAGGCAAGGAGAAAAAGGCAGTGAGAAGGCAAGGAGAAAAAGGCAGTGAGAAGGCAAGGAGAAAAAGGCAGTGAGAAGGCAAGGAGAAAAAGGCAGTGAGAAGGCAAGGAGAAAAAGGCAGTGAGAAGGCAAGGAGAAAAAGGCAGTGAGAAGGCAAGGAGAAAAAGGCAGTGAGAAGGCAAGGAGAAAAAGGCAGTGAGAAGGCAAGGAGAAAAAGGCAGTGAGAAGGCAAGGAGAAAAAGGCAGTGAGAAGGCAAGGAGAAAAAGGCAGTGAGAAGGCAAGGAGAAAAAGGCAGTGAGAAGGCAAGGAGAAAAAGGCAGTGAGAAGGCAAGGAGAAAAAGGCAGTGAGAAGGCAAGGAGAAAAAGGCAGTGAGAAGGCAAGGAGAAAAAGGCAGTGAGAAGGCAAGGAGAAAAAGGCAGTGAGAAGGCAAGGAGAAAAAGGCAGTGAGAAGGCAAGGAGAAAAAGGCAGTGAGAAGGCAAGGAGAAAAAGGCAGTGAGAAGGCAAGGAGAAAAAGGCAGTGAGAAGGCAAGGAGAAAAAGGCAGTGAGAAGGCAAGGAGAAAAAGGCAGTGAGAAGGCAAGGAGAAAAAGGCAGTGAGAAGGCAAGGAGAAAAAGGCAGTGAGAAGGCAAGGAGAAAAAGGCAGTGAGAAGGCAAGGAGAAAAAGGCAGTGAGAAGGCAAGGAGAAAAAGGCAGTGAGAAGGCAAGGAGAAAAAGGCAGTGAGAAGGCAAGGAGAAAAAGGCAGTGAGAAGGCAAGGAGAAAAAGGCAGTGAGAAGGCAAGGAGAAAAAGGCAGTGAGAAGGCAAGGAGAAAAAGGCAGTGAGAAGGCAAGGAGAAAAAGGCAGTGAGAAGGCAAGGAGAAAAAGGCAGTGAGAAGGCAAGGAGAAAAAGGCAGTGAGAAGGCAAGGAGAAAAAGGCAGTGAGAAGGCAAGGAGAAAAAGGCAGTGAGAAGGCAAGGAGAAAAAGGCAGTGAGAAGGCAAGGAGAAAAAGGCAGTGAGAAGGCAAGGAGAAAAAGGCAGTGAGAAGGCAAGGAGAAAAAGGCAGTGAGAAGGCAAGGAGAAAAAGGCAGTGAGAAGGCAAGGAGAAAAAGGCAGTGAGAAGGCAAGGAGAAAAAGGCAGTGAGAAGGCAAGGAGAAAAAGGCAGTGAGAAGGCAAGGAGAAAAAGGCAGTGAGAAGGCAAGGAGAAAAAGGCAGTGAGAAGGCAAGGAGAAAAAGGCAGTGAGAAGGCAAGGAGAAAAAGGCAGTGAGAAGGCAAGGAGAAAAAGGCAGTGAGAAGGCAAGGAGAAAAAGGCAGTGAGAAGGCAAGGAGAAAAAGGCAGTGAGAAGGCAAGGAGAAAAAGGCAGTGAGAAGGCAAGGAGAAAAAGGCAGTGAGAAGGCAAGGAGAAAAAGGCAGTGAGAAGGCAAGGAGAAAAAGGCAGTGAGAAGGCAAGGAGAAAAAGGCAGTGAGAAGGCAAGGAGAAAAAGGCAGTGAGAAGGCAAGGAGAAAAAGGCAGTGAGAAGGCAAGGAGAAAAAGGCAGTGAGAAGGCAAGGAGAAAAAGGCAGTGAGAAGGCAAGGAGAAAAAGGCAGTGAGAAGGCAAGGAGAAAAAGGCAGTGAGAAGGCAAGGAGAAAAAGGCAGTGAGAAGCCAAGGAGAAAAAGGCAGTGAGAAGCCAAGGAGAAAAAGGCAGTGAGAAGCCAAGGAGAAAAAGGCAGTGAGAAGCCAAGGAGAAAAAGGCAGTGAGAAGCCAAGGAGAAAAAGGCAGTGAGAAGCCAAGGAGAAAAAGGCAGTGAGAAGCCAAGGAGAAAAAGGCAGTGAGAAGCCAAGGAGAAAAAGGCAGTGAGAAGCCAAGGAGAAAAAGGCAGTGAGAAGCCAAGGAGAAAAAGGCAGTGAGAAGCCAAGGAGAAAAAGGCAGTGAGAAGCCAAGGAGAAAAAGGCAGTGAGAAGCCAAGGAGAAAAAGGCAGTGAGAAGCCAAGGAGAAAAAGGCAGTGAGAAGGCAAGGAGAAAAAGGCAGTGAGAAGGCAAGGAGAAAAAGGCAGTGAGAAGGCAAGGAGAAAAAGGCAGTGAGAAGGCAAGGAGAAAAAGGCAGTGAGAAGGCAAGGAGAAAAAGGCAGTGAGAAGGCAAGGAGAAAAAGGCAGTGAGAAGGCAAGGAGAAAAAGGCAGTGAGAAGGCAAGGAGAAAAAGGCAGTGAGAAGGCAAGGAGAAAAAGGCAGTGAGAAGGCAAGGAGAAAAAGGCAGTGAGAAGGCAAGGAGAAAAAGGCAGTGAGAAGGCAAGGAGAAAAAGGCAGTGAGAAGGCAAGGAGAAAAAGGCAGTGAGAAGGCAAGGAGAAAAAGGCAGTGAGAAGGCAAGGAGAAAAAGGCAGTGAGAAGGCAAGGAGAAAAAGGCAGTGAGAAGGCAAGGAGAAAAAGGCAGTGAGAAGGCAAGGAGAAAAAGGCAGTGAGAAGGCAAGGAGAAAAAGGCAGTGAGAAGGCAAGGAGAAAAAGGCAGTGAGAAGGCAAGGAGAAAAAGGCAGTGAAGGCAAGGAGAAAAAGGCAGTGAGAAGGCAAGGAGAAAAAGGCAGTGAGAAGGCAAGGAGAAAAAGGCAGTGAGAAGGCAAGGAGAAAAAGGCAGTGAGAAGGCAAGGAGAAAAAGGCAGTGAGAAGGCAAGGAGAAAAAGGCAGTGAGAAGGCAAGGAGAAAAAGGCAGTGAGAAGGCAAGGAGAAAAAGGCAGTGAGAAGGCAAGGAGAAAAAGGCAGTGAGAAGGCAAGGAGAAAAAGGCAGTGAGAAGGCAAGGAGAAAAAGGCAGTGAGAAGGCAAGGAGAAAAAGGCAGTGAGAAGGCAAGGAGAAAAAGGCAGTGAGAAGGCAAGGAGAAAAAGGCAGTGAGAAGGCAAGGAGAAAACGGCAGTGAGAAGGCAAGGAGAAAACGGCAGTGAGAAGGCAAGGAGAAAAAGGCAGTGAGAAGGCAAGGAGAAAAAGGCAGTGAGAAGGCAAGGAGAAAAAGGCAGTGAGAAGGCAAGGAGAAAAAGGCAGTGAGAAGGCAAGGAGAAAAAGGCAGTGAGAAGGCAAGGAGAAAAAGGCAGTGAGAAGGCAAGGAGAAAAAGGCAGTGAGAAGGCAAGGAGAAAAAGGCAGTGAGAAGGCAAGGAGAAAAAGGCAGTGAGAAGGCAAGGAGAAAAAGGCAGTGAGAAGGCAAGGAGAAAAAGGCAGTGAGAAGGCAAGGAGAAAAAGGCAGTGAGAAGGCAAGGAGAAAAAGGCAGTGAGAAGGCAAGGAGAAAAAGGCAGTGAGAAGGCAAGGAGAAAAAGGCAGTGAGAAGGCAAGGAGAAAAAGGCAGTGAGAAGGCAAGGAGAAAAAGGCAGTGAGAAGGCAAGGAGAAAAAGGCAGTGAGAAGGCAAGGAGAAAAAGGCAGTGAGAAGGCAAGGAGAAAAAGGCAGTGAGAAGGCAAGGAGAAAAAGGCAGTGAGAAGGCAAGGAGAAAAAGGCAGTGAGAAGGCAAGGAGAAAAAGGCAGTGAGAAGGCAAGGAGAAAAAGGCAGTGAGAAGGCAAGGAGAAAAAGGCAGTGAGAAGGCAAGGAGAAAAAGGCAGTGAGAAGGCAAGGAGAAAAAGGCAGTGAGAAGGCAAGGAGAAAAAGGCAGTGAGAAGGCAAGGAGAAAAAGGCAGTGAGAAGGCAAGGAGAAAAAGGCAATGAGAAGGCAAGGAGAAAAAGGCAATGAGAAGGCAAGGAGAAAAAGGCAATGAGAAGGCAAGGAGAAAAAGGCAATGAGAAGGCAAGGAGAAAAAGGCAATGAGAAGGCAAGGAGAAAAAGGCAATGAGAAGGCAAGGAGAAAAAGGCAATGAGAAGGCAAGGAGAAAAAGGCAATGAGAAGGCAAGGAGAAAAAGGCAATGAGAAGGCAAGGAGAAAAAGGCAATGAGAAGGCAAGGAGAAAAAGGCAATGAGAAGGCAAGGAGAAAAAGGCAATGAGAAGGCAAGGAGAAAAAGGCAATGAGAAGGCAAGGAGAAAAAGGCAATGAGAAGGCAAGGAGAAAAAGGCAATGAGAAGGCAAGGAGAAAAAGGCAATGAGAAGGCAATGAGAAAAAAAGCAATGAGAAGGCAAGGAGAAGTCAAGGGAAAGAGTAAGGAAGACAGTGAGGTGGAGAAGAGCAAAGAAAGGAAACAACAAAAGGAAGGAAGAAACGAGAAGTGAAAAACCAAAAAGACCACGATTATAGGTCGTGAAACCGTCTGTCTCCGGACGCAGGCGCTAACTACCCCCGTGAGGGGGATGGACTCCTTTTAGTCGCCTCTTACGACAGGCAGGAATACCTCGGGCCTATTCTAATCCCCGGACCCGCAGGGGGAGTTGCAATATAGTGTACCTGATATCAAACTCAGAACAGATTTTGGAACAGTGTGTTCCATCATTTCAGCAAGTAGTGAAAGCACAAATTACGTGCCCTGTACGCCGACGAACTTGAGCAGCCAGAAATTTGTTGGGTTTAGTCCCTTATTTGCAATTAACCATTCAGCAGCAGCTTGGCTCGCCATGCCGCGTAAGCAGCTCGCGTAACAGGCAGCTACACGGGCTAATAGAATTAAGTCTTGCCCTCAGTGTCGTTCACGGCACAGATACCAAGACTGCCCTGGCAGCAAGTTCAGTGTAATGCTTGTGGTGGCAAAGGGCATTTTGTGGTACATATTACTATGAAAGACGAACTTTGCCAGGCCATAACTGTTCCCATTGCATCACAGGACGAAGTCGCTGCTGAAGGACTAATATTGCAAGATAGCGGAGTTACGGCGCCCATACAAACTAGTCAGTGGACAGGCCCACACGTTTTGCTCCCCGAAACTTCAGGTCGCTTTAGCCTCTGTGTTGACCATAGGTCTACTGTCAACCTACGAACTGTGATACTTATCCACTGTCATGCCCTGACGATCTCGTGGACAGATTCGGCGCTGGTCGCTACTTTTCGATGAAGAACCTCAAAAGGTGGGTTTAGTGAACACTCATTTCGGCTTGATTGAATATTTGTGTGTCTTGGCGATGCATCCGCAACCGCCATTTTCCAACAGTACTCTGAACAGCTGACTGCTGAAGTACCAAACTGTTGAAACTATGTGGACATATTGTCGCAGGTTGTACACCTGCAGAACATATTGCAAATTTACGTGCTTTGTTTCGTGTGTTATCTGATGCAGGACTAAAATGTAGACTGGAAACGTAATTCTTTTTAAAACCTGAGTTGCAGTATCTTGATCATGTCCAACAGTCAAGGCGCAAATCCTTTTCAGTCGCATTTGTTCACCTTACGAGATTTGACAGTTCCTCGGAATGTCACAGAATTCCAGTCAGTCTCAGGGAAAATGAGCTATTACATTCCGTTCATACCGAATGGTGCACAAATCGCAGCTCCATCGCATCGCTTCTCTCAAGAGTTTGTACAGGTGGCTGCCAAGTAGCTTTTCAAAAACTTAAAAATGCATTGCTCAGTGACCGACACTTAGTTCACTTTGATCCTGACAGACAGATTGTACTGCAAGTTGACGCCTCCTCTAACGGAATCGGTACATGAGCCGGCCGGTGTGGCCGAGTGGTTCTAGGCGCTTTAGTCTGGAACCGCGCGACGACTACGCACGCAGGTTCGAATCCTGCCTCGGGCATGCATGTGTGTAATGTCCTTAGGTTAGGTAGCTTTAAGTAGTTCTAAGCCTAGAGCACTGCGGACAAATGTTAAATCCCATAGTGCTCAGAGCCATTTGAACCATTTTTTTCGGTACAGTACTTTCGGACAGAATTGGTGATGAAAACTGGCGTATTGCTTTCGCATCTGAAGTGTTGTCCGAAGCTGAGTGTCACTATTCGGAAAGTGGAAAGGAGGCGTTGACTACTGTGTATGGAGTCACCAAATTCCACCGCTATTAGTAGGGCACGAAGTTCTACTTAGTAACGCATTACAGGCCTTTTCAGCTCTTATTTCATACGAGGGAACAGGTTCCTGTACGAACTGTCAACAAAGCCAATCTTCGCAATTTTTTTGTCTTAATACCAGTACGAGACTGTATCGTCTGACAGTCTCAACATTGTAATGCGGACACACTTTCACGTCTTCCGATTCGCCCTGACACTGACGCTTCTGCTGCATCTTTTTGTCACATCGAAGCTCAGAATTCTTAATTGCTTCAATGTTTTCCGTTGAACTATAGGAAAATTGCGCATCCCACGGAAGCGGATTCACATCTGAACATTTCGCTTAAACACATTCGCACCTTTTGCCTCATTCCTTGCATACCATAACGAACTCTGCAATGTGCCGATGTTTCGCATGTCAGCATAGCCTATCTGTACAGGAAGCAGTGATTCTTGTTGAAAGTGACAGCGGACAGTCACGTTTGTTGATCCCTAAAGCTTTGTAAAACTGCGTGTTGCGGTTGGTTCACCAAGAACACTGGGGTGTGTTCATAGGTAACAGTTAGTGCAACGACAATGTAGGGTATGGACGCCCAAGAATAACAGATGACGTATGTGTTGAAGACCAGTCCGCTCCGCCACAAAAATTCTGTCCTTGGGCTAAATCGCAATCACCACGGTGTGCACAGACATCGCGGGACCTTTGTAGAACTTTCGTTGACTGATTGTGGTGGGCTCTCATAGCAAGTTTCCTTTTGCTGTGCCAATGAACTAGACAACGGCATGCAGCACAGTTCACGTGTTATCTTTTTTTGCCTCTAAGATTTGCCTGATGTCCTAGTGTGACAACGGCACCAATCACATGAATTTGAAACATACTGTGAACGCAATGGCATATAGCATTTAATTAGTGCACCGTTGCAACCACGGTCACCTGGCGAAGCGGACCGTTGTCAGAGCCTTCAAGCAGCAGATGGCGGAACTTCGCTCCTCACACACCAGGGATCGAGCATTGCAACTGTTTCTCGCCTCTTTTCGTTCGCACCCACGAGATGGACCATCACCGGCGGAATTCCTTCACGGCCGCCACCATCGGTCCCTGCTCCACCTGCTCGGCCCCCCTCAGCATCCGGCGCCGTAGAAAGGCCGCAAGTATCGCTTACCTCCGCATTACACTATTTTGCAGGGTTTTTAGCGGCAGCAGACTGGGCGCCAGGCGAGATCATCCGTCGACTTGGCGCTTGCATGTATCGAAGGTAAACTGCGGGGGACCCTGTACTTAGCACGCAGAGCCAAAAGGAGGCATTCAACCAAAATGTTGTCTACTGAGTGGATGGCTCCAGAACCACAAAGTGGGGGTGGCTCATCACGCAAAAGAAAACCATGGGTCAGCCTGGTATGGCCAATGCGGAGACTGCACAGTGTAGTCGAGTCCTTCAGGGGGAGGCGAAAGGAAGAACGCCACAGGCCTGGTGTCACCTTAATCGCACGAAGTTTATTAGACAGGAGTAGCCTACCAAGAGTTGGCCCATGATTGTGCGAAGTTGGATTTGATGTGAAGCCGTAAATCCGCTGCAGGAGGGGTTACAGAAAACTGGGGTGATTGACTGCTTCACCAGCCAAACGATCAGCGAGCTCATTACCTGGGATACCCACATGGCCAGGGACCAAAAGGAAGTAAACTGAAGAAGCAGCATCGCAAAGATCAGCGAGATGGATGGCAGAGACCAAGGGATGGCGCGAAGGACACCGGTCAATAGCCAGAAGGCCACTCATGGAGTCCGTACATAACGAAACATGGTTGTTTTTTGGTTATGGTTTTAGGGCGCAAAACTGCTACCGTCATTAGCGCCCAGTCTGACTTAGGAAAAGGCAGAAATGGGAACTAAACTCAAAAAATTGGAGAAACTAAAAATAAAAGGAAAGCTTAAAAACCACTAAAGAAGGGGTTTATTATCTCCAAAAAGAGCGTCAAATGCCTGACATCTCACTGGCACTAATAAATTCGAGAATGCGATGGGCTGATCGCAAGTCATCTGCTAAAATGGAGCATGTATCAGGCGACAGCTGTAGACGGGAGCGTAACGGATTAATATAGGGGCACTCAAAAGGTGTCTAACCGTCCACAGCTGAGAGCAGTGGGGACAGAGTGGGGGAGGATCGCCGCTTAAAAGATGTCTATGGCTAAAACGACAGTGCCCTATCCGGAGTCTAGTTGAAATTACCTCCTCCCAACGACGAGTTCGGGAGGAAGAGGTCCAAGCACAGGGAAGAGCTTTCACGTCCCGCAATTTATTATGGGGAAGTGTCGACCAATGTGCGTGCCATAAAAGAACAACAAGTCGACATAAAACACTCCGTAGATCGGCGAAGGGAATCGTGCGTATATCTGGCCAAAGAAGATAGACTGCAGCCTTGGCCGCTATATCGGCCGCCTCAATTCCACAGATACCAACGTGTCCTTGGATCCAGAGGAACGCCACAGAGACGCCCCGGAAGTGGAGAAGTGTAGGCAGTCCTGAATCCGGTGGACCAGAGGGTGGACATGGTAGAGAGCTTTGAGAATGGGGAGAGAGCCGAGAAAAATCTTAACAGATAACAGAATGTATCCGCTGATGGTGACGGATGTATTGGACAGCCTGAACAGCGCAAAGCTCCGCAGTATAAACCGAACACTGGTCGAGAAGCCGAAATCGATTGAGGGTGTCGCCAACAATATAGGCACTCCCTACACCGAACGATGTTTTTGAGCCATCAGTGTAAATGAATGTGTCTTCTTTCATTTGTGCATTTACAGCAGAAAATGCCCGACGATACACAAGTTAAGGGGTACCACCCTTGGGAAAGTGACAAAGGTCACGGAGCAGGCAGGTCTGGGGACAGAGCCAAGGCGGTGCTGCATCCTAAGTTGTCAAGAAAGCTTTAGGAAAGCGGAAGGAAAGAATGGAGCAGTTGACGGAAGCGGACTCCCAGTGGTAGTACGGAGGAAGGGCGGCCTGCATACCCCAAAATCAAGGAGGCGACGAAAAAAAGTCACGGGCCGGATTACCACGCATGGTACACAAATGGCTAGCATAACGACTTAGGACGGCTCGCCGATTGGACAGTGGAGGTTCAGCAGTCTCAGCATAAAGGCTTTCCACAGGGCTGGTTTAAAAAGCTCCTGACACTTAACGTAATCCAAGGTGGTGGATAGAGTCGAGACGCCGAGGAATAGACGGCCGACCAGAGGAGTAAACAATGCTTCCGTAGTCCAATTTCGAGCGCACTAAGGCACATTAGAGGCGGAGAAGGACCACTCGGTCTGCTCCCCAGGAGATACCATTCAGGACACGGAGGGTGTTGAGGGATCGCAGAGAGCGAGCCGAAAGATAGGAAACGTGGGAGGACCAGCAGAGTTTTCTGTAAAACATAGGACCCAAGAATTTAGCGACGTCCGAAAACGGAAGGTTGACAGGTCCTAGATGTAAGGAAGGTGGAGGAAACTCCGTACGACGCCAAAAATAAACACAAACGGTCTTACTGGGAGGAAAGCGGAAGCCTGTTTCGATGCTCCAAGAGTGGAGGCGATCGAGACAGCCTTGAAGACGTCGTTCACGAAGGCTGGTCCGTTGAGAGCTGTAGAAGATCGCAAGGAGTACAACATTCAGCACGGAGCCCTGGGGTACCCTGTTTTCTTGGGAGAAAGTACGGGAGAGAGTGGTGTTCACCCACACTCGAAATGTGCGCTCTGCCATATATTCGCGAAGAAAAAGGGGCAGCCGACCTCGAAAGCCCAAACAGTACAGTATGCGGAGGATGTTTGTCCTGCAACAGGTAACGTATGCTCTCACCAGATCAAATAATATTGCTCCTGTTTGGCGTTTCCGGAGAAAATTGTTCATGATATAAGTGGAAAGAGCAACAAGATGGTCAACTGCAGAACGATACTTTCGGAAACCGCATTGGGCAGGTGTTACAAGACTGCCCTTTAGCTTGATGGCTGGAGTCCCGCAATTCACCATACGCTCCAAAACCTTACATACACTACTCGTGAGAGAAATGGGGCGATAGCTAGAGGGGAGATGTTCCTTTCCAGGTTTCGGAACAGGAACGACGATAGCTTCCCGCCACCGTCTGGGAAAGGTACTGTCGGTCCAAATTCGATTATAAAGGCGAAGGAGGTAACGCAGACTACGGGTTGATAAATGCAGGAACATTTGGATGTGGATACCATACTGTCCTTGGGCGGAGGAGCGAGAAGAGTGCATGTCGGAGTTCCCTCATGGAGAAAACAGTATTATAGCTTTCGCGATTTTGAGAGGAGAAAGCAAGAGGTTGCACTTCCGCTGCCCGTTTCTTCGGGAGAAACGCTGGCGGGTAATTTGAAGAGCTCGAAATCTCAGCAAAGTGTTGACCCAAGAAATTAGAAACTGCGACAGGGTGCACTAACGTATCATGCGCGACAGTGAGCCCAGAGACCGGGGAGAAACTAGGCGCGCCTGAGAACCGTCGAATACGACTAACTTCCGAGGAGGGAGTGCGGTGGTAAATGAGCTAGTAAAGAAGTCCCAGCTTGCCTTCTTGCTATCTCGGATGATGCGACGGCATCGCGCACGGAACTGCTTATAGCGGATACAGTTGGGCGAAGTAGGATGGTGGCGGAAAACGCGAAGAGCACGTCGCCGCTCACGTATTGCGTTACGGCATGCCTCGTTCCACAACGGAACTGGGGGGCGCCGAGGCAATTCGGAGGTGCGAGGTATTGAAGGTTCCGCAGCTGTAAGAATAACGTCTCTAATATGAGTGACCTCATCGTCGACGCTAGGAAAGTGACTGTCATCGAACGTCGCTAGAGACGAAAAGTGTCCAATCGGCTTGGGCAAACTTCCAGCGTCTCGGGCGCATATCTGGCAGGTGTGGCTGCAATTGAAGGACACGTGGAAAGTGGTCACTCGTGAGCGCGTATAAGCAAGGGCGAACCATTCGAAGCGCCGAGCTAGCGGAACAATACCGACCGAAAGGTCCAAATGAGAGAAATTTGTCGTGGAGGAAGACGAAAATGTAGGGTCCCCAGTGTTGAGGCATTTTAACATACCGCTGCCAAGGGGCACACCGCGAGAAGTCCATTATCAACAGGTTCATCCAGTTTGACAACACTGCAATAACGTGCTACATAGAGGCTTACAGCACACTGATACAGTCAGGATGGCGGCTGTACTTTCAGCACGCCACCCACAGTAAGATGTTGGCGATCGGTTACGTGTCACTCAAAGTGGTGAGTAATGTGTGGAGGAAGTAGACGGACGTGAAATGTGATCGACAGACCTTACTGTGGACGTTGTATTATGACAACAATGCAGGATCGTTTCGTCCAACTGTCGCCTGCCAGATGCGGAACACCAACGGCCTGGACAACAGGGATTCGTATGTCAGGCCAAACAGTACGTAGGAGACTACAGTGGTGTTCTGAAACGAAGACCACCCTGATGCGGAGTCTTCCACTGCACCGACGGAACCGTCGCAGTCGAAGGACCTGGGCCTTTGCACGTCAACATTCGATCATTGCAGACCGGAGTAACGTACTTGCTGACGAGATCGGTAATGGTTTGCGACCAGACACTAGGCGTGTAAGTGTTTGGAGAAGCGCTAGACGACACAAGGAACGCCAGTATGTCTCGCAAGCCCATCCGTTTGCAAGTTGAAGTGTCTTGTTGTGGGCGGCAATAATGATGAAAAGGCGGACCCTATAATTCCACATATGGCAATTTCAGTGGTCCCAGAGGTCTCCAAGAGATCGTACAAACGATTGAAACACCTTACAAAAGTGAAGACGGTGACAACCTTTTGGTATCTGGCGACAGTGCAAGACTGCACTATATCAGTGTCTCGGTATCTTCACAGATGCATTATCAATGGAGTGCATTGGCCAGCACAGCCCCAGACATGAATAACTGAATATGGTGTAGCAGCGTAACTACAAGCGCCGGCACGCCGGTCGGGAACGTGGAGGCCTGCAGGCAGCGCGACCCTTCTCTAGGGGGACAACGCGACGGCAGCGCCCTCTACGCGAGGAGAGCATTAGGCTGTAACCGACTGGCCGCGGTCCGGTTCTTTTCTTTTCTTTTTTTGTTTGTTTGTTTGTTTGTTGTTTTAGGGCGCAAAACTTCTTAGCGCCCAGCCCGTGACTTAAGACAGTAAAAAACCGAAATTGAAAACCAGCAGCAATGGGAACAAAGTCAAAATTGGATACATTTTGGACATGGATACCATCCGGTCCTGGGGCGGAGGAGCGAGAAGAAGAGAGGGCATGTTGGAGTTCCCGCATGGAGAAAACAGTATTGCAGCTTTCGTGATTTTGAGAGCAGATAGCAAGGTGTCGCACTTCTGCTGCACGTTTCTTCGGAAGAAACGCTGACGGGTAATTTGAAGAGCTCGAAATCTCAGCAAAGTGCTGACCCAACGAGTTAGAAATTGCGACGGGGTCCACTAAGGTATCAATGCGCGACAGTGAGCCCAGAGACCGGGGAGAAACTAGGCGCGCCTGAGAACCGTCGAAGCCGACTCCAAACTTCCGAGGAGGGAGTGAAGGTGTTAAATGAGCTAATAAAGAATTTCCAGCTTGCCTTCTTGCTATCGCGGATGACGCGACGGCATCGCGCACGGAGCTGCTTATAGCGGATACAGTTGGCCAAAGTAGGATGGTGACGGAAATTGCGTAGAACACGTCGCCGCTCACGTAGTGCGTCACGGCATGCCTCGTTCCACCAAGGAACTGGGGGGCGCCGGGGCAATTCGGAGGTGCGTGGTATTGAACGTTCCACAGCTGTAAGAATAACGTCGGTAATATGTGTGACCTCATCGTCGACGCTGGGAAAGCGACGGTCATCGAATGTCGCTAGAGACGAAAAAAGTGTCCCATCGGCTTGGGCAAATTTCCAGCGTCGCGAGCGCATATATGGCAGTGGAGGCTGCAGTCTAAGGACACATGGAAAGTGGTCACTCGAGTGTGTATCATCAAGGGCGAACCATTCGAAGCCGAGCTAGCGGAACAGTACCGACCGCAAGGTCCAAATGAGAAATTTGTCGTGGAGGCAGACAAAAATGTGGGGACCCCAGTGTTGAGGCAAACGAGATCCGCTTGGTGGAAGACGTCTAGCAATAGAGAGCCACGTGGACAAGGATGTGGAGATCCCCAAAGCAGGTGGTGGGCATTGAAGTCCCCAACCAGCAAATAGGGGGGTGGAAGCTGACCAAGAAGGTGAAGGAGATCAGCTCGTGCCATTGGTGTGGACGATGGAATGTATACAGTACAAAGAGAGAACGTGTATCCAGAAAGGGAAATACGGACGGCGACAGATTGGAAGGAACTGTTTAAGGGGATCGGGTGATAATGGAGAGTATCATGGAGATGAATCATGAGTCCTCCATGGGCTGGAGTGCCTTCAACAGAGTGGAGGTCATATCTGACAGACTGAAAATGAGGGAGAACAAAGCGGTCATGGGGACGCAGCTTTGTTTCCTGAAGACAGAAGATGACCGGCGAGTAGGATCGTAAGAGGACCGACAATTCATCCCGATTGGCTCGAATGCCGCGGATATTCCAGTGGATAATGGACATAGGGTGAACAGAAAATGGAGGAATGTGACCAAGGGTGCTGTCAACTCAACGACTGCTCAGAGCTTGCGACCGACAGCATGGAATGGCATTCAGCCTAAGGCAGAAGATCCTGATCCATAGGTTGGTCAGGAGCAGCCCCTGCCACCAGCGATCGGACGGTTGACCGGCCACCAGCAGTGCGCCTCGGCGACACAGAAGACGGCCGAGGGCGATTTCCGCCAGATGGTGCTGTAGGTGGGACACGCCTTGGCGGAGAAGGAGAGGAACTGGGTTTCTTTGTAGCCTTCTTGGAAGAATGATGTTTAGATGGAGGAACCGATGGTTGGGAAGTTGCGGTACGTAAAAACTCTTCACAAGTATGCTCTTTTTTGGAAGGCTTGGTGTGTGACTTTTGGGCTCGAGATTTAGCAGAACCCGACGAAGGGTGAGCCATAGAGTGGGCAGGTGAAAGTGGTGAGGTGGAACGAGCGATCTTTGCGCTGGCCAATCTGACGACCGTGGCACTAAAGGTGAGGTCGCAAGTCTGCGTGGCCGCCTCCTTTGTTGGCCGAGGAGAAGCAAGGACAGTGCTGTATTTTCCTGTCGGAAGCACGGTGGGCTGTCGACTGGCGAATAATTTTCGAGCAGCAAAGGACGACACCTTTTCCTTCACTCTTATTTCCTGGATGAGCTTTTCGTCCTTAAAAACGGGGCAATCTCGAGAGGAAGCAGCGTGGTTATTTATTTATTTATTTTAAAGGGACCATACTGCGATGGTCATCGGTCCCTTTTTCCAAAAAAAAGGGAAACCACCCAAAGAGAATTAAAAAAAACAAACAACAGGAAAGACGTCAGACGACACAGGACAAGAAATACTCCTACAGAGATCAGACGAAACAAATTAAAATCACACCGAGTGTGACAGTGGTTGGCCGACCATAGAGATAAAAAGGAAAAGCCAACCACCGAGAACACATTAAAAACTCAGCGTAAAATCGTAGGCCAATGGCCAGAATCAACACAAAAGAACAGAACAAACACTCAGAGTAAATAATAAAAAACCCCTGCCCGAATAAAACGGAAAACTGTCAGCTGTACCAGGGTCATCACATAAGAGGGCAGGGAGCGTATCAGGCAGCGCAAATGTCTGCCTGACCACAGCTAAAAGGGGGCAGGCCAACAAAATGTGGGCCACTGTCAAAGCCGCCCCGCAGCGACATACAGGAGGGTCCTCCCGGCGCAGTAAATAACTGTGTGTCAGGTGGGAGTGGCCAATGCGGAGCCGACAAAGGACAACAGAGTCCCTGCGGTTGGCTCGCAGGGATGACTGCCACACAGTCGTCGTCTCCTTGATGGCATGGAGTTTATTGGGCATGATCCGATTGCGCCATTCAGCATCCCAAAGCGCAAAAACGTTTCGGCGGAGGACTGCCCGCAAATCAGTCTCTGGGAGGCCAACGTCCAGAGACTGTTTACTCGTGGCCTCTTTCGCCAGGCGGTCAACATGTTCATTGCCCGGGATACCGACATGACCGGGGGTCCACACAAAGACCACAGAGCGGCCACAACGCGCTAGAGTATGCAGGGACTCATGGATAGCCATCACCAGACGAGAACTAGGAAAACACTGGCCGAGAGCTCGTAAACCGCTCAGGGAATCGCTACAGATAACGAAGGACTCACCTGAGCAGGAGCGGATATACTCTAGGGCACGAAAGATGGCGACTAGCTCAGCAGTGTAAACGCTGCAGCCAACCGCCAAGGACCGTTGTTCAGAATGGTCCCCTAGAGTTAGCGCATACCCGACACGACCAGCAACCATCGAACCGTCGGTGTAAACAATTCCAGAGCCCTGATACGTGGCCAGGATGGAATAAAAGCGGCGGCGGAAGGCCTCTGGAGGGACCGAGTCCTTCGAGCCCTGTGCCAAGTCGAGCCGAAGGCAAGGGCGAGGAACACACCACGGGGGTGTACGCAGAGGCGCCCGGAAAGGAGGTGGAACTGGGAAAAACCCAAGCCCACAGAGAAGCTCCTTGATGCATACGGCGATCGGACAACCCGACCGGGGCCGACGGTCTGGCAGATGGACGACTGACTGCGGGAACAGGACACGATAATTTGGATGCCCGGGCAAGCTAAAAACATGGGCAGCATAAGCGGCCAGCAAACGTTGGCATCGGAACCGCAGTGGAGGTACACCTGCCTCCACTAGGACGCTGTCCACAGGGCTGGTGTGGAAAGCGCCAGTGGCAAGGCGTATCCCGCTGTGGAGAATTGGGTCCAGCACCCGCAACGCAGATGGGGATGCTGAGCCATAAGCTAGGCACCCATAATCCAGGCGAGACTGGATTAACGCCTGGTAGAGCCGCAACAGGGTAGATCGGTCGGCGCCCCAGCTCAAATGGCTCAAACAACGCAGGGCGTTGAAGATGCCGCCAACACGCTTGTTTAAGCTGCCGGATATGAGGCAGCCAAGTCAACTGGATATCAAAAAGGACACCCAAAAACCTGTGGGTCTCCACCACAGCAAGAAGTTCATCGGCAAGATAAAGCCGCGGCTCAGGATGGACCGTTCGGCGCCGGCAGAAATGCATAACGTAGGTCTTGGCAGCCGAAAACTGAAAACCACGCGCTACAGCCCAAGACTGCGCCTTGCGGATTGCGCCCTGTAGCTGACGTTCAGCTGCTGCAATGCTAATAGAACTATAGTAAAGACAGAAGTCGTCAGCATACAGGGAAGCGGAGACAGAATTTCCTACTGCCGCAGCGAGACCGTTTATTGCAATTAAAAACAGGCAGACACTGAGGACAGAGCCCTGGGGTACCCCATTCTCCTGGACGAGGGAGGAACTATACGAGGCCGCGACTTGCACGCGGAAGGTACGATACGACAGAAAATTTCTGATAAAGATCGGCAGAGGGCCCCGAAGACCCCATCCATGAAGCGTAGAAAGGATGTGATGACGCCATGTCGTATCGTACGCCTTCCGCATGTCGAAAAAGACAGCGACCAGGTGCTGACGGCGGGCAAAGGCTGTACGGATGGCCGACTCAAGGCTCACCAGATTGTCGGTGGCGGAGCGGCCTTTACGGAACCCACCCTGAGACGGAGCCAGAAGGCCCCGAGACTCCAGCACCCAATTTAAGCGCCGGCTCACCATCCGTTCAAGCAACTTGCAAAGAACGTTGGTGAGACTAATGGGACGGTAGCTGTCCACCTCCAGAGGGTTCGTTCCAGGTTTCAAAATGGGGATGACAATACTTTCCCGCCATTGCGACGGAAACTCACCCTCGACCCAGACACGGTTGTAAAGGTCGAGGAGGCGTCGCTTGCAGTCCACTGAAAGGTGTTTCAGCATCTGACAGTGGATGCGATCTGGCCCGGGAGCGGTATCAGGGCAAGCGGCAAGGGCACTCTGAAATTCCCACTCACTGAATGGAGCGTTGTAGGGTTCAGAAGCGTTGGTGCGAAAAGAAAGGCTCCGACGTTCCATCCGCTCTTTAATGGAGCGGAAGGCCTGGGGGTAATTCGCAGAAGCGGAACTCAGAGCAAAATGCTCTGCTAAGCGGTTTGCAATGACGTCGGAGTCAGTACAAACTGCTCCATTCAGTGAGAGCGCAGGGACGCTGGCAGGGGTCCGATAGCTGAAGACCCGTCGAATCTTGGCCCAGACCTGCGATGGAGTGACATGGAGTCCAATGGTGGACACATACCGCTCCCAGCACTCCTCCTTGCCTTGGCGGATAAGGAGGCGGGCCCGCGCACGCAGCCGTCGAAGGCGATAAGGTGGTCCATGGAGGGATGTCGCTTGTGACGCTGGAGCGCCCGCCGGCGATCTTTAATCGCTTCAGCGATCTCAGGCGACCACCAAGGCACAGCCCTCCGCCGAGGGGACCCAGAAGAACGGGGAATGGCAGACTCGGCGGCAGTGACGATGCCGGCGGTGACCGATGTAACCACCACATCAATGGCATCAGTTGAGGGAGGCTCAATAGCGGCAGTGGAGGAGAACAAGTCCCAGTCAGCCTTATTCATAGCCCATCTGCTAGGGCGCCCAGAAGAGTGACGCTGTGGTAGTGACAGAAAAATCGGAAAGTGGTCACTACCACAGGTGGTCATGCACACTCCAGTGGACAGATGGTAAGAGGCTAGGGCTACAGATTGAAAGGTCAATTGCGGAGTAGGTGCCATGCGCCACAGTGAAGTGTGTGGAGGCACCATCATTCAAAATCGAGAGATCGAGCTGCGACAATAAATGCGCAACGGTGGCGCCTCGACCTGTTACCACTGACCCACCCCACAGAGGGTTATGGGCGTTAAAGTCGCCCAGTAATAAGAAAGGTGGCGGCAATTGGGCTATCAGCGCAGCCAGGACATGCTGCGCGACATCACCCTCCGGTGGAAGGTAAAGACTGCAGACGGTAAGAGCCTGCGGCGTCCACACCCTAACAGCAACAGCCTCTAAAGCTGTTTGTAGAGGGACAGACTCGCTGTGAAGATAGTTAAGGACATAGATGCAGACGCCACCAGACACCCTTTCATAAGCTGCTCGGTTCTTATAATAACCCCGATAGCCACGGAGGGCGGGGGTGCGCATTGCTGGAAACCAAGTTTCCTGCAGAGCAATGCAGAGGAAAGGGTGAAGGCTGATAAGTTGGCGGAGCTCAGCTAGATGGTGGAAGAAACCGCTGCAGTTCCACTGGAGGATGGTTTTGTCCATGGCTGAGAAAGGCGTGCCGGGACTGGGACGGCAGATTACGCCGCTGGGTCACCTGCTGCCTCCGATTGAGCACCCGTGCTAGTGCTATTGCTATTCACGGCGTCTGAGGGACCGGCGAGATCGAGGTCCTCAGCGGACGCCAGAATCTCCACCTCGTCCCCAGACGCAGAGCTAGAAGGTTGCGATGGGGTGGCTACCACCGCGCGTTCCTTGGGCTTAGAGCTGCTGCTCTTTGATTTCTCACACTGCTCCTTGGGTTTAACTGGCTGGGAGGGCTTCACCGATTCAGTCTCCGGGACTGAGGAGGATCGGGAAGCCCTTCGACCTGCAGATTGTGGGCACTTACGCCACTGTCGATCGTCAGCCTTCCCGCCGGTGGAAACCTGGGAAGGGAGGGACCCAAGGGACCCCTTGCGAGCGTGAGAAGCCGAAGAAGTTGGACACTTCTCCGGCTTAGAAGCGGGGACCGACGTCCCCGATGGGGGGGATGGTGTTGCTCCTGAGGTAGGTGGCACAGGAGCAACCCGGTGGGTAGAGCCCCCCACTGGCAAGGGGGCAGGAGGAGTTGTACCACTCGTCGATCCGGCCGGAAGGCGCGAAACTGATGGGGCTAGCACAGGTGTTGTAGCAGCGGCGTAGGAAGTTGTCATTCGCACTGGATGTAATCGGTCGTATTTCCGTTTGGCCTCAGTATAAGTCAGTCGGTCCAGGGTCTTATATTCCATGATTTTGCGCTCTTTCTGGAATATTCTGCAGTCTGGTGAGCAAGGTGAATGGTGCTCCCCGCAGTTGACGCAGATGGGAGGCGGGGCACATGGAGTATCGGGATGAGATGGGCGTCCGCAATCTCGACATGTGAGGCTGGAAGTGCAGCGGGAAGACATATGGCCGAACTTCCAGCACTTGAAGCACCGCATCGGGGGAGGGATATAGGGTTTCACGTCACATCGGTAGACCATCACCTTGACCTTTTCCGGTAACATATCACCCTCGAAGGCCAAGATGAAGGCACCGGTAGCAACCTGATTGTCCCTCTGACCCCGATGAACGCGCCGGACGAAATGAACACCTCTACGTTCTAAGTTGGCGCGCAGCTCGTCATCAGACTGCAAAAGGAGGTCCCTATGGAAAATAACACGCTGGACCATATTTAAACTCTTATGTGGAGTAATAGTAACGTTAACATCCCCCAACTTGTCACAAGCAAGTAACCTGCGTGACTGGGCGGAGGATGCCGTTTGTATCAGTACTGAGCCAGAGCGCATTTTAGACAAGCCCTCCACCTCCCCAAACTTGTCCTCTAAATGCTCGACGAAGAACTGAGGCTTTGTGGAGAGGAAAGACTCCCCATCAGCTCTCGTGCAAACTAAGAATCGGGGCGAATAACTTACCTCCATCCTGGGACTTACGCTCTTCCCACGGCGTGGCCAGGGAGGGGAACGTTTTCGGATCGTACTTCTGAGCATTAAATTGAGCCCGAGAACGCTTAGAGACTGCTGGCGGCTTGCCGCCAGCGAGAGATGATGTACCACGCTTCATTGCGTGTCATCCGCCCTGATGCCACCTACTCCGACCAAGGGCCCTCCCCACGGGCGCCACCCAGCCACACAGCAAAGGCCACCTGGCAGGATGGCCGTTGCCGGGAGTCCTGATACCCCAGGAGGATAGGCATCTACTCCTTAGCATACGTGGGGAGTTAACGGCGCAGGCATCAGTAGAGCGATCCCTGTGTTGTCAGGGGGCTACAACCAAGAGGGTTCATGGCGGCCCCACCACAACGGACTGGCTACCGTGCTGGATCTTAGGTGCAAAACTGTCCAAGGTCGTCGTCGCAGTTAAAAGAAACACTGCAGAGGGCAGCGTGGTAATCGCACCCAGGGACGTATCCCCGCCCTAAAGATCGAAAACGAGCGGGACACCACTGCAACGACGTGAAAGCCGGCTAAAGGTCTAATTGCACGACGGATACAGTGCACCATGTAAGGCGCCCTTCCCCAATTGGCTCGCTCTTCGGAATAATTTAGAAAGATGGAGGTCAAACCCGAGAGGGGACCATCACATAAGGCCAAAACATGTGAGACTCCTTTTAGTCGCCTCTTACGACAGGCAGGAATACCACAGGCCTATTCTAACCCCCGAACTTGCAGGGGGGGAAGCAGCGTGGTCACCCATACAGTTAATGCAGCGAGGGGATGGAGGTGGACAAGCACCCTCATGGGCATCCATGCCACACGTAACACATTTGGCCGGATTGGAACAGGACTGGCTGGAGTGATTGAACCGGACACCGATAGCAACGCGTAGGGTTTGGGACATAAGGGCGAACGGAAATTATCTCATAGCCTGCTTTGATTTTCGATGGGAGTTGAACTTTGTGAAATGTCAAGAAGACAGTGCGGGTTGGAATGATGTTCATGTCAACCCGTTTCGTAACTCTATGAACAGCCATTACGCCCTGGTCAGACAGGTAGTGCTGAATTTCTTCGTCAGACAAACCATCGAGGGAGCGTGTATAAACGACTCCACGCGAGGAATTTAAGGTACGGTGCGGTTCCACCCGGACAGGGAAGGTGTGGAGCAGAGGAGTACACAGCAATTTTTGTGCCTGGAGGGCACCGTGTGTTTCTAACAACAGGGTGCCATTCCGTAATCTGGAACAATTATAGGACCTGGAATTGCGTCGACACCTTTCTGAATAATGAGAGGGTTGACCGTGGAGAAGTCGTGACCTTCGTCAGACCGAGAAACAACAAGGAACTGTGGCAACGATGGAAGAACTGTCTGTGGCTGAGACTCAGTATACTTACGTTTGTGAGCAGACATAGGGGAAGGTGAGGAAACCATTGCGGAAGAATCCCCCATGATTACCAGCGTCTCCGATGGCGCGCTCCTCCCTTGTTGGGGCCCTCACTGAGGGCACTCCCGCCTTAGGTGATTGTTCACACCTCAGGTCACACCTCCCGACAAACGGACGGAGGGACCAATCGGCACTTTCGGAAGGTATCAGCTCAGGTAATCACCCCTCCCTGGGCCTGGCCGTTACCAGGGGGTACGTACGTGTCCTGTCTACCCGGGGTGGGGAATTACGCGTTACCCAGTCACCGGCTACCCATGGAAGTGCGTGGGTCGGCCTTCAGACACGCACAGGGAGGAAAAAAGAGAAAGGGAAAGGAAAGAAGAGGGGTCTCAAACGCCGCAGCGGAGGGAAGTGCAGAGAGAAGCGGGAAGGGAAAGAGAAGGACAGAGGAAGGACGAAGACTTGCAAGTATAGAAAGCAAGGAATTTTTAATAGTTTAGAGCGTCTGTCTCCGGACATAGGCACATACCATACTCCCAGAGGGGGAGAAAGGGAAGGGAAGAGCCAGTGGTGAGGGGGGGGGGTGAAGATGGGGGAGGGGGAAGGATGAGGAAAGGGAAGGTATGCAGCCCATAAAGGAAGGAGGGCCACATTAGCTCAGGATCCCGTGCTCGCTACGCACGTATCCACAAAAGAGTTGTGGACCCCCTGGGGGGCGGTCCGGTTCTGCGAGCTTCGTCAAGACCAGCGACCTCGATACAAGCATCAACTGTATTACTTCACTTGTATTAGGAGTTTTATATAGTGAAGAGATTTCTTATTGCGTCTGTCGCCCTTTGACACATCTATATATCATATGTAAGTGTGGTCATTTATTTTCTGTAGTAAAAACTTAGTAATAAGATTTGTTTTAATTGTTGTCTAGCGATACGATAAAGCCAGTTTCCTAGGCACCCCGTATTTGACGAATAGGCAGTACGCAACACGTGGGACCTGTTTAAGGTGGTCGTTGTACAACATCCACATCTGACAATCTGCAGGACCTCAGTGAAACTGCCGTTGAGGAGGACATCACACCCGAACATGAACTTCATTGTCTCATCCAGAGCATACCTCGCAGAGTTGAACTATGTTCTCACCACTCAAGACTGGTAATCAAAACCACGACTAAGATTTACACTGTTTTTATTTTTAACATGTACACTCAGGAGAGCACCTGCTTTGTTTTCTTTTGATTTTCTTGTAACTAGCCAAAATCTTATTCTGAAAGTAAGAACTATGTAGATTGATTGTAAGGAATGGTACAGGTGTCAATGGCTGTATTGTAAGAAATCATTGTAGTGAACGAAAATATTCCGAACTGATGCTGAGGAATGTATATATAATTAGGCATGCTACAGTAAATGGTCTCTTCAGTGCAGATGCATACCATGTGAAACTCGACCTGTGTGGACAGGTGCACCAGGCCAACAGCGCATAGGCAAGTTGAGACTGAGTGACGGGACGCCTCCTACGTTGTTCTGTGAAGTTACCCTGACCACTCTCTGAATGAGGGCGTGGGCAGCGCATCTGCCTTGTATGCTGGAGACGCAGGTTCGAATCGGAGTCCGGCACCAATTTTCTACTTTCTCCACTGATTTGTATCACTGGCCACGAACATCTATTGTCTAATTTCTTTGTGTCATTATTTCTTGACAAATCTGGCAAATGTATTTCTGGAACTTTACCTTTGATGCGTCTACGGAATAGACGAGGAATTCTGGAATAAGGTAATTATCCACCCCAAGTGTTGCGGAATAGCTTTTGTCGATCCATTTGCGGAACTTTCGCTCGATACCATGTGGAAAAATAGTAAATTCCAGTTTTTTTTTTAGTAAGATCAGTATTTATGGCGGGGTAAATTTTCATGATTGAGCGTTAACTACATGTCAAAGATTACAGTCTCTTAGTAACACCAACAGGGAACCATATCTAAAAGTAATAACAGAAAAATCTAACATCCACCGATTGTTGTGTTTCTTCTGTTTGCTGAGAAGTTTAACTCACGTGATCCGGGAAGCCAATAAATGACGACCTAAACTTATTCCTGATCCGTCCGCCACACAGCTATTCCGACCACAGGTGCTCGCCCAGATAAAGCATAAAAACAGGATTGCGAAAAAACGTAATCTAGCAAGCAGGTATTTGCTCAGTAGAGTACAAGTAAACCTAGCTGTGTCACTGGGCAATTGCCAAATCGCCTCGTGCCTGTGAAAATGAAGGGTAACAAACGCTAGCAAGCCACCTACTAGTTTACGAGAAGACGCTTTACGGTGCCACTTCAGCACGCCGAGACATTGTTGAGGGCCCCACAGAAAGCCAACGCATTCTCAGATGTACCGATGAACAATTCCGAGCAGCACAAGCAGAGTACTGGAAAGATGAAACAACGGCCAAAGGAAAGATGGCTTCGTTTCTAGCAGAAAGGAAGGTTACGTCTCTGACGTGGCTGCCTCGTTAACATATGGTAGGAGGTCATTTGGTATTACAGATGCCTTAAGAAAGCTTCAGGTCACGACCATCTCACCAACGACCTTTGACACCTGTCCCAGCTAGCTACATAAAACTTAAGGTATCTCCAACGGGGTCACGCGATTACTACAATGAATGACCCAATGGGAATATGCCTGCAAGGTTATTAGAACAATGTGTATGAGTTAACAACATAAAGGAGAGATGATTCACTTCAGTTCTCTGTTGCAATTAGAAGAAATGTGGATGGATTATTATACATCATTCCTGTATCAGTCGTTTTAACTTGTCCTCCAATCCTAATTTTGAGCTTTATGCCCTTCTCTTCAACTGATTCAGTTCTCCCTCCCTATTCAGGTTCCTGCCCTACTTCTGCAACAGCACCCTCGGCAGCTCTGCTGCGTCTTGCACATTAGAGAATACATTTTTTTCTAGTAAAAATCGACAGGTTTAAGCTGAGATGATTGTAAAAAGGACAAAGAGCACATTGAAGGTGTCCTGTCTCCATTTACTTCCCCTTCCCTCCAACAGCCTAAGTCAAAATGGTTTATGAGATACTGTTTCTCAAACGTATGTGGTGAGATACAGCAGCAAGTGCCTCCTAGTTTGGCTGTGCGCCGTAGGTACATTTCTACTCCAGCAATATAGAAAGGTTTAAGCTCGTTCCTTGCAGATTTTGGCACCTTGATGTTCATGTATGCCCCAATATACTTACCAGCATCGCAGCATCGAAGCTATAGGACCTGTATACGCCCAAGAGCTGCGGAAGTGACGCACAACCTTCAGTAAGTCAGCAAAGGTACTTCCTGTACAACATGCATTGGTGCAGTCACGACGTAGTCTTCAAAGATGTTAATAGAACAGCAAGCTACCCAGTAACACGTATCTGTCAGTCGAACCGATTGACCTGATGCCTTTATAGTCCCCTTTTGTTGTAGACACTAAAAGTATCAACTACTTCACAAATCTACATCCATACTCCGCAATCCACCATACGGTGCGTGGCGGAGGGTACCTCGTACCACAACTAGCATCTCTCCCTGTTCCACTCCCAAACAGAACGAGGGAAAAATGACTGCCTATATGCCTCTGTACGAGCCCTAATCGCTCTTATCTTTGTGGTCTTTCCGCGAAATTTAAGTTGGCGCCAGTAAAATTGTACTGCTGTCAGCCTCAAATGCTGGTTCTCTAAAGTTGCTCACTAGCGATTCACGAAAAGCACGCCTCCTTTCCTCTAGAGACTCCCACCGGAGTTCCTGAAGCATTTCCATAACACTCGCGAGATCAAACCTTCCAGTAACCAATCTAGCAGCTCGCCTTTTAATTGCTTCTATGTCCTCCAATCCGACCCGATAGGGATCCCAAACGCTCGATCAGTACTCAAGAATAGGTCGTATCAGTGTTTTATAAGCAGTCTCCTTTACAGATGAACCACATCGTCCCAAAATTCTACTAATGAACCAAAGACGACTATCCGCCTTCCCCACAACTGCCATTACATGCTTGTCCCACATCATAACGCTCTGCAATGTTACGCCCAAATGTTTAATCGACGTGACTGTGACAAGCACTACACTACTAATGGAGTATTCGAACATTACAGGATTCTTTTTCCTTTTCATCTGCATTAATTTACAGTTATCTATATTTAGAGTTAGCTGCCATTGTTTACACCAATCACCAATCTTGTCCAAGTCATCTTGTATCCTACTGTCACTCAATAACGACACCTTCCCGTACACCATAGCATCATCAGCAAACAGCCGCACATTGCTATCCACCCTATCCAAAAGATCATTTATGTAGATAGAAGACAGCGGACCTACCACACTTCCCTGGGGCACTCTAGATGATACCCGCACCTCCGATGGACACTCACCATCGAGGACAACGTACTGAGTTCTATTACGTAAGGAATCTTAATGAACTAAAGGCATAACCCACGATATTATTGAGTGCACAACTCACCATGCAGGAGGTTCACAGTAGACTAAGATATTCAATTCCAGGAAGCATTGTCAGAGAGAAAGTTGGACAGTTCTCCGACTAACATACAATGATTTCGTCAAAAAGGTCAGGGGCCACAAGGAATCGGACTGGAAGGACCATGCACTTCTTGAAACAGCCATGGAAAAGCTCAAAATTCCACAGCCTAAGGTGAAGAAAGTGAAATTGTATGACCATCCACTCCCAGATATACTACAGATGTTATTCAAAAGGCGATACTTCAGGCGTAGTGATGATTGGTCCATCAATGCCTCAAAATTAACAGACCCCATTTCGCAATTCCTACTGTATTTGACGCTTATGTAAGATTTATCGTCTACCTCACAGCTACATTAGGAATATTGTCTCGCCTACAAACTGAATTGAGTGGCACCCTTGTGACACTTTGATCAAATCTTATTTTGCTGTACACAATTTGGGACTTAATTCTTATGGGCCACCACAAACATGTACAATTTTCGTACGATATTTTAATGTGTCCCAAACGTAAATAATGTCACGTTTTTTCGTAGCTGATTTGTCGATCTACCCTTAGTTGGTTATGAACACACGTGCGTATGCTTTATTAGCAGTTTTATGTCTTACTGGCTTAACACAACCTTTTAATCAATTTTAAGACACATCGCTCTGTTACTCATGTAAGTTTACTAAAAGCTTAGTAAAATATTTTCAAGTAATCTATTCATTGCATGAGACCGCACCAGTTTTCGTTCTTTGTACTACGATCTGTACCTCATTTACAGTATCGACCAGACTGAAATTATCCTCAACGGATTAGATTTGCAATCTGGAACACACATCGCTCGTGATAAAAACTATTTCTGCAGGAAACTAAAATATGAAATGACTTACGCGAAAATACCCAACGTCTTCAGCTGTTGGCAGCTTAACTGGAAGGGGACGCTATTCCTGAAGTCAATAACTGACGAAGAAAATCAACACTCCTCGTTTACCGTTGGTTCGACTATTCCCCCGTCACCTATCCCTGGATTTATCCTGTGATATTGCAACTGGCCCATAGAATAATAGTTGATAACCAGTCGTGTGGATCGGTTCCGAAATGGCGACTTTTACAGTTGGTATCAGTAATTAAGTTGTTGACTAAGTTTTTAACTAATTATGTGCTGAAGTCCAACATCAAAAATAGTGAACATTATTCACAACCCAGTGAACTGTTTAGCCTTGACACCCTTTTTCTCTCTTATGATAATTTCGTACGGAGAATTTTAAACCTTGAAGGAGCCTTGAAATTCTGTATATAGAACAATGCAGCTAATGAATTACGAGGAAAGCTCTTAAACTGTGTGAAACAAGTGTGTGTTTGGCACCACAAATGGCTTGTCACATCAATAATAATTATTTGAAGGCACCCATCTTTTACAGGAGAGGGCAATTTAAAAAAAGGAGCAATCGTTTCCCACTTCTGCTGGAGGCTGTAGGACCTGGTTTCCAAATGAACGCCTCAATAAAGGATTTAGTATCAAAAGGCCAGATTACTGACGTACTTTATGAGCAATGCTGTATGAAGGTAATATAAATCTTATGACGACAGCAGGAAAAGGGGGCAAAAATTATTGATCCTCATTTTTAGATAATGAGGACTTTAGTTTACCCTAATTTTGTCGTAACATCTGATTTACAAACTGATGCCTGAACGATTCTTCAGCGACCTCCACAACGGAACATAATGCAACACGCCCCTCACCAGACAACATGGCGATTGGTAATTAACTACGACCCATAAAAGGAGTAGGAATCTATCCTTATATGAAGTGAAAAGCGAATGAATTCCTCAACAGAGGTTTGGTACACCAAAGCAGAAAGAATGCTGTTATCCAAGCTTGATTGATGGAGCCTGGATCGGATCCCAACTTACAAGGAATGCAATATAATAAGTTAACCCAAGAAAAAGGCACGATATTTTACAACTGTTTGGGCAAATTGGAGATCATAGCAGAGGGAAATCATTTGTAGAAGTGTATAAAATGTTAGCAGAGAATGTATCCGAAATGTGATTTAATCAAGAAAAATTCTTGAGTATATTCTCCATCGGATTTCTACGTTTGTGATTACAACTGTTAAATGTGGAATATCAATCACACACCATCTTCTAGAATTGGGTCACTACCAGGATCAACGTGATTCAGTGCACGATCTGATCGAAAGAACCAACCCTGTGTACGTTCTGGATCAATGGGTCACCAGGAATCTACACACATTTATCGAAGTGAGTCAAGACTTCATATACGACTTTAACAAAGGTGCCGAGGGAACAGCGGGATGTTGGGCAATGAAAATAAGGTGGAGTCGAGTACAGGAAACTCTTGTCTTAGGACGACCATACGATGCTTACTTCGAGTACACTTAACCAGGAAGAAGCGTGTCGGGGGTTCGTGCCAGTCAAGTGAAACTGAAGGACCACTAGTCTTTATGCGACATCAAGTACAACCCAGTTGATGATCAGTTTTACTGAAGCCTGGGTTCAACACAAACCGGTACACGCTAACATACGTATCAATGAAGATCTCATATTGTGTGTAGAAACAGCTTAATACATCACAGTTTTTATCGAAGCTATTGTAGCTTAACAGGGTATAGAAATGTGTTTTAGGTATTTCAGGTGAAAAACATTGACTTCTTTTGGTTCTTCTGTAAAACTGACGCTTTGGAGTTACTATATTAATACCTTGTGCCGTCAATATTGCTACATTAGTAAGTACACTTGTCATACATCTAAGGTACTCCCAAAGTTACTTGTTATTTGTACTTCGTCTCAGGCATGGACTGAGGTATGCTGGTACTACGAAACAGGGCTGTTGGGAAGCTACTGACTATATCCGCACATGAAGCAAGTGTCAGTGTTCGTGTTGCGTGACTGCTAAAGGAAAGCACCTTCTGACATGCATCACAGATTCATGCCATTATTTACAATTAAGCAAAGAGCATCGTTCAAATCTCAGTACAGGGCGCCACAGATGTTCCTTTCGTGCTGTTGAGTACAGCTGTAGTTGCAACAGCTATTGCTTTATGACTGGAAGTAGTAGTTAAAATAGTGCCTATACTCTATTTGGTGCGGATGTGAACAGGAAGAGGCTATTTGAGCAGGTATTCGTCGATGTAGCTGGCATGTAATAGTGTTCAAGCAGGGGGGGGGGGTCTGAATGTCCTTATCGATAAGACCAAGCGCAAAGGGCTAATGCATTGTGGCTGGTGTCTTGTTAGCAAATGAAAGGGAGAGAGTAGTGAATGTTGATTGACATTTCATCTAGCGACATGCAACACCTGGTTTCCAGAAAAGAATAGGCACATGTCAAAAATGGTTGTATGTCCTGCCTATGTCCAATGACAATGTGGAAGGGCAGCCAATGGACCTTGCACTTTGTCTACATACGCTGCGTGTAATAATTAACAAAGCTAATGAAAACAATGAGTAAATGATCCGCTTCGGTCCAATATACCGAGCTCCTCTGGCGGTGCGCACGGAACTACTGACGCACGGGCGACAAACAGACGCGCGCGCGGACAGACACAGTAGGAGACTGCGATCATTACAAACTGATCAGTTTACTGTCTTCTAGGTCGTAGTACCTCAATAATTACTTATTTACACGTTTTGACCCGTAGAGAAAATTCTTAAGGCCATGGAACGTATCGGTACGTGAAATTACAACATACAAGTGGCAAGAGATAAAATGTTTATGAACCGAAAGAAAGTCAGACCATAAGCATAACTAAACGGGTTCTACAATATAACATAAGACTCAGCTTAATTATTCAACGTACTCTTCAATAGATTGAAACGAGTGACTCATAAGGGAACTCTTCATTTAGGATTTGCAAGCGTGTGGATTATTGCTAAGATTTTCGAATTCTTGTGGTAGCTTACTGAAAATGGGTGCAACAGTAAACCGCACACCTTTATGCACTAGAGTTAAGGAAGTGGGATCCCAAAGCAGACTGAATTTATGCTGAGTATTAACTCAGTGAAAGCTGCTAATTCTTGGGAATAAGCTGATACTGTGAACTATGATGTCATACGACCACATTGCCGCCTGAGAGATCAATCCGCCGAATGCGACTCACCATAAACGGAACATAAGAACGGCTGTGCTAGCCAAGGAGTACACAGCCGGTCGCAGTACTTATGCTCGCCCGAGGCGGCGCTAGGCCACTTCAAGTGTAGCTGTAGTGCAGTTGTGTCAGTCTACAGTTTGTAGCCGCGCTCAGTGGCCAGCCACCGCCGAGGGTTAGGCAGTCATCGTCTGCAGCTCACTGTCGCGATGAAGTCTTTCTAGCCCAGTTCCAAGCTAGTCTTCAACTTCCCCGGTTTCGACATTCAAGAATACGAGAGATGAATTCGTCACTTCAAGGTTTGTGAGTAGCGAATTATGTCATTCTAAAGACGCTTTGTCTAGTCTGCTTCTACAGTTGTCAACCAACAGATCATGGACTACAACAAAGTAATACGTACTTTGTTATTTTGTACTTCCGGTAATAAATTGTGTTTTCCGGTTGTAGCTACCAAGCTGTCTTGGCATAGAACCCACATTCCACCTCCTTGCCTACCTGATGATTGACTCCGTTATGGTGGAAGATCGAGAGCCATAATTAACAGTAACGTGCAGCCAAAAATGTATATATTGATGGGGCAATATCTAAATACCCAGACCAGGTAATAGGGGTCGACAAGAAGTTCGCGAATTTAGACCACTTATTGCCGGAAACAGGCCGATTCTGAGCCAAAACATTATTGGGGTAGCACTTCCCCTTCTAGAAGGGTACCACCATACGACAAGCGAATGGAAATCAAAGTAGACTAATTTTCGTGTCGAAAAATCACTTCAGATACAGTTCCAATAGAGAAAATGGCAGCAGTTAAGTCTTTGAATTAGATCCTGAACGTGAGGTTTCAACGACTTTAGTACCTATCTGATTACCTAGGAATTTGAACTTTTCATTTTCAGTAATCTTTTGCCCATTATATGAAAATAAATAATAAACTGTAAAAATTGTCTTATCGTGATTTAGCGTTTGTATAAAGGATGAATTAGTACGACACCAACAACGTGCGACATCACGAGCTAAGTCTAAACTAAAACATCGGCCTGCAGCTGGCAACGGTACATAAATTACGTGCATGCTGAACATATGAGATATGATCAGCGATTTAAGAATTCCGAAGTAACAATAGCATCTGAAACTACAGTTACTGTAGTTTTAACTGTAGATTTCTCAGATCATGGGTTTACAAGATTCAATGTGGTGATTGTAGAAAAATATACGTTGGCCAAACAGGCCGGAGCTTTACTATACGATACAAAGAATGTACATCAGGTACCGCTCGAGCAAGATCAGTTTTCGGTCATCATGTAACTTAATAAACATGCCAAAGGGACGGAACAGAATTTTGAAGTCCATTACGTTAATAGAGGCTTATTAATTATTTTGGAGGAGATCGAGATATATGCCCATTAGGGAGATGAACCGTCTGTGCTTCTCAATGAACATTTGGATTTTCGTGGAAAACTTTTGATCTCTCTGACGAAATTCTATGAACACGCATGTACTGTCAGAAAATCATAGGACAGTTGTATCCATGGCAGATATGTACCTTAGAACAGTAAGTAATTATTTATATCACAATTAAACTACGAACTAGAAATATTACGAAATAATACTCCATTGTTAATAAATTTGTTTCATGAAATTTTAGTAAGTAATATCCTAGCACTCTGCAGCTGATCATATTTCATTATTACATATGTCACCAGTGGCAAATAAAGTTAATGCAAGACAGACAATCCAGCGTAAGTGTGTACTTGCAGTCGAGTCACAACGATATGATGCCGCAATGCTTAAGACCTCCACATCATCGTTGACTTTGAAACTATTGTTGTAGTACTACCTTAGCCCATAGATGCACCGTGAGTATACATCGTCTGTACAGTTATTTTAAAGCTTTTGATCTTTTATACAATATTTAAGTAGTTCCATGTTTGTAAGGAGATTTTTATAGGTATATTTTTATGTTATTATACTTTATGTTTTGACAATTATGTTAACCCGTTTTACACTGATTGGTTGACGTGAGGTAGAGGGAGAAGAGGTAGGCGGAGCATCTTCGTATTTAAGCGTATGCCCGTCTATTCCGCTGGCACCAGTTGACATCACACAGCAGCTGGTAAGAGTGCTCCACCTACCATCTTCGAAGGACGCCATGGTTATAACAGGTCTTATTGTATTTTATGCTTTTAAGTATTTTGTCTAACTAGTGAGGTTTATATTACTTTTTAAATTTAAATTACATGACTGATGAAGGTCATGTGATATGACCGAAACCGGTCACCTATGTTCTTGTAGCATAGGTGGTGCCATCAAGACAATTTTAAAAACGAAAAATTACAAAAATTGATTTCCTAAATGCAAAAATATGTAAAATCAAGTGTTCATTTCTTGAGGTTAAATTTTCATATTAAATTCAGATATAATAAATACTGTAATTTTTCTCCGTAGATCTTGAGGCACTGAATGGGTGAGAGTCTCATTTCCTTACGACTATAGTGTAAACTCAGCTTCGCAAAAAGCTGCGTTTCTGATCTTTAGTATCAGATTTCGGTATGAAGCATGCGAAACTTGATTCATGGATATTTCCCATTTGAGTGCTATAGGCTACTTCATTCTGTAAGTACATACATTCTCACGGATGTAACGCTAAGTTATATCGTTTGAAACAGCATGGAGATTGTCCCTATACGCGAATGTTTGCATTGTCAGCTACTGAGTTCATGGAAGTACCACAACGCGGCAACATACAGGCTACATTGTCTGGAGAAACCAGGGATATTCGATTCATTTTATTTCATCCTACTCCACGTTTATGTTACTGTATGCGTGAAGTATCGATTTTGTTCATTACCTCTTCATGCCTTTTATCTGGCTGGGAAAACGTGAGACTTCTACCATTTTGGTAATTGGTCTGTGGTTTTTGTTTTTGTAGTTGATACTTTTGATAGCTGTTGAAATCACGATGCGGTGAGAGATCTTAACGGAACATCCACTGAACTATGAGGGGAAACCGACAGAACGAACGTCCGCCATCTTTAACTTTCGTCAAAGTTTCTCGCCAATGTGAAACACTACCTGACAAACGTCGCGAACAGCACCGTACATGGTCGAACATATGGCAAGCGTAATTAATTCTGATAAAATGTGGTTGTTTACAGGGGCCTTAAAGCATTCTGGCAACAATGAGGCTTTTCTATAGAGGCGTATCGTGAGTTGTTGCAGGAAGTGCGCGAAGGTGCTGAGCCCGGCCCACTGCAACTGTCCAGGATCTTACAGCGACTGGACTATAGATCCTGTTAGAGAGTGACTTGCGGTTCAAAATAACGGAACGGTAAGTGTTTCGAATCCCACATGGCCACAGTGACGTCCATGACTGGAGCAGAGTTTACACGGTTTGGTGCTTAATAGTGTCCCACACAACGCTGCTAAATTAGTACGGCAGTTCACACTGCAGAAAAATACGCTACAGACGATGTCTTCATACGCCTTTAAGACGTCCTCACACAGGTCGTGTTTCTCATGGCGAAGCACGTCAGAGGACTTGTCTGTTGTTGCCACACGCTGTGAAAACCCCACCTGTAGTCCCCCCTCCCCCGGAACATCACGTGATCCTCATTGTGACTGCGACCTAGTGCTCTGCAGCGTCTGTCAACGCCATCTGGCGCGTGAATCTTTTTTATGAGACTGGACGCGCGTGTAATAGCTTCATTAGCTCTTAAGGATCATCGAAGGAAAGTAGAGGAATTAGCGAGGAAGATTCTGGACTCGTCGATGGGTTCAACAGCGAATAATTCCGTACTGACACTTAAGTTATTCGGTAACTACTGAACCTTCATTCAGTTTCCCCTTCTGTATTTAATGGACATGTGCACGTGTAGTCTCCATATTCTCTATGACTACCATCACTATGAAGTAATGTTTTACACGTTTCTCATCATTGCGAATGGTATCACCGAGAAGGTATGAACATGGGAATGCGAACAACCAAGAGACCGATATATATTTTACAGAACGTTTCGTACTACCAAAACTTAATTGTTATTGTTGCTGGTGCTGATTTAGCGCCTGTGTCTTCTGTAAATGGTCAATTACCGGATCAATTTGAAGTCTGTAATACACTAATCGCCTGGAGTAGAGAGATAGCTAGAAACGACCACTTCCCCTTTCAGGAGGATGCTCGAACGGTTGAGAAATTTCCCTTGCTGTATTACGACGAGTAACAAGTGAAACTTAGTTTACAGCTCGCGCTGTATCTACAAAAAATAGATGATAATTCTGGTGGGAAACATACATTAAAAGAAACTTATAAAATCGGCATTGGGTTAGGAAACCGCGCACTGAATGGTTGGTTGCCATAAACACAGTACTGCCTATCTCCACTTAAATGACGGCGACAAACGACAGTGACACAATAAGCAGCCGAGCTAAAGTTATCTCGTCTAGACGAGAGGGGAGGAGGGAAGTCTTTCAAGTCGTCGATGGGTGTTTAATTTCCTGGAGTTGGTTCTCATACAGAGAAGATGAACACTCATGCCACGAGGACACTGTTCCTATACGCAGGAACAGGGTAGCTTAAACGTTCAACTGCAGCCTTGGCAGCAGATAAGCGTCACCTTAGCCGAGTCATCAGCGAGCAACTGGAGGCTTTCGTGGATTCGTTTTACTGGGTTTAGTGCACGGTGGTTCTGTAGGGCGCGAAGTCAGCCTGAACATAATAAACTATTGAGAAGCCAGTGTAAACTTCACTTCCTCACAAACTGGCAGTTATATTAACATTTCTTACCTCTGTGCAAACATTCCTGTCGTGTTCCATTTTTAAACTGAAGTCGCCCATACAGATACAAAGTTTAATGGAAGTGTAAGAATGGATAACGCTGTAAATGCATTTTTCAGTGAACTCAGGAATAGCAGCAAAGCAGCGTACGATGTGAAAAAATTCAAGAGAAGGTAAAAAATAGTCTAAAAATAGTCTCCGAAATTTACAAACTCAAATCTCCAAGTCACAAATTTCCTGCCAGGCATTCGCTGGCCACCTGTAAGGAAAGGAAGTATATGTGATGTACTACTACAGTGGCATTCACCTGAAGATGGCCAGAAGACTCTGCGCCGAAATATCGTGGCAGGAAGTTACTGATATCCGGCAGTTCTCCCGTGTTTTTATGGAACAAGGAAGTACATGTTAGCAATGTGTAACTCCTTAATTGGGAAATTCAGGCTTATTCTTACCTACGTGAGAGGTGACCAATAATATCGGAAATTAATAGCATTGAAAAGTTTTTAAAATTATCGTATCTCTCATCAGAATAAAGCCCACAGGAAAGTAGCGCCCCAAGGAAACCAAAGAGGGTTCTACGTGGCTACTTTTGTTTCTAAATTCTACTATAGAAACAATGAGCGGCTGTTAGCTCATGCCTTGTTTTCTGTGCCCTGACTCAAAGTCTACGCAGCTGCGGCGTGGGGTATAGCTGGCGTTTCCGTGTCAAGGTAAGAGATGAGGGCACTTTCGTTGACCTGCATTAAAGTTACTAATTTATACATCAAAGGTAAAGAATTATGAACATCTGAAGAACTGTGGACCCGACAGAAAGTAGCGCTCAGTATTAAATTCTATTACATGCCGAATAACCGACAATACGATCTGCAGACTATACGAAGAGTCCAATTTAATGTAAGAACGGAATTGACACTCGGATTTGTGAAATTAAAACTTACCAAGTCATTCAAACTTCGTAAGTCTAGTAATGGACCATAGTCCTTGCTACAGTATCAGTGATTGACGATAAAAGTAACGGACGCGTTAGTTGCCGTAATTGCTGAGAGTTATTTTGGGATCAACCCTCCTTTCCCTATTTACAAAACGCAATCAGTCATGATCATTTAATTATTAATTGATCTTAAAAGGGTAAAGTGTTTTCAACAACAGCGTGTATATCAGTAAATAATTACTATCAAAAGACGTTATTAAGTACCTTAACTTTGTTAAAGCAGCAACAAATGAAGGCTGATCGACTGAGCAAAAAGTCAAAATTAATTATCCTTATGGAAACCCAACATTTAGTCGCCGTTGCAGTGAAGATGTTAGCTGCTCCATCTCAGGTGTAGATACAATGAAAAGTCTGGTTGTACAGTAGATAATATTTTACGTCAGAGTAGTCTGCGACAGCAGATCGACGGAGGACGACTACAACCGGTAACACTTGTCCTTTCGGTTTGAGTGAACTTGCACGACATCCGAAGACGCTGCACATTACATTGAAGCATCCATCACACTTTACTGGTGAGGCTCCGTATATGACAGAACCTTCACTATAGCTGAAGAACCGTTTCACATAGATTTCAAAATCTACACCTCTTTCTCGCAGAAGATTATATCACACACCCATGAACATAAATGTAGCATTCACTAAAAACTCCTTTATCCTGTTAAATACAAGATAGCTAACAACTGTATAGTTTTTTAACGCTCACGAAATATGATAAACGAAAGCTTCGTTGCGTGGACTACACGCTGCAGCTCATAGCCTGAGGAACGGAGTTAGTAAATTAAATAGAAGACTAGTCTGACTTGCAGTTCGTTGCAGGGGCCATATTTCTCGTGGGGCCCCGAATTCCACGCTGTGACGTCATCAACTCATCCACATGAGATTCCGTCACGTCGTGAGATGACAGCTTTACTGTTAGACGCAACATTAATCAACCACGAAGAGAATAGAACACTACGTTAACGCAATAACCGGACCTTTTATCTCTTGTTTTGGAAGGACAGCTTGCAAGGAGTTTGCGTTCAATACAGTAAAATTATTATCCCAGGAAAATTAACCCTAAAAAAGACGCGCTGGCTAATGAATGGGGGCATGCTTAATCTTAATCGACGTGCCATGCCAAGTAAGAGTTGAATGAGTCTGCAACGGTATCTGCACTTTTGGAGGCTGGAAACCAAGAAAGTTTTGGAATTTCCGACTTTCGTTTAGGACTTGGAAATGATGCATGCTACAGAATACTTTCGGCGTATCAAAATGAAACTGAATAAATTTTCGCTTAGAATGACCAACTTGAAAACTAAAATCTGTTCGGACTTTCAGCCACAATCCAGTCAAAAATCTGCAATTGTTACGAGCTAGGCGGCAAAGTTAATTATGTTCATGTTCCATCGCCTGTAACAAAAACTGCTGCTCCAAATGAAATTTTGTTCATGGAAATTTTAGAGGATTAAATTGTGCGTCAAATTAACTGAATTTTAGGATTCACTCGTTTGCAAAGAACGATATTCGTTTGTTGTTGTCTTCAGTCCTGAGACTGGTTTGATGCAGCTCTCCATGCTACTCTATCCTGTGCAAGCTTCCTCTTCCAGTACCTATTGCAACCTACATCCTTCTGAATCTGCTTAGTGTTTTCATCTGTCTCCCCCTACCATTTTTACCCTCCACGCTGCCCTCCAATACTAAATTTGTGATGCCTTGAAGCCTCAGAACATGTCCTACCAACCGATCCCTTCTTCTGGTCAAGTTGTGCCACAAACTTCTCTTCTCCCCAATCCTATTCAATACTTCCTCATTAGTTATTTGATCTACCCATCTAATCTTCAGCATTCTTCTGCAGCACCACATTTCGAAAGCTATTCTCTTCTTGTCCATACTAGTTATCGTCCATGTTTCACTTCCATACATGGCTACACTCCATACAAATACTTTCAGAAATGACTTCCTGACACTTAAATCTATACTCGATATTGACAAATTTCTCTTCAGAAACGCTTTCCTTGCCATTACCAGTCTACATTTTATATCCTCTCTACTTCGACCATCATCAGTTATTTTGCTCCCCGTATAGCAAAACACCTTTACTACTTTAAGTGTCTCATTTCCTAATCTAATACCCTCAACATCACCCGACTTAATTCGACTACATTCCATTATCCTCGTTTTGCTTTTGTTGATGTTCATCTTATATCCTTCTTTCAAGACACTGTCCATTCCGTTCAACTGCTCTTCCAAATCCTTTGCTGTCTGACAGAATTACAATGTCATCGGCGAACTTCAAATTTTTATTTCTTCTCTATGGATTTTAATACCTACTCCGAATTTTTCTTTTGTTTCCTTTACTGCTTGCTCAATATACAGATTGAATAACATCGGGGAGAGGCTACAACCCTGTCTTATTCCCTTCCCAACCACTGCTTCCCTTTCATGTCCCTCGACTCATAACTGCCATCTGGTTTCTGTACAAATTTTAAATAGCATTTCGCTCCCTGTATTTTACCCCTGCCACCTTTAGAATTTCAAAGAGTATTCCAGTCAACATTGTCAAAAGCTTTCTCAAAGTCTACAAATGCTAGAAACGTAGGTTTGCCTTTCCTTCATCTTTCTTCTAGTGTAAGTCGTAAGGCCAGTATTGCCTCACGTGTTCCAGTATTTCTACGGAATCCAAACTAACCTTCCCCGAGGTCGGCTTCTACTAGTTTTTCCATTCGTTTGTAAAGAATTCGTGTTTATTGAAGTGATTGTTAGGTAATTTTCACATCTGTCAACACCTGCTTTCTTTAGCGCTGAATATCTGTTACGACTGTCTACTCAAATTACTTTTCGACCACAGGTCACCCACATTCGTCCAGATCTTCAAATTTCAGGGCAGTCTTGACAGATACCTATCGACCTACGTACATAGCTGTATTTATTAATTATTCCTGTAGGTTATTTACAGCGTATTGTATCATGGTTATTGTAATCATGCAATGAGTCTAACGAAAGGACGACACATGGAAGATATTGAAGTGAAACTACGGAAGTGCAGTTCTAGAGGGAGGGAGGGACGACCGTCCTAGGAACAGAGCTCGCATCCACCACATGCGGAAGGGGGGGGGAGGGGGGGACCAGTGCCAAGCAGCTTGTGTCACTGAGGAAGCTATTAAGTGCTCGGCTATATGCAGCAATTTATAGGCTGTCTTCACTCCCTAACACATCATCCTTGATTAGACGACACAAACCTACGGTACTGACTTCGAGGAAGAAATTATGTAGATCCTATGCCAGAGGAGGACTAAGAATTGAATGGCGTTTCCTCCTCGTGACCACCATTCCCGAAATGCAGAAAACAATCAAGAAAAATGTAAAGTAAAGCTTCGGTAAGTTTGAAATCTTAAATTTTACAATTTAAATATTTTTCCGTTAAACCTTTCATTTGTTTATTTTTAAACACGTTTCTTATCGTCTTGGACTGGCATAGTAGTAATGCATAGTACCAACTACCTAGGCAGGCTGGTTCCTAACTTAAGTACCCGTAAATTTGAGTATTTACACGAATGTGCAGGATTTGGCTTTCGAAACTAATCTTAATTCACGCTAAAGTCCTAGCAGGAATTTAGCGCTTCTCTAATACTTCCGCGTTCTCATTTGTTTCAGAAGGTGTGTATCAATCTTAATATTCAGGAGCTCTTTATACGCACAATTTGATGATCTACTACTTACGTGAACTGCACTTCTAATTTGGAGTAGCCAGGTTTGAGTTGCAAGTGTTTGAACTGTAGCATAGCTCACTCTTCCACCAAGTTCGTAAAAATTGCCGTTCTTCGGCGATCGATTGTGGCCGAAAGTCTGAACCGATTTAAACTTAAGTAGGCCATTCTACGAGCATCAGCGAAAAGTATAAAAATTTCGTTGTTTTTGGCTCTCGAAAGTTTAGCACAGGTCATCGCGAACTTATTTAACTTTTTCGAGATGCCTAACGGCGGTTGAAATTTATCTGCAGCATGCACGTATTTAATCGTCAGCCAAAGTAATTTGCCTATAGTATTTATATGTTAGCTTATTAAATTTTACGTATGTATTAATGCATTAACAATTTTAGAATACATTGCGTGTGTACCTGTACTCCTTTTTAATTTTATCGGTTTACGAAGGGCGTCTTCACATTTTAATTTGTACATTTAACATTTATCAATGTTGCAAACTTAGATCAATCACGTTGCTTTCGCCTACAAGAGATTCAAGCTCTCTTTCAGCAAGAAGCTTAACTCGTTACCAGCAGCAGGTACCGCCGTGTTCTGTGTCCTCAACCGAGGGCAGTCCCACAGAACTATATTGGTCACGTCAAAGCTATCAACCGATTATTCTTCTGCAGAAATTCGTGAAATTGAGCCGTCCCCACCTACAAAGTTTACCTTTCAAAGAATCAGTGTATGTATGGAGACTCATTTGGTTCCCTATCAGATACAGATTTTGTGCAACCTCAGCCCAATCTATGTTAGTTTGAAACACGGAAGTTAATCTGTCACTGTCAAAGCAGATTACATTAGAATTACAGCACTAGGTAAACGTTTGTAAGGTCAATATGCTTCGCCCTCTAGTTTTCTACATTTACAAAATTAAGTTACTGAACTAATTCACAGTTATCTGATTAAATCTGACTCTCGCAAAGGAAACTAGCTGAACATGTTTCTTGGGACTAACGGGGTATTTCATTGGCGAGGACACTAAGCAGTACCTTCGAGTGGCTGCAATCTGGAGAAATATACTGAAGGAAGTATTTCAAATTTGGTAAACCTTTTTATTACCAAATTTAACAGAAGTTTAAATTCACTGCCGCAGTAGAAGGCAGTGTTTCAAACATGTTTTTGAACCTTTAAATCGTGGAATACGGCAGTCAGCACAGGAAGCTTTACTTCAAAAGAGCAGTTTTATTTTTTTGGATATAGCTGATAAATATAAGGAAATTTAAAAATGACTTGTCAGCTAGTTACAGCCATAACGGGAAGGACTCAATTTTGGAGTTCAGTTATACAATCGGTTAACTCCAAGGAAGTAATGACCCAGGACCTGCAGGGATTGTCTAATTAGACTTATTTTCATCAGAGGTTTTTCAAGGCGCATTAGAAAATGTGAAACATGTGAAGTTTGTACACTGAAGAGCAAGTCATCTTTCACATTTTCGTAAACTAAGGTCGAGTAGTTCTGATACGACCCTTGCAAAGAACTGTTTTGCCCATCTGTTCACTAGAGCAGCTGCAGCAACTGCTGACAGCTCCAGGTCTAAATTCATTTAAACTGCCTCAGCTGTTTAAACGATTCGCAGGAGATCATAAGCCAACGTCGAATGAAATAGTCACCCCCTGATAACGCAGTCAGCTTCGTAATTAAATGCCTCCATACTAACCGGTTTTAATTGATCATTTTAAGTTTTTTGCACACGTCTCTCAACACCTGTTAGCACTTCTACGCATTTCGTGTACCTTAGGTGAATTCAGAAGTAAATCGACTGGCGCCCAACTTTCTAGTATTTTATTTTGCTACCAGTCGCAGTATGATACATCCAGATGGCAGGTGTACGAAACACTGTTTCGTTACATTCCAGTGCCAGTTTTTTGCTGTGATTCATGACACCATAGTTATGGGCAGTAATTTGACATACTAGCATCATTCGACTAGCTGAAAATGAGATCGGAACCGGTAGGTAGTGGAATGGAATAATTAGCAACCGTAGCGAACAGGAATGAACATAAACTGGCTACTTTTTTGTCTCTGAAGGACTATCCGGAGACAAGCACTGAAGCTCTTATTTTAAAAGAGGATACATAGTTTATAGTTCGAGGCACTGTGTAACTCTTCAGCTTTCAGTTATAGCCTTGACGGGGCGGATGAGAAACATTTGTTTAAAGCTCTACACTTTATATTACGTTTCGGTTATGTCCAACTCATGTAGAGCGTAACCGAAACTTACGTACTTGCGATCCAGACAATTGTTTCACAAATTGTATGCAACGTAAGCACACGCCACAGCAGGTAACCTACCTCTAGCAGTTGGCGGTCCGCGTAGTACCCTGCTCCCTATCAGAACTATCGCCAAACCTTTTTCCTCTTTCACCTTCAGATGTCATCGCTGTTTCCTTCAATCTCTTTCGCAGTAAAGTAAATGTGAGTCACCTCCCACACGCAGTAGGGCCATTCCGTGCCAAGTGGTCTAATATCGAGTAATGTTCCCACATGACCATTATGGATTTTGATGAAATTTTGTATGAACATCCACACATGTTCTCAATGTACACTGGTAAAGTTTGTTTCAGAAATTCAATACTGGCAGAGATCTAGTCACTTATTTGAAACCATAGCACAGCTTCCAATAGTCCTTCCTTGAATTTTCAGCAACTTAGAGATCAGATATCTAAGTATTTGCATGAAAGAAACAAAACTTTGCCAACTTTTAGAGCTCTTTGAAGTAAAATATTAAGTAAAGGATTTCTGAGCAATTTACATATAGATAATTTGAAGAAAAGTTGGGCGAAAAAATAGCTGTTTTAAAAAATGCTAACTTTAGTTTTTTGTATCTCCAAAAGTAACTGTGGAATGTACATGAAACTTTGCACACCATAACTCACCAAAACAAAGTCTCAGAAAAAAATTTCATTCTCTTATTGCTTTCCATTATTTCAGAAATCTAGGGTAAAGTTGATTTTGCAAAAAGTGCTACAAATGGGTATTTTTAGTCAAATTTTTCAAAAAGTGTTTTCTCCAAACTCTTCTAAACTATGGTCATTAGGAAGAGCATATTCTAAATTATCTAGAAAAGTGGATTTGGTTTTGCAGTGCAAGCATATAAGGCCCTAAAAAGAAGCATCATCAAAGAGGTGCACTGGAAGTTAACACATTTTTCTGGAACTCTAAAGGACTAAGTTTTTCCTTCGGTCCAACTCTTGCCACTTCCCCGAAAGTGTTTTAACACACCTAATCGTTTCCCGAGTAATTCTTCTCTAGCACCAGTAAAATGTTCTGGCTGTTTCCTTTGAAATACAAATTTCTGTTGTCTACGACATTTATCGGCAAATTTAAGTTTAGTAAAATATTCTCAAACTTCAGTGGTTCAGTTTTCTACGTGGCAATACAAAATGTTTCAATGGTATTTCCCTGGAAGCACGCAGTGAGATACTTATGTTATCTCACCTCCACTTCATTATTTGTGCAAATTACAACGGCAAATATGACGTTCCTGGTAAATACGCAACAGTGAAAATGGATCTTTCACCATTCTGACAAAAACTGGCGTCAATAGCTGCAGCTGATAGGAAATTGTAATGGTATCTGAAACTAATTACGAAAGTATTGCGCTCACGAAATGTAAGTTAAACAAAACTGTCTTTACGTGTAAAATTACACCATTAAGTGGACCGAATGATATTTTTGTCAGCCTACTCGGTATGAAGTAAACATTCGCACCGAAAATACGTTCATGGAGGGCAATAAGAATAACTTGCTCAATCGGATACCAGCGAAGACATTTTCATTTTGATGCATGAGAAATTAGCTACCGTCCAAGTGTATTAAAGCCTTGGATGTTGTGGAGACATTACCACTGTTTAAACTAGAATCTGCGAGATTATGTTTTTATTACAACTAACTTAACGGAAAACTTAACGCAACTGTACGTAAGGACAGGATACTAGCATTTTCTACGTATCAGTTTCATGAAATACCCTAGTAATGCTGGTCAGAAACTGGAATTACAAACATTCCCCAAAACAATATAACAATCTGATTCCGGTCTTTTCAAGGAACTTCCATGTCATACTCTACTTGGGGTCAACAGAATCATCCGATCTCACGCGTCGGCTTTGACCCGTGACGTAAGGGTGTTGTGTGTGACGTCATTACGGCGCGGAGTTTGGTTTGTGGGTGTGGCGTATTTGTAGATGTTGCCTCGTTGACGTTACCTTAGGAGTTTTAGGGCCTGTAATATATAGTTTACCTTTTTACTGTACTTTTTGTTTTAACGTCTTCTATGAGGCTTTTATCAGTTTGCCATTAGATTGTTCAATCTTTATTGTCTATATGTTTTGTCGCTACTCGTTATGTCTAATGAATCAATATTGTTTTTTTCTTTTTTTATTTGTTTCTTTTTTTTATCTTTTGATTGACCTACACATTGATCTGTAGCGTAGCCCTGAATACGAGGTTAGGTTGGGAGTTTCTTTTTTGGCGGGGGGGGGAGGCTGGCCTTGAGTACCACTTGTTTATTATTATCTTTGTTTGCTATCAATGTTAGATTGTTCTTGTGAAACCTTTGTGTGTGTTGTTTTTCTATGTGTTTTCGTCTTTGTGATTCGTATGCAACGTTTCTATATCCGCCATATTGGAATTGTCGTTTCCGCTATATTTGTGACGTCATGGGTCAAAGCCGACGGGTTAGATCGGACGCTTCGGTATTTCCTCTACTTGTTTCACATGAATGAAGCTCGTTTAGCAGTTCCATAAATTTTACATGGAGAAGACGAATTTCATTAACCGTGGTTGATATGCAGTTTTGGTGCATAACATGCACAGGAACACTGACTTTTCCAGAATCTGATTTTTCTGAATTTAGCTTGCCTGCGTTAAGTATTGCGAAGTCTTTGACATATGGCACTAACGTAAACGTTAAGCGACACCAGAGATCAAGGTTGTTACCACATTACTGTTCGATTCACATTTGTGGGTGTCAACCAAGTCACGTCTTAACCTAATTTGGACCTCGAGCTACGCTGCAGCTCAGACTGTCGCAAGAACAAATGTCACGCTCTAGCCTAGCATTTGCACTTATGTTCGCAGTACTTCAAAAGAAACAGCTGTTACCAAAACCACCAACGTGACCTACAGTGCGGACAACGCAGCAATCTGCCGCGAGCTTTAAACACTCATCTTCAAAGGTTTGATGGGCCGAGCGTGACGTAGCGTATCCCGCCTCCTTGGGGCTGGCTTCATACATTATGTTCTGTACTTCTAGGAAAGCGGAATTGTACCCGGTATTAAAATCATTACAGTAATCAGTCCCTTCACTTATTTCAAATTTAGAAAACGAGCTATTTGACGAAGAAAACCTGAACATAAAATATTTTGTGAAGTTACTGCAGTAGCGACGTCATTAACGAGGTATTGAAGGTCCGACTTCACCGGTATCTTACGCACGCACACCGCCAGCCCCCCCCCCCCCCACCCTACACACACACACACACACACACACACACACACACACACACACACACACACTAGCACGTCCAGGTCCCTACGTAATACCTATTCGTACAGTTTGTAACTGTCAACTTGTATCTTCATTAGTTAACTAACAATTACACAATGCATATCACACACGACGTACAACACCATTGCTAACTGTGGTTGCTCTTTTAATTGAATCTACGCGTGAAAAATTCTACCATGGTATAGGGTTGCCTCAGCGGGTAATGCGAAAACAATACTCAATTTCGGAACTGAAACTTATTCTCAGAAAAATTTCTGAACCACGTAACCACCAGTATGTCGACAACTTGCGTTTTACCTTTGTTCCGAATACGGAAGTAACATTCTCTTCGGAATTATAGTAATGCAAGGTTCACTACAGAAAGCCACATTAGGCAGCAAGACTTTAGGTTACTCGGAATCTAGCCACGAGTTAAACCAAGAATTATTACACGATCAGTAACATGAGAACCTCACCAGAAGAATAAAAGAAATGGTGAAGTGTAGAGTACAAAAAGATGCACAATATGAATTCAAAGTGACTCGTCCCACATCATGACGATTTATGACGCAAAATGATCCACGGAACATTAAAGTAACTCACACTTAACCGAGTCAATTTTCTCCAACACAATTGCGCTTTGTAGGACATTAGCAAAAAATGTTTGTACTTACCAAGAAGTGCAGCGTCAAACAGTAAACAGCAATGTGAGACAGACCCAGAACATTCCGCTAGCAGAATACGAATGCCCGTGTAACCAACGGCGGCGGCGGCGGCTGCTGCTGCTACGATTCCCAAGCGAAACGAATGCCACGCGCCCGAACTGCGGTAGTACACAAGACTGGGGTTTGGTACCATACCAGTGTGGAGCGATGCGTCACGTAGCGACTCTAGCGCTCTCTGCACCTGGCATCGACACGGACCAGTCGCAATCTCCAAATAGGAAGCAAACTATGCCGGCAGACGTCCCAGTAACGACTGGGGACGTCGAATGTTCATTTTAATACCAACAGCCTTTGTTACTGGCAATTTACACAGCCTTAATTTATGGTTAAGGTGTTCAGCGTGTATTTAAGTTTAATTTTCAGCCGTTCTGCGCATCCCCCTCCACTAGCCACTGGTAGCCAATAATATTCATTCTTTTTTCGCGCGACTAGCTGCGAGTGACAGCTAAACGAGAATCACGCTCCTACATGCTGCACTGTTGCCGTACTTCTCGACAACCGTATTATTTATTCAAATAAGTTATTTTTGTTTTCTTTTTCTTTCTTGTAGGAGTACAGCAGTGAATTCGTATCTGCATGTGTTTAGTGTGGTTAATACTAAGTCAGGTGACGGCAATAAATGTAAAGTGCTTCACAAACACAATGTCCATTCCATTCAACTGCTCTTCCAAGTCCTTTGCTGCCTCTGACAGAATTACAATGTCATTGGCGAACCTCAATGTTTGTATTTCTTCTCCATGGATTTTAATGCCTACTCCGAACTTTTCTTTTGTTTCCTTTACTGCTTGCTCAGTATACAGATTGAATAACATCGGGGAGAGGCTACAACCCTGTCGCACTCCCTTCCCAACCTCTGCTTCCCTTTCATGTCCCTCAACTTTTATAACTGCCATCTGCTTTCTATACAAATTGTAAATAGCCTTTCGCTCCCTGTATTTTACCCCTGCCACCTTCAACAAACAAAGGGAAACGGTATTTACATTTGCTCCTGTGTCAGTAATAACTGTCGTCCTAGTTCCCTCTAAATATATATATGTTACTGCCTCTACTGGATTGTCGTCCGAGTCTTCTGTTTCAGTAATGACGTTTTCATGCAGCAGTTCGTCTCGTATATCCTGTTTGTCATTATACCGTAAAACAAGTACGTTATTAGTAAGTCGGTGGAAGTAATTACCCTCTTGTTGTGTGTCAGCATCGTTTAAGGGAGTCGTCAGATGCTGAAACTAGTTTTCCGTCGTCTGCTGGCTATTTTTCCCCCCCATGAACCATGGACTTTGCCTTTGGTGGGGAGGCTTGCGTGCCTCAGCGATACAGATGGCCGTACCATAGGTGCAACCACAACGGAGGGGTATCTGTTGAGAGGCCAGACAAACATGTGGTTCCTGAAGAGGGGCAGCAGCCTTTTCAGTAGTTGCAGGGGCAACAGTCTGGATGATTGACTGATCTGGCCTTGTAACATTAACCAAAACGGCCTTGCTGTACTGGTACTGCGAACGGCTGAAAGCAAGGGGAAACTACAGCCGTAATTTTTCCCGAGGACATGCAGCTTTACTGTATGATTAAATGATGATGGCGTCCTCTTGGGTAAAATATTCCGGAGGTAAAATAGTCCCCCATTCAAATCTCCGGGCGGGGACTACTCAAGAGGACGTCGTTATCAGGAGAAAGAAAACTGGCGTTCTACGGATCGGAGCGTGGAATGTCAGATCCCTTAATCGGGCAGGTAGGTTAGAAAATTTAAAAAGCGAAATGGATAGGTTAAAGTTAGATATAGTGGGAATTAGTGAAGTTCGGTGGCAGGAGGAACAAGACTTTTGGTCAGGTGATTACAGGGTTATAAATACAAAATCAAATAGAGGTAATGCAGGAGTAGGTTTAATAATGAATAAAAAAATTGGAGTGCGGGTTAGCTACTACAAACAACATAGTGAACGCATTATTGTGGCCAAGATAGACACAAAGCCCATGCCTACTACAGTAGTACAAGTTTATATGCCAACTAGCTCTGCAGATGATGAAGAAATAGATGAAATGTATGACGAGATAAAAGAAATTATTGAGGTAGTGAAGGGAGACGAAAATTTAATAGTCATGGGTGACTGGAATTCGTCAGTAGGAAAAGGGAGAGAAGGGAACATAGTGGGTGAATATGGATTGGGGGGAAGAAATGAAAGAGGAAGCCGTCTTGTAGAATTTTGCTTAGAGCATAACTTAATCATAGCTAACACTTGGTTCAAGAATCATAAAAGAAGGTTCTATACCTGGAAGAATCCTGGAGATACTAAAAGGTATCAGATAGATTATATAATGGTAAGACAGAGATTTAGGAACCAGGTTTAAAATTGTAAGACATTTCCAGGGGCAGATGTGGACTCTGACCACAATCTCTTGGTTATGAACTGCAGATTGAAACTGAAGAAGCTGCAAAAAGGTGGGAATTTAAGGAGATGGGACCTGGATAAACTGAAAGAACGAGAGGTTGTAGAGAGTTTCAGGGAGAGCATAAGGGAACAATTGACAGGAATGGGGGAAAGAAATACAGTAGAAGAAGAATGGGTAGCTCTGAGGGATGAAGTAGTGAAAGCAGCAGACGATCAAGTAGGTAAAAAGACGAGGGCTAGTAGAAATCCTTGGGTAACAGAAGAAATATTGAATTTAATTGATGAAAGGAGAAAATATAAAAATGCAGTAAATGAAGCAGGCAAAAAGGAATACAAGCGTCTCAAAAATGAGATCGACAGGAAGTGCAAAATGGCTAAGCAGGGATGGCTAGAGGACAGATGTAAGGATGTAGAGGCTTGTCTCACTAGGGGTAAGATAGATACTGCTTACAGGAAAATTAACGAGACCTTTGGAGAGAAGAGAACCACTTGTATGAATATCAAGAGCTCAGATGGCAATCCAGTTCTAATCAAGGAAGGGAAGGCAGAGAGGTGGAAGGAGTATATAGAGGGTTTATACAAGGGTGATGTACTTGAGGACAATATTATGGAAATGGAAGAGGATGTAGATGAAGATGAAATGGGAGATACGATACTGCGTGAAGAGTTTGACAGAGCACTGAAAGACCTGAGTCGAAACAAGGCCCCGGGAGTAGACAACATTCCATTGGAACTACTGACGCCCTTGGGAGAGCCAGTCCTGACAAAACTCTACCATCTGGTGAGCAAGATGTATGAGACAGGTGAAATACCCACAGACTTCAAGGAGAATATAATAATTCCAATTCCAAAGAAAGCAGGTGTTGACAGATGTGAAAATTACCGAACTATCAGTTTAATAAGTCACAGCTGCAAAATACTAACGCGAATTCTTTACAGACGAATGGAAAAACTGGTAGAAGCGGACCACGGGGAAGATCAGTTTGGATTCCGTAGAAATGTTGGAACACGTGAGGCGATACTAACCTTACGACTTATCTTAGAAGAAAGATTATGAAAAGGCAAACCTACGTTCCTAGCATTTGTAGACTTAGAGAAAGCTTTTGACAATGTTGACTGGAATACTCTCTTCCACATTCTAAAGGTGGCAAGGGTAAAATACAGGGAGCGAAAGGCTATTTACAATTTGTACAGAAACCAGATGGCAGTTATAAGAGTCGAGGGACATGAAAGGAAGGCAGTGGTTGGGAAAGGAGTGAGACAGGGTTGTAGCCTATCCCCGATGTTATTCAATCTGTATATTGAGCAAGCAGTAAAGGAAACAAAAGAAAAATTCCGAGTAGGTATTAAAATTCATGGAGAGGAAGTAAAAACTTTGAGGTTCGCCGATGCCATTGTAATTCTGTCAGAGACAGCAAAGGACTTGGAAGAACAGTTGAATGGAATGGACAGTGTCTTGAAAGGAGGATGTAAGATGAACATAAACAAAAGTAAAACAAGGATAATGGAATGTAGTCGAATTAAGTCGGGTGATGCTGAGGGAATTAGATTAGGAAATGAGACACTTAAAGTAATAAAGGAGTTTTGCTATTTAGGGAGTAAAATAACTGATGATGGTCGAAGTAGAGAGGATATAAAATGTAGACTGGCAATGGCAAGGAAATCGTTTCTGAAGAAGAGAAATTTGTTAACATCGAGTATAGATTTAAGTGTCAGGAAGTCGTTTCTGAAAGTATTTGTATGGAGTGTAGCCATGTATGGAAGTGAAACATGGACGATAACTAGTATGGACAAGAAGAGAATAGAAGCTTTCGAAATGTGGTGCTACAGAAGAATGCTGAAGATAAGGTGGGTAGATCACGTAACTAATGAGGAGGTATTGAATAGGATTGGAGAGAAGAGAAGTTTGTGGCACAACTTGACTAGAAGAAGGGATCGGTTGGTAGGACATGTTTTGAGGCATCAAGGGATCACAAATTTCGCATTGGAGGGCAGCGTGGTGGGTAAAAATCGTAGAGGGAGACCAAGAGATGAATACACTAAGCAGATTCATAAGGATGTATGTTGCAGTAGGTACTGGGAGATGAAGAAGCTTGCACAGGACAGAGTAGCATGGAGAGCTGCATCAAACCAGTCTCAGGACTGAAGACCACAACAACAACAACAGCTGGCTATTTGAAGTACTGTTGTTGTTTGTCAAATTCAGAGCTTGTAGTTTTTATTGTTGCTGTCGTTATTCGGTTGATTGAATGATGGCTAAAAATTATTGTTAGGCTGTGGACTGTAGTTCTGTTGAGAGGTGTTGTAATTTTGGCGACTATTTTTGAAGTTTCTTGGTGCGTTATTATTTTGACTCTGTTAATTTTGGCGACTATTTTTGAAGTTTCTTGGTGCGTTATTATTTTGACTCTGTTGGTAATACATGGGCGATTGTTGTTGACTTGCGTTCCACGGCTGCGCTGTTTGTTGATAGCCGCGCTGTCAACTGCGATTATTTGAATTATTGCCATCCGACTGGTACGGAGGCTAATTTCCTTACTGCCTTCGATTAGTGTCATTCATAGGATTATAACGATTCCGATTATTATTCCGGTTTCGCTTGTATGGGTAGTTATAGTCTGTTTTCCATTGAAAATTACCGATATAGCTACTGTTGTTGTCGCTTTTGTAGTACTTGCGTTTTCTGTTGTCCAACTGACAAGAATTACTGTTATTGTAGTTCGGGGATTTCCAACTGTTGTTATTTGAACTGTGTTTCTTATTGGCGCTAATCTCCTCATGAATAAGAGCTGATGAGTTTAATATAGACAGGAAACCTTCCTATCATCCTCCGATACGTTAACTAATTTCTCTTGTATGGTTGCTGGAAACTTCGACTTCAATATCAGAATGACATCTTTGCTCGAAATCGGGGTATCACAATACCTAATCTTGTCTAGATGCTTCTCAAAGTACTTGCTTAGGCCTCTATTCTTTTCATTAAAGGGTTCAGCCTGATAAACGTCTTTCCTTAGACTCTTCTGTACTCCCTCGCACCAAAACTTGGCTAAAAATGCCGTTCGATATCCCTATAAGTATGGTATCGATCGAGCATCTCGGTGCCCCATATTGCGGATTCGCCGGTAATAATTATGTCCTATGACATATTAGATTCGCTCTGTCCGTCCAGCTATTCGGAAAAATACCACAGAAAGATTGAGAAATACAATAAGGTGAAGATTCCTTTTGTCTACGTTAAAGGACTGGAATATTCTGTCCTTAAGAAGACTCTCTTCATTCATTAGTTGGACCAATGATGCAGATTCATTTATTGTTTGAGGCTATGTGTTTACATTTGTGTTTGCTTGATCGGGTCTATTGTCTGTGGGGTATTGGTGGTATTGTGATTCCTCGTCTATGTCGCTTACGGACAGCAAAGAGTGTGGATGGCGCTGAGACTGTTCTCTGTCTTTCGATTGAGCTTGCTGCTTTAGGTTTTGCAATCGTTGCGTTATTTGGTTCTACCATGTTGGCAGTTCGTTAGTCACTACACGTCTGATCATTCCTAAGTCACTCACAATAGTGTCTCCTGACGATCCAGGTGTATTTAAGACATTCAGTGCGGCTGTTTGGGCTACTTCCGGTATATCGGTTCGTAATTTATTTGCGACATCTTCATCCTTAGATGACAACCAATTTTTGTATTTTTCATCTATACTTTTTACTTTCTCACTGAGACGTTCGGCTATTTTTTTCGGTATGCAATGATAACTGTTTAATTTCATCTGTCAGGTGGTCTACTTGTTCTTTGACAGTACCAACGTCGTTGTTGATTCTGTATAAGTGCTGATCAATTATTTCTATACTCGAGTTTGTGTCAGTAATATCGTGGTATGTTTTACTAAAATTATCGGAAGTTCGTTTGCTAATTCCGTACAGGTTGCCTGAAGCAAATTATCTATTTTAGCTTTTGTAACAAGATTAAATAGGTCTGCTTTTGTCACTTGAGATTCAGCTAATTTAGACATATATGATTTAGTTTCATTTGCCTTTGCATTCAGATCAGTGGCTAATTTAGCCATTATTTCTTTCATTTCTTGTAGCCAAGATTCATTTGGGGGCGGTGAGTCGATCCCTGAAGTCGGTATATTCGGCACAGGTGGGCTACCGACTACGGAAGTTTGAGCTAGAATCTTTTCAGTCATGTGATTCATTTCCGTGATTCGTCTTGTATCTATCTCCTCAGTACGTTCAGAACTGTCAGTCCGTGCTGTCTTAAGTCTTGATATGAGGTGGTAAGGCACGTCGGTCGTATCGTCAGCGTCGTCTGTCAATGGTATGCGATTGTCTGGCATCGCGTCAGTGTTTGTAAACAGTGGTGCGGCGCGGCAAGGAATTTTAACGCTGCGCATTCGTCAGTTGTCAGCAAAGCGGTAAGGAGGCTATCACGTGGTCATTGTTGCCTACTGGGACAGTCTACGTAACTCATACGTCATATAAACAATTGCCGATACTAGTGGGGAAAACAACATGGATGCGCCAGAAATAAAACAAAAGAATTCCAACGCCGCTTACAACGCCCTGAACGAATATGGACGACAACAATTAAACATGAAAATTTTACAGATATTATCGTAATGCATCTAATGCTTCTACAATGCCAATTTCTACTGAAAGCAGATTTTAGGCTGGAAATTACGTGAAAAAGAATAGGATAACAAACAGACCCGAACTTTTCGACTCTGTATGTGCAGAACAGGGAATCAGTGATCATAAGGCCGTTGCAGCATCCCTGAATATGGAAGTTAATAGGAATATAAAAAAAGGGAGGAAGCTTTATCTGTTTAGCAAGAGTAATAGAAGGCAGATTTCAGACTACCTAACAGATCAAAACGAAAATTTCTGTTCCGACACTGACAATGTTGAGTGTTTATGGAAAAAGTTCAAGGCAATCGTAAAATGCGTTTTAGACAGATACGTGCCGAGTAAAACTGTAAGGGACGGGAAAAACCCACCGTGATACAACAACGAAGTTAGGAAACTACTGCAAAAGCAAAGAGAGCTTCACTGCAAGTTTAAACGCAGCCAAAACCTCTCAGACAAACAGAAGCTAAACGATGTCAAAGTTAGCGTAAGGAGGGCTATGCGTGAAGCGTTCAGCGAATTCGAAAGTAAAATTCTATGTACCGACTTGACAGAAAATCCTAGGAAGTTCTGGTCTTACGTTAAATCAGTAAGTGGCTCGAAACAGCATATCCAGACACTCCGGGATGATGAAGCATTGAAACAGAGGATGACACGCGTAAAGCTGAAATACTAAACACCTTTTTCCAAAGCTGTTTCACAGAGGAAAACCGCACTGCAGTTCCTTCTCTAAATCCTCGCACAAACGAAAAAATGGCTGACATCGAAATAAGTGTCCAAGGAATAGAAAAGCAACTGGAATCACTCAACAGAGGAAGTCCACTGGACCTGACGGGATACCAATTCGATTCTACACAGAGTACGCGAAAGAACTTGCCCCCCCCTCCCCCTTCTAAAAGCCGTGTACCGCAAGTCTCTAGAGGAACGGAAGGTTCCAAATGATTGGAAAACAGCACAGGTAGTTCCAGTCTTCAAGAAGGGTCGTCGAGCAGATGCGCAAAACTATAGACCTATATCTCTGACGTCGATCTGTTGTAGAATTTTAGAACATGTTTTTTGCTCGAGTATCATGTCGTTTTTGGAAACCCAGAATCTACTATGTAGGAATCAACATGGATTCCGGAAACAGCGATCGTGTGAGACCCAACTCGCTTTATTTGTTCATGAGACCCAGAAAATATTAGATACAGGCTCCCAGGTAGATGCTATTTTTCTTGACTTCCGGAAGGCTTTCGATACAGTTCCGCACTGTCGCCTGATAAACAAAGTAAGAGCCTACGGAATATCAGACCAGCTGTGTGGCTGGATTGAAGAGTTTTTAGGAAACAGAACACAGCATGTTGTTATCAATGGAGAGACGTCTACAGACGTTAAAGTAACCTCTGGCGTGCCACAGGGGATTGTTATGGGACCATTGCTTTTCACAATATATATAAATGACCTAGTAGATAGTGTCGGAAGTTCCATGCGGCTTTTCGCGGATGATGCTGTAGTATACAGAGAAGTTGCAGCATTAGAAAATTGTAGCGAAATGCAGGAAGATCTGCAGCGGATAGGCACTTGGTGCAGGGAGTGGCAACTGAACCTTAACATAGACAAATGTAATGTATTGCGAATACATAGAAAGAAGGATCCTTTATTGTATGATTGTATGATAGCGGAACAAACACTGGTAGCAGTTACTTCTGTAAAATATCTGGGAGTATGCGTGCGGAACGATTTGAAGTGGAATGATTATATAAAATTAATTGTTGGTAAGGCGGGTACCAGGTTGACATTCATTGGGAGAGTCCTTAGAAAATGTAGTCCATCAACAAAGAAGGTGGCTTACAAAAAACTCGTTCGACCTATACTTGAGTATTGCTCATCAGTGTGGGATCCGTACCAGATCGGGTTGACGGAGGAGATAGAGAAGATCCAAAGAAGAGCGGCGCGTTTCGTCACAGGGTTATTTGGTAACCGTGATAGCGTTACGGAGATGTTTAACAAACTCAAGTGGCAGACTCTGCAAGAGAGAGGCGCTCTGCATCGCGGTGTAGCTTGCTCGCCAGGTTTCGAGAGGGTGCGTTTCTGGATGAAGTATCGAATATATTGCTTCCCCCTACTTATACCACCCGAGGAGATCACGAATGTAAAATTAGAGAGATTAGAGCGCGCACGGAGGCTTTCAGACAGTCGTTCTTCCCGCGGACCATACGCGACTGGAACAGGAAAGGGAGGTAATGACAGTGGCACGTAAAGTGCCCTCCGCCACACACCGTTGGGTGGCTTGCGGAGTATAAATGTAGATGTAGATGTAGGATTTTATGGGATTCACAGATGTTACGGTCGTTATTGGATACTAATGAGGGTCGACTGCAGGAATTGAAAATAGTACTCACCGCTGTAGTTTTCGTACTCGGTCGGCTAACTTAGTTAAAAATTTTCCACGTTTTCGTCCGTCGTGTTTGGTGTCTGCTTTTCTGACTCCGTTCAGTATTGTCATAGGGGTTGATATTGTGCATGAAATAAAAAGACAAAATTATACCACAGGACTTAGAAATTCTTCACTAGCCACTGTTAGAATAAATTGTATATGTGGCGTTTCAGAACAAGTTCGCAAGCAAAAATTTCGGTTGCGTCCCTGTTCGGACGCCAGTATATTATTATAAATATTTTGAATGGGGAGAATTGGAGAGATTATTTTACTGTTAACTATGGTACCTGATGTTTTAGAAGATGTCGTTTTTTCAGCCTCGTGCGAGTACGCCGGATTTCGACATAAGCGCGGATTTCGACATAAGCGCACCTTGTTCCATGCAATGACGTGTCGGATACTTGAAAGAAGCGATCAATAATGTTGATACACTTTCCTGGGAAACAAAAATGGGGTTTGTAATCAAATTTTCACCGCGTAGCTTTTGAGACTGGATTTCAACAAGATTACCGAAGGGACCTACGTTTGGAAATAAAGTATACCGAATTACGATTCAGTGACGAATAGTAGTTTGCTGATTACGACAACTTCTTTCAAGTTCCTTCGTCCAGTGGAGCCGTCGATGATTTCTGTGAACACTTGTACTAAAATGACAAACATTTATAAACATAGGGAATGAGAAATTAGCTGGTGATCGCTATTTAAACAAGTCACATAACAGCATTCAGATTAGAATTAATTTTTAATAAGCTAAAGAGAAACTTACTTTAAACATTTTTTCACACATTATCGTGGCTGACAATGCCACATATACCAGCTTTTGTGCTAATAATTACAATTCCTCAGAAACAGGCAAATATCCATTGCCTTTTTTATAGTCATACTTCTTGATATATTTGAGACGTTTCACATCGAAACTACTCACATTACTTATTTTTAAATATAAATTACAATGAACTGTAATAACGTGCGTCTACACATACAGACAGACAAAACATAAGCGGTATAGGATTTAGTACACATTTTGTTTTCACATTGTATCTCGTATTTTGTTTCACCGCGGTACAACTTGACTCAGTCTTTCATTCTCTGGAGAACTTATTTAGTTAAATTCGGTCTATGGAAGCACATAATGTTACAACCTGTAGCGTGGGCACAGTCTGTGCGGCATGCTGAAAAGCTTCAGAAAGAATAATTTGACAAGGAAGTGAAGATGGATATAAGCCTTGAACCTATCATCGTAAATTTACAATCAGATTGTTCGGAAACAGATTCGAATAGAAGTGACGGTGGTATTGCAATGTAGACTTTAGAACAAAGCAATAATATTTCTTAGTTTAAAAGACCCATGGTTTTAAAAATTTGTTTGTCTACATATCAGTTGCGTACATAATAATGAGTACTTTTTAGCCTTTTTGATTAGGACTTTGTATCCTTTGAATTATGCAGACTGTAATGTTCAATATTTCGTCGAAGGAGAAGTTAAGCTTCTCCCACCATGCTGTATGCTCTAATAACAGGCTAGAATGCAGCTGAATAAATTCGTTAAAAGTCCGATATTTCCATGCAAACCTCTGTCAGTTTCAAGGCACGAATTGGATAAGGACCTACAATGGCAGTAAATCTTGTCGAGATATCGGTCGTTTTCTGTGCTATCGGTCATCATTCCCTGGAGTTATTCGCATGTGATGGTTAATTGTTTGCTTGTTCAATGGATTATAAATGCGGCCCCTCACACTCATAATGCCCGTTAACCGCGAAAAATATGACAACTTACTGATCATTTTTACAATAGTCTGTTCATTAGTCTTTTCTCCCACTACTTCTTTTTTATGCGCAGTGATTACATTGAACTACAGTCAAACGCATCAACACACGCACCTTATACACATTTTTAAAAACTCTATTGAGTATAATCAGTTGTCAAGCAGATATAATGATTCCGGTTTGTGCTTGAAGTTAAATTTGTGTGTAAAATTTTTACTTATAAAACAGTTCAAATCGCAATAAATGATAATTATAGCAAGCAGTTTCAATGATCTTGTCGTTAGGCAATTGTCATGTTGAGGAAAATTGTATTTCACGTCTTCACAAAGCTGTGTCAGCTGTTCTCGCCTCCCGATGTCGCGCGGAGTAAATCTATGGAGCAGTGGACGCAACGTCGTCAAGACGTGAACTACTATTTCTCTCAAGACGACTGATCGAAATTGCTTTTAATATTTACTATTACTCTCATAGATTTTAACGTATAATATGATGTACCGCAGGCAAATGAGCCTCAGTGCTGTCCGCAGCATTGCAGTTCGGCTACGTGGACTCTCCGCAGTTCTCATCCCTTCGCTGCTCCACCACTATGTGCTGATTCAAATGGCTCTGAGCACTATGGGCTTAACTTCTGTGGTCATCAGTCCCCTAGAGCTTAGAACTACTTCACCCTAACTAACCTAAGGACATCACACACATCCATGCCCGAGGCAGGATTCGAACCTGCGACCGTAGCAGTCCCGTGGTTCCGCCCTATGTGCTGAAGCGTCGTCTTACGTGACGCGAACTATAATTCGTTGGGCCATGTGGAATAGCTTCGGTTAGCTCACAAAGGAAATTTAATGAACGTGATATTCTGTTAGAGCAAGGAAGAAGGCAAAGAAACGGTTCAAATGGCTCTGAACACTATGGAACTTAACATCTTAGGTCATCAATTCCCGAGACTTAGAACTACTTAAACCTAACTAACTTAAGGACTTCACACACATCCACGCCCGAGGCAGGATTCGAACCTGCGACCGTAGCGGCAGCGCGGTTCCGGACTGGAGCGCTTAGAACCGCTTGGTCACAGCGGCCGGCAGGAAGATGGGCAAAGTAGCGTCATTCTAGGATGCTTGAAAGCAACACTGGCCTGTCTATTATTCTATGACGTATTCTATAACCTATAAATCTCCTTACCATGGATCTAAGGAACAACAATATATGAAATATAATAAAATTTGCAGTAGCTGTAAGAATTTATTTATTTGACGTATAACATTATACATGAATTACAATAAAAGGAATATATAAATAAAAACAATACACTGAACTAACAAACAGTTGTTACATACTAATGACCGCCCTCCTTATTCAGTCCAGGCTTGATGGTATAGCTATGAAAAAGTCGTTTGGATTACCCAGGTAGGCTCTCAAATCACACTCCTCGTTAATGTGCCGGATGGTCTGGTTCGCTGCTTCACTATCACAGCTTGGGCTGGACTGCTTACCCTACTTATTCAGGTTGTCCTGTGTCCTGTTCGTATACGATTTATACTCTTCTGTTCGTGCCAAGGATTTCAAAGCCCTTCTGTGCCTATATAGGGCCAGTATGATGCACTTCAGACAGTATTCGGAAACTAGGTTTCATGCCATTTGCTGTCAATGGCAAAGTTGCTATCAGAAACCTGTTGGATCAGTCCGAGGGGTGAATTTCTGGAGCGGAGTCTGTTTATCGTCAACCCAGGATTATCATCATGGATGGAACATGAACCATGAACCATGGACCTTGCCGTTGGTGGGGAGGCTTGCGTTCCTCAACGATACAGATAGCCGTACTCTAGGTGCAACCACAACGGTGGGGTATCTGTTGAGATGCCAGACAAACGTGTAGTTCCTGAAGAGGGGCAGAAGCCTTTTCAGTAGTTGCAGGGACAACAGTCTGGATGATTGACTGACCTGGCCTTGTAACACTAACCAAAACGGCCTTGCTGTGCGGGTACTGCGAACGGCTGAAAGCAAGGGGAAACTACAGCCGTAATTTTTCCCGAGGGCATGCAGCTTTACTGTATGATTAAATGATGATGGCGTCCCCTTGGGTAAAATATTCCGGAGGTAAACTAGTCCCCCATTCGGATCTCCGGGTGGGGACTATTGAAGAGGATGTCGTTATCCGGAGAAAGAAAACTGGCGTTCTACGGATCGGAGCGTGCAATGTCAGATCCTTTAATCGGGCAGGTAGGTTAGAAAATTTAAAAAGCGAAATGGATAGATTAAAGTTAGTTATAGTGGGAATTAGTGAAGTTTGGTGGCAGGAGGAACAAGAATTTTGGTCAGGTGAATACAGGGTTATAAATACAAAATCAAATAGGGGTAATGCAGTAGTAGGTTTAATAATGAATAAAAAATTGGAGTGGCGGTAAGCTACTACAAACAGCATAGTCAACGCATTATTGTGGCCAAGATAGACACGAAGCCCACGCCTGCTACAGTAGTATAAGTTTATATGACAACTAGCTCTGCAGATGGTTAAGAAATTGATGAAATGTATCATGAGATAAAAGAAATTATTCAGGTAGTGAAGGGTGACGAAAATTTAATAGTCATGGGTGACTGGAATTCGACAGTAGGAAAAGGAAGAGAAGGAAACATAACAGGTGAATATGGATTGGGGCTGAGAAATGCAAGAGGAAGCCGCCTGGAAGAATTTTGCACAGAGCATAGCTAACACTTGGTTCAAGACTCATGAAAGTAGGTTGTATACACGTAAGAACCCTGGAGATACTAGAAGGTTTCAGATAGATTATATAATGGTAAGACAGAGATTTAGGAACCAGGTATTAAATTGTAAGACATTTCCAGGGGCAGATGTGGACTCTGGCCACAATCTATTGGTTATGAACTGTAGATTAAAATTGAAGAAGCTACAAAAAGGTGGGAATTTAAGGAGATGGGTCCTGGATAAACTGAAAGAACCAGAGGTAGTACAGAGTTTCAGGGAGAGCATAAGGGAACAATTGACAGGAATGGGGGAAAGAAATACAGTAGAAGAAGAATGGGTAGCTTTGCGGAATGAAATAGTGAAGACAGCAGAGGATCAAGTAGGTAAAAAGACGAGGGCTAGTAGGAATCCTTAGGTAACAGAAGAGATACTGAATTTAATTGATGAAAGGAGAAAATATAAAAATGCAGTAAGTGAAGCAGGCAAAATGGAATACAAACGTCTCAAAAATGAGATCAACAGGAAGTGCAAAATGGCTAAGCAGGGATGGCTAGAGGAGAAATGTAGGGATGTGGACGCTTATCTCACTAGGGGTAAGATAGATACAGCCTACAGGAACATTAAAGAGACCTTTGGAGAAAAGAGAACCACTATCATGAATATCAAGAGCTCAGATGGAAACCCAGTTGTAAGCAAAGAAGGGAAAGCAGAAAGGTGGAAGGAGTATATAGAGGGCCTATACAGGGGCAGTGTTCTTGAGGACAATATTATGGAAGTGGAAGAGGAGGTACATGAAGAGTTTGACAGAGAACTGAAAGACCTAAGTCGAAACAAGGCCCCGGCAGTAGACAACATTCCATTAGAACTACTGACAGCCTTGGGAGAGCCAGTCCTGACAAAACTCTACCATCTGGTGAGCAACATGTATGAGACAGGCGAAATTCCCTCAGACTTCAAGAAGAATATAATAATTCCAATTCCAAAGAAAGCAGGTGCTGACAGATGTGAAAATTACCGAACTATCAGTTTAATATGTCACGGCTGCAAAATACTAACACGAATTCTTTACAGACGAGTGGAAAAACTAGTAGAAGGCGACCTCGGGGAAGATCAGTTTGGATTCCGTACAAATATTGGAACACGTGATGCAATACTGACCCTACGACTTATCTTAGAAGAAAGATTAAGGAAAGGCAAACCTACGTTTCTAGCATTTGTTGACTTAGAGAAAGCTTTTGACAATGTTGACTGGAATACTCACTTTCAAATTCTGAAAGTGGCAAGGGTTAAATACAGGGAGCGAAAGGCTATTTACAATTTGTACAGAAAGCAGATGGCACTTATAAGAGTGAGGGTTACGGCGGGGGAAGGGGGGGGGGGCGCAGGAAGGGCATCTTGCCATCCCTTGAAACTAACCATGCCAATTCAGACTGTAGCCCTGTCGACCCTGCATGAACTGTGGGATAAAGGCACAAGCAATAACAATACATAGATCGATGTGAAGTGTAGAGGATGATAAAATATTACAGAGAGCTAGAGCTGCACTGTTCGGCCCCTTTCAGAACATATCCTGTTATGTACGACTTTGTACGCAAGGGTAAAGAGAGGTGGGCTACTGGGTGGTGTGCAACTGTTGCCGTAGGAAAACTGCAGAGGAGCGGAAATGATTAGCGTGCAAGTTAAGACAGTAAACAGAAGATTTACTTAACCTCTTTTTCTACAAGTTTATGAAGTCATTACAAATAATTCAGCAAGAAATGTTGTCCAGATTTCAATGTTGACAAGGATGAGGCTCTCTGAACTAAAGCATGAACAATGGTGTCGGAGCTGCAACTACGCCGGACCTGCGGAGCGGCGCGTAGCGAAGAGGCTCCAAGTGCGAGTGGGTTGGCTGGCCGTCATCGTCCATCCTGTATTGCGGTGACAGAGAGCGCTCGTGGTACCGAGCTGCTGGAGACGTAGGTCAGCATGAGTGCCCCATTGGGTCCGCCGATCACACATGGCTGCTGTCGGTGTGTGAAGAAAACTTGCAACGCCATTGTCAATTTTGATGCCTGTAGGGTGGTATCCATATGTGATACAGCAGATGCCTTATATGCTCTCTTCGTTGCAAAGGAGTTAGAATGAAATAACGTGGAGAGACAGATGTGCGAGGCTTCTTGATAGGATCAACGCTGCCAACCTGGAATGTTATTTTAATATGGTTTTCCTGCCTAACAATGTCTTGAAAAGTATCCCGCATACGACGAATTTATTACAACCTGGGAGTGTGGGCGTAACGCTCAAGCTGGGGTAAAGATTCGCAATTTGTGATTCAAGGTTAGATTACAGAGCACCTCGCTCTTAATTCTGGTTTTTTTTCCATAAGCCAAGCCGCATCATCAACAGGGTATTTGTGACCAGTGCCCATGTAGAGGTAGGCAATTTATCGGCTACGTTCGCACTGTCACTAAGCTATCAGAATAAATAGGAAAAATAGTCATTTTCAGCAATTATACGTGAAATTAAAATTAAATACAATATTACGCAATATGGCTTCATCCAGCACTTTATTATATCAAGCATATGTCAGAATAGTTCTTGCAGGGTGATACCGTTACAAAGTAAACGGTACCCTCTAACGAGATTCTAAATAAATCTCTCTGTAAATTCTCTGTAGCAGTTTGGGTATATTTACCTCTAAAAAACTCCTCTTTTCTTAGAAATTAATCTGTTAGTGACAACCACAAATAAAACACAGGAATGAGCAATTTACTTTCACTGGCAGCTAAATTAGGCAATGACCATTATTTTATCCATTTTGCAGAAATGAAAATATTCTGTGTCTGAACAAAATATCCAAATATTTCATTTTCCTTTTAACAAATGTTCGCTTTGTGTTTTTTCCCCCTATTCAACTGTTTAAAAACACCTTCGTATTCATTGATATTTTTTCTGTCCAGAATATCCCCACTAGACCTGTAGAGACCAATAAGTTATTTCTCACCTTCTTAATAGCAAAAGTGAAGGTGCAGCAGGTTCAAATTTTGATGTCAGTATTCTGCCCCTTTTTTATTTACTTCGTGTATTAATTATGTTTCATTTGACTATTATTACAAGTTCCAAATTTTCACAGTTGTTGCAAATTTAGAAACTATATTCTCCATTTGTATTTCATTATTTCAGGAATACACTTTTATGCAATGAACCATCTCCATGGCAGAAGTTAGTTTTTCAAATAGAGATTGAATCAATACTTCCTACAACTTTAACGAGTATCGTACAAGCACTCATGGTACACTGTCCACCTTCCTTAGTGGTTACTTGGCTCCTTATACCTCTACAACTACAAGTGTTGTAAATCGATTAAATTATGCAGAGAATGGTAATGTGAGTACTGTGTGGCAAAGAACTAATGACTGGAAATAGAAACGTAGCTACTATTGATGTAAACTACACTGCACAGCTACAACATAATCTTATAGAAGAGGTTCGATGACAATTTTGTCAGACTGCATGCATTACAGTGTTTGGTGGTAATAACTAAACTATTGACCGCAAACTGATTTGCTCAAGCTAGTAGATATTTTTGTGAACGTGCTATTGCTGCTTCAATAATGTTATTATTATTCTAATTCTCCTTTTCATGTGCCAGTTAAGAGCAAATTAACGAATATTCCCTCACACATTCCAGCATCAACTCTTCCAATTCTACAGTGCGAACACTTCATCGAGACATTTCGCCAGCGTTCTGCGGCTTGTAAAGCCAAGTTACTCGTGGGTTTCAAATCACTACAATAAATTTCCTCTCCTTACGACGGGACCTGTCCTGAAACTTCCTGTTACGGGATATCAAATCTTGCTATACCACATATTAATTTCATGTCAGCATATTCCTCTAAGAGGAGTACTTCACCGTAGACGAACAGTAATCAGATGTATACTAGTCCCACCATTGATTCCTCTCAGATGATTGTCTGTTTTTTGTCACAGCAGCGCTGCTGACGTCACCATGGTCGACAATTTTTTATTTGTAACGGAAGCAGTTTGCAAATGGGTAACCTAACATATATTGCTCGTTAAAGACCACATATCGTTTGAAATATTTATTTCCGGTCATTGGCATAGCATCTCAAAAAATAATTTCATGCTAAATGTTTGAAACACCCTGCACATCTGTTCTTTGTAAGTCACCTAGAAGTGGATGATGTCAGTGAGTCTCATTTAACCAAAGCAGACACGTGTTAAATTTAATTCTGTTTCACCTTTCTAACTTCGTGAGAAGAATGACCGCAAATGCTCAATTTTTACTGACGCTACCCATCAGCTGGCAATAGAATGTTTAAATTAATACTCTGAATATTGGGGCTTCTGAACAAAACTGGTAATAAATAATGTGAGAACGATACTTCTTAAGCAGTGTAGTTACTACTCGTCAGCATTTAACAAATTGCATTATAGTATCAGCTACTCGAGATGCGGCCTAGTGGGAAGATAAATTATTTACTCAGTATATTCAAGTTTCAGGAAGTTCAAGTATATCTTTGCCGGCGCTAATGGCGATGCGATTGATGTATTAGCTTCTCCTAACGAACACCCCAGGTTGGAAACCTGCCGAAATTTTTAGTTGGGGGTTGGGAGGGGGGAGCGGCGGGATGCCAATAAATACACACCTGGAAATGGAAAAAAGAACACATTGACACCGGTGTGTCAGACCCACCATACTTGCTCCGGACACTGCGAGAGGGCTGTACAAGCAATGATCACACGCACGGCACAGCGGACACACCAGGAACCGCGGTGTTGGCCGTCGAATGGCGCTAGCTGCGCAGCATTTGTGCACCGCCGCCGTCAGTGTCAGCCAGTTTGCCGTGGCATACGGAGCTCCATCGCAGTCTTTAACACTGGTAGCATGCCGCGACAGCGTGGACGTGAACCGTATGTGCAGTTGACGGACTTTGAGCGAGGGCGTATAGTGGGCATGCGGGAGGCCGGGTGGACGTACCGCCGAATTGCTCAACACGTGGGGCGTGAGGTCTGCACAGTACATCGATGTTGTCGCCAGTGGTCGGCGGAAGGTGCACGTGCCCGTCGACCTGGGACCGGACCGCAGCGACGCACGGATGCACGCCAAGACCGTAGGATCCTACGCAGTGCCGTACGGGACCGCACCGCCACTTCCCAGCAAATTAGGGACACTGTTGCTCCTGGGGTATCGGCGAGGACCATTCGCAACCGTCTCCATGAAGCTGGCCTACGGTCCCGCACACCGTTAGGCCGTCTTCCGCTCACGCCCCAACATAGTGCAGCCCGCCTCCAGTGGTGTCGCGACAGGCGTGAATGGAGGGACGAATGGAGACGTGTCGTCTTCAGCGATGAGAGTCGCTTCTGCCTTGGTGCCAATGATGGTCGTATGCGTGTTTGGCGCCGTGCAGGTGAGCGCCACAATCAGGACTGCATACGACCGAGGCACACAGGGCCAACACCCGGCATCATGGTGTGGGGAGCAATCTCCCACACTGGCCGTACACCACTGGTGATCGTCGAGGGGACACTGAATAGTGCACGGTACATCCAAACCGTCATCGAACCCATCGTTCTACCATTCCTAGACCGGCAAGGGAACTTGCTGTTCCAACAGGACAATGCTGGTCCAACTGAGGCGCCAGGTGGAAATGGCATGGCAAGCCGTTCCACAGGACTACGTCCAGCATCTCTACGATCGTCTCCATGGGAGAATAGCAGCCTGCATTGCTGCGAAAGGTGGATATACACTGTACTAGTGCCGACATTGTGCATGCTCTGTTGCCTGTGTCTATGTGCCTGTGGTTCTGTCAGTGTGATCATGTGATGTATCTGACCCCAGGAATGTGTCAATAAAGTTTCCCCTTCCTGGGACAATGAATTCACGGTGTTCTTATTTCAATTTCCAGGAGTGTATATTTCCAGGCTAGGACCAAAATACTTAAGGCCACCTATGAGTGTAAAGTCGCCAATTATTTGTTGGCAGGTACGCCTATTGCTTCTATAACGTTAAAGAAAGTTAACAGATATTATTTTATTTTTTCAAGAGAAAAAGTGGACTAAGATATTGTTAAAACACACAGAAAGTTAAATCCATTTTTACAAGTTTTTGCTAAGTGATCATCCTCACACTAATGTTGATTTTCAGTTGTTGGAAAGGTTGAAGATTACCCTATCTGTACACGTAAAATGCACACTTAAAATTCGGTGTGAGGCGAATACATGGCTTACGAAGTGACGTAGCTCCGAGAAATATGCTGTAGTGTCTCGTTAACATAATAATAGTTCTGGGAACCTTATGTTGTAGTACTGAAGGAGATGTAACATTTTTGTGCACGTAAAATCCAGTCTGAGGTGTAAAATTCATGCCGCGTTATTTCGGCGTCATCTAAGTAATGTCTCAAAATTTTATTGACCTATGAAGTTCTTTTCTTATGAGTAAAAAGCGAACCAGATGAAAAATGACCCTATCGGAGCGCACAAACCCGAATAAGGTCCTGCTGGAAAGACTCTGACAGGAAAGTGGGGTAAAAGTCGGCTCCTCCTACCTTGCTCAATACATAAAAGCTTTTCCAGAAATTTTGGCACCAAATATGTTCGCGCTTCTTTATGCTGAGAGAGAAGGAGAATGTGACAGTGGGAAAGAGACAGAAACGTAATTAATACTGGAAGATGGAAGACGGTGATTGTGGTATAGAAAGAGCGAAGGAAACAGTGGCAGTGTGAAAGAAAGAAAGGGACGCAGTGGCAACGGAACGTAGTTGGCAGTGACACAGCAATGCTAGGAAGAAAGTGACGGAACAGTCCCATGGCGGAGGGTGGGCGGCAGGCGGGGAAGAGGGGGGGAGAATAAAGAGAAAGTGGAAACGGGTGAGAGCCAATGACAGTGAGTGACAGAGTCTATTACAGTGACAGTGAAATGGCATAGTGACAGCGAGAAGAGAGAACAGCAGTGGGAGGCAATGACTGAGGCAGTTGCCATAAACAGAGCCAGAAGGAGACGGTAACAATAGTAGCAGAAAGGACGGAGGAACACTGTGGCTATGAGACGGGAGACTGTGACAGAAAGTGACAAAGACACAATGACAATGAACTGTTGAGCAGATCGAGAGAGATAGATAGATAGATAGCTAGATAGAGAGAGAGAGAGAAAGAGATTGGGCAAGTCAGGAGTATGGGAGTGGGAGGTGACTGATATGCTGAAGAGAGCGCGAAATTGCTCGCACGCAGGTATTTCGGGGAAAATTTTTAAAGGTGCTGAACAAGGTAGGATGAGGCAGCATGAGGCAGATAGTATCAAACATTTCAGCTCTTAAGAAGGAGTGCATCCCCCCCCCTTTTTTTTTTTTTTTTTTTTCGCCCCGGGAGGAGTAATTTCTCGCTAGTTTTCATTCTTCACCTGCAATGAACGAAATGCAACCAAACTTTTATAACAAGATATTGTGATAGGTAAAACAAAAGGCGTAGGAAATACTATACTTTGTGCTTATTTACTTCTTAAAACAGCAGACGTAGGATCTTGTTTTCGGCCTACTACAAGTTTCACTTCTACTGCAGTTGAAAGGAATACTTTGTTTAGCTGGCGTAGGTACAACAATTTGTCATAATCGAACGACGGCTATCTGAATTTGTCTGCAAAAGAAGTGTCGTTCATTACATCTCAGAAGAACAGGCCCTGATAGTATCCTAGTGCTTTCGAGTCCGAGAGTATTTATGTCCAGCTGTTGCCATTGCTGCCTGTGTAACACACTGTGAAATTGCACCCCAAAACGAAATAAGCTGCTTCGCGACGGAGAACTTTCAACCCGGTAGAGGGAACAGGAGAAAAAGAATAGCACGAAATTCCGATGGCGATAGCCGTTTTTGTTGAGGAGAATGTAAGCCCCTGGACTCTACCCCCATGACGGCGATTCGTGCGGTAAATCGTTGGGGCGCAGACCACAGCGTTCCGCTACATTCATAGAAGGGGGCGGTTGGCCTCGGACAATCGCCGAAGCCACTGCGTTGTGACCTGGAAAAAGCTGAAAAGAAAAGAGAGGAAAGATGTCTGTTCCCGGGCGACTCCCCAGATGTTTGTTGGAATTACTAACGTCTGGCAAAGAAATTCGCTCTCAATATTCCTCATACGCGTACTAACCTTTATTTAATCTATTATGGAAATAATGTGCAAACGAAACGAAGGAGACAAGCTACAGAAGATAAAAAGTCCAGTTCATCGTAAGTCTAGGTCGTCGATCTCAGAGGAGGTACAGTGCCCCAGTTGCTGATGATGTCTGAGTAAATTAAGGAGTAACGTATGTGGTAAAACGAAAATCATATTCACTCACTTACATAAACACATAGGTACCCTCAAAACATTAATTTATTATTATTAGCAACTGAGGACACATGGACCAACAAGACGGAAACATCGACGTAAAACCAGTAATTATTTAGCTAATACTAAACGATGAGTTTAAACCCTTCTTAATAGCAGCACTCTAGGTTTGCGTAGACTGACTGCATGTAAAGTAGAATTTGACTACGTATTTTTTAACCGGCTAGCATGAAATATGATGTTTATTTGTGTGAACTGCATCTCCATAGTAATCAAGTTATTGCCGGCCACTGTGGGCGAGCGCTTCTAGACTGGAACCACGCGGCTGCTACGGTCGCAGGCTCGAGTCCTGCCTCGGGCATGAATGTGTGTGATGTCCTTAGGTTTACATAGTTCTATGTCTAGGAGACTGATGAACTGAGATGTTAAGTCCCATAGTGCTTGGAGCCATTTGAACCATTTTTAATGCTGGTATTAGTTCCCAAAATCTACAGAGGCTTAAGAATAATGTAAACATTGTGGATTAACAAATATGTGTATGTAAGAAACCATACACCGTGCGAGGAACAAGCCTTAAGAAAAGTGGAAAACCTACAACCTGTTTGGGAGATTATTCACTTTTTTGAATCTTCGTTGGCTTTTCCTTGTTTTCAGCAGACGTACGTTATTTTTTCGTCACGTCCTGATCTTATCAAGACAATAATCTGTTTTGCTTGACCCTAAATTAAGTGTTAGTGGCTCTCTTACAATACATCCCATTCGAGACTTCCCTATTTTTTCTGACACCTTACCATTTTATTCACATTAGGTGTACCTACGTAATTTTAATGTTGTCCTGCAACATAAAATCTCAAAAAAATTTTGTGTCGTTTCTTCTAACTTACATATGGTAGCAGTTTCCCTCCACGCAGTTCTCTCCTCTAAATTATTTTGTATTTTTAATTTCCTTCCAAAGTTGAGGAATAAATGGTTCAAATGGCTCTGAGCACTATGGGACTTAACAGCTGAGGTCATCAGTGCCCTAGAACTTAGAACTACTTAAAGCTAACCAACCTTGGGACATCACACACATCCATGCCCGAGGCAGGATTCGAACCTGCGACCGTAGCAGCAGCGTGGTTCCAGACTGAAGCGCCCAAAACCGCTCGGCCACACCAGCCGGCAAAGTTCAGGAAAAATATTGGCTACCGGCTCTTATTGTGAAGAGTTCCTTTTCCGCTTGAGCTGCCAACTTATAAGGGCGTGCTGAAAAGTTATTCCTTCGGATTTTTTATTCTGTTCTCACTCTCAGAAGCTCCGAATTGTAGCGTGTAACATGGCTGCGTGTTACGCAACTAATTCGGTGCCTGAGAAACAGCGTGCTGTACTTGAGTTTCGATTTCGAAGAATTCATCCATACATGGGGCAGCATCTCCTTCAACATAACAATGACAGACCACACACAAGCGCTGCGACATGTGTAACAGTCCGACGCATTGTGTTGACTGTCACAGGTCATCCTCCATACAGTCCCTAAAACGACCTGTCCGATTTTAAACTGTTTCCAATTCTTAAAGAACTTAACTTTGATACTGATGAAGTGGTGCTGGCATAGGTGACGTTGTGGTTCTGTCAACAATTTCAAGCATTCTACAGCAATGGTATGAACATATAGGCCTCTCGTTGAGTTAAATGTGTGGGTTGCCAGGGTGACTATGTTGGGAAATAGGTAGTAGCCACGAAGAGTAAAGGAGTAAAGGAAGGTTATTAACGGGTGTTTTATTTTCATGTAAAAAAAAATTTGGAGACGCTTTCGTTTCATTTTAACCACCAAAATTTTCCTTCTAGAAAGGATATTTCTTGGTTTTGTAAATTTCTCAATTCAAGTTTCGATGTTTTCTCCATCAGTGGATCGGCTTTGATAAACATATCCTTCCACCTTTATTCTGATATAAAAATGTCTGCACCTTATCATAACTTCTCTGAGTTACACAACTTAGACGATACTTGGGACTATACTCTGTCCATCATGGATTTGGCTTTCTTCACTTGCATTTCATTCACTCTAATGTGGTTTCTGTAAACAATGTAAATTAGTCGAATATTATTTTCATTTATTTGCGCAAATCGAGCTTTGTATTCATCTGTAGTGTCGTGGCCCAATCTTTGGTCTGAAAGTCATTAGTCTTTAAAAAAAGTACGGAAAAGTACCATGGAAGCACCATACATCGTTTCGTTTACACCATGCGCCAGTAGCCACAACTCTGGGTTACACTGACAGACACATTGAATTTGGCATTGAGGATAGCAGCAGTGGTGGTCAATGGCGCTGCACAGCCTTGGCAGTGTAGCAAGTGGGGCGGCGTCCACACACCAGGGCAAGTCTCTTGTTTTGGCAATATAACTAGAAACCAGGTTTTAACGAAACAAATGGGCACTGGAAGCACATCAATAAGTCTGCATTTAAAGCATGGATCACATCATCGATGGAAGGCAGCAGTACCACTATGATGCCAGTGCAACAAGCTGCTGCCATGACTTCGAGACCGGGCTGCGTCTGCTTTCTGCACCAAGTCTTTCACAGTGCTTGGTGTCACAGCCCTGCCGTCAGCATCTGCCAACTCCAACGCTGAGTTCCCATCGAGACTCAACGCCACAGCATTAGCCCTCGGCGGACTGGTGTCCGAGGGCTGCATCTTGTTCGTAGTCTGCGCACAGTTGCCCTGGTGCTTCATCGGAGTGACGGAATTGGTGGGAGGGTCCGCCGAGCTTGCATGATGCCGAGGGAGGCAGCGCATACGCCGCGAGCGCGGTCGCACTTAGAGCCGAAGGACCATCTCTGACGTGACGCTGTCGCAGCACACCTCGACGCGCTGCTGGAGTCAGCGCCTCTGGCCTGGGGTGTACTGGCTGCTGGACTCGGAAAAGCAAGGAAACAGCTCAGCAGCCAAATGTAAGTCGCTGTCCGTTGACTGGCCAAAGTCAGGGCCAACGACAAAGAGTGCGCCTCCCTCACTGTGCATTGCAACAAGATCAATGAAGCTCTTTGAAATTCTCGTCACTTCAGAAGTTACAGCAAGAGTGAAGAAAAGTCCGTAAACATTCGTAAGATTTGTCCACCCGGAAAAAGTTTTCGACAGTATCAAATGGGGCAAGATGTCTGAAGCTATAAGGAAAATATGGGTAAGCTATAGGGTACTATACAGTATCTACAAGCAGCAAGTGGGAAAGATAAGACTGGAATAAAAAGAATAAAGTGCTCGGATAAAAAAGGGTAAACACCGGGATGTAGCCTTGCGGCCCTGCTATTCAGTCTGTACATCGTTGAAGCAGTGAAGTAAATAAAAGAAAGGTTCAGACGTGGGATTAAAATTGGAGGTGAAGGAACATCAATAATGTTCCCTTTTGACACTGATATTCTGAGAGAAACAGAAGAAAAACTACAGGATCTACGCACTGGAATGAATACTCTAATGTGGACAGAATATGGACTGAGAGTAAATCGAAGAAAGGAAAAATTAATGAAAAGTAACGAAAATTACCGTAGCGAGAAACTTAAGATCGGTATTGGTGATGATGAGGTAGATGGAGTTGAAGAATTCTCCTTGTTAGGTATGAAAATAACCCATGATGGAAAGGGAAGGGAAGACACTTTCAAAAAGGCCACTTCTGGCCAAGAGGAGTCCTCTATTTTCAAACATAGGCCTCTATTTGAAAAAAAAAAATTCGGAGATTGTACGTTTTGAGCATAGCGTTATGTGGTACTGATACATGGACTGTGGGAATCGAAAATTCTGATGTGTGGTGCTACAGAAAACTGTTGAAAATTAAAGCAGTATGTGGACAACACTGACAATGAGAAGGAACTGAATGATAAGACAGATGTTAAGGCAGCACGGAATAACTTGCATGATACAAGAGAGAACTTTAGAGGTTAACAACACTAGATGAAGACAGATATTGGGACGCACCCAGCAAATAATTGAGGGCGCCTGTCGCAGTTGCTACTCTAAGATGGAAAGATCGCACAGGGAGGGGAATCATGGGGTGGAGCTCAAACCAATCAGAAGACGGATGAGTCAAAAAATACAGAAGAAATAGAAAATAAATTAGTCCAACCCTTCTTCTCTATCTGCTCTTCCTCCCCCTGCATCTGTCCATTTCGTCTCCCCCTCCCTTGCTCTGTTCATCTCCTGCTCTTCCACGCCTCTATCTATCTCTTTCCCCCACAGCCCACCCTGGTCCGTCAATCACCCCGTTATCACCCCCAACAGGAACCTAATGGTAAGCGGGTTTTTCTTGCTAGATATTTGGTGACATGAGTATCGATCCAGGGATTAGGTGGATATGTTGAACATACGTTTAACACCATATGGAGCCAGAGAAGACGTTTAATTAATATGTAGTATTCATCCATGTGGTTTGATCCTAAGTCCAGAAATACGTTGAAGGTGTTATTGGCCCGTTTGCACTGTTCATTCTTGAGACCTGAGCGACAAACTGGACAGCACAAACACCATACGAATTGCACTTGATATCTTTAAAAATATTTCAAGTCAACTAAATACAGGAAATAAACAAATAGTTTCGAGGACTTTCACGTCACGCTTTCTCACTCACACCTAAATCGCTACTGGTTGTGGGGAGTCTTTTTAGTCATCAGTCTCCAGACTGGTTTGATGCGGCCCACCACGAAATCCTCTCCTGTGCCAAGCTCTTTCTCTGAGAGGAGCACTTGCAACCTACGTCCTGAATTATGAATGTATTCCAATCTCTGTTTTCACCTACTGTTCTTACTCACTACGGCTTCCACTAGTAACATGGAAGTTACTTCAAGATAACTTAAATGACGTCTTATCATGCCTATTGCTTTCAGTGTTTTCCGTATTATATTCGTTTTCTCGCCGATTCTCCTTACCTCATCCGTCCACTAAACTTTCAACATTATTCTGTAGCAGAAAATCTCGAATGTTTCGTACTCTTCTGTTCCGATTTTGCCAAGCTCTGAATGTACATTCTCAGACATTTCTTCCTCAAATGATGGCCTGTGTTCGATTCTAGCAGACTTCTCTACTTTAGAATCCAGTAGATCGTAGTAGTTGAGGATATTTCCATAAAGGATAGATACTCAACTGAAACAAGTATTTTCGTACTCCTGCAGGAATAATCAGACACCGTCAAGTGCTTCCACAGAGCTCACAACTAACTTGACTGTTATTGCCCTTGACACGATCCACATGCAACCGCATATGCAACTGCGGTTATCCTATATGCGGTAGCTGTTAGCCCGGCATCGCACAAGAGAATCAGCTTGCACAAGTGGCAAAACAAATAAAAGGAGTTAAATATATCAATACACTTTTCACAAACTACAAAACCACAGTAAAAAAATTAAAAAATCTTCATTAACAGATGTGTTTCGCAATGGGCTGTGGAGTCACACAACTGGACACGCGCAACAAGGCATTGCTGTTTGGCTAACTTAAGACACTGTTTAGAGATTAACCTCTGGAGCCTCCGCCCCCATAAGATGTACGTACATTCGAGAGAAATTGGTCAAGCACGAGTTAGCACGTACGTGAACTGGGGCAAAACTGGGACTCTTGTTTTGAGGGCATAAAGACCGCTGTAGCCCCGTCTGAGGAATTCGTAATAATAACAATAACTGACAGTTATTTATAACTGTTAAAAGTAACTGGTACTGAACAGTAACCGTAACTGATACTCCGAAATAACCGTTTGACACACCTGTGATAGTTGACCTTTCCAGTAGGTCTCTGGAGGAGAAAGCTGAGAGTTAAGGAGTCAGGACAGACCCACTCCAAAATTAAACCTAATAAGGGGAAAGTGTGGGATGAGGCTTTCCGATTTGGCACGAATCACGTGGTTAGAAGCAAGTTGTTGACCTTTCACGGTCGTACAACTCTTCGCCTGGGTGGGCCAGAAGAGAAGGTAAAACGCCTTCTAAAGATTTACAAGCAGACTTTGAGGGCCTTTTCAGCCAAACTTCATACAACGGTGTGGTGGTAGAGTGGCCAAGCGCACTGGCTAGGAACTGTTCTGTTTGGGTCATTTTCTCATTCATGCCATTTTTTCCTTTTATCCATTTCATTTGTTCTCCACAATTTTAAACTATTGACTTTAAAATTTAAATACATTTAAAACATGCAATTGATATACACACAGTTACTATATCTAGTTTATTTTTGTAAGTCTAATAAAAACTAGTATACCAGAAAATTTTGTATGACAGTGTATGAAAAGGGTTGGATCTACAGGTGTGATGTTCTTGCTTTCCACGTTTCTTATTGGGGAACGGTAGAAATATTTAGGACATGTTAATGCACTAATAAAAAATATAACGGAAATTGTAAACATATAAACAATATACTTTATCTTAGTAAATTAGGTAAATCAAATATCAACAATATTAAGTCACGCCTTCACAAAGCGGAATGCAATCCGTTTACTTTTGTGATATTGTTGTTGTGGTCTTCGGTCCGAAGATGATGCAGCTCTCCATGCTACTCTATCCCGTGTGAGCCCCTTCAACTTCGAATAGCTACTGCAGCCTACATACTTCTGAATCTGATTACTGTATGCAGCTCTTTGTCTCCCTCTACGATATCCCGCCCCCTTTCCCCTGCACCCACACTTCCCTCTATTACTAAATTACTAATCCCTTGATGTCTCAGAATGTGTCCTGTCAACCGATCACTTGTTTTGGTCAAGCTGTGCCACCAAATTCTTGTCTCCCTAACTACACTCAGCACCTCCTCAGTACTTACATGATCTGTCCATCTAATCTTCAACGCCTTCCTGTAGCACCACATTTCAAAAGATTCGGTTCTCTTTTTGTGTAAATTGTTTATTGTCCATATTTCACATCCTTACATGACTACAGTCCAAACAAACACTTTCAGAGAAGACTTCCAAAGACTTAAATCTACTTTCCGTACACTATACTGTGAAGTGGCCGCTCGTCGAAAATTTTACGATTGTCCTACAGTATCACAACTAACTGTGATATTGTAGAACAATTATAAGATTTTGGACGAGCGATCACTTCACAGTATCATATATGGTAGTTTATTAGAGCAAGGCGTGTGGATGGTGTATATCAAATATTTCCCGCACAAGTTGACATCTGTCCCTCATATTTTGGTTATTAGTCGCGAGAATTAAAGCCATCCCATGCTCACAAATCTGTTTTCTAAAGGTGATATTTTAAGGATATTAAATTCATTCAATGGAATGATTACTTGATTTGAACGGCATCTGTCCAAGTTTATTGCATTAAGAATGTGTAGGAAACCAGAACAAGAAAAAAATTACTTACGTAGGAAACATGTATCCGCGATAAAGGTAAAGACACTCTCTGAGATTAACAGAAAATATACAAAAGAAAGAAACTATTCCACAGAGCGACACATGTAATGAATCACTATCGAATGGACATCATAAAGAAAATCCTCCAGTTACTAAGGCTTTAAAAATAACCTTTATAATACCAGAGAACCGTCTACGTAATACAAGAACGCTAGTGGAGAAATGTAAGAGGTGATGACGGTAACAGAAGGAAAGGAAAGAAACAGCACCCATTCTGACACCTGGTCATCGGTGACGAAGCTTGGACTCTGCATTCCAATAACGAAGTTGGACGTCCACTAAGTGCCGACAGGTGACCTTCAGATCAATCATGTTTCACCCTCCATCGCACAGATAACTGTTTGTGTGTACGGCGTGAAACGTCTGAAAGCAAGCACACTATAACAATGGTCGGAATGGTTCCGGCCGGGCGAAGGAGCGCTAGGATCTGGTGAATATTCTCGTGGCATTCCTTGGACGGTCTTGTCATTAGGGAAGGAGCAATGGATCAAAAAAAGAATGCTTTTATGCTTACAGTCCATGTCCACCCCTAAATGCAATTCGGTTTTCCTCAGCATGATGGTGTCTACCTGCAGGACAAAGCAACGTGTATCAGAGTTCGTAGTGAAAGTTCGTGGATCATACAGCACCAGGATGAGTCTATCGTACTCCCATGACCACCAAAGTCTCTGGATTTGAAGCCAGTCAAGAATCTGTGGGATCACCTTAATCGGACTGTTGGTATTATGGATTCTAAGCCGAGAAACTAGGTGCAGTTGACCACTGCACGGAGACGGCATGGTTCCTCATCCCTGTCCGTACCTTCCAGAACCTCACTGACTATCACCCTACACTGCAAAAGGTGTTTAGTTAGTATTCTGACAGGTGGTCACACTAATGTGACTGGACAGTGTATAATGTAAGACATTTGTCTTTAAATACTCGAACTGTTCTCCCTGCTGCCTCCAGCAATGGCCGGCCGCGGTATCCGAGCGGTTCTAGGCGCTTCAGTCCGGAACCGCGTGACTGCTACGGTCGCAGGTCCGAATCCTGCCTCGGGCATGGATGTGTGTGATGTCCTTAGGTTAGTTAGGTTTAAGTAGTTCTAAGTTCTAGGGGACTGATGACCTCAGCTGTTATGTCCCATAGTGCTCATAGCCATTTGAACCATTTTTTTGAACCTCCAGCAATCAGCGGACTCTCTGACAAATCTTATTCGGTCATCCTACAGACAACACAGTCCACCTTGGCTAATGCAGCACAACATTGCCCAACACTTTGCCATGCAGAAAGAAACCGTGATTCACTAAAACAATTATAATTTTTACAATGTCATTTAGAAAGGGTAAACTGCTCCCTACACTTTTCGAAACCAGATGCGGTATTTCGACTAATGTTTAATATCACAATGCAGTTCCTGTTATTAGTCTATCCACGTACACTCTTAAGGATTAATCAACTAAGCATCAACCACAGAAGTACCTATAACAGAAATTAATTGTAAGTTGCATAAGACAGTGAATTTGTGACTTATACTTTAAAATTATTATTAGCTAAAAATTGCGACTATAAAATGTTTCAGTGCGTTTACCAGGAAAAAGGCCGTACTCCAATACTCTGTAGTCTTCAGCACTTCTCTTCTGCGAGATCAATGGACGGGCTAAACTCAACCTCATGAACTGAGGAACTTCGTGTGTTAGAGATAGTGTGCTGACCGTACGCCCCTCTATATCGCATCGAAAAAGTCGCCTTGGAAGGAAAATGACAGTGTGACCCATCAGCAACGCATTTTCTTCAGGCCGTGATCGTAGAGTTCTTATTATTAAATAGTGTACGTATTAATGGTTTGAAATAAAATACTTTGTAATGTATCACTGACTGCCAGACCATTTAGTCCTCCCACTATCATTCTGCAAACTGAAGCGCAGTTAATTTGTGAAGAGTACTTTCACCGTTCTGTTCATGGTATAGCCGGATTTTATATCCCACGGTGCACAGATTTGTGTATATATACAGACACATGTGTGAGATCAATTTTTTTTACCTCTGAAACAGCTGAACTCTTAAGGGATCAAAATGGTTCAAATGGCTCTGAGCACTATGCGACTTAACTTCTGAGGTCATTAGTCGCCTAGAACTTAGAACTAATTAAACCTAACTAATCTAAGGACATCACGCACATCCATGCCCGAGGCAGGATTCTTAAGGGATCCATAAAACTTATAGGCAAAGGTGCGAAAGTGTGTCTGGCATTCGCCACGCAGTTAAGAGGAGATTTAAGTCCTTGGTAAGACATTATGCAACTTGTACTGGCCTAGAGTCCACCTCCTCTTTGTTTCGTTACTGCCTCCAAAGCACAGAAATAATACTTCTTGACTCCTTCCATTCAACTGTTTTCTAAGTGGGACACCCCACCCTAAGGGCAACAATCTTACGATGTAGCAAAATCATGAAGCTGTGAGGACGCTGTGTCAGTTGTGTTTGGGTAGCTCAGTTTGCAGAGCACTTGCCCGCGAAAGGCAAAGGTCCCGAGTTCGAGTCTCGGTCCAGCACACAGTTTTAATCAGCCAGGATGTTTCATACCAGCGCACACTCCGCTGCAGAGTGAAAATCTCTTTCTGAAGAAGCTTGTTTTGACATATCACTAAAACTTTTACTTTCAGTTTTCCTCTCTTCTCAATTACGCTTTACTTTCAACGATTTTTGTTGAGTCATCTTGAAACCTCTTTATTTAAATGCGTGAGTCTGTACTAAAATTGCAGAATGACTGAGAAGATGAAACTTCTACGTTATTTGATTGTGAAACAGCTGAATAAAACTGAACGTACTGAGACTACTTTCTCTTTACTTTTTTGTTATCATGTCAACACTGACCCACAATATTCTACAGCAACGGAATCAGATTGCTGAAAAGAAATACAACCTGACTTCCAACAATTAATTCAAAAGAATGTCTCTGATTAAAGACAAATCTTAATGGTAACCTATAGATTTCATTAAGCACCCACCTCACAAAAATCTTCATTACGCGAACTATTGCAATACAGCGAGCGTGAGAACTGACAGCTAAATAAAAGATTCTAACTACTAAAGACACTAACTAGTAATAGGCATGTGGTTATGAAAGGAAAGATTTTGTTGCAAACCAAATAATGTATTTTTTTTTACCTTCATAATGTGACATCCAGTTCAAACACGAACATAAATCGTCATTGACATCTAGTACAAAAGTATATAATCACGAATAATATTCAGTCTCCAAGTCGAACATGTACCGATCGTTAGCCTACGCTAACACTTCAGACCTCTACCCTCCAACACTCCTAACTTCTCACATCTAACATCCATCACAGATGGCTGTTGACCTCCAACTGCCCAAAAGTACTTCCATCACTGCTGGCGACTAACTTCCAACTGCCCAACAGTACTGGCGATTAACTTCCAACAACGAGTCCAACCAGCCACAGAGTCTCTTACAAAGAAAGCGGAGTCAGAGAGCCAATGCAAAGCGCTACACAGCGCTGCCAGCACAGAAGCAGCCCACTTACAGACCTGAAGTAGCCGCCATGATTTCCTCTTCTGTCAACAACCATAGGCAATTGTTTGTGTTCCCTCTACGGCTCCCACAAGTTTCGTTACTCTTGTCTTAACGTATGTGTCCTATAATACTATCGCTTCATCTAGTTGGACTTTCCCCCCTCCGCCCCCCATTTCCCTACTCACCGATAATTATATGCCCCATTTGATTATAAGGTCCTTCCATTCCACGGGGCGTCTTAAATCCACCAAATAACATTTTTCCAGTTTCTTCCTATTCCAAGCAATACTTCCATGTGATTCTGTGAAAAAGACATACATTATGAAAAATATTTTTCTCACATTTCGGTATATATTTAGTACTAGTAGACTTATTTTAGTTAGTAATGCTCTCCTTGCTTGTACTAATCAACATACGCTGTCATGAGTTGTTCTAAGTTCAAGGTAGTAGAACTCTTCCCCTTTATCTATGACTAACTGCGTACCTTGTGTTGCCCAGGTATATATGCACTTAAAATAATATTTTCCATTATCCCGGTTCCCAGGACTTCTGAAGATAGATGTTAACTGTTGATACTGTATACAGACACAGTCCCTTTGACTGTTCACAGACGTCACTAAACCCGCACAAATATCTAAACAACTATGTATGAGGAGCGCCTATTAGACGCAGGGGTCCGACAGCTGATCAGTTCCAGTTATTCCTACAGGAAGGAGGTACACGGCTCGTGTTGTTTGTGGTTCAAACATGCCTAGACGGTCAATACTGCGGTTTGATCGTGTCCGCAGTGTTGCATTATGCCAGGAAGGGCTCTCAACGGGGTATGTGTCCAGGCGTCTCGGAGTGAACCAAAGCTATGTTGTTCTGACATGCAGGAGATACAGAGAGAAAGGAACTCTCGATGAAATGCCTCGCTCAGGCCGCCCAAGGGCTACTACTGCGATGGATGACAGCTACCCACGGATTATGGCTCGAGGTAACCCTGACAGCAACACCACCATGTTGAATAATGCTTTTCGTGCAGCCACAGGACGTCGTGTTACCACTCAAACTGTGCGCAATAGGGTGCATCATGCGCAACATCACTCCCGACGTTGATGGCGAGGTCCATCTTTGCAACCACTACACCATGCAGCGCGGTACAGATGGGCCCGACAACATGCCGAATGGATCGCTCAGGATTGGCATCACGTTCTCTTTACCCATGAGTGTGGCATATGCCTTCAACCAGACAATCGTCGGAGACGTATTTGGAGGCAACTCGGTCAGGCTGAACGATTTACAAACACTGTCCAGCGAGTACAGCAAGGTGGAGTTTGCCTGCTGTTTTGGGGTGGCATTATGTGGGGCCACGCTGGTCATGGAAGGTGCCGTAAAGGCGTACGATACGTGAATGCCATCCTCCGAGCAACCATCCTCCATGCAACCATATCGGCAGCATACTGGCGAGGCATTTGTCTCCACGGACGACAATTCCCACCCCCATCGTGCACATTTTTTGAACGACATCGCTCGACCAGAGTGGCCAGCGTGTTCTCCGGATATGAACCCCCAACGAAAATGCCACGGATAGAATGAATAGGGCTGTTTACGGACGACGTGACCCACCAACCACTCTGAGGGATCTACGCGCAACCGCCGTTGAGGAGTGGGACAATCTCGATCAACAGTGCCTTAATGAACTTGTGGATAGTACGCCACGACGAATACAGGCATGCATTAGTGCAAGAGGATGTGCTACTGGGTATTATAGGTAGCGGTGTGTACAGCAGTCTGGACCAGCCAGCTCCTCTGAAGGACTCGCTGTAGGGTGGTCCATCTTCTCCTTTCCTCTCTCTCTATCCGTCTACTCCTCCACGTTCTATCCGTCCATCTGCTCTTACCCCTTATATCTGCTTTTTCCGTCCACCTGCTTCTCCCTCTCCTTATGTCAATATCCTGCTTCCTCTCCATCTTGTCCATAATCCTTCTAAGACAGTTTCCACCGTCCCCCTCTCTCCTGTACCCTCTCCTCCTTCCGTTCTCTTAGCTAATATTTTCCTCCTCCTCGGTCCATCTGCCCCTTTCCCCTCTTTCCACCTCCTCCCTCCAGCCTATCTCCTCCTCTTCCTCCTCCGCATACGCTCTAAGTCCACTCCTCCTTCCCTCTCTATGTCCATGTCCTCTGCCCTCCTCTCTTTTCATCTCCTTCCCCCACTTCCGTATCTCGTTAGTTTGGCCTTAGAAAAGACTCCGGAGAGGCGATTTTAACGTTGTACTTGATAATGTTTTTATAAAACAGATCTGAAGATGGTCATTATAGACCGAAACCGGTAGTGTGGTGACGCAAAATTTGTGACCATACACGTGAAGTAAAGGAAATTTATTGTATATTCGGGTTATTGCGGCCATGTCGCAGCTTGTTAATGGAAGAAAACTCAAGTAAACTCATGATACGTTCGTAGGGCTCACCAACCTGGAACAAACGTTCGACAATGAAAAAAGGTGCAGTAAGTTCGAAATTCAGATAAAAATATGGGTGATATATTGGAAAAGATGGGAGGCGAGGAACGAAGAGCTCGGATTAAAAAGAGTTTAAGACGGTTCGTAGCCTTTCGGCCCTACTGGTCAGTCTATACATCGACAAAGCAATTACGAATATAAAGGAAAGCTGCAAGATAGGAATTAAAATTCAAGGTGAAAGGATATCAGTGATAGTATTAGCTCAAGACATTGCTATCCTCAGTGAAAGTAAAGAGCAATTACAGGATCGCCTTAATTAAATTAACAGTCTAACAAGTACAGACTATGGTTTGAGAGTAAATCGAAGAAATACCAAAGTAATGAGAAGTAACAGAAATGAGAAACGCGTGAAACTTAATATTAGGATTGATGTAGATGAAGTTGAGGAATTCTGCTACCTAGGCGGTAAAATAACCCGTGACGGATGGAGCAGGGAGCAAATATAAAGCAGACTAGCACAGGCAACAACGGTATTACTGATCGAGGGAGTTAAGCTAGTACCAAATATAGGTCTTAATTTGAGGAATAAATTTCTGAGAACGTACGTTTGGAGCACAGCACCGTATGGTAGTGAAACCTGGACTGTGTAGAAACGACGAAAGAAACGAATCGAAACATTTAAGATATGCTTTACTGAAGAACGTCGAAAATTAGGTGGGCTAGGAATATAAGGAATGGAGAAAATAGGAGAGGAAAAGAATATATGGAAAACATTACCAAGATCAAGGGTCAGGATGATAGGATATGTGTTAAGATGCGAGGGAATAACTTCCACGGTACTGGAAGAAGGTTAAAACTGTAGAGGAAAAGAGAGATTAGAATATACTCAGCCAATATGTGAGAACGTACGTTGCAATTGGTACTCTGCGATAAAGAAGCTGGAACAGGCGAGAAATTCATGGCGGCCACATCAAACCACTCACAAGACTGATGGATTAAAAAAAATGGAAGTCTTATTATATATGTGTCGTGCGGTGATATAATGTTGCATGTGCATTGAGTGATGTATGTGAATACTGTCAACGAAATGTGTCGCGTTTACGGCTAGTAGCGACGAAAAAATATATTAAAACGTCGTGCCTGATGCGGCAGTTTTACTGCACGTGCGGGAAAAAATGTGGTAAGCGATGAGCTTTCTTCCTTTAATTACTTTGTGTGGTTTGTCAGCTGGCAAAAGTTTCGTAAGAAATTTAAATAATGTGTAATATCTGTTACAAGTCACTAACTGCTCTGATTCTGAAGTACAGGATGAATAAAATCTGGCTATTGGCGCGTCGTGGGCACACACTCTTCTCCACCCACATTCGCACCCGTTTTAGCGATACCTGATTCTTTTCAGGCGGTAAGTGATATGTATACCAAGGTTGGCTGAAATCGAGACATTTGTTTAGGAGGAAATGTGGAACATACTTATAAACAAACACAGGCGTACATACATTATCAAATTCATTTTTATAATACCCATGGATGTGGCACCCCTCTTTGATGCAGAGCTTGTCGATATTTCATTTTGCTGCTACTCAGTACTTTTCGATTCCTATGGATTACTTTCAGTCGATACGGTAAAGCAATAAATAACGTGAAACTGTCGTTAAGTTAATATTTTAAGCTTCTTCATGCTCTGTATGTTACCGTGAATATATTACTTGATGATGTATCACACAGTGGCATTATAAAGCAGCTCCTCTTACATCACGCAGCACGGCTGTCGCTGTCTCTGCGTCGCCTTCGAGATCTTCCGGGTATTTATTCTTAAACAGACAGCCTCCGGCTTCAGAAATCGCAGCAGAAAATGTCTTGCATATCGGACTGGGAAGTCGTGATAGCCGAGCAGCTGACGGCTGGTAAGGCGGGCGAGGATTTGCATGAGAAACGGCCCCCATCCATCCCCCACACCGCCACCCCCAGTGCGTCTGCGGTGCGGGCGGCATCCATCACAGCGCAGATCCGGGCAGGGCCCTGCGAAGTTAAAGACGTCTCGCAGCGCACGCCCTGCCCTGTCTGTCTGGGTGACCTACTAAGCGAGAGCCACGGATAACGACGTGACGTAGAATTCCTCTGCGTTTCGTGCTCGCAGTAGATTCCTCCTCTCACACAATCTAACTCGCTAGTCGTAATACGCGCGGTGCTCCATGTACCGCTGACAATTTCGCTAATGGATAGAGGCAGCACTGGTCACAGAGTGGATGTTTCAGAACAGGAGGTCTTAGAACTTTTCATTTGCAGTCTGGAAATTTTTCATATTGTGGAACTTTATACGGATTGCATAAAATGTTATCGGGTTTCCTACCGCTTCAATTGCTTAAAGCTACACGAGCTTTCGGCCAAGCACTCCTTGGCCATTGTCAAGTGATATGACTGCCATTGGGCTGTTGGTGAGCACTTATATACGCTAGCTGGCGGCTGTGACGTCACTGGTGCCCGTGACATTGCCATATATGGGCATGCTTTGAGTCGGCGTTCGCTGGATCCCACGATCACTGGATCCCACTCAACGCTGAACTGCAAGCCACCGTCTCTATTCAGGGTGTTTGCTGTAATTTTTGTTTAAATAGCTTCCACTATTAAAGTCCCAGAAGCCGTTAGTGCGAGACACGACAGGTATCGTCAAATTTTATGTGGTGACCGTTTTCTAACGCATGCTCAGCTAACGCAGAGACAGGCTGGACAGTGAAGGGGGAGGCGTGTTCATAGCGATAAGAAGTGCAATAATATCGAAGGAAATTGATGGAGATCCGAAATGTCAAATAATTTGGGTGAAGGTCACTCTTAAAGCAGGCTCAGACATGGTAATTGGATGTCTCTATAGGCCACCTGGCTCAGAAGCTGTTGTAGCTGAACACCTGAAGGATAATTTGGAAAATATTTCGAGTAGATTTCCCCACCATGTTATAGTTCAGGGTGGAGATTTTAATTTGCCGGATATAGACTGGGAGACTCAAACGTTCATAACGGGTGGCAGGGACAAAGAATCCAGTGAAATTTTTTAAAGTGCTTTATCTGAAAACTACCTTTAGCAGTAAACAGAGAACCGACTCGTGGCGATAACATGTTAGACCTTCTGGTGACAAACAGCCCCGAACTAATTGAAACAGTTAACGCAGAACTGGGAATCAGCTATCATAAAGCGGTTACTGCATCGGTGATTTCAGCCGTAAATAGAAATATTAAAAAAGGTAGAAAGATTTTTCTGTTTAGCAAAAGTGACAAAAAGCAGATTTCAGAGTGCCTGACGGCTCAACACAAAAGTTTTGTCCCAAGTACAGATAGTGTTGAGGATCAGTGGACAAAGTTCAAAACCATCGTACATTATGCGGTAGATGAGAATGCGCCAAGCAAGATCGTTAGAGATCGAAAAGAGCCACCGTGGTACAACAACCGAGTTAGAAAACTGTTGCGGAAGCAAAGGGAACTTGACAGCAAAAATAAACATAGCCAAACCCTTACAGACAAACAAAAATTACGCGAAGCGAAATGTAGTGTGAGGACGGCTATGCGAGAGACGTTCAATGAATTCGAAAGTAAAGTTCTATGTACTGACTTGGCAGAAAATCCTAAGAAATTTGGTCTTATGTCAAAGCGGTAGGTGGATCAAAACAAAATGTCCAGATACTCTGTGACCAAAATGGTACTGAAACAGAGGATGACAGACTAAAGGCCGAAATACTAAATGTCTTTTTCCAAAGCTGTTTCACAGAGGAAGACTGCACTGTAGTTCCTTCTTTAGATTGTCGCCTAGATGACAAAATGGTAGACATCGAAATAGATGACAGAGGGATAGAGAAACAATTAAAATCGCTCAAAAAAGGAAAGGCCTCTGGACCTGATGGGATACCAGTTCAATTTTACACAGAGTACGCGAAGGAACTTGCCTCCCTTCTTGCAGCGGTGTACCGTAGGTCTCTAGAAGAGCGTAGCGTTCCAAAGGATTGGAAAAGAGCACATGTCATCCTCGTTTTCAAGAAGGGACGTCGAACAGATGGGCAGAATTATAGACCTATATCTCTAACGTCGATCAGTTGTAGAAATTTGCAACACGTATTATATTCGAGTATAATGACTTTTCTGGAGACTAGAAATCTGCTCTGTAGGAATCAGCATGGGTTTCGAAAAAGACGGTCGTGTGAAACCCAGCTCGCGCTATTCGTCCACGAGACTCAGAGGGCCATAGACACGTGTTCACAGGTAGATGCCGTGTTTCTTCACTTCCGCAAGGCGTTCGATACAGTTCCCCACAGTCGTTTAATGAACAAAGTAAGAGCATATGGACTATCAGACTAATTGTGTGATTGGATTGAAGAGGTCCTAGATAACAGAACGCAACATGTCATTCTCAAAGAAGAGAAGTCTTCAGAAGTAAGAGTGATTTCAGGTATGCCGCAGGTGAGTGTCATAGGACCGTTGCTATTCACAATATACATAAATGACCCTGTGGATGACATCGGAAGTTCACTGAGGCTTTTTGCAGATGATGCTGTGGTGTACCGAGAGGTTGTAACAATGGAAAATTGTACTGATATGCTGGAGGATCTGCAGCGAATTGACTGATGGTGCAGGGAATGGAAATTCAATCTCAATGTATGACAGTGTAATGTGCTGCGAATACATAGAAAGATAATTCCCTTATCATTTAGCTACAAAATAGCAGGTCAGCAACTGGAAGCAGTTAATTCCATACATTATCTGGGAGTACGCATTAGGAGTGATTTAAAATGGAATGATCATATAAAGTTGATCGTCGGTAAAGCAGATGCCAGACTGAGATTCATTGAAAGAATCCTAAGGAAATGCAATCCGAAAACAAAGGAAGTTGGTTACAGTACGCTTGTTCGCTCACTGCTTGAATACTGCTCAGCAGTGTGGGATCCGTACCAGATAGGGTTGATTGAAGAGATAGAGAGAATCCAACGGAGAGCAGCGCGCTTTGTTACAGGCTCATTTAGCAATCGCGAAAGCGTTACGGAGATGATAGATAAACTCCAGTAGAAGACTCTGCAGGAGAGACGCTCCTTAGCTCGGTACGGGCTTCTGTTAAAGTTTCGAGAACATACCTTCACCGAAGAGTCAAGCAGTATATTGCTCCCTCCTACGTATATCTCGCGAAGAGACCATGAGGATAAAATCAGAGAGATTAGAGCCCACACAGAAGCATACCGACAATCCTTCTTTCCACGAACAATACGAGACTGGAATAGAAGGGAGAACCGATAGAGGTACTCAGGGTACCCTCCGCCACACTACGGCAGGTGGCTTGCGGAGTATGGATGTAGATGTAGATGTAGATGTATAACGCAGATTTCTCTGGATAGCGTAGGTGATAATACCTCTCATGTTCTTTCCTGTGTTGTTCCACAGTGCGCACTGTTTGTCCGATGTACTTCTGGCCACACTCACAAGGTATTTCGTAGACTCAAGATGTTCTGAGACCTTCTGTGTCTTTAACTGGTCTCAGTAATAGACGCATTTTCGCTGGAGGCCTGAAGATTGATTTGATCTTGTGCCTTTTCAACAGGCGTCTTATCTTGTCCGACACAGAGCCACAGAACGGCAGCAAAGCAAGTTTCTTTTCCTGCTCTTCGTCGGTGGTCTTATTCTTATATTTCCCAGAAATCACTTCTTTCACTTGATGGGCGCTGTAGCCGTTATTCCTGAAAACCTTGCGTAGGTGGCTCAGTTCACGCGGCAGGTTATCTTCGTCTGAAATTACTCTTGCACGATATACTAATGTTTGTAATACTCTGCCCTTCTGTGCTACATGATGATGGCTGGTTGAGTGCAGGTACAGGTCTGTGTGGGTGGGCTTTCTGTAGACGTTGTGGGCAAGGCACCAATTTCGTTTACTGTGGACGAGGACATCGAGGAAGTGCAATGCATTATCTTTTTCCACCTCCATGGTGAACTGGATGTTACTGATGATGCCATTGAGTTGTTTCCAAAACTCGTCTAGTTTCTAGCGTCCGTGTGGCCAAATGACGAACGTGTCGTCTACGTATCGGAAGAAACACTTCGGCTTCAGTGGCGTAGTATCTATGGCAATATCCTCAAAATTCTCCACGAAGAGGTTTGCAACAGCGGGAACCAACGGACTGCCATTGCTACGCCGTCTGACAGATCGTAATACTGGTCGTTGTACACGAAATAGGAGGACTTAAGAGCGTGCCTAAATAGCTCGACCACGTCACTTACCATGTACTGGGAAATTAGGTCCAAAGCGTCTTTGACAGGCACATTCGTAAACAGCGCCATTACATCAAAACTGACCATAATATCATCCTCACTAAGGCGTAGACGGCAGAATTTATCAACAGAATCAACCGTCTACGCCTTAGTGAGGATGATATTATGGTCACTTTTGATGTAGTGGCGCTGTTTACGAATGTACCTATGAAAGACGCTTTGGACCTAATTTCCCATTCCTTTGTAAGTGACGTGGACGAGCTATTTAGGCACACTCTTACGTCCTCCTATTTCATCCCGGAACAGTTTCCCTTCACCAATTGATTTTTTTTTTCGTTTTCTGTGTTACCTGCCTGGTGCAAACAGGACGTCTACGACACAATAGGTTTAGTTGTCCTCTTTGTCAAACTTTATAGAGAAGATGAGAAGGCGGAGCTCTCGTTTGCTGGAATGGAAGTAATTCTTGTGGAGTTGGCACGATTGATCTGCTGGCCAACAAATTTGTTTATTGAGGTATTAAACCAAGACCCCGCAACCGAATACCACATACTTCCTAAAATCACTATGAAGGACCTTTAACAGAGACTAACAGCTGACTACTGGCCACTAGATATAAATCATAAATCATCAACATTGAAGTAATTCACTATCAATCAAGCGCCACTTGCCGTACAGTACAAGACACAAGTACCGATCAGTAGCCTATTCCCGCTGTTCACTGAAATTCCTCTAATTTGATTCTATGAAACAGGACAGGCTTTTAGTGTTCCAATGTTTACTGAAAATTGGTGCTTAGCTTGCAGTTGCCGTATGTCCAACAGAGTGCATCACCATCTTCTCTTAGCTGAAGTGCCTGTTGCCCCAACAGGTCCTGTTTGAGGAGCGTCATTGCACTTCGACTGATCCGATTACTCACTGAATCTCTACTCTCCTTTAACCTATTCTCTCTGTGCTTCTATTCCTTTCTACACTTATGTTCAGAAAAAGAAAACAGCTTGAACGACTACAGATAGGTCGTTCGTATATATAGGACATGTTCATTTGCATGTTCCGTTGAAATGACTAGCATTTGAATCATGTGGACCCACTAGTTCAAGGTCGACATCGATATCGCAGCGCAATACCACCCACCAGCAAAATGTGCCTGCGGCTCTCGTTGTCGCTATAAACCGAAGGCAAATGACCAGTGTGACTCCAGCACACGTGTAGGATGCCTCGCAGACGTATGAGCCAACTGTACGGCCAAATCAGTGAGCTTGAAAGAGGAGGCCTTTTTGCCATGAGAGAATGTGATGCATGCGTCCAGGGAATTGCTGCTGTTGCTGGACGGAGTGTATCAGCAGTGCAGTGTATGTGTGCAAAACTGTTCACGGAAGGCCGTAGAACACGATGAGATGTGTCATGTCACACCATTCAAACCACGACCGAGAAGATCGTGCCGGCTGGTGTGGATGAGCGGTTCTAGGCGCGTCAGTCTGGAACCGCGCGACCGCTACGCTGGCACGTTCGAATCATGCCTCGGGCATGGATGTGTGTGATGTCTTTAGGTTAGTTAGGTTTAAGTAGTTCTAAGTTCTAGGGGACTGATGACCTCAGATGTTAAGACCCATAGTGCTCAGAACCATTTGAACCATTTGTGAAGATCGACTTCTCATCCGAATGGCAATGCAGGACAGAAGTATGTCATCCTCGGCTCGGTCGCAACAGTGGAACATATCGTACCTTTTCAGCGGTGACAGTCCCTCGCCGTTTATTGCGGGACAGGTTACGTGCGCTTCGTCTACTTCTCCGCCCACCTTTGCCGAATGTTCAGAAACATGCTAGACGGGAATGGTGTATGGAACGACGTTACTGGTGACATGAATGGGATCATATATTTTTAAGAGTGATACTTTAGGCACGTAGTGGTCTGAAAATACAAAGAAGGAAAGCGAAAAACAGTATAGTCAGAAGCAAAGTTTTGCATTCTCAATGCACGGTATGAATATATTCTAGAAAATCGTGCATGAAAATGAAACTCTTCAGGGGTCTTCTCTGGGGTTCTATTGAACACATAAACTATGAGGTCAAGCTTTTTGGGTAGCCCTTTGCTTAGCGATCATTTGTATAACTACCACAAGAACGAAAATGCAGTAGCTATCGTAAGTAAATGTAAAAAATTAAAACATTACACAGTACCTTCAGCCCAGGAAAATAGGGCAGCTCGGTTAGCTCTTTTGCACGAGGTGTGGTCGATGGTCGGCGTAAGACGGCTCATTAGCTGATCATAAGAAAATCTTCAAGTAGTGTGTTTTTTGTGTATCAAAAGTACCAATAATTGTGAGGACGGACACTCTTATAATTTCGTTCATGGGGATTTCTCGAATTATCTGCCATATAATCTAAAAACGGTTATCTCGAGGAAAATCTGAACTTCATTCGTTATCATTATCCGATAATGAAATCCATGGGTTACAAGTCTCCGTAATTTTTCTCGTAAATATGCATAATACCCGGTCTGAGGTGTAAACGTAGTTCTCATTGACGTGATGAACACATGCTGTCTGCGGTCTTCTCCAAGTTACGAGGTTGCAAAACTATGTTTTTAGTCGCCATTTTTTTCACGAACAGAGATTTATGACGAGCTGTCTGTGTATAATGTGCACTTGACGCCTATGCAAGCTGTATTGACGTGGAGGTTATTAGATGATGCCATCAGGGGGCGTAAGCACGTAACTAAAAATTATTTTGTTGCGCGAAATTCTTTTGTACCTTAAAATCAAACACCGTCTCCTTTGGTATGCCCTTGATGTACGTACTCTAAAAGCTTTTGTATCTGTATGTAATGTAAAGTGTACTTACATTGGTTGGAAAGACAGTTGCATGTTAATCTCATGTTATGCGTAATTATTTGTTGCTTAAATGTATCAAAGCAGGTAAATTTGTCGATGTAAATTGACAGAAATTCATTCACCTGCAGAAACCGTTTTATGTAAGCAGCAAAGCCGGCTGCAACAGGCAAATGAAGAGAAGTGTTTGAAAAACGCCCTTGTTGCAGAACAAAAGGGTGAATATGCTCCTGTTTAAAAGACTCTGAAACAAAAGCGGGAACCAGCTACTCTTTCCACTTTCACCATGAAAATTTTGACATGTTAACATATTTGCGCTTTTATGCTCAAAGAGAGTAGCATGGAGATAGTGACGGTGGAGGAGTGAGGGGACAGTGCCAACGGGATAGAAAGACAGAGAAGGCATGATGAGAAGAGAGAGAAGTGACAGTGAAACAGAAAAAGATATGGATGAAGGCAGTAATAGTGAGAACCGAGGGGACAGGAGATAATGAAGGTCAGTGAGAAACAGTGGCAGTAAAATGGAAAGAGTGATGGATAGATGCAGAACAGAGGAAGCAACAGAGAGAAGAGGCAGTAGAAATATAAATAGACCAGTTGACGCCGTATGTAGGCTTCAACGGTCTGAACACGTCACCCAGACCGGCGAACTTCAACACGAAAAAATGTGTACGACTTTCCTCCATTCTCCAAGTTTCTCGGTGTAGATTTCAAAACCCCAAGCAAACCATCCACGAGGATGTATGTGGAGAGGAGATAATGAAGAGAAAGACAACTGATTGTCCGCGATTAAGAAAGAGACAGTGACAATGCTGCAGAAAAAGAATGGGGCAAAGACAATGCCAATGGGACGGAGAGCTACTGAAGGTGGCAGAGAGAACAGCGAGGGAAAGGAATGAAGTCACTACCAGTGGGAGATGCAGACTGGAGAAAGTGCTAATGGGTGAAACAGTCGACAGTGGGAGAGTATCATATACTGAGTTGACAAAAGTCGTGGGATACCTCCTAATATCGTGTAGGACCTCCTTTTGCCCGGCGTAGTGCAGCAGCTTGATGTGGGAAGGAATCAACAAGTCGTTGGAAGTTCCCTGCAGAAATACTGAGTCACGCTGCCTCTATAGCCGTCCATAAGGGCGAAAATGTCGCCAGTGCAGGATTTTTTGCGTGAACTGACCGGTCGGTTATGTAGCGTAATTGTTCGATGGAACAAGTGTCGGGCAATCTGGGTGGCGAACAATCCCATTCGAGGACCAGTGACATGACATCCTTGTTTGTGACCACGTAATTCATGAATGGCTGCAAATGGTCTCCAAGTAGTCAAACATAACAATCTCCAGACTATATTCGGTTTTGCTTGGATCAGAGAAACCAGACCATTCCACGCAAAGACAGCCCACACTACTACGCAGCCACCATTAGCTTGCACAGAATCCATGCGAGATGGCGCAGTGGTTGGCACACTGGACTCGCATTCGGGTGGAAGATGGTTCAAACCCGCTTCCGGCCATCCTGATTTAGGTTTTCCGTGATTTTCCTAAATCGGTTCAGGCAAATGCCGGAATGATTCCTTTGAAAGGTCATGGCCAATTTCCTTCCCCGTCCTTCCCTCTTCCGATTGGACCGATGACCGCGCTGTTTGGTCACCCCACCCCCCCTTCCCCGAGTCAACCAGCCTACCATGCACAGAGCCATGTTGCCAATTTGGGTCCATGTATTTTTGGGGTCTACGCCAGACTGGAGTCGTACCATCATGTCTTACCAACTAAAATCGGGACTCATCTGACGATATCATGGGTTTACAATTATCTAGAGTCCAACCAATATGGTCACGAGACTAACAGAGGCGCTGCAGGCGATGTACTCTCAGCAAAGGCAATCGCGTCGGTCATGTGCTGCCACAGCCCATTAATGCCAAATTTCTGCGATCCTTTCCTAACGGATACGTCCGTCGTATGTCCCACATTCATTTATACGGTTATTTTACTTGACTGTTAGCGCTGACAGCTCTACGGAAAAGCTGCTGCTCTTCGTCAAGTGAATGTTGTCGGCCACTGCGCTGTCCTTGGTTAGAGGTAACGCCTGAAATGTTGTTCTCTTGGCGTACTCTTGACGTTGTGGATGTCGGACTACTGAATTCCCTAATGAGTTCCGAAATGGAATGTCTCCTGCGCCTAGCTACAACTATCATTCCGTTTTCAAAGTGTGTTAATTCCAGCTTTGCAGCCATCATCACGTCGTAAACCTGATCCGATGGATACCTGTGCATAAATAACGGCTTGTCGTATATTGTCGACTTAATGACGCGTACGTTTTTAACCTTCAGGCTGTTGGCAGCCCTCAAGGCTGATCCTACAAAATAGGAAATCAGAGACAATGCCGAGAGTAGGCAAAAATAGTAGCCTTTAGATTGCCAGAGGTAAATAGTAACACTAGAGATCAGCAATAAAACCGAAATTGCAAAGAGAAGAGAAAGAAGGGAGTAATGACCACACATCATCATTCAGCATGGAAGAACTACAGAAGGCCATCAGACAAAGTAAACATGGCTAATCAGCTGGCTTGGATGATATACGAACCGAGCAAATCAAACACTTCGGCTTAAATACGAAGAAATGTATTCTCCAACTTTTCGATTACTGTGTAAGTGGAAATTAAATTCCAAATATATGGCGGAAGAGTCGAGTGACTGCTTTGCTGAAACTTGGCAACGAAGGAAATGATCCAAAGAATTTTAGACCAGTTGCACTACTTTGTCATCTTTATAAATTGCTGGAAAGACTGATACTGAATCGCCTATTACCTTCAATTGACTCCTCACTTGTAACTCAGCAATCTGCATTTCGTCCAGGTAAAAGCTGTAGTTGACAACTGATAAATCTTACACAGTTTATAGACGATAGCTTTGAAGCTCAGAAGATGACAGGAGTGGCATTTTTCGACTTGTCAGCGGCGTATGATACGGTCACTCACCAGCCACTACTAGTCAAGGTCTACAATCTCACCAATGATTTAGGTCTAACCAGGCTCATCAACTCCCTTCTGCAGAATCGCAGGTTCTTCGTCGACTTTCAAGGACAGCGTAGTCGATGGAGACTACTGAAAAATGGCCTCCCCAAGGAAGTGTTTTGGCTCCAATTCTGTTTAACATATACACGAACGACCAGCCTATAGCCCCAAACACCATGGGCTTCTTATATGCTAACGACCTCGCTCTAGCCACCTAGAGCACAGATTTTCAAACAGTGGAGACCAACCTCATTAATGCCCTTGAAGATCTATCCAGATACTACAGCACAAACCAGCTTAAACCAAACCCTTCAAAGATCCAACTGTATGCTTTTCATTTAAGAAGCAAGGAAGCCAGTCGCAAGTTGAACTGGAACACTACGAGACTCAAAAATACCTGGGAGTGACACTTGATAGATCTCTCACTTACAAAAAGCACTGCATGAAATGCAAGTCGAAAGTCTCCACCAGAAACAATCTCCTACGGAAAGTGGCCGGATCACAGCGGGGTAGTCATCCTGAAACAATCCGAACATCTGCAATGACACTATGCTATTCTGTGGCAAAGTATGCCTGTCCTGTCTGGTATAATTCAACTTATGCCAAGCAGGTGGATGCAGAATTATAACAGGTTGTTTGAAACCCACTCCAGACGAATGGCTTTAGCACCTCGCCGGAATACCACCACCACCTGTTCGAGGAGAGATAGCTGCGAACAAGGACAGAAAGGCAGTGCAACAAGAAATTACTCATCCTCTGTATTCGCACGAACCGCATCTGCAACGACTGAAGTCAAGGAAGTGTTTCCTTAGGACATCAAAGGAATTAGAACCACTATTGAAAAAGCTAGATTACAACTATGGAGGGCTACCTTCGACCTACCTTCTCCTTGGCTGGAAAAGAGTTGTTGAAGCTTTACCTCCGGGCCGTGACAGGGAATAGAAAACTCCGAAGTCCCTGAATAAACTGAGATCTCGAGTTGGAAGTTCAAACGTTAACCTGGCAAAATGGGGATACACTGATCAAAATGGTATTCCGTGTGACTGTGGAGAAGCACAGACAGTCCGGCACATACTTCGATGTCGATTGTGTCCAGTCTCCTGTACAGAATATGACCTTCATCAAGCAGCAGAAAAGTGGCCAAGTTTTGATCAAAAGTAATTTAATCATAAGTGTGTAAAACGTATGTACATGTACCTGTATTTTTCTTACACGTGAATAATGATAGGTAGAGGTAGAGGACAGCTGCAAAAAAAAAAAAAAGGGAGTTAATATGACACATACACAGAGCCTGCATAAAAATAGGGAAATTGCGAGAAATGTATGCCTTCCCATGAATGCCGATGCTAGCCAAGCCTACAAGTTGCGCAGTTGTATTTGACCACATGCTCAATGTCTTCAACAAGTAGCAAATGTCAGTCGTGGTTAGAACAGCGTTCCGTATGGCTGTGTGTGCGTTATGTAGGAGGTAGGTGAGCTCTAACGTGGGCCAATTGTTGGTGCTCTTATGGTGGGTGGTTCCATTCCTTAACCAAGGAGCCGGCCGTGGTGGCCGTGCGGTTCTAGGCGCTTCAGTCCGGAACCGCGTGACTGCTACGGTCGCAGGTTCGAATCCTGCCTCGGGCATGGCTGTGTGTGATGTGTTTAGGTTAATTAGGTTTAAGTAGTTCTAAGTTCTAGGGGACTGATGACCTAAGATGTTAAGTCCCATAGTGCTCAGAGCCATTTGAACCATTTGAACCTTAACCAAGGGAGCTGAAGCGTTATGTATTTCAATAGGCACCGTATAGAAGATTTGTAAGGGATACAGCGCAAGGAGGAAACATCTTCCAGCAAATCATACTGTGAACGAAAGTGTATGTTGAGTGATTCAGACAGAATTTTATTGAAAAGAGTTGTGCCGAAAAATAAGAAGGTTCAAATTGATCTCAGCACTATGAGACTCAACATTTGAGGTCATCAGTCACCCAGACTTAGAACTACTTAAACCTAACTAACCTAAGGACATCACACACATCCACGCCCAAGGCAGAATTTGAACCTGTGACCGTAGCAGCAGTGCGGTTCCGGACTGAAGCGCCTACAACCGCTCGGTCGCAACGGCCGGCAAATAAGAAGACGACAGTTGTAAAAGTCACTTCAGAATAGAATGTCGCGCTCGTGAATACTGACAGCACTAAGACAATATCAAGGGAATTTTAGACTCTCGGAATTGCATGGCAAAATGGAATTCCAAAACCAAATCAGCAGTGAAACCGTGATGCCGAAGCAAGAAAATCTGTAGTATGGAGCAAAGGAAGAAAGTCATTCGTTTGGATGAGTCTTGCTGCACATTGCTTCCTACCTCTGGCCATTTTACGTTCCAAGAGTGAATCATGGTGGGCTTCAGCGATGAATTGCATAACCATCGTGGTATCCCATGGGCCTCACGCTCACTCAGCAATAACGCATTACTACCATTGTTTATGCGAGCATTCTGGCTGATCAAGTCCATTCAATTGTACATGTTCGTTTTCAAATGGTAATGCTGTGTTCCAAGACGAGATGGCTCCTGTTCACACCACTCACATCGTCCAGGACTGGTTGTGCGAACACTAGTATGATCCGTAGCATCTCTCCTGGACACTACAGTAACCAGGTCTAATTATTATTAAGTCTTTTTGGTCTTCTGTGGTCAGAAGGGTAATATTTCTCTTCATCATTGCTTCCTAACCTTGTCTCTGTTTTTCAAAGAATGCTATAGAACTCCCTTGACAACCACACAGAACATGTTTTTACCCATTTATAAAAGGTGCGACAATAAAGTAATGAGACTGATTTTCTTTGCAAGATGTGGCAACCCTGCAGGGTTGCTTAGGTACAATATCTTTGACCTTGGTCTATAAGCTGCTTGTAGTCCAAGTGGTACATCGATGCAGTCATGAGTTGTGCTGTAATAAGTTAACACATGCTTGTGTCTCTCGTCACGGAAATGGAACCGCAAAATATTGCGCGACAGTATGCCATTTCTTTTTGCGCTAAATTGGGTAAAAACTTGATGACTACTTACATTAAGCTTCAGAAGACTTTTGGAGAGGAGGTTACGTCAAGAGCTCAAGTTTCTCGTTGGCATAACATATTTAGTGAAGGCAGAACGAATGTTGAAGATGAAGATCAAAGTGGACGACCATCAACCTCACGGACGGATGTCAACTTGGCCAGGCTGCGTGAACTCGTACGATCTGATCGAAGATTATCCGTGAAAATGATTGCAGAAGAACTGAACATCAATCGAGAAACAGTTCGTCTCATAATAAATGGATTCTGCATCACGATAATGCGCCATCCCATACTGCTCTGTCAGTACAGCAATTTTTAACCTCAAAGCAAATTTCAGTACTACCACAGCCACCTTATTCACCAGATATCGCTCTGTGCCACTTTTTTCTATTTCCAAGAGTCAAAACAGAGGTCAAGGGACACCCTTTTCAAACAACACAATATGTTCAAAAAGCTCTGACGAGGGTCTTGGGGAATATTACAGAAGATGAGTTCCAGAAATGTTACCATCAACGGCAGAAGCGCTGGAAAAAGTTTGTGCAATCAGAAGCGAACTAATTTTAAGGAGACAACACTAAACTTGACTAAGATGGCAAGCAACATTTTTTTCACATCAGTTTCATTACTTTACTGTCGCACCTCGTAGATGACGGGAAACCGTTTTTAATACCTGTTTCCCTACATCGTCTTAGGTATGATGTTTCTATTTTTTTTCCATCCCATGTAGTCTGGCGGCAAGGGACAGTTTGGTACTGGTGGGAAGTGTCGGATAGAAGTTATGGAGGAATATCAACGCCTGTATTATATTATGTGCTGTTCAAATAGATGTAGGTTGCAGTTATCAATTCAGAAATTAAGATACATGCACAGGACAGACTATAGCGAAGAGCTGGCTCGAACGAGTCACCTATCTAAAGGCAACAAAGGTGAGATCCAACGAATGACCAAAAAGGAAAACAGAGAAACAGAAGCTCATCATAAGTATGTTATTTATAAAAAATCGTACCGTGTCGGCACAGTCAAAAGAAGAAAATAGTTTGTAAGTTCTGCCACTGAAACAAAAACAGAAGCCAAAAAAGCAGAGAGAGAAACGACTGGGCATGCTGAAAGATTTGAGAGAAGGAATGTATCACAAAGAACTAACGCAGCAACAAAGAATAAATTTAGTAACAATAAATTACTAATTGATTGAATGATGTTGTTGTTGTTGTTGCGGTCTTCAGTCCTGAGACTGGTTAGATGCAGTTCTCCTCGCTACTCTAACCTGTGCAAGCTGCTTCATCTCCCAGTACGTACTGCAGCCTACATACTTCTGAATCTGCTTAGTGTATTCATTTCTTGGTCTCCCTCTTCAGTTTTTACCCTCCACGCTGCCCTCAAATACTAAATTGGTGATCCCTTGATGCCTCAGAACACGTCCTACCAACCGATCCCTTCTTCTAGTCAAGTTGTGCCACAAACTCCTCTTCTCCCCAGTTCTATTCAATAACTCCACATTAGTTATGCGATCTACCCATCTAATCTTCAGCATTCTTCTGTAGCACAACATTTCGAAAGCTTCTATTCTCTTCTTGTCCGAACTACTTATCGTCCATGTTTCACTCCCATACATGGCTACACTCCATACAAATACTTTCAGAAACGACTTCCTGACAAATGTCTATACTAGATGTTAACAAATTTCTCTTCTTGAGAAACGCTTTCCTTGCCATAGCCAGTCTAAGTTTTATATCCTCTCTACTTCGACCATCATCAGTTATTTTGCTCCCCAAATAGCAAAACTTCTTTACTACTTTAAGTGTCTCATTTCCTAATATAATTCCCTCAGCATCACCCGAGTTAATGATAATTCGTGCAACATATTGTATGGTTAACTGCTGCAAGATATTCCGCTAAAATGTTTTTAAAACTTAACAACCCTTGGATGACAAGTCATTTGAAACCTACTTTAAGAAATTTCGAAATTATAATATTCGGATTTGGAAGTTTAATGATCCTATGAACGAAACTAAATACTAAACTAAACTTCTCCCGAACAGGCCATGAAAACCCAATGGTACCGACCGGCTGCCTTATCATCCTCAACCCAACAGGCGTCACTGGATGCGGATACAGAGTTCTATGTAGTCAGCACACCGCTCTCCCGGCCGTCTGTCAATTTCGGAGACCGGAGCCGCTACTGCTCTATCAAGTAGCTCCTCAGTTTGTCTCACAAGTGCTGAGTGCACTCCGCTTGCCAACAGCGCTCGGCAGACCGGATGGTCACCCATCCAAGTGCTAGCCCAACCCCCCTGTGCTTAACGTCGGTGATCTGTCGGGAACCGGTCTTACCGCTGCAGAAGGGCCGTCGTCTACAAACGAAATTCACAGAATTGTTACTTCATCATATGTGCAGTACACTACAGTATTAATTAATGCCGCCTGCAGCTAGAGATGACAGGACTTCAACGGGTCTGACATGACGACGAAGTTAACAACGCACGGTATAGATGTCCTGGGATGCAATTTTTAATAATTTGACGAGAAAATTGGAAATTCTATATACGGCAACGTGTAGTTCATTTGCTGAAGTAAAGGTACATTTTCGTATCAAGCGAATAATATCTCCTTAATAGAAATTTACGACTTGCGTATAAATAATCAGAAAACGTGCTCACTAAGCTTCATTGAAGACAATGAAACAACAACCGGAAGCATACAAAGGAAGTAGAAAATTTACCTTATGGTATCATTACCTAGCAAAAATCAGTATGAGAAAGAACATTACTCAAAAGCATAGTGCAAAAGCGGGGATAATGATGACGGTAATCCGAAAGTGGTGACTCATGACCATGATACTATGTTCCTATTTCAGAAGAGAGCGTTTCACATTCGAGTTCTCTTTTACTAATCTTAAAAGTGCGTGTGAGAGACAACATTTGCGTTCCCGGGACCAAGGTACAACTGCTAAAATTAACATTGTCGCCATAGGATGAGTAAAATTTTTATCTAATCAGCGTGATTTGTATCCCGCAAGGTTGATAATAACAAGTTTAGCGTCTGTTATTGAGGATAATAGTGTTAAATACCCATTAAAATGTAAATGACAGACAGTGACATAGCCTTGTTAAGTGACAGGTGAAAATCATATTTCCTCCGTTACTATTTTTATGACATTTTACCTTGATTAAAAAGTTTGACACTTTCAATGGTAACGCATGTCATCCACTATATGTGGCATTACTATACGAAAATATCTCTTTCGTTGATATTTTGTTGGAGAGCTTGGATGAAACTTCTTTCTCTGCAAAACCTGTTACGTCTGTAAATGTTATCGATCGACAGTCAGTCAAAAAGACGGTTGGAACTGACATATTTTCTCTCACAGCAAATTCTACACACCGTATGATGTTTCGGAACATCGGCGATATTGGATGAGTCACTACAATCTATTTAAAACGTTTTTCACCCTCACGTTGATTCCGAAGGTACGTGTCTCGACACGTAGTTCGACTTGCGGGCTTTCGCACTTCGGACCCCTGCAATCGTTTCACCTGTGTAGTCCCCCAGACTAACAGAAAATTTTTAAAACTCTTATATTAATATTTGTCATATTACCCTGCTTCATCAATTTTCGAATAACTGCATATAGTTCGACAGTAATTAAATGAAGATCGATCCAAAATTTCCCCAGTACAAACGAGTCGAAATGGACTCATCCAAGTGGTTCGCGGCAATAAGGCCTCTGTATTATGTGAGCAAGCCGTTCGGTCTCGCTCCATTTTCCCTTGATCCCACCTCAACGACGTTCACCACTTCCTTCTTGGAAAGGACTTACTCTCTCGTGCTGGTAGCAGCTGCACTCACCCTTGGCGTCCTGGCGGTCACGGAACGACAACAGTCGACACATTTCATTCCCACCGTGGTGATGAACGACATGATTGAGGTCCTGTTTCTAACTTCGTCCGGTTTATTGATTTTGGGGAAGTGGTTCCTCTGCAATCACAGCATTGTGAAGCTCATCTTCAAAAAGTTAATCGAAGTCGACGTCATATTAATGACTGATCCGAAGGAAGAATGCGAGAGAATTTTTATATTTTCACTTATTGAAATATCACTTCTGGTCTCCATTTACTTGTTAATATTCACTTTCGACGCATGGTACTGGAAGAAGTCTTTGAAGCATTTTGACATGTTCTATTTCGCGGGACCTTATCCGTTTTATGTAGTTAACGGGGTTTCCGACACACAGTTCTTCAACTTAGTACTATTGCTAAAGAAGCGTTTCCGAGTGATTAATGAGCGTCTAAGGGCACTCAGGCGGCGAATGGATTCAGCCGGAATTGAGCGACCACTGCCTCGGTTGCAGCCGGTATTTCACTCCAAACGACATCTCCTAGACACTGTGCTGCAGAATGGCAAGGTATGTAGGCCGCAGTATCTTCAATTTAATCCAGAATTGATTTCTTTCTTCATATAGTATACCACAACCGAGAATTCGTTTGACAGTTTTAGGGTTACAACTCGGCTGTTGCTTAATTAACAAGCATTTACTTCATTACGTTTCGTAGTGTTAGTCAGTTTCTGTCTTACAAGTCATTCTCAAGTGTTACTGATACCAATAACACGTTGCAATACAGAGCCCATAGTACTGAATTTGACCAGTCGTTTTACAATTAATAGGGTGAATACGTGGTAATTAAGTGGCCACCGATACGGAACAATGACGCAGTGCTTTAAAACAATTAATTTGTTAAACTTATGTTAATTGCGAGAGCAAATCGTTGTTATGGTTGAAAGGTTCTCGACTGTTCCATTAGACGGTGCTCTACAATATTTGTACAAGACAGTTGATCGTCATCTTCATGTGCGACTACGGCTCTCCAACCGATTTGGCCAAGAGCTCATCACCAGGTTTGTGTATCCCAGCGTATGGTGTCTAGAAAACCTTCAGTTTGGTCTTACAACCTAGGTATTGTCGATTATTTAACATTTTCTTATTACTAACATTAAGATTTTGTGTGACTGAGGCTGACTGTTGTGACTCGCCAATTGGTACGTTTATTATCTAGGTTTTCGAGTCGGGCATAGCTACCTTAGTTTTGCTTTTTTCTGCATCCGACGTATGATTAGTGCCACCAGTGCTGATTCTCATTACTTGCTGAGCTGAAATCGTGGGTCTCTGTAACTGGTATCGGCGTTTCCTGGTGATGGTTGCTGAGTAAGGATGAGTCAAAAGTAGCTCGTTGTCAGTCATTACCGATTTCCCCAACAATGACTGCTGGTAGCTTATACCCAGGGGTGGCGGCCGTCGTGTGCGAAAAGTAGTGGTAACACAGGTGGTTGTTGCTACTTTTAAGTCAGCACGCCGGTGCAGGGACGTCATAGCCTGCCAGCGATGCTGGTTCGATTGTGGTACGATGTGGCCTGGCTGGCTTAGTCGTAGGTGAAAGTGGCTGTGTGGCAGTTTTTCCGGTCTGAGGCAGAAGAGATATCTGGGTAACCCAGGACCTGCTGAGTCTGGTACTAGGAGATGCCGAGTTCTTCAGTGGTAGGGACGGCCTCGATTTGATCTTCAGCCTATTAGTGGAGGGTCTTAGAGCGGCGACCGTATAACAGTAAAGTCCATCGCTAGTTCTAATTTCTGGTACTTGGTGGCAGCACACAACTGGTGAGCTGAAGCCATGATCCCACTCACGATAAGTCAGGAATTTTGTACTGCTTTCAGTTGTTGTGCGTTGTCAGTGTTCAGTGGTTAATGTTGTCTGTGTGAGAGGACGGTGAAAGAAGTTAGTTTCAAGACTGTGGTACAAGTTTACGTGGTGAGTAATAGAATTTATTTTTACTTCATTTTAACTGTAGCCCTAAAACTTTCAAGACACCGCGATATTAAACAATACGCAATCGGTATCGTTTTTATTGCCTGATCGTCCTTCATTACACACCGGCCAGTTGTCTTCCAGTACCGACCAAGCCGCATATTAGGGGAAAAATAATAATAACTTTTCTCTTCATTTTTCAAAGTGAAATGGTTGAAAATAGGGGACAATGAAAGGAAGATGGACTGGAAAGAATATGAGGCTGGCAATCAATGAAGTAACACGTAAAAACGACAGCAAGTCAGGCAGATGAGTCTTTTCATGTTCCAAGTAGCACTATAGGAGATCCAGTAAAAGACAAGAAGCATAGAAAAGGAAGTCACAAAGAGACTTGAAGACAGCTCAGACCCTCAAAAAGAAACATCAGATGCATCTAACAGAAGCAAACGAGTAAAGAGTTCAGTTAGTGATGCAACAACAGAAAGCGTCAAAAGATGCTGGAAATTTATGGGGATGCACTAACAACGGAATCGTTTAAAGAGCAATCGTTACAATGCACTGAATGTAAGGAGTGGGCACATGTTGGCTGTGGACTATTTTTTGTGATCACTGCAGTAACTGAAGAAGAGTTTTGAAATTAGTGAATTTTGTTCGTATAATAACGTGTTCAATGATTTTCTTTATTGTGTAATGTAGTTTATTAATAAATTTAGAAATCTTCCTGTAGAGGCACTGGTCTGTACTGTAAGACAATTTTTATACTGACTGAAAAACCACCTCTTTTTACTTCTACACGACCTGACATTTTTCCAAACTTTCGGCAAGATCACTATGGATTTTTTATATGTCTCAGGTTGCTGTATTAAATTTCTAGTTTTTTAAGTATTTTACATTTTACAAGTGAAAAGGTTAAGAGGACGGATGATGTAGCTCTCCTAATGGTGCGACCTTTGCCTCCTGGCAGGCAATCTTCTGAGTATGACGGTGCCATAGTAGAGCCGCAAGACACGAGCCAGCACTATCGTGGATGGCGACGCGATGATTTTCCTACTCCACGACCAGCCGGGCAGGGCAATCAGTATTTATAAACGGGAAAACGGTTCTCTTGTGATTTGGCTGCGACTAACATCATGCACGTCACATATGTCGCTGGTTTGGGTAACCAGCTGCTTGCCAAATGACAGTTGGGCTGCGGTGGTAAGCAGGAGCTATACCGCAGTGTCGCACTAGCCTGTTATGGAAAGTGGCTACCCGCGGTAATGTGCCCTCTTCCTCCATTCTCACGCCGTTATATTACCTATATGTATTCCAACTGTTTCTTTATTGACTAAACAGATGGAGAAGATTTCAGCTCATAAAAGTATGGGAACTAGCACCATGGCACTAAGGCATCATTAGACACAGGTAAACGGAATCCATGAGATCAAACCGTTGGGGAATCGAAGCCTGGGCAGCTAATCCAGACATGAAGACCTTGCTACTCGCATGTGCTAGTGTCTGTAGCTTATGACTGGGCTTTCCTCCACTGTGCTTGCATAGTCCGTGGCTTATTTCTCCGACAATGGGCTTTGGATGCCAACACGCCTTCTAAAGAGCTACAGCCTGATGGCTGTACTGTTGTAGTGAACCAGCTTACTAAATGGTGAACAACAGCTTGCAACAGTAGCACCTGTTGATGATAAGCAGTTGTCTCACCGAAATATTCTGTGGTTTCGACACATCTAGCCAACGATATGCTCTATAATCTTTCAAACAGTTGCTACGAGAGTTGGAAATTAAATATTGTCAACTATTTATTCACAACCGATACAAAAGAGTAACAGGTAAGCACTTATTACTGTCCTTCAAAGTAGTCACCAGCATTTTGTAGAGCCCGTTGCAAGTGATGTGGAAGACCTAGTATGCCGTTAACGGAGCGTATTCTGTTGATGGAGCGAATGGAACGGCTTACTGCCGGTCGAACCTCTGGAACCGTTCTGAAGCGAATGCCACGAAGTTGTTCCTTCATCTTCGGAAACAAATCAAAATCACAAGGACTTAAGTCCGGGGAGTAAGGTGGACGGTACAGTACTTCTCAGTCCCATCGACAGCAAAATGATGGGTGGTTTAGGCAAAATGTGTCGCCGTTTCTTTCACAAAACGTCGCAGGTGATGCTCCAAAAACAAACACTAACACTGTACATTGACGGTCTGCCGTGGAGGAACGTTATGTGTTAGGATAACACCATCACAGTCGTACAGGAGAATGACCATAGCTTTAGACCGCTCCAGTCCAACCATCAACAGAACAGCCTCTGCTAAAGGTATACTACACCTTTCAAATCGCTGGCAATGGGTTCTACACAACGCTAGTGACTACTTTGAAGGACAGTTACAGGTGCAAACATGTAACTCTTTTGTATCGGTTGTGAATAAATAGTTGGCACTATTTAAGTTCCAACCCTGGTATATCTTGAAATCAACCAACAGCACAATCAGATTTATGTTATTAGTTTAGCGGTTTCGAACCTCTACAAAGGTCATCTTCGTATCTTAAACTCGAATGTAATATGTATATAAGTAGTTGGTTTATGGGAGACCTGGCATACTTGTTTCAAAATTTGTGACGTCATCTGAGTATGATAGTACCCCGTCCACTGCGTTATAGACCACGTTCCCCCTCATCTACCACGTCGTCATCATGACATCTCCATCTTTTCTATGACATCGCAAGCAATGCCTCCAATATCTACGACTTGTATTGGCGACTAAAGAGAAACAGCTAATCAACTTCTAGGGACAGAACTGCAGGCTTGGACTTGTTCAAAATTATTCTAGCATTTTGCCACGTTCAAAAGCAATTTTTTATTTATAAGAAATGTTACTGACAATACTAGTGTAATTTGACCCTATTGACTTAACTTGTGGGTTAAGCGCACTTCTTAACGAGCTTAGTTCAGGTCTTTTGCAGCACTTGGTGTAAGGCACAAAGAGCTGTTAAGTAAATGCACAAACACCCACACAAACATACACACACACAAACACACATACACGCGCGCGCGGGCGTGTGTGTGTGTGTGTGTGTGTGTGTGTGTGTGTGTGTGTGTGTGTGTTTGTGTGTGCGTGTGTGTGTACTGCCTCATCAATGAATTTATCTGTCCCTCTGTTTTATACTTCACTAACACTTTCTTATGAAGTACTGTACTGCCTCGTCAGTAAATTATATCTCAGATACGCACGCATAGAATAAAATTACATAATGGGCGTAGGTTTACTGGAGGCATTGTTGCTCATGGCACAAAAATTGAACTATGATTGCGTGACTTTCCAGAATTATTTCAGTAATGCTTCAACTCATTAAGCACTAATTTAGGGAGCAAGAAGATAATGCTCCATGTTCTACTTAATAAAAATGTGATCATTGTTACTGACTGCGTCATATTGCTTTTTCTTGCATTTTTACCTGAGATGTACCTGTGATGAAATGCTTTTCTTCCAATGTTACATTTTATAACAGTTTACCACAAAAAGCTGTACTAATATTTCTAAAATTCTGTCTCATCAGTAAATTCCATCTCTCTGTTTTGTACTTGCCTAAAAATGTTTATATCAAATACTGTACTCCCTCAACAGAAAATTTCGTCTCTATCTGTAATTGTTACTTTACACAGTAGTACAAACTATAAGAGATTAAAAGAAAAATACTAAGCGGGCACTTGATACTGAATTTTTATGCATAAATATGGCTCTGTACCAAACCAAACCTGATTAAAAATTTAACTACAAAAACACGTTAGCTAAAATACTATGGAAGCAGCCAAGCACACAAGGGAAATGATAGTCTGAATTAGTCTACTGTAAGTCAGCTAGTGTAAGAATACAGATGTTTTAACCTACACTTGACCTCTAAAACATGGCTGCAGTTTTGAAAATGGTTTTTTCGTGTCTAAATTGTGTGTAACATTTGTCAAAACAGGTAAAGGTATTGGCTTTCTAACATTGGGCAAACATGAAGCTAAGTTGCTCATGGTGCAAATATCGAATTAATCACTTAACATTTTCGAAGATTTGTAGTAATACTTTTCCTCACGAACACCATTTTAAGGGGGAAGAAGATGATGCACATACCAGAAAAATCCATAGTTGTACAATACACATGTGCTCCGCAAAAAAGCAACATACTAAGCAGGCAGGTGACGTATCATCCAAAGCCTAAATGAGATTATGTAAAAAAAAAAAGAAAGGGAACTTGCCTAACACAATTTTAGGATGGAAAAAAGTAATAACACACACACACACACGTGCGCGCACACACACACTGTTTATGTTAGCTATCACAATGATATTTTCTCTTTCAATGTCCATCAAATTAGATAAAGTTTATAACTTCCAGTGTTTCCATGTCTAAAACGTATGTCAAAAAATTAACAAACTACGCACACAATGCTTATACAGTATGGTCCATTGAGCGTGACCGGGCCAGATATCCCACGATATAAGCGACAAACGAAAAAACTACAAGGAACTGAACTTGTCTAGCTTGAAGTGGGAAACCAGATGGCGCTATGGTTGGCCCGCTAGATGGTGGTGCCATATGTCAAACGGTTATCAGCTGCGTTTTTCATAATATAAACCCCCATTTTTTATTACATATTCGTGTAGTACGTAAAGAAATATGAATGTCTTAGTTGCACCACTTTTTTTGCTTTTCGCAGACAACGTTCTCAATAACTTGTTCAGCGTATTACATTCTCTGTTTTCCTCTGCAGCTTTTACTTTCTACAGCCCTCTCCAGTACCATAGAAGTTATTCCCTGACTTCTTGAGAGATGTCCCACTACCCTGCAACTTCTTGTAATAGTGTTTTCCATATATTCGTTTCCTTGCTGATACTCCGGAGATATTCCACATTCCTTACCTCATCAGTCCACCTAAATTTCAACATTCTCCTGTAATATCACATCCGAGATTCTTAGAACAAGTTAGTTTCAGTAGTATGTAAGTCTAGGGACCGATGACGCAGCAGTTTCGCGCCTTAGGAATTCACACACAATTGAACATTTTTTAGCAAAATCCCTTAACGTCATCTACTCCGTGATCACCAGTCCCCATGTTCAGTTTCTCGCTGTACTCATTTCTACTACTTCTCGTCAGTTTCCTCTTTCTTTGATTTACTCTCAGGTTATATTCTGTACTCGTTAGACTGTTCATTCGATTCAACGGCTCCTCTAATTGTTGTTCACTTCTGCTGAGGACAGCAATGTCATCAGCGGATCTTATCATAGATATCCATTTACCCTGAGTATTAATTCCACATTTGAAGCATGGCTTTATTTCTGTAATTGTTTCTTTGGTGTATATATTGAACGTTAGGGACGACAGACTATATTCCTGTCTTACACCCTTTTGAATCTGAGGACTTCGTTCTTCGTCTCCCACGCTTGTTGTTCCCTCTTTGTACATAATGTATGTTACCCGTCTTTCCCTGTAGCCTTCATCTATTCTCCTGAGACCTTCGAACATGTTCACCGTCTTAGACTGTCTAACGCTTTTTCCAGGTCGGCAAAACTTATGAAAGAATTTTGATTTTTTTTCAGCCTTGCTTATCAACCACAATATCAAAATTGTTCCTCTCGAACGATTACCTTTCCTAAAGAAGATCCGCTCGTCATTTAACACATCGTGAATTTTATTTTATCATTCTTCTGTATATTATTCTTGCTAACAGCTTGGGTGCATGACCTGTTAAAATGATTGTGCGATTATTTTCGCGACTGTTGGCTCTTGTAGTGCTCGAAATCATATGGATTATATTTTGCCGAAAGTGATATCGTATATTGCCTAGCTCAATATTTTGCACACCAACACTAGTACTCGTTTTGTAGCTATTTCTACCTATGATTTTAAAAATTCTTATGGTATGTTGCCTGTGCCTTCTGCCTTCAGAATCTCCTTTAAATACAGATTCTACTAATGGATCCCCTATCTCTTCTATATCGACTCCTGTTTATTCTTCTACAACGCCATTAGACAAGTCCTCCCCTTCATAGAGACCTTCGATGTATTCTTTCAATCAATATCATCTCTCCTTTGTATTTAAGAGTGGAAAATTTCAGCCGCGCTGGATTAGCCGAGCGGTCTAAGGCGCTGCAGACGTGGACTGTGCGACTGGTCCCGGCGGAGGTTCGAGTTCTCCCTCGGGCATGGGTGTGCGTGTTTGTCCTTAGGATAATTTAGGTTAAATAGTGTGTAAGCTTAGGGACAGATGACCTTAGCAGTTAAGTCCCCTAAAGTTTCACCCACATTTGAACATTTTTTTTTTAATTTTCATTGCTGCCTTAATGTTAAGGCCCTTTCCTTTTTTTTAACTTTCAGAGATGGTTGTTTTGTTTTTCCTATATACAGAGTCCAGAGTCGATCCTTCCGACAATCATTACGATTTTGATTTATTCACGTTTTTTAGGAAGCCATTTCATCTTGAGTTCCCTGAACTTCCCTTTTAATTCATTCCTATTTGACTTGTATTTCTGTATTCCTGAATTTCCTTGAACGTTTTTGTGTTTCCTTCTTTCAGCGGTGAACTGAAGTATTTGTTGTGCTACCCATTGGTTCAATGCAGTTACGTTCTTTGTACCGACGGTTTTCTTCCCAACTTCTACGACTGCCGTTTTTAGAAATTCCAATTCCTCTCTATCTGAACTTCTTACTGAGCTATTACTTATCGCAATATCTACAGTCTCAGATAAGTTTTTACGTCGAAGACTCCAGGGCTGCCACTGATGAAATTTTGGCGTATTTTTGTTGCCCAAGCTTTTAGAACGATGAAGGACCTGTTCGTACCAGTTCATATGCTGCTGTGCTTTGCTGCTCCGCGGTAATGTCTGTGACTGTATGTCACGTCGAACGATCTGGAAGGGGGTCGACGAATGGGTGCATACCGTAACCGTCAGTCGCCATTGGCATACAGCGGATGCCTCCGTTGATCACGCAGTTCAATGACCAATGAGCGCTGGCTGTGTCTGTGATTTCAGACAGCACGGACTCTTTGTTCCTCTCTAAGTTCTTCAACGGGCTATTCGGAAATTCCCGATAAAAGTTTTAGGGCGTGTGGAGGGGAGTGACTCCATAATATTCTGAATAGGAAACAATGTCTGGAAACCTCATCAAGTGACGCTACAGTGTGTCAAACGTACATGCACCGGCACCTGTAAATGTATGTATATACTGCGTGATCCGGTGATTACGTTAATACCTTTCTACGATGAGGGAGAAGGCTAAATGTATCAATATGAGGTAAGGGTCCCTCTGTTAGAAGGGAACGAGTCGAAAGTTATAGGCTAAAATATATACAGTGGAGTATATGTACAGGTATAGTTAACGCTAAGAATATAGTGTATACAACTTTCATAAGTGGTAGTATAGACCAAAAGAAGGAAAAATGTCTAGTAAACATGGGATCTGAAGTGCGTAAACTGGGACCTATGAGCACTTGTTCATCTTCGCAAGTGCAAAACACATCTCCTCCATTTAACAAGTAGTCATGGCTCTTAAGGAACGCATTTTAGAGCACATGCTTCCTAGATATTATTTCATGTTTTGGTATATTCTGCCACCTCTGAAAGCTGCCTATTGTACAATCTTAGTAACAGCAGTACCAGTACATGTGTTCCACAATCAGAGGTGTCAGAACTGGTTTTGCTTATAAGTTTCGACCCGTTTCTTTCCGGTAGTGGGATCCTTACCTCAAATTGACACATTTATCCTTCTCCATCAGCCCTTAAAGTAATATAACGGAATCGTCCTGTATACACATACATTTACAGATGCCTGCACCTATACCTTTATCGCCCTGCTGCGTCGATGAAAGACGTTTCCGGACATGAGTTCCTGTTCAAAACATTATGGGCTTACTCGCCTCTACAACAACTAGAAGTTGTAACGTGAATTTCCAAACACCCAGTACAACTATATTCCCTTACATTAACGTGCAGTGGCAGAAACGATATTACCAGGAAACGTAACACCAAAATTGTAGACCACACAGTAGTCGAATTAAGGTATCTGCTACAATGGGCCGGCCGAAGTGGCCGTGCGGTTAAAGGCGCTGCAGTCTGGAACCGCAAGACCGCTACGGTCGCAGGTTCGAATCCTGCCTCGGGCATGGATGTTTGTGATGTACTTAGGTTAATTAGGTTTAACTAGTTCTAAGTTCTAGGGGACTAATGACCTCAGCAGTTGAGTCCCATAGTGCTCAGAGCCATTTGAACCATTTTTTGCTACAATGGACGTAAAATAAGACAGCGACGACCAAGCAACAAGAAATTAATAGCTAGCTAACTAGCACAGGTAAAGTGATATCTCCTGTCCCAAATGAGTCTACTGGTATCAAGTATCAGTCTTAATTTGAGTGGAAATATCTGTGGATGAAGGTTTGGAGCACAGCAGCGCATGCTATTGAATAATGAACGGTAGGAAAACTGGAACAAACGATAATGGAAGATTTTGAGATTTGGAAAAAATGAGGTGTGCAGAATAGTTATCCGAAGAATCATCGAGAAACAAATATGGAGAACACTTCCACGAATGAGGGAGAGGATGATAGTACATTTGTGGGGGCATTAGGGAATAACATTCGTGGTTCCAGAGGGAGCTGGAGAGATTGCAAACTGGAAGGGAAGAAATTGGAATCCACCAAACAAATAATGGGTTACTTGGTATGCAAGTGCACTCTGAGATAAAGAGGATGGCGTAGGAGGGACGTCGTGGAAGGGGCATATCAACTATTTGGAAGACACATAACTAAAAACGTTCATTACATTTTAAGGTGTAGTGTATACAAAAGGCGTAATGAAATGAAACCTAATGAAAAAAAATGACTGTTTTGAGTTGCTTGTGTTGTGGGTTTCCCTTGCTGCCCCTCGGTTTGCAGCTATTGCGGTATGTGTACGAATTTTGCCTAAACGAAACGGATAAATATTTTGTTCTTACCATTTTCTGTGTGGTTTTCCTGAAAATTGTATTCCTATGAATACTATTTCTATTCTGCAGTACAAGAAGGCTTCTGGTTACTGTATGATTCGTTAAGTCTCGAGTCAACACTACTCCGTACGGATTTCACTCATAATATACTGAATGTACAAAAAGGATCATCCAATCTAAGAAAATCGTAACTAATATGTTATTTGAGATACTTTTGGAAAGAGCCAACTCTCGAGTTTTACATGGTTTCCGCTAGGTACCAGCAGTGTGAACTGAGATCAGTTGTAGTAAAAATGGTGTCAGGACAACAGAAAGCGTTTTGTGTTCTATGTTTTGCGCAGTGCGGGTCAGTAGTAACTGTTCAGCGTGACTTTTGTACTAGGTATGGAGTGGATCCTAGTACATAACAGAGCGTTACACGATTGCATGAACAATTCCGAGAAACAGGCTGTTTGTGTAAAGGCAAATCGCCAGGCCGTCCCCAAGTGTTTGACATAGACGTCGAACTTGTCCGCCATAGTTTCACAAGGAGTCCGCAGAAATCCGTTCGCAGTGCAGCTCGACAGCTGAACATGATCCTGATATTTGTCTGGCGTGTGTTGATTCGGCTTTTGCACATGAAACCATACAAAATTGTGCTTCTGTAAGCTCATCATGAGGGTGATAAACAACAACGTGTGCAGTTTTGTCATTTCGTTCTCAGGAAGATGGAGGATGACAGTTTCCTTCCACGCTTAGTGTTTAGTTACGAGGCAACATTTCATTTATATGGACAAGTGAATCGTCATAATGTGGGAATTTTGGGTATGAAACAACCACGTGAAGTTGCACAACATGAGAGGGGCTCTCCAAAATTTAATGTGTTTTGCGCAATTTCACGGGAAAAAGATGTATGGTCCATTTTTCTCTGCCGACAACAGTGTTACAGGAAGCACATATCTCGATATGCTTGAGAACTTTCTTCTTCCACGCTTGGAGACTGATTCGAATGACTTCATTTACCAACATGATAGGGCACCGCCAATAGCGGCATCTGGAAGTGCGGGAATCTTTAATTCAAAGGATTACTGTATGATTGGTCAGTCTCACTGGACCAAACGATTGAGCCTTACATCACTGGCCTCCAAGGTCACTGGACCTGACTGTATATGACTATTTCTTGTGGTGGTTTATAAAAGTCTCTTTTTGTGGTCCTCCTTTACCTACAACAATGAATTAACTGAGACATCACATAATAGCAGCTGTGGAAGCTGTTAACTCATGACATGCTCCCTGCATTGTGGGAACAATTTGAATACCGCATTGATATATGCCGTGCATTTCATGGGGGGGGGGGGCATATTAAACACCTTTGAAGAGATATTAAAAAACTTTTTGGGTTTCCCGTACATCAAAAAACGAAATTCATTGTATATGTTTATTCAACAATGAGTGTTACGTCTTAAGAAATCAAACTGCAGAGGTCATCGGTCCCTAGACTTACACACTACTTAAACTAACTTATGCTAAGAACAACACACACCGCCATGCCCGAGGGAGGACTCTAACCTCCTGCAGGAGGGGCACCGCAGTCAGTTGCATTGCGCCTCTAACTGCGCGGCCACTCCGCGCGGCTATATGTTTACTACTTTCAAAGTTACAGATGTGCCAAACCGTGTGATTCTTTTTGATGCAGCCTTAATTTCATTTTGCTTGTCTACTGACATTCGGTATCTCGTCACTCGCTACTCTTAACAGGGTAGGACTCCCACGTATAAAAGATCATATTTAATATTAACTGGAAATCGCTAAGTGATTTCATTATCAAAGAGTGAATGAGTATGTTATGGATAAGTAGTGCCTCAATTTAAGAAAAGCTTGTGTTTACACCATATCTCGTGAACTGTACCTCATACGTTGATATAATTGTGCAGGCTCCTTGATTTTTATTTGTGGATAGTATCTGCAAAATGTGTTGTGAATACAATTAGTAGTAAGGAAGCTATAAATTATGAAGTAATGCCTGATCCTGAATTTTTACTGTATGAATATCGGAAATGTAATAAACAATAAACTTCTTCCCTTTCATTATTTTTTTTGGGAAATCAGCTAGAAAACGTTTCCAAAAGTTTCGAACTATTTCATTAAAGTTTTTGGAAGTCGCTTACTGATCTGATTATCTGGTTCTGGATAATGTGTGCATTGTCGTTTACGCTGCCCCCCCCCCCCCAAAAGATACACAGTTTATAACTCTAATACATGCTGCACGGTGTTAAACCCTGAACATAATGTAATATGAATTAATGAGTAGTTTATGACTGAATTTATAATTCTTAATTTAGGTTAATTGTCATATGAAGTACTGAAAACCACAATTTTGTTTCCCCTGGAAGGCATCAGATAAGCAACCTAACACTGACATTACAAGTATGTATCGTTTTAGTTAATTACTAATATAGGTGCAACCACAACGGAGGGGCATCTGTTGGAAGGTCAGGCAAACGTGTGTTTCCTGAAGAGGGGCAGCAGCATTTTCAGTAGTTGCAGGGGCAACAGTCTGGATGATTGACTGATCTGTCCTTGTAACACTAACCAAAACAACGTTGCTGTGCAGGTACTGCGAACGGCTGAAAGCAAGGGGAAACTAGAGCCGTAATATTTCCCCGTGGGTATGCAGCATTACTGTATAGTTAAATGATGATGGCGTCCTCTTGGGTAAAACATACCGGAGGTAGCATGGAGAGCTGCATGAAACCAGTCTCTGGACTGAAGACCACAACCACAATAGGTGTCTCATGTAAAAAAGCTTCCGAAATGGAAGTTTCATTGCCCAGATCGCAGCTGAAAATATCCTGATTACTAGTTTCAGCATAGTTTCATTGCCATATTCAGATCATCAGGTGTGTGAATTGTAAATCCCAGTGCAATGTGACCACTGACAACATGGAGGTAAAATCACAGGCTTCCAAAGACCATATGACAATGCGCTGCACGTAGGGGCTTTATAATTCACATATCCGATGGTCTGGAGATGACGATATAACTTTGTTGAAATCTGCAATCAGGATATTTATTAACAGCGATCTGGGCAATGTAACTTCCATTTCTGAAGATTTTATACATTGATATTGAGGTCGCTCTAGTTCTGACGGTGTCACGGTAATTACAAATGATGTTTGATTTTAGAGAAAGTACGAGACAATAGATAGAAACATCCAAGCGTGACGAACGATTGTAAGCGCGGCCTTAGAACTGTATTATCAGCTACTGTGGCAGCTAGAGCTCTGTATGTCTAGCACAGTGGCGACGCGAGAGCCGTGCGGTCGCTGCGGGAAGCTCACGACGCGCTGTTGGACGCCGCCGCCCTCGTGGACCAGGCTTACGGGCTGCCCCTCCTAGGAAGCCTCGCCGCCAACTTCGTACACTTCATCTCGGCGCTGAACCTCATGCTGGCCGTCAAACTGCGTTACCAAGTAAGCAGGATTTGCTGTCCTTAACCAGTACTGCTTTTGCCTTTTTAACGAGGACGTCAAATAACACTTTTCCTTTGCTGTCTCGTTCTATTACCAGGTTATCAGGATTTGCTGTCCTTAACATATAGTTCTTTTGTTTTTTCAAAGAGAACGTCAAAGACACTTTTTCATTGCTATCTCGTTCTATTTGCGCTAGGCTCGACACTGATTACCGTCTTCGTAGGCGGTGATGTATCTAAAATGCGACTTTTCCTTGTTCGTCACATTCTTCTTCGTTAAAGCCTAACCAAGCAAGCTCAGTTATTAAGTACTGATTTCATTGAGGCAATTACTGTATGTAGCTTGAGGTACGAGGACGTTCGACTACAGGGTACTAAGAAGGTTTGTAATCTTTGCAGTTTTCACAGACAGGATACGTTAGCATAAACTGATAAACAAAAATTTGTTTCACCATTTGCATAAAGACAAGAGATTTGCAGATAATGTCGTCGCTAACTGGATAAAGGAGTCAGTAGAAGATCATAATGAATTAGAAAAATATTTGTAAAAGTTATCTGAAAATTACGGAAGGTAGCGTTTGTTCCTTAATGTGAATACCGAAGATCAGTTCCTTTATTAAGTGTTACATTGTAAATGATGTAATTGATACAACTATAAAGATTGGCTTTTCAAATAAATACAGTGGCGGAAAAAGCTGCACCGTAAACTCTTTGTCGGACCACTGACAAACTGATTCTTCAGTGTCTCCATATCTGTGGGTTATATTCATTGATTTTTCATCCTTCAGTGAAATTATTGACAGTAGTTTCAACATAGGTAAAAGAGATTCCTACAAATGAAAAATAGTGCGAGTGCATGATGGCTGTTGGGTTTTTCCAGCTTTAACAGAACTTATTACTTTCTGATCGTAAACCCAGCATGCCCCATAGGGCGTCCACAACCAGCTTATTGCCGCCTTTTGGGCTGTAGCAGGTCGAATGAAAAAAATGGGTCAAATATCTCTAAGCACTATAGGACTTAACATCTGATGTCATCAGCCCCATAGAACTTAGAACTACTTAAACCTAACTAACCTAAAGACATCACACACATCCATGCCTGAGGCAGGACTCGAACCTGTGACCGTAGCAGCAGCGCGGTTCCGGACTGAAGCGCCTAGAACCGCTCGGTCTCAAAGCCCAGCAAGATCGAATCACTGGCATCAGGTGCGTGGGAATAAAGTTCCGACAGATAACGCAGGTCTGTAGGGCAACTACCACGGAACGAGTACCAACGAGGACTCTGGACAACAGAGTGAAAAAAACTATAGGCATGGGTTCTTCCACGTGAATTACACCACGATGAGAGTGTAAGATAGTTCGATAGACTATGTCATTCAGGCACGTAATCGGCGCAGATTTAACTGACAGGATGTCACGTGAACTTTCGGGAACATATTGATGGAAACTCAGGTTAGATCGTTAACTACTGACACCATGACACAGACAACAGAGAACTGCATAGTGCAGAGAAAATCATCTCGAACACTGAGTGGATATCTGTAGTGTTCAGAAATGAGTCTCACATCTACGTTTGACCACGAGATCGTCGCCATTGTGGCTGCAGACGGTGAAACGTAACAGTAATCGGCGATTCTTGAGACCTGTGGCGCTCCGACTTCTGGAATCATGGTGTGGGGTTTGGTCCGGTAATTGCTGAAAGGAGGCTGAAAGTAATGACATTCTCCGGTCATGCCTTTCACGACCGTGCATCACAATGGCATTTTAAAACTGTAAAATGCAACAGCCGACACTTTAATGCGCAATACGGTCAACTTGATCGAGCGAGGTGGCGTTGTGATTAGCACTCTGGAACCTCTCTCGGAGGAAGGACGGTTCGAAGCCGTGTCCGCCCATCCTAATTTACGTTTCCTGTCATCCCTAAATCGCTTCAGACAAGTGCTGGGATGGTTGCTTCGAAAAGGCACGGCCGACATTCTTCCCCGTCCTTGCATAATCCGTTGAGACCGATGACCTCGCTGTTTGGTCCCCTCCTAGAATAAGCCCATTAACCAACAACCTTGGGTAATATTGCACGTTAAGGGTTGCGTAGCAGAGACGACTTACAAAAGCCTCAAATTGAGTTGTAACACGCAAGTTGTTAAGCTTTGTAAAATTCATGCTCTAATTTGAGAAGCACCTGAATGTGGTATGGTTTCCTCTCTAGCGTAAAGTGTAACACTTCCAAAATCGTTGATTTTGGCACCTCTAACTCGTTTACTATACTTCAGTTCTTTCCACTGTTTCTTCGGTTTGCTGAAGAGAATATTGTGGAACGGAAGGTCTGCCGGAGCGTGATTTATCTGAAAAGCTTCCAGTCCTTTGGAACTTATTGTTAAGCTACCAGACCTTTGCTTTTCTTCGTGCTGGTACGTGAAATTTTCGAATGAACTCATCTCCAGTTAACATAAAAGGTGCAACAATTACCAGATGTTCTGAAATCGATAAGTGTTCAGCTTGATTATCCGAATTAAGACAATAGATCCACGTCATCACAGAAATGGATTACAACTATGAATTATATATATCTAGGGGTAGCGTCTTTGATTCATAATCTAAATATCTTCAGTCCCGGTTTCGAATCCCACCGCTGCTTAAATTTTGATTAATGATCAGCATTGGCGGCCGAATATTTCCGGCATAAGAAGTCACCCCCCATTCTGAAAACGGCCTTGTCAAAGAGGGCATAAGGGCGTACAGAGGTTCAGGGCACTCTCTTGTCCTTGGGGTGGGAAACTGCCCCTAAAGGTGGAAGAATCAGCAATGATCAACGGCATTAGGAGGCAGACGGCAATGGAAACCACTGCATTAAATACACCTAAAGTGTACTCACAGGACGTGTGGCCTGTAATTGAAGAAGTGTCATGATGATCTCTCCATTGGCAAAAGATTCCGGAATAGTCCCCCTTTCGTTTATCCGGGAGGGGACTGCCAAGGGGGAGTTTACCACGAGAAAAGATTGAAAAATCAACAGAAGGATAAAGTTCTTTGAGTCGGGACGTGGAAAGTCAGAAGCTTCAACGTGGTAGAGAAACTATAAAATCTGAAAAGAGAATTGCAAAGGCTCTATCTATGTATAGTAGGGGTCCACTCAAGTGGAAATAAGACAAGGACGTTTGGTCAGATGAGTACAGGGTAATATCAACAGCACCAGAAAATGATATAATGGGAATAGGATTCGTTATGAATAGGAAGGTAAGGCATAGAGTATGTTACTGTGAACAGTTCAGCGTTAGGGTTGTTCTTATCAGAATCGACAGCAAACCAACACCGACAACGATAGTTCTAGTATACATACCGACGTAGCAAGCTGAAGATGAAGAGATAGAGAAAGTGTGTGAGGATATTGGACCGGTATTACAGTATGTAAAGGGATATGAAAATCTAATATTCATGGGAGATTGGAATGCGGTTGTAGGGGAAGGAGTAGAAGAAAAGGTTACAATGGAATAAGAATATGGGTTTGGGAAAAGGAATGAGAGAAGAGAAAGTCTAATTGAGTTCTGTAACAAGTTCCAGCTGGTAACAGCGAATACTCTGTTCAAAAATCACAAGAGGAGGAGATATACTCGGAAATGTCTTAGTGATATGGGAAGATTTCAGTTAGCTTACATCATGGGCAGAAGAGATTCCGAAGTCAGATACTGGACTTAAGGTGTACCCAGGAGCATAGATCACCATGTAGTAGTTATGAAGAGTCGGCTGAAGTTCGAGAGATTATTCAGGAAGAATCAATGCGCAAAGAAGTGAGATACGGAAGTACTAAGGAATTACGAGATGCGGTTGAAGTTGTCTAAGGCTATAGATACAGCACTAACGAATAGCTCAGTAGGCAGTACAGTTGAAGAACGATGGACATTTCTAAAAAGGGCAATCACGGAAGTTGGAAAGGAACACATAGGTACAGAGACGGTATCTGCGAAGAAATCGTGGGTAACAGAAATAAAACTTCAGCTGATCGATGAAAGGAGGAAGTACAAAAACGTTCCGCGAAATTTAGGAATACACAAATACAAGACGACGAGGAATGAAATAATTAGGAAGTGCAGGGAAGGTAAGACGAAACGGCTGCATGAAAATGTCAAGAAATAGAAAAATAGATGATTGTCGGAAGGACTGAATCAGTACATAGGAAAGTTAGAACAACATTCGGTGAAATTAAAAGCAAGGGTGGTAACAAGAAAGCAACGGGAATTTCACTCTTCAATGCAGACGAGAGAGCGGATAGGTGGAAAGAATACATTTGTCAGATGTGATGGAAGAAGAAATAGAAGGCGGTTTAGAAGAGATGGGGGATCCAGTACTAGAATCAGAATTTAACAGAGGTTTGGAGGACTTAAGATCAAATAAAGAAGTACGGATAGATAACATCCCATCAGAATATCTAAAATCATTGGGAGAGGTGGCTACATAACGACTATTAACGTTGGTGTGTAGAATGTATGACTCTGGCGACATACCACCTGTCTTTCGGAAAAGCATCAAGCACCCAATTCCAAATACAGCAAGAGCTGAGAATTACCGCGCAAGCAGCTTAACAGGTCATGCATCCAGGTTGCTGACAAGAATAATATACAGAAGAAAGGGAAAGAAGATTAAGGACGCAATAGAAGACGATCAGTTTGGCTTTAGAAAAGGTAAAGGCACGAGAGAGGCAATTCTGACGTTGTGGTTAATAATGGAAACAAGATAGTTCACAGGTTTTGTCGACCTGGAAAAAGCGTTCGACAGTGTAAAATGGTGCAAGATGTTCGAAATTCTGAGAAAAGTAGGGGTAACGTATAGGGAGCGAAAGGTCATGTACAATATGTACAACAGACTAGAGAAAATAATAACGCGGACGACCAAGAACGAAGTGTTCGTATTAAGAAGGGGGTAAGACGAGGCTGCAGCCTTTACCCCCCGCTGTTCAAACTGTACATCGAAGAAGCAATGATGGAAATAAAATAAAGTTTGAAGAGAGGAAATAAAATTCAAGGTGACAAGATATCAATGATACGTTCGCTGATGACATTGCTGTTCTGAGTGAAAGTAAAAAATAATTACATGATCTGCGCCGACCTAGGTGACCGAGCGTATCTAGGCGCTACAGTCTGGAACCGCGAGACCGCTACGGTCGCAGGTTCTAATCCTGCCTAGGGCATGGGTGTGTGTGATGTCCTTAGGTTAGTTAGGTTTAAGTAGTTCTAAGTTCTAGTCCCATAGTGCTCAGAGCCATTTGAACCATTTGAACATGATCTGCTGAACGGAATGAACAGTCTAATGAGTACAGTTGAAGACTCTGCAGGAGAGACGCTCAGTAGCTCGGTATGGGCTTTTGTTGAAGTTTCGAGAAAATTCCTTCACCGAGGAGACAAGCAGTATGTTGCTTCCACCTTCGTATATCTCGCGAAGAGACCATGAGGATAAAATCAGAGAGATTAGATCCCACACAGAGGCATACCGACAATCCTTCTTTCCACGAACAATTCAAGACTGGAATAGAAGCGAGAACCGATAGAGGTACTCAAGGTACCCTCCGCCACACACCGTCAGGTGGCGTGCGTAGTACGGATGTAGACAGATAGATACAGAGGATGGATTGAGATTAAATCGAAGAAACACGAACGTAATGAGAAGTAGTAGAAATGAGAACAGCGAGAAACTTAACATCAGGATCGATGATCACGAAGCAGATGAAGCAATTTTGCTACGTAGGCAGTAAAATAACTGAAGACGGACGGAACAAGGAGGACATCAAAAACAGACTACCAAGGACAAAAAAGGCATTCATGGCCAAGAGAAATCTACTAATATCAAATATCAGCTTTAATTTGAGGAAGAAAATTCTGAGAATGTACGTCAGGAGTACAGCATTGTATGGCAGTGAAACATGGGCTGTGGGAAAACTAAAACAGAAGAGAATCGAAGCATTTGAGATGTGGTGCTACAGGTGAATGTTGAACATTAGGTGGACTGATAAGGTGAGGAATGAGGAGGTTCTGTGCAGAATCGGAGAGGAAAGGAACATGTGGAAAACACTGATACAGAGAAGGGACAGGATGATAGGATATCGGTTAAGATATGAGTGAATGACTTCCATGGTACTAGAGTGAGCTGTAGAGGACAATAACTGTAGAACAAGCCAGAGATCGGAATACAACCAGAAAATAATTGAGGACGTATGTTGCAAGTGCTACTCTGAGATGAAGAGGTTAGGGAGGCGCTACAAACCAGTCAGAAAACTGATGTTAAAAAAATGCATCCATTTTTTCTTAGAGAGGGATCGAGCATGTATTATTGCTCTGAAAAGGAATTAAAGCTGGTGTAGGGTATCCCTACACAAGTATTAGCCATCCCCTGAAGAAGACTGCAGTGACAACGTAAAGAACTATTAGAAATAAGTATGTACACCAATCTATGAAAAAAGGAAAACAATAAAAGTCGTCCAAAGATATCTTAAAAATCAGCTTGGTTACCTAATACCACTGCGATTCGTTGCAACACAGTCTTGCTCCTGATGCTGATGAGGTTTGATATCCACTTTGGTTTGTTTGTTGAGTGATTGTTGTGAGATTATCGTATATAGTTCACATGAGACAGCTTTTAGGTTTCGTTGATTGTTTAAGTTCGTTACTAGATAATTTTGTTTGTGATGCTGAAGAGGTCTAACATCTGCATGATTTGTCTGGCTGATGCATATTGCGAGCTTATAGTAGGTCAATTGAAATTAGACTGAGTGGTGGGAGGTTCTCCCCAACTGAAATCTAACTTCTCAATAATACTGTATCCATCTGTCAAGAGTTTAGCCTGTGAGAGCATTTACCGGAGCGACCGCCTGCGTTGTGTTGTGTGAAATTCCGGCAAGAGAAGATGTACACAAATGTTATTTCAGTATCACATAGGTATGAGCACCCACCCACTATGAAGTAGCATAGCAAGGTGAGCAAAGCAGTTTATATGTAAGAAAAGCCTCGGTAATGTTTCCTGTAGTAGCACGAATGGAAACAAGAATACCCAGCTGCAGATAAGTGAGTACTTCCCATAGTAGTGTGGTGAGGCAGGAGCGCAAGCTAGGTGGATTGGTACGGCCAAGGTAATGTGGAAAACACATGCAAGCCCCCTACTTCGGATATACAAAATCACTTAAACTTAATACTTCAAAAAAGAGACAGCATTGGTCGTATATTTTTTATAATCGCAAAATCGATTTTCTGTCACTGAGTGACCATCTTCAGTGCTATATTGTATAACTTAAATTAGGATGCACAGTTGTCACTAAGCTTACGGTAATCACATGTGTCTATGTGATTGCCGTGAGCTTAGTGACAACAGTGCATCCTAATTTAAGTTATACAATATAGCACTGAAGATGGTCACTCAGTGACAGAAAATCGATTTTGCGATTATAAAAAATATACGACCAATGCTGTCTCTTTTTTCAAGTATACCTGTTATCTGGTCGTAGTGCACAAGACAACATGGAGTCGCCAATAAATAACTTAAACTTAATATTGTAAGTTACCAAGAGTGACATAAATATTCTACTCAGATACACTGAGTAATATGTGAATACACACCACAGCATAAAAAAAATTGGAGAGTCATTAGTTTTACACCACTTCCATTACGTAGAAGTATGACATTTGGAAGTATGGTTCTATGTTAGGGAAATGGAATTTTTATATTATTATTATGTAGTATTCTGCCTAGTGGCAGGTCCATCACTTTGTACGGAGAATTTCTGATTCCACTGTTCCCTGTCTTCAGCTTCTTCCTTCTGTCTGTTGAATCTCCTTCCATCTTTCATGTCGTCCAGATGTTGAATTCTTCTTCTTCCTCATCCTGCGTTTCCTCTGAGTTTCCCTTCGATGACATCATGACAGGGAAATGGTACACACGGAATACGGGTAAATGATGAGTGGTAAAACGGATTTCACCTTAGTAATAAGATAATTACAAGGGGCGTTCCATATTGATTTACACTATTATTTTTTCCTGCGATTCACGGTACGCCATATGACGTATCATAGCATCTGCAATTGTGTAGTACTGAGGCTTAACCGCAGGTGGCAGGTCAATCACTAGAAGTGTAATCCCTACATAGGACAGCTAATTTTTGCTACTGCTGACATTGCATGAGCGAACAACATGAAGTGTGATCATCAACGACAGCGCTGGACGGCATGGTTTCCCCCGGAAGGAGGGTATAAACACTCCAGATACTGACACGTGATACTTCGTCGTGTATTCAGAGCGTGCACCGTCACAAAAGCCCTCCTGAAACACAGGAAATCTTATCCCTATGCGCGTCGGAAAACCACTACTGTCATCGCTGCAATAGGGTTTCAGTTACTTCCACACCCACCATTTTCTGCTCACTTGGCCCCTGTAATTTTTGTAGGCTCTTCTCGAACTAATTTTCTGGTGTCTGTCGCACCCACCACTTGACTGTTAGCTGCAGTTCCTGGAAGTCTGAGAAATAAGGTCAGCGAGGAGGTTACATGGGAGCCTGGTGATCAAAAGGGCCCACAGTGCGCGAGGGCAGCTGGAACCCTATTTCAGCGGCGGCAACCGTGATTTTCAACTAATATGAGGACGAGCGTTTTCGTGTTGCAAGAGCACATTTCGTGACCGTGTACAGTCTCCACACATCGTAACCAGTCGCTTGTGAATATCGTTTTCACACCCTCCTTACACAGACACCACATGAAGCAGTAACAGATATAAAGCCAAAATATTTACATAATAATTCAAAATGGCTCTGAGCACTATGGGACTCAACTGCTGTGGTCATAAGTCCCCTAGAACTTAGAACTACTTAAACCTAACTAACCTAAGGACAGCACACAACACCCAGCCATCACGAGGCAGAGAAAATCCCTGACCCCGCCGGGAATCGAACCCTGGAACCCGGGCGTGGGAAGCGAGAACGCTACCGCACGACCACGAGATGCGGGCACACAATAATAATTAACATACATCATACTCAATATGTGTAAAATAATACTGATGGATATTTGGCATGTGGTACAGCTTATTAACGTACTAGTTTCAATGTCTGACGCTTAATTTTTTCCCTTTAGGTGATATCTCATGGCCATGCGGATCTCCTGATTCTGATAAGCAGCTGCTGGGCGCTGCTTCACGTCATTTGTGTGTTGGCTGTGACAGGGGTGTCCAGCGCTGCAGCTGCCGAGACTCGCCAAATTCCTCGACTCGTACACAAGGCACTGCTGCCAATCACAGACGTCGGCACCAGCGACGCACAGCTGCGTGAACAGCTGCAGCTGTTCTCGCAGCAGGTGATGCACCAGCGCCTGTGCTTCACAGCATGTGGTTTCTTCACAATCGATCTGACGATAGTGCTCTCCATGGTTGGGGCTGTCACTACTTATCTTGTCATTTACTTACAGTTCAGTGCTACTCACTAGATGTTTAGCATGTAGGCTAAACAAAAGTATTGATAACCTAGCCGCACAATATATTCATGACTACACTTCTTCCACAAAACACCAGAAATGTACTAGCCAAAGATTTCCATAACAGACCCATAGAGCTTAACCCACCACCTTCATGTCAGATTAACAGATGCAGAAACACTCTGAATATTTCTAGCAATGTATGAGAATTATGGCATTGCAAGAGTGCGCTTAAGCACACTTGTACTTATAAGTGAATTTCATAGTTGGAAACAGAAACCACATGTATCACACAGGGGCTCCAGGCCACTGTATGGGATTGGCTGAAGAAGGTTGTAATAAACGAAATCGGTTACAATTTAAGATAGAATAAATTTGCTATGTTGACCGCTCCTTTTTAACAGAAAATTATTGCAGTAGTGAGTTCATTTATGATGTCAAAAATTCTAACGCCCAATATTGAGTTCATCAAATTACCTTCCATTAGGAATGTGGAATGCACTCAACAACCGTGATATGACTTTCAAAATGATGGATAGTAGCAATTAATCGTTTCCTTTCTAACTTTATTAAGACAAATCCAGATTTTGGCCAAGAACTAACCATTATCAATTTTTATGATACAAGAAGTACATAGTCAGATGACATTTAAAAAATTATGACTCGTGGCATAAACTACATCACTTGTGATTAGATTACATAGCATTATTTCAGAGTTTTAATAGATTCCCTAGTGTATCAACCCTTGTTGTTCAGGATCCTATCACAGTACCTTCAGTACTGCTATATAGTGAAGCCAGGCATTGCTGAGAACGTATCAGTTGGCTGTTGGCGCCCTCTATATGAATTACGTATTACATAACATTAAATGTAAAGCAGTTACCCATAATATTTAAAATTTGCATATGAATAAAAGAAAAAAAGTAATCTTATTGCTATTGTAGTCTGACTTACTGCCACATTTAACAGTTATTATTAGAAGATCTAAGAAACGCCTGATTCACTGCTCTTGGGTCAGTTGCTTTGTTATTCCTTAAAACACAAAAGTAACGTTAGAGTAAAAAAACTTTTTCCAAGAATATTCAGAAAACACTAGGAGGCACATGATGTATGCTGCTACTATTAGGATTTGTTTGATTTAAATATTTTTTCTTTTGTACTATTTTTCTCTTTACTCGTCTGGGCGAGATATGTGGTTCCTCTTACCTACTGAACGGTTCACTCACTGATGACGTCAGATATCAGCAAGAGAGATAGTTCGTGTGATCTCCCATTCCATAATGTATGCAGAGAGTACTGACCTCTGTGCCACTTCAAAGAGATCTTTTAACCATAAGTATCACAAAAATAATAAACTGAATTGCTCTTATTAACAACATACATGCACCTAAACCAATATAAAACGGTAAAAATTCAGTATGTTCAATATTATGATCATCATACTTGTAGAGTATTATATTAATGGCTGCTGCATATTGGCAAAAAGGCAGAACATATTCCATACTCCCTGGGTTGTACCTTTCAGTGCGTTCTAGCGTGCAGTTTTCAAATGATTCCCAAAATTACGCATTTTGCATAGTCACCTGATCATTAACATGGTTGTAGCCAACAGCCAACATTTTTTTCTTAACAAAAAGTCTCAAAAAATCTTCTATGAGGTCGACTAACTTCGATCTTGTGCAGCAACCTCACAATATATGTCAAAGTCGGCAATTTATGTTTTGTTGTAAATGAATGAGCGGCCATACACGATTTCTCAGTGGTATCTTTTCATTCCGACGCAGTGTACTCCCCAAACCTAAGTTACAGCATCTATCCCATTTGGCCAACGTAACAGGCCCCACAGTCCAAGCAGTCAGTTTTATAAACTACAGAAGCATGAAATAGATACTTCGTATCTACAGTATGTTGCAAAATACATCATCAGTTATTTGTGATTGCAAAAGATAATGTCGAATGATACTTTCTAAAGACTGTTGCAAACCTTGCACACATTTTTCTCTAGTGAAACAAATTAACAAACTTAGAATTTTCTTTTGAAGCGATCTTACTTTTGTATTTATTAGCCATGTTGTTAGCAAAACTGAAAAAAGCCTTCGTATTTTGAATTAGGTTGTGTGATGTAAAATCCACAGTACGGTTGATACAAGATTCTTTGCGACAGATATCAAATGCGTGCTTGCAGTTTTCATTCTGAAGTGACAGATCTACAAAATTAATCCATCTAATTTAATCATTTGATGCAAGTTATTAAAATGATTTTGATAGTAGTGTATTAACAGCAGCATATTGACCATGTACCTAAAATTCTATACATTTCTATCTACCCATGATGGATTATAAGAAAAGAAAATGTTTACTAGATAATTAATAGATGTATCAGCGACCTATATGAATATTGAGCTCCCCATACTTAGATCGTCTGTCTGGGAAGAAGTGCCTCAATTTAATTTAAAGTAGTTAAATTTCAAAATTTTATTAAGTGCCCAGTAAATTCATCTGTTTGTCTCTTAGAAAGTGTATTTAGTTCCGTTAAATTACCCAAAATAACCTGCACAGTTTTGTCAATTGGTATGTTTGAATAGAAGTTGAAGATACCAACAGAAACAAATTTTCAGCTGTTATTGGTGTTTTTATAATTTTATTGACAAATTCAAAACTACATTTACTGGAAAATTGGTTGTAGAACTAATAATGATTTTTAAGAAAACGTAAGAATTTTGCTGCCATTCTATAGACAGTACTGCTCCTACCATCCACCACCAAGTATATTGAATAGCCATCTTTATGTACCTTTATTTGTGTTATAAGTGTGGGTGATACGAGATTCATAAATGTCAACATTTGTACCCCCTTGGAGATATTATCTCACTGCTGGTTTTCACCTGATAAAGTAATTTCTTTTGACCTTCAGACCTTAAAATCCTTACCGATTTTCTCAATACTATTCTCTTCAAAGAACTTTAAAGTTTTAGCAATAGAGTCATCTTTTACAAAGAATACAATAGTTACCCCTTTGTCCATCCTTGTGACTATAGCGTCGCGTTCAGGAAGCTTAAAATTAATAGTTCCCGTGACCCTGTTCTCCTTTACAGAACTGGGGGCAGGTTTCTTTTTGTTTCAAATAACATTATTACTCGCTAGACAAATCTTATTCTGATCAAGTTTTGGAACTTTGAGTGCATCAGTAGCATGGACTATGTTGTCTCTTATAGCACTGCGATTTTCTTACCTATTTATATTATACTTCATACCATTACTAACCATTTTCCACTTTGATGAAAAGCAATGTTAGTCAAATTTAACACTTAAGGGAAGAAGTCAGACTTTGTTTAATAAGAATGTTTTACTGTTGCTTTATTTTCTAACCATGTAATCTTATTATGATGTCTTTGCTTTACATTATACACCACTTTGTCTACTATGTTTCTAACAACAACTTAAAAGCAAAAGTACATTGGCCAGTTCAAAATGTAGCCCATAGAAACTATCACTGATTATTTGTTCTTCAACAAACAGAGCTTTAATCTCATTTTTCATTATGACCAATTCATATTTCGGCCTACATCATGCCATTCAACTGTTTGTATTCTTGTTGCTGATCTGTGACTGTATGTATCTTGACACCTAAACACATGTACCTTGACATCTATACATATTTTTGGGGTCACTAGGAGGGAATCCAGCATTTTTTCTGTCTTATGATGTTAACTGTTAAATGTGGCAGTACTGTGACAGAAACGTCAATAATTTTTCTTATATTTTATTTTCTACTATTCCTATGCTAATTTTAAGTTTTTTAGAAACTGTAACAGCTTATCATAAATGTTACATTTCACGTAATTCATACAGAAGGAACAATACAGGCAACATACAGTAGTCTTGAATGAACTGGAACCAGAGCCCAAATAACAGGGTTGACATATTAGTGCACATAGTAAAACCCACAACTTTGTACTTTTTACCACGCGACCATGGTAGTAAAACTGAGACAGATACTTCAAATATCCTTATACACCTCGCGAAAATGCCTTCTACGAGCTGTAGGTACCTTCCGCAACAGACCAGAAACTGCTTCAATACTCACTTCGCAACAATAACGAAATTAACAGACAACACAATACTAGACGTGTAATGGCTACTACACTGCTGTGGGGCGCTTACTTTCATAATAATAATAATGATAATAATAATAATTATTATTATTAGTGGCAGAAGTGAAACACAAAACATTGGCAGCCTGAATTCTTCCAGTTTCTTTCATTTCAGAAGTAAGGAGCCCACAAATCAAGTCGTTTACATGCAGTAGACCCTAGTGTAGTGCACAGATCTTAATTTGGTTGATTTTAAATGTGAATTCATGGTATGGATTAATCAAGTGTAGGTAGGGAGAGGAATGGTCCAGAGGAAAGATATTTTACAACAAGTTTCTGCGCTCAATATGGTCAGTTACCCATAGTTCCAGAGAGGAATTGTAGGTAGCAATCGCAAAGCATTGGGAATTGCTTCCTCAATCTACAAAAAAAGTTCTTAGGAATAAGCCACACTGCTGTCTCGTTGGCTCATTTAGGTTATGGTTCAATAAAGCACCTATGAAACTAAATATAGTTTATCGTTCGCCATTTTGAAAATGAAAGTGTTCATAGTAAATAGCTTTTTCATTCCAAATATACGTTAGCTGCCAATGTTGCTGAAAGCAGTGAAGGGGATGTATTAGCTAACAATTGACTCACTCAGGGGTAATGGTCTCAGAAACATTAGGAACCACTGATTGGTGCACTTGCCTGGAAGAAGCAAAGATCTTTTGGAAATCCAGTGTCCATCTTTGCAACATTCCCAGTGCTGCTGAGTGAAATCTATTTTCGTTGTCTATTAGCTGCTTATTCAGTAGACAGCATGATTTTCTCGTACCTTTTATTGTCTCACACTGTATTCACTTCCATCAGAAGACTTAAATGCGCATAGCACAGTTAATTATTCATACTGCATTAATGACATTTGTGCCCCTGCCGTTGCATTACTCATGAAGTACTTTATACAGGATCAGCCCAACTCACGAGAGTTTTAACTACTAGTTACTTAGAGATTGATGTAACATTTACACATTTGATTACAATTATATAGAGTTTATTATTTGTCACGTGATGGAAATAAAACATTAATTGCCAAGTAATGTTTTATGTTCTAGGCTACTAAGGTGTGAGCAGTTTCCAATATGCTTGTTTTCTTCTTTAGACACCCAAAACACAAATGTCACTCATTTATGTACTGACAAACAGTCCCGTTGCTTTCACTATGTGAAATAATGTAACCGATGTATCAATACATGAAGGTACAATCTCAACCAAAGGCGACATTAAATCCTCCGTCATAAAATAATCTGGGAGAATCTATTTATCTGACACCCGCACTTGTAATTCCACAGTACCTCTTGTTTATCTATTCACCCATCGAATGTGGATAAATACACTGGCTGACAGTATTTTCTCAGGCAATAATTAGCACATGCTTTATATCCCCATGGTTTTAATCGATTTTAATTACAAATGATAGAAAATAAATCATTACTATACTTACCACACTTCTTGTACTCTTTAGGTCAGTAACATTAAGATTTAATTTCATTTGCAAGTTTCATATAATTCAGACCAGCAGAATGTTCTCTGCTTATAAAGGATAACGTTTCTTTTCCTAATTCAAAGAGTAACGAATTAAAGTACATAGTAACTACTACTACCGCTGAGTACAGCATGATCTATTTTAGAAAATTCAGACGTCAAATTCCTACCTACACTCTAACAACATTCCTTCCATTATTAAGATTTATGTAATACCAACCCAGTTGATGGTAATGTAATTATTTACCTTACAAAACAGAAAACTGATTAATACTCGTTCTATATACTTCCACAGTTCATGACTTTTATGTTAGGTGATCACCTTCTTACTAAAAGTAGTTCCTAAGTTATCCACCAGGATGTTAATCCCTAGTTGATTGCTTTCCATTGTGTATGAATTATTGTATTATTCCAAGGCGGAAAAATCATTTTACATTGCACATGAAGCAATATTCTGCAGTGTGGCTGTAAACGAATGCTATCTGAGGTTCCATATCTTGACTATAGGTCAAAGCACATGTGCTTAGTCCACTACTTAGTATGTTAAAGCTCCCACTTCAATGAGTGCTCGTTATAACATTATTCGCCTTATTACACTTCTAAGTACACTAATTACTTAACTATAAAAAGTGGATAAATTATTCAGTAGTGATAGACGACACCATCAGTGCATTAATCAGATATTAAACAAAGTTTCGTACACCTATTAATCTGCCCAACATTGAAATAACTTTTCTTATAGAAGTTCATTTACTCGTTTTTTCCTTGCCCTATAATCTTGACCAGACTGGACTTCGATACATGTTGAGCCATGCAAACTGACTCCGATCCCCTACACTAACTTAGCCTGACACTATAGTGGCCATAACACACTCAGAAAAAGTTTTGCATCACCCCAGCTCCCAGAGCTCCTGAAGACAGAGGTTGACTGTGGATATTGTATCACAGACACAGTCAGTTTGACTGTTCAGACATGTCACTAAACCAGCCCAAAGATGTAAACAACCATGCATGAGCAGCGCCTATAGATGGAGGGGGTGCGATAGCCGATCACTCCAAGTCGTTCCACCAGGAAGGAGGTACACGGCTCGTCTTGTCTGTAGTTCAGCCATGCCTAGGGAGTCACTACCGAGGTTCGATTACGTCTGCATTGTTATTTTGTTCCAGAAAGCGCTCTCAGCAAAGGAAGTGTCCAGACCTCTCGGTGTGAACCAAAGCGATGTTGTTCGGACATAGAGGAGATACAGAGAGACAGTAACTGTCGATAACGTGCCTCGTTCAGGCCGCCCAAGGGCTACTACTGCAGTGGACGACCGCAACCTACGAATTATAGCCCGGACGAACACTGACAGCAGTACCAACATGTTGAATAATGCTTTTTATGCAGCCGCAGGACGTTGCTTTACGACTCAAACTGTGCACAATAGGCTGCATGATGCGCAATTTTACTCCCGACGTCCATCGTGAGGTCCATCTTTCCAACCATGACACCATGCAGTGCGGTACAGATGGGCCCAACAACATGCCGAATGGACCGCTCAGGACTGGCATCAAGTGTTCTTCACAGATGAGTGTCGCGTAAGCCTTTAACCTGAAAATCGTCAGAGACGTGTTTGGAGGCAACCCGGTCAGATTGAACGCCTTAGAAAAGTAACGAGTGAGTGCAGCAAGGTGGAGGTTCACTGATGTTTTGGGGGGGCATTATGTGGGCCGACGCACGTCGCTGGTGGTCATGGTAGGCGCCGTAACGGCTGTGCGATACGTGAATGCCATCCTACGACCGATAGTGCAATCATATCGTCATTACATTGGCGAGGCATTCGTCTCCATTAACGAAAATTCGCGCGCCCATCGTGAAAATCTTGTGAATGACTTTCTTCAAGATAACGACATCGCTAGGCTAGAGTGGCCAGTATGCTCTCTAGATATGAACCCTATCGAACATGCCTGGGATAGACTGAAAAGGGCTGTTTATGGACGACGTTACCTACCAGCACTCTCCGGGATCTACGCCGAATCGCCGTTGAGGACTGGGACAGTCTTGACCAACAGTGCCTTGGTGAACTTGCGGATAGTATGCCACGACGAATACAGGCACGTATCAGTGCAAGAGGACGTGCTACTGGGTATTAGAGGTTCCGATGAGTGCAGCCATCTGGACCATCAACTCTGAAAGTATCGCTGTGTGGGGGTACAACATGCAATGTGTGGTTTTCATGAGCAAAAAAAGGGTGGAATGATATATATTTTGGTATCTATTCATATTTTCTGTACTGGTTCCTGAAATCTGGGAACTGAAGTGATGCAAAACTTTTTTTGATTTGCGTACATTCCTTTGCTTAACATAACTGTTGCAACTACTTTGTATATTTGCTTAACGTAACTGTTGCCACTACTTTTTATATTTGCTTAACATAACTGTTGCAACTACTTTTTATACATATACATCAACCTGGTTAGCTATAAATAACGTCTTTCATAAAGAAAGACTAAAACATAGCACCAAAGATAAGAGATTTATCTTATTTCATGAAAGCAATGTGACAACTTCTTGCTTTCATTCTAATTTATTTGAGCAATTGTCTTAAGGTGCTTTATGCTATCCAGTTGTACGGGTAACATCTATAACGCCACCTAAAATTATGAATACTGAAACTCGTGTCCTCCTTCCACTTTCATTAATTATTGGTAAGCACTGGTGAAAGTACTTTTCAGTGTCCCTGAGGGGATTCAGTCAGTTAATCTTCTTATTGGGTAGATAAGCTACTGAGTAACAGCCCTTGTGTTGAATTCTTACAATTTAGAAGGAACTCGGGTACATCAACAGAAATTTCTTGGTTTTCTTTGATATAAAAACGGAGGTTTATACTGAGTGTTGAGCAATACTTTTTCATCAGTAGAGTAGTTCTGCGTTCTCGCTAATTTTTTATCGTAGCACACTAACCATAAAGTTACTCTTTCTGTAATGGACACTAATACGTGGTTTATATCCTCTTACCAGTTGGTTTCTGTTCGGGGCAGACTTGGCATTGGATCTACCAAGTCATTCTTTTCCTATTCCTTATGTATTACATTAGCTGTGGTATGTAGTGTACTCCACGAAGGAAGATTGGTTACTGATTGTTCAAAAACTTCCAAGAATTCAACACATTTGGTATTTGGTATGCTTACTCACTGCATATGTCCCCATAAACCTGCTAAAATCTCAAGAAACCATTGCTATGGCATTTTCTGGAGGATTATATTTTGGGAATAATATCTGTTGAATTTGTTGATTCTCCATATATTCTTTTGTATTTATTCAGGTAATGTTTGATGCATTGCCTGCACCTTGCAGATCTCGAGTTATGATTAAGCGTCAACTGTAGCACTATATGTCCCTTTTACATGTCTAATTTCAAAATAATAAGGCTGCAAGAACATCAGAGAGCCAGATTATTATGCAAAAATTACAGGTTAACAAGATATTTAATGTTGGTGATAACAATAGACTTCCAGGTGTTTTCCAAACAGATAACAGTTAAAGTAATTAAACGTCCATATTATGGACAAGGCTGAATAATCACGTTCACATTCCGATAAACCCTGACTAGCAAAACTGATATTCGTACTCTCAATTTTACCTTTTCGATAATGAAGTAGTAATAGGCATGATATCTGCCTCGAAAATGAGGCGTCAGAGGCAATTCAAAAATGTTTTCTCATTTCAGAATGATGTAATGTCCCAGAATGTGTTAACATTTTTTTGACATGGAATTGTCCAAGACCAAGGTGCATTTTTAGTAAACTCAACAGGCAATTCTGTTTAACAGTTGATGAAGGATGAAATGGCTAAGGAATGAAAATAACAGTTAGTGAAGTGTGAAACACCCAAAGAGAGAGTATAATCCCATGAAAGCTTTTAACTGTCTGTTGTTTTGGAAACTAGAAAGCTTTCTATAGCACTCATTTTATACCGTCTCTGGATTATTCCTTATGCGAAATTATGTGTCCGAAAAGTTTAATTTCATCTCTTCTAAATTTGAATTTCAATAGACAGACCGTGACACCTGCAGATAAAAATTTCTGCAATATTTCTTCCAACATTTCTAAGCGTTCTTACCAGGTGGCAGTGGCTATGAAACTATTATCGACATAAATTGTAATTTTTTCTAATATATTGAGCGGAGTATCAAGTTCTGTTATGAAAACTCCAGAACTGACCTTTAGACGGCAAGGTAACATGAAGGAAATCTCCCAGCGTAAACAAGTATAAAGGGTGTATGTTTCCTGGATTGTTTGGAAAGTGTGATCTATCAGAACAAAGCCTCAGGATCGATACCAGACAGAAACTTGAATTGAAGAAATTTTTACAATTCTTATTTGAGGTTTCCCGGTCATCTTTGCACAGTTATGACAATGTGGTTGATTGCTCCAGCTTCCTGTACTAGGTGTATCCTCGTGCCTGGTTTAACTACTGCTAGAAGTGGACTGCTATATGAAGACAGTGAAGCATCCATCTACATCTACATCTGTATCTCCATGGATACTCTGCAAATCACATTTAAGTGCCTGGCAGAGGGTTCAACGAACCACCTTCTAAATTCTCTATTATTCCAATCTCGTATAGCGCGCCGGGATGAATGAACACATATATCTTTCCGTACGAACTCTGGTTTCCGTTATTTTATCTTGGTGATCGTTCCTCCTTGTGTAAGTCGGTGTTAACAAAATATTTTCGCATTCGGAGGAGAAAGTTAATGATTGGAATTTAGTGAGAAGATTCTGTCGCAACAAAAAACCCTTTCTTTTAATGATGTCCATCCGAAATCCCGTATCATGTCTGTGACACTCTCTCCCATATTTCACGATAATGCAAAACGTGCTGCCTTTCTTTGAACTTTTTCGATGTACTCAGACAGTCCTATAAGGATCCCACACCGCGCAACAGTATTCTAAATGTGGACGGACAAGCGTAGTGTAGGCAGTCTCCTAAGTAAGTCTGTTACATTTTGTAGGTGTCCTATCAAGAAAACGCAGTCTTTGGTTATCCCTCTCCACAACATTTTCTGTGTGTTCCTTCCTATTTAAATTGTTCGTAATTGTAATACCTAGGTATTTAGTAGAATTTACGGCTTCTAGATTAGATTGATTTATCGTGTAACCGAAGTTCAACGCGTTCCTTTCAGCACTCATGTGGATGACCTCACACTTTTAGTTATTTAAGGTCAACTGCCACTTTTCGCACCATTCCGATATTTCTTCTAAATCGTTTTGCAGTTACTCGATGACTTTCCCACAGTTACAACGAACTGTGACCTCTCTGACAGGAAATCACAGATCCAGTCACATAAGTGAGACGATATTCCATAAGCATGCAATTTCACAACGAGCCGCTTGTGTGGTACAGTGTCACAAGCCTTCTGGAAATCCAGAAATACGGAATCGATCTGAAATCCACGGTCAACACCACTCAGCACTTCATGTGAATAAAGAGCTAGTTGTGTTTCACAGGAACGATGTTTCCCAAACCCATGTTGACTGTGTATCAATAGACCGTTTACTTCGAGGTAATTCATGATGTTCGAACACAATACATGTTCTAAAATCCTGCTGCAAATCGACGTTAACGATATGGACCTGTAATTTAGTGGATTACTCCTACTACCTTTCTTGAATGTTGGTGTGACCTGTGCAACTTTCCAGTCTTTGGGTATGGATCTTTCGTCGAGCGAACGTTTGTATATGATTGCTAAGTATGGTGCTAATGCATCACCATACTCCGAAAGGAACCTAATTGGTATACAGTCTGGACCAGAAGACTTGCTTTTATTAAGTGGTTTAAGTAGCTTCACTACTCCGAGGCACAGAGCGAGGTGGCGCAGTGGTTAGACACTGGACTCGCATTCGGGAGGACGACGGTTCAATCCCGCGTCCGGCCATCCTGATTTAGGTTTTCCGTGATTTCCCTAAATCACTCCAGGCAAATGCCGGGATGGTTCCTCTGAAAAGGCACGGCCGACTTCCTTCCCCATCCTTCCCTAATCCGATGAGACCGATGACCACGCTGTCTGGTCTCCTTCCCCAAAACAACCAACCAACTTCTCCGAGGATATTTAGTTGTACGTTACTCATGTTGGCAGCAGTTCTCGTTTCGAATTCTGGAATATTTACTTCGTCTTCTTTTGTGAAGTCATTTCGGAAGGCTGTGTTTAGTAACTCTGCTTTTGCAGCACTGTCTTCGATGGTATCTCCATTGCTATCATGCAGAGAAAGCATTGACTGTTTCTTGTCGCTAACATACTTCACATACGACCAGAATCGCTTTGGATTTTCTGCCAGGTTTCCAGACTTAGTCTCGTTGTGGAAACTGTTATAAGCATCTGACATTGAAGTCGGCGCTAAATTTCGAGCTTCTGTAAAACACCGCCAATCTTGGGAATTTTGCGTCTGTTTAAATTTGGCATGTTTGTTTCGTTGTTTCTGCAACAGTGTTCTAAACCCGTTTTGTGTAACAAGGAGGATCAGCTCCGTCGTTTGTTAATTTATCTTTTATAAATCTTTCAACTGCTGCCGAAACTGTTTCTTTGAATTTAAGCCACATCTAGCGTACACTTCTATTATTAATTTCTAATGAGTGGAGATTGTCTCTTAGGAAGGAGTCAAGTGCATTTTTATCTGCTTTTTTGAATAGGTATACTTTCGATTATTTTTCGAGAATTTGGGGATTACAATATTCAATCTTGCTACGACAGCCCGGTATTCACTAATCCCTGAATTGGTTTTGATGCTCGTTATTAACTCAGGATTATTTGTTGGTAAGAGGTCAAGTGTGTTTTCACAACAGCTTACTATTCGCGTGGGCTCATGAACTAACTGCTCGAGATAATTTTCAGAGAATGCGTTTAGCACAATTTCGGATGATATTTTATGCGTACCTCCGGAATTAAAGATGTATTTTCGCCGACACATCAAGGGTAAATAAAAGTCACCTTCAACAATTATCACATGATTCGGGTACGTGTTTGAAACGAAACTCAAGTTTCCTTTGATCCTTTCAGCAACTGTTTCATCTGAATTGGGAGGTCGGTAAAAGGATCCAATTACTATTTTATTCCGGTTACCAACAATGACCTATGCCCATACTAACTCACAGGAGGTATCTACTTCAATTTCGCGACGAGTTAAACTACTTGTGACAGCAACAAACACGCCTCCGCCAACGGTGTTTAGCCTATCCTTTCGGAACACCGTTAGGATCTTCGCAAATATTTCAGCTGAGCTTTAGTCAGCTTTCAGTGCCTATAACGATTAGGGAATCAGTGGTTGTTATTAGTGCTTAGAGCTCTGGTACTTCCCCAACACAGCTACGACTATTTACAACTGTTATACCAATGGTTCCTGTATCTATACTTTTCCAGTGTTCAGCCTGCACCCTTTGTGCCTGAATTCCTTCTTGTGTTTTCTCGAGACTCTCTAACCTAAAAAACCGCCCAGTCCACGCCACACCTCCTGCGTATAGTGGACACCTGACCTATTTAGCGGAATCCGAAACCCAACTACCCTTTGGCGCAAGTCGAGGAATCTGCAGCCTACACGGTGGCAGAACCGTTTGAGCCTCTGATTCAGACCCTCCATTCGGCTCTGTACCAGAGGTCCGACTATGCTCCAAATGGTCAGCTCTGCTTTCATCTTGCAAGCAAGACTGGCAGCCGTTACCTCCTCTGATAGCCGCTCGAAATCCATGACTGTCCACTCTAACATAAGTCAAAGTCCTTAATACGAGTAGGTGTTGACCATAACTGGCTTACTGTGAAACACAAACGCCAACTTAACAGTACGTCTTTAAGTCCCTTTGGTTGCTGTTGAGAAATGCCAGTAACTTCAAGTACTTTGTTACTAACTACATTGCTATCTTCGTATGCTGTAACCTCATTTTCAGAGAGATTAGTGATCAACAGCTTTTCATTCCAAATACGCTTTATCAGTATATTTCGATAAAACTTGCTATGGCATCTACGTATCCTAACAAAGTCCACAACACGATATTTCCCTTCTATCTACAGATGGCAGTTTTTGCATTTCTATCTCGAAGAAATTCGAGACCGAAAACACACCTTTTTATTAAATCCTTGTAATATACGCCTTACTGTTAACCTAGAGATAATTAGTATAATTCAGGCTACTGTCAATGATGACACTGAAGAATATAACAGGACAATCTCTGATGTATACAATAAGTTAGTTACAAATAAGCAGGTTCATATATATATAACATCAAATTCGATGTAGATTCTGTTACGAAATTTTATGTTAGTAATGAGAGTGAAAACCATGACGAATCATTCACCAATTTAAACAAAGGATTTGATGAAACTCGGTCAGCATTGTACCTGATGCATTCAGTAGGTAATGTAATACAAAATTTATTTCTGAAAGCAGATCGGCTTTAGTCTGGATTCCAATGTACGATATTAATCTCCAAACTTTTGACTACAAAATTCCAATTTTTGTAATCTCTGTTCAGTGCAACAGCCTTACATCACCTTACTGTGGGTCCTTGGTACCATTTTACTGGTTGACTTTTGAATCAATGTCTTGCGACATCAATAATTTCATCATCAACATACGGCTGCCCATGGAGCTCATCCTTCGTTGGGCAGACGGGTGGAAGTCCGAAGGTGGGAGACAAGGGCCGTAGTCTTGATGAGATAGAGCAGCCCGATGAAGTTCTGTGAGCTCCATTTGTAGTCTGATCGTTGCTCGTCGGTTACCTCGAGTGAGACTGTTCACACGTTCCAGCAATACAGTAGCTGCAACTGCGTGACCGACCAGCTCACAGGAGATCGCACAAGTTTGCTCGACCTTGTTGCGATGATGACACACGCGCCACTGAACGACTAACTGTGCTTTTATTTACTACCGAGTCTCCGTAGGCATTCTGAAAGACTGCGACGCTCAAAATTTCCGCCAAAAGGCAATGACAGGTCTCTGGTTGAAATGTACCTCCCTTAATGACGCCATTTTGAAGGTTATGTAGAGCACTGCTACCAATCGGAACTTGATGTAAACATAAGGGCTGATTCGTGAATGTCCTACGATCTTCTACAACAATTTTCGCATGTTTGAAAGAATCTGTTCGAGAGATACATTTTATTGTCTTATTCGCTGAAAGCCGCTGATGTAATAGAATGTTGTCAACATAGAATTTTGTAAAAACTAATCGTAAAATTACATTTGCCAGTGTAGCTGGCATTCAGCAACATATCAATGATGTTACTGCCAGGAGCACTGATATCTTCGCTGAGAGATTAGTTTTGAAGTTAAGAAAACTTATTACAGCAAATAACAACAGTCGAAATGCTAACAAAGGAGACCACTATGTAAAAATAGTTACTCTTCTCAAATTTGTTGGTAAGAGAAAATTACATAGTATAAATAGTCACGGGACGAAAAATGGTGATATTATTAAAGAGGTCCCCTATTTGAGACTAAGTGGATTAGGCAAAGTTGTCACTAAGGTAAAAGTACGCCCTATCAGGAATCGTAGGGAGAAACCCGGGTATACTTCGAAGACTCCATGTCAGGAGGTTGCTTCGCCAAAGAATGTAAGGAAAGGTAACGGTTGGAAAGGCCTAAAGTTGAAATAAAAAAAGAGTGGGAACGAAAATAGTAATAAAGTAAGCAACGTTTCCATAAATAAAAATGACAGATATAGTAAAGGTTTTCTCACGAAGGGAATAGGTTCCAAAGGAAAGAGGCTCACGTTTCCGTGGCGGTAAGGAAAATAAAGATCGTGGCAGAAAACCCTTATGAGAATTTATATTTTCATGACTGTAGACAAAATGACGGTTATGACAACAAGAACCCAGGCGGGAGTTCAGTATTTCAATAACGACAGACGATTCAATAATAATGTTAAGGCAAATATGGAGAAAGGTTAGGGTCAGGGAAAGAGAATAAAGATAATTATCATTTCGGTGTGAGGTTTGAAGTTGGTAATATTGACACGTAGCAGTGATTGTTATAGCTAGCAAGTTAGATCCCACTGTAAAGGAGAAGTTTGCGAACAAATAATAGTGTTATCGGAGCAGTGATCTGACATTATAAAGCAACGAGTGATAGTAAAAATGAGGCATAAAGAACAAGTTTTGAGAAAAATTGTGGGTGGTGGTACCAGATGAATCTTCATTTTTATTCGTATGATGGGAAAGAATCTGCTGGCACACTATGCTGACTTCGTGAGTTTGAAGAAGTGCAGTATGATCGTTAAGGTAAGTGGTATGGAGAAAACTATGAAATTGGCAAATGTTGATTGTTTCTTTAAGAGAAGTTGTCAGCGATTCTATGTAGCGATCAGTAAATGTTTTCAATTCGAATTCAACAGATATGAAATGAAAGCAGAGAAGGAAATTATAGTCAGAACTTTTGTGAACAAAACTAGTAAACTGTGAAATGAGAGTTAAATTAAAGGAAATTATAATGATCAATGAAGCAATAGAAGCAACAGTAGAGAAGTTGACTTTTAAGTACCTTGAAACATGATGAAGAACGATGGTAAAGTATATAAAGTTACAGACACAATGAAAATAATTTAGAAAGCTATAAAAGGTAGTTACAGAATTAGTTTTCAAGGAAACTGAACGTATTTTCGAAATAAACAGGATTAATGAAAAACGACGAAAAAACAATGAATATTATGCACAGGATGGTGATGTATGAAGGGAGTTTTGAAGAGTAGTATATTACGAGCATGGTGGATATGTGAATTTAATTAGAAATGGTACACTCTGAATACAAAGTAATATAAGGGATATGCAATGTACATGATGTTAAAACGTATCATGGCAGTTAAGGGAGAATCTATAGGCTTTGACATGCTTGAGTAGAAGATAGCGACGAGAATATCTCACTAGTAATTACACCTACGAAGAATAGTAGCACAAGAAGCATATCAATTAGTAACACTAACAACAGTTTTAATATGTTGAGATAACGTGTATTTAGTACAGTGCTTGCATACAGTAAACAACAGAAGCTGAATGAGCTCCAAGAGTGCAAAGAATCAGACCTGTTTTGGCGTCAGCAGGGAATTTAAAAAAATGGTTCAAATGCCTCTGAGCACTATGGGACTTAACATCTGAGGTCATCAGCCCCCAAGACTTAGAAATAATTTAAACCTAACTAACGTAAGGATATCATACACATCCATGCCCGAGGCAGGATTCGAACCTGCGACTGTAGCAGCAGCGCGGTACCAGACTGAAGCGCCTAGAACCACTCGGCCACAGCTGTCGGCAAGGCATTTAAAGGGCCAGGATGGTGGATAGGAGCTAAACGGCTTTGAGAACTGCGGCCAACAGCTGACACAGTCGGAGTGTGAGAATGTACGAACGCAGGTGTACCCTACACAATGGCTTCAAAGAGTATGGAGAAAGGTACTTCATACGTATAGTTATTTTCATATTGGAGATCCATATTGATGATTAAGTGATCAATTTAAAAAAATATATACAATGGACTTAGATTGTGAAAAAAAGTTGAGAAAGACAGTGAAAGTATTAGTGTATCATATGATTAGTGAGTCGTTTACTATGAAACAATTAACTATAGAAATATGTGTAAGAATAAATATTCGTGGGTTAATAAAATTATCAGTTGAAGAATCTTTGAAATTTGCCACTTGAGTAGAATAAGAAAATAATCATCATAATATGCAGTTTCGGAGATGTGACAATCATAATTGTTTTGTTTCCAAAATGTATGTTTTTGTTACATGTAATCGTAGTAGACTTAATGGTGAATGGAAACATGGGGAAATTCGCAGCTCACGTAAACAGGTGACAAACTAAGACTCATATCGGATGAGCGGTCAGCAACAAGAGACACAGTTGGCGTAACCACACCTAATGACGCTCAGCAGGGAAACACAGAGGACACACATCGCCTTGGAACTACAGTTTCGACCAGCGGGTAATAGTGTTTCAAGCAAATTTAATCTGTTAGTGCCAAGAGTTCCCAAAAAACTAACTTGACTCGTAAGTGGTCCATAATAGGCGTAATGCAGAACGTCACTGCACCGCAGTAAAGAAAAATGAAGTTCCTTAGTGTATTTTGTATAACGTTTTTGTGTATTCCGTATGTTTTGTGTCAGTGTAGTGTAAGTTTTGCAGTAATGCTCCAACGTATTTCTCTGGGACAGCCAACAGTAAGCTGAAAAATATCAGTGAAACAGGCTATTGTTTCTCATACGATTTTGTAAAACCAAATGATATTTTGCTGATGATGTATGCATATGTGTATACTTAATCCTTATTTAGAAACTGATAATTCATGGTCTTAGACATGTTACGTTTCCTATGTTATTTTTCTTCAGTGGTTCTCTACTTAAAAGAGTAATGATCTGTAATATTATGAGCGCATCTGAGAAGAATTCAAAGATCCTGGTGTGACAATTTTTGGGAAATTTAAAGGTAGCTACTTACTAGCTGCAAATTTATTGATATCTGTTGAAATGCTGGATTTTATGTTTAAAGCCTTTCATAATGGAATACTATAAATAATTTGATACAAAATAAAAAGTCATATGACCTAGATGACTCGCCCCAAGAACCGTAAGACCTTGAACCCAATGTTTCCAAAATTATGATTTTGATGTAAAGAAAAAGACAAATTGGAGAAATAATTACCGAGGGGAATGTGTAAAGTACGCCTTATTTTCTAATTACATTTTATTTCCTGATTTTCGAGATTAACATTTTATATCACGTCTGCATTTATCAGTAGCTTTCAACAGGCTCGGGCAGCACGGCAGAACGCAAAGCAGGGAGTAAGATTTCAGTTTCCATGCTAGCTGAAGCAGCTGTTGGAACATCTGGCTATGCCACTAGACGGTGAGAATGAGGTGTTATGGCTAGATGTGAGAAAGACAATTATGAAAACGCATGATACATAAAAACCCACAGTCATGCTGGCGCTAAGCAAGTAATTTTGTTTAATAAATACTAGCTAACAAAAGACACCTTTTCCGCTAGAGATACTATAAGAAGCCTACAGCTCAAAATTACTTCCATGCAACAATATTGCGACGCAGAGAAACAGCTATTTCAATAAACTGATGAATAATGTTTAACATAACGAAGTTTTGTGAACAGCTACAATGTTTCAGGATTGTTAAGTACCAGAACCACTGTTGCCAATCGTAGATGCGATGCCTTTCGATCTATTTCTGTCACAAGACACTGCCCTCAGGAAATAGTTAGTTTCATGTTGTAACTGATCGATTGTCTTATTTATTAATAGATTACCTTGTTATCGTAAATTAAAACATCTCAACGCACCCATGAGGATTACTTCAAATACTGTAGACTCCAAATTCATACTTAGAAATTACAAGATACAGAATTGAACTTGCCAGAGAATCTAATGGAGCTGATACTGCTTCTGCGAGGGAAGTCCACCACGAGAGCGTTACAGCAAAAGAGGTAGGAATAAATCCTACATGACGACTCACTAAGACAATCGAAGGATGGGCTGTCCGACTCTTTCAAGTCTCAGCTGGAAAAGACAACCAGTCATATTGTATGCCTCTTATGACAACTTCTACAGACTGCTTCTCTAAAATTTTATACTTCTGGAGGTTCAGAAAAATACGGGGGGGGGGAGATTTTACATCCTCTACTACCCGAAAATTACTTCATCATACTATTTCTTACATTAACATTCAGCTGCATTTGCACCTTGACAGGTTTCGAGTTACCTCCTACAGCGCCAATTACTCTGCAATTTTGCGGAGGATAATTAGGTGATGTTATAACATTACTGATTTCACTACATAACGTTTTGGATATCATGTTAACCATAGCTCCAGTATCAAGTAAAACAACTGTAGCCAAAATTCCTACAACACCTCAAATACAAGCTCTAACAATCTCTTCTATTCCATCTGAACATCTATGATAACTGCCTGGCAATTCAGTCCGGATATCTGTATCATCATTGTATCTGTACACCTTACTTATTGGATTTAAATTTGCCTCCACATCGTTCATGGCCTACCTCTGGAAGCTTAATGTGACCAAATGCATTTCGACAGACTGCTGCTCACAGTTTGTGTCTTATCTCTGTCTTTCACAATACTGGCTATGGGACTGTGATTTCTCCAATGCTGGTCAACATTATGATAGAACTGTGACTGTTTGTGTGTATTTTTCACATTAAACTGTGGGTGGTTTCTTTGATGAGGGTGCCACTGATCGTCGCAGTTATCATGATTCTGCTGAGAACCTCCTCATTCATTACCTTATGAGTCCACCTAATGTTATACATTTGTCTGTAGTACCTCATCATAAATCCTTTGAGTCTCGTCTGGTCCATTTGATCCACTGTCCATGTTTCACCATTATACAAATGTATGCTACAAACGTACATTCTTACAAATATCTTCCCGTAATTAAGTCCTACATTTGACACTAGAACAATCTTGGCCAGGAAAGCCCTTCTTGCCAGTTATGGTCTACTTTTAATGTCCTCTTTTCTTCTGCCATCATGGGTTATTTTGTTGACTAGGTAGCAGAATTCAGTAACTTTCTTCTAGTGCGTGATTCCTAATCTTGTAGTTAAATTTCTCGCTATTCTCATTTCTTTTACTTTTCTTATTATTTTTGTCTCTCTTCCATTTACTCTCAATCTACGACCGTTAGAACTTTAATAGTGGCAACTATTTATTTACCGCTCGTAAAAAATAGATACGTGTTTCAAAGTTTTACTGACCTTCAAAGTAGTCATCAGTGTTGTGAGTAAACCGTTGCCAGCGATGTGGAAGTCGCAGGATACTCTTAGCAATGCCAGTTGTGTTGACAGTTCGAGCGGCGCCGTCTATTGCTCGACGAATTTGTAGCAGTTCTGAAGCGAATGCCGTCGAGTGTTTCCTTCAGTTTAGAAATCGAGTTGAACTCACTAGGACGTAAGTCAGGGGAGTGCAGTAGGTGGTATAGCACTTAGCAGCCCCATCAATCAAACAAATCAGTAACAGCTTGCATTGTACGTGCTTGAGCATTGTCCTAGAAAATGATGGTCAGTCCCTGCAGAAAGTGTCATCACTTCTGTCTCTAAGCTGGTTGTAGGTTGTGTTTCAAAAATGAACAGCATAGAGAAAGAAGTGGTGACACTTTCTGCAGAGAAAAACAGGTGTTTGCAAGGCTACACCAGTCACTCTTTGTTGTACAAACTACTGCGAAATTCCATACAACGTGGGTAGTCTGCTGCTTCTAAAACCTGCATTCTTTGAAGATTGTACCCTTTTAGATTGTACTGATGTAATACTCTCCAAACAGATACATGACCCGCTCCCACAGCACGCGCTACAGAACGCATGCTGCCTGAAGGTTCGTTGCTAAATCTGCGGACCCCTTCACCCACTTGGCGCTCTCATGTGACAGCTTCCACCACCAGCATGCTCCAAATCGTCCATGAACTGCGCAAAAGGTACTGTGGTGTGTGTGTGTCTTCCGCTACGAAACCTTTTTTCGAGTACAGGAAGAGCTGCTCTTCCATTCCCCCCCCCCTCCCCCCTCACTTCGCCAAACATGCAGTGAGTTCATAACACACATCTTCCGTGTTACCTAGAGTACAACATGAGGAAAACCTTAATGCGGCACTAGTCACATGAAAGACACTGACGTGACACTACTACAACAATGCAAGCTGAATGCTACACTGGTAACTTACAGACCACCATAGATACAATTATTACAATAACACAAGCAGAGAGCCGCACTGGTAAGATGCACGCCACTGAGATTACGGTATTACAACAAACAACACAGTGTGAGTAACAGGACTGGCATGGTTCCTTATAATAACAGCCTCACTAAAGGTGCGCAGCATGACGCTAGGTGGTGCTGCGCATGTATATCACTTAACAAAAACTGATAGTCTTTGTGTGATTCTTTGTGTGATCTATCATCCCTCAAGATTGTTGATGAGGTCCTGAAACCCCTGTATATTAGTCTGTCAGACGCTTACACTACAATGACCGGAAAATATCGCAACATCAAAAAATTATTATTGTAGAGTAGTGAAATGTCGGGAATACATTTGTCCAGGTAATATATGTAAGTGATTCGCATTGCAAGATCACAGGTAAATGTAAGAGCGAGATAAGCCTTTGCAAATGTGAAATGCTGGTACATTAATAAATGGTGTAACCATCATACTGTTGCATGTAAGCATGCAGAGGAGCATGCAATGGGTTGTACAGATTCCGGACGTCAGTTTTTGAATGGAGTTCCTTGTACGTCGCTTTTGGTCGATCTAGACAGGGACGGTTAAAGGTGCTTGTGCATGACGCTGTTGTTGTCGTCTGATGATGTGTGTGCTCCTTTGGAGACAGGTCTGGTCATCGAACAGGCCAAGGCAACATGAAGACACGCTGTAGAGGATGCTGGGCTACGTCCGCGGCACGAGGGTGAGCGTTATCCTGTTGAAAAGTACCCCCTGGAATGCTGTTCATGACTGACAGCACAAAAGGTCGCTTTCCAGACTGATGTCAGTATTCATGGTATTGCCGTGAGAGTGCTCCTGCTGTCATACAAAATCCTGGACCACAGTTAGAGGTGTTGGTCCACTGTGTCTCGCGGGCAGGCAGATTCGTCACAGTCCCTCAACAGCTCTCCTTCTAACCATCATTGGCACCGTGGCAGATACAGCTTTCATCAGAAAAACAACAGATCTACACCCTTGGCTGCGATGAGATCCTGCGTGACACCACTGATGACGAAAACGGCTGTGTTTTAGAGTCGTTCGAATTCACACTACAGATCGCCAGCCTCAGATATATTCTTGAAGTAACTGATTTGTAACAGTTCGTTTTCTCACTGTGGTGCCAAAGGCAGCTCAGACTGCTGCTGCTGATGTAGTTCGACGCGCTAAAGCCATACGCCAAGCACGATGGTCCTCCCTGTCGCTAGTGCCACGTGGCCTTCCGCAGCGTCGTCTTCTTAGCACTGTACATTCACGACAATGGATACCAATCACGTACAGTGGTTACATTCCCGCCAAATCTTTCTGCATGAACGCAGAAGCAACCTCCCTCTTCTCGTAGCCCTATTACACGACTTCCTTCAAACTCAGTGAGTTCTTGATAATGGTTTCTTCGACACCTTAAGGGGACCACACAGTGGTTCAGGTCCAAAAAAAATCTATTTTCGGTTTTCATCGTATTTCTGTAGGTTAAGGTTTTATTAAAGTACTCTAAAACGTATTTTGCTGAAAAACAATTTTTTTCGATCATTTAAAGTGCATTCTCCTACCACGTGTGTTTATGTGCCACGACCACTTTTCTGTCACCCACTTTTATGCATATGTTTTGGATATTTATATCACGTACATTGCACCTTAGGGATTTTCTTATAATCCCGAGTATGTTGGCTATCCTTAGAATGCAACGGTCGTTATTGTTTTGTTTCTTCTCTTTGTAAACAACACGCTTTTCAAACACACGATTAGTTTTGTTCAAGTGTGATTGCGAGTAGTTGTTATAGAAAACTTGCAGGTGTACTATGGGCAGGCAATTAGGAGAAATAAAGAAAATCTGGAGGCAGTGAAGAGAGATGTTTGGATCATATTCTTCTATAAGTCCTCTACTGACAATAAGCCTGACAATAAGTCATGTCATGCATGCCGGCCGAAGTGGCCGTGCGGTTCTAGGCGCGGCAGTCTAGAACCTCGAGACCGCTCCGGTCGCAGGTTTGAATCCTGCCTCGGGCATGGATGTTTGTGATGTCCTTAGGTTAGTTAGGTTTAACTAGTTCTAAGTTCTAGGGGACTAATGACCTCAGCAGTTGAGTCCCATAGTGCTCAGAGCAATTTGAAACATGTATTGTGTCCATCAGGAGAAAATTCGTGGGCTCAGGCAACTGGAGAATCTTATTCTCACCAGCATTCTCTTCCAGCTGCTGTTATTACAGCAATTAAACCTATTTTCAGAGACTTGGCGCATTCAGACCTTCTAAGGAAATGTCTGCATGGGCAGACACAGAACCCAAATGAACGTTTCAACAGCATAATTTGGAACCGTCTTCCAAAACTGTATTTGTAGGCATGCATACAATGAAACTAGGAGTTTATGATGTTGTTATTACATTGAATTGTGGTAATATTGGAAAGCGTTGAGTACTGAAAAAGCTGGAAATTAATCCTGGTGAAAATATGATAACCGGGCTGCAACATTGCAATAAAATGAGGATAGCCGATGCTGACATGTCTGCATCTAATATGGCCAAGAAAGCAAGACAAACATCCAGGAAGGTGAAAACGAAGCTGGAACACCTGCTAGAGGCCAAAGAAGGGCCATCACATGCAGCACGGCAGTTTCAATTAACTGTGAGTAACAAATTTCTAAAGGTTTTTCTTTAAAGTCAATTTCCCGCAAACTAAAATTTTCAGTACATATGCCCCATTATATCGAAAACTATCATAGATCGATCAGTGAAATTTTCAGAGATTGCGTAACATAAAAATCTACCTCTGGTACTACATTCATTAATATTCCTCCAATAGGAAGACCACAGAAAAATATTTTCTGCAGAAAAAACTTAATATTTTCTGTTAATACATTTAAAAAAAGTATTTCTTAAAAACTATAAAATGGGTAAAGTAGTTTTTAGTACAGTTCACTCTATTAGCATCATGTAACATATAGTAAAAATATTGAGATCCTGCATCAAATAATTTTTTCATAAATGAGTCAAATACTTGTCTAATTTAACATGAGGGGGAATGGCTCTGAGCACTATGGGACTCAACTGCTGTGGTCATAAGTCCCCTATAACTTAGAACAACTTAAACCTAACTAACCTAAGGACAGCACACAACACCCAGCCATCACGAGGCAGAGAAAATCCCTGACCCCGCCGGGAATCGAACCCGGGAACCCGGGCGTGGGAAGCGAGAACGCTACCGCACGACGACGAGATGCGGGCTAATTTAACATGAGTTAGATAGGCAGGGTGTCGTCCCCTTAAAGGTATTCATGACTAATGTCAATTCACCAAGTCAAATCTCAAAGGTAACTAACGCTCATGACCGTTATAGCGTCTATTTGAAGCAAGTATGATTTGCATCGTCATAGTGGCCCTCGCCATTCTTGTGCGACTTGCGCGAAATTTGAGTAGACATCATCTTTCAGATGTAGAAACACGCCTACACATGTCGCACAACTCCTCCTTTGTGTTGCGATCATTTTTTTCCGCCAGTGTACTGCAATGAGAAGCAGTGCGTCTTTCAACACATAATATGAAGGGAACACAGCATACAATTACTGCAGACATCCTTACTCATTGAAACTCAGGATTTAATGCACATGTCGTTTCCGTTGCATAATTCTATTAATGGCTTTCAGACACTAAAATGCAATGCTTTCAGGTGCTTTCTAACGTCCCGTACTACGCAGTGTTAGCTCGTACATGAGGTGGTGTAATACGTTCAAAATCCGGAAAAGTCCTGTCAATTTCGGAGTGCCCTCTCCGCTTCGAAACATTTGTCTGCACTAATTGCAGAGTAGTCGCACATTACGTGGCTATTGAGGTAACCTTTGTCTGTTGGGAACTAGCTGGTCGTGATCACGCAGGATACAGGGCTGTGATTTCGCTGCCTCGCGGATCGTTCGTAACGAGTGCTGCGCTCTGTTAACAAGCTCTTTTAAGTCATTTCTCGTGTCTATGTGAGAAACGTGCGACCACCATTGAAACTGTAAGTCCATAAGACATCGAAGTTACTATGTAGATGTAATGAAAGGCAAAGCTTCTTGGTGCTATTCACTTGGAGTACGTTCAGCCGGCATTGTTTCTACGACGATACGCAATGGGAACATATAAATTTTCATTACAGAAGTACTTTATGGGGATATTTGTTATTCCGTAATTACACGAGAAATATACAACAAATAGTTTCCATGGCATCAAAATATATCATTGAATGCTGTGTTATACTTTTCGCGTTAGTTCCGTCTGTATGCAACAGATTTTGAACTACTGGAGGAAATGAAACTATGAGGACGGGTAGCGACTCGTGCTTCTTTAGTTTAGTCGGCTAAGTGCTTGCCCGGAGAAGATGAAGGTCCAGCATAAAGTTTCAATCACACACTAAATTTCAAGAGAATATTGAGTTCTGTAAGTGGTGATCAAAAAGTTTCCATTCGAAGCCGTACAGTTCAGTATTGGTATGTCATTCAGGCAAAATCGCCATAAGCATTAGGGTAATCATTCGACGAAGCACCAGGTTGAAGATACCCGTTTGGTAAAACATCTCATCCTCTTGGTCTGAGAATTCTGTAATTTCCTGCTGGAAACATTCGTCCGACAGGAATCGTCGAACCTTCTAGGCCCGATAATCGCATGGGAAGATATAAGGCCAAGGTGGAGGCTGCCGGAATATCTCACACTTGGGTTGGCGTAACTTTTCTATACGGGGACGTGCGTTGTCATGAACCAGCAGCGCTCCTTTTCTCAGTTTTCCCGGATGTTTCGCCTTCATTAGACGTTGTAATACCTCCAGCGTTGCGCAGTACCCTTCTTCAGGAACGACGACACCAGGTTCCCTGAAGTGGATCAGGCTGCCTCCGGATCGGCCGGCATCTTGCGTCTTAACGCAGCCAGCACCGAAGTTGGCGCAACATCTCACAACGGTGGTTTTCGAAAGACATGTTGCCTCATACACATTCTTCATTCTCCGATGGAGAACAGGAGGACAGTTTGTCAGTACTGTTCTGTTTCGATGCATTTCATAATAACTTCGCACCAGTTCACGTTTCCACATTTATCGCACGCACCTCGGAAAGACACGAATGCCACTTTAATCTCTTACCTACCTGTCCGTGCTTATATACCAACATCGGATTCACACGAAGTTGCATATACGCTGCAGCAACGCCCTCAAACGGAATGTTTTTGGTCATCCCTTATATACAGACGGACATAATGTGAAAAATTAGCAACAAAACATTCCACGTAACAGAGAACGGCAGTAAAAAAATAAAAATAAAATAAAATAATGTCAACATCCTTAACACATTACGTCGCGTTTTTCGTGAGGCGATATGGGCAATATTACCCTCCGATCCTGACCTTACACTCGTGTACAAGAAAATGTTAACGAAGATCATAACATCAGAGCAATCAGCCTCTATTGAGCTTGAAATTGTATGTGACAGTGTAATTATCTGATCGCATATAACTGGAACTGACTTCTGAAACTTTTTACCACCCAACAGTTCTAGAGCCATTCAAAGATAGCCTACAGTCAGTAGCGCGTAAATATTCACATCATACAATACTAGTTGAAGGCAAATTTAACCATCCACTATCGACAGTGGGATGGGTTTGGATTCTTAGTGGGGAGAGGGGGGGGGGGCAGGGGGTGCAGACTGACAGTCGTGCTAAATAGTGAAATAGTGTGGAACACGGTTTCTGAAAACTGTCTTGAGTCTCTAGCTCGGCAGCGCACATTCAGTGGAAACATCCTAGACCTTGCAGCTACAAATAGGCCGGACCTTATCGACAGTGTCAGTGTGCAAATGGGGATTAGCGATCATGTGTCATTACAACAACTACGGTTACGAAAGTTAATAAATCAGTCAAGAAGGCTTGGAGAGTGTTTCTTCTAGATGGAGCAGGTAAAAAGTTGTTAGCATCTCATTTAGACGGTGAATTGACATCACTTATTTCCAGTAAGATGGATGTAGAAGAATTATGGGCAAAGCAGATTGTAAGTTGTGGCCTGGAGAGTTATTTGCCTAGTAAGTGGACAAAGCATAGATAAGACCCACCATGATCTAAGAATGAAATTCGGAAGATGCTGAGAGAACAGAGGCTGTTGCACTCACGGCTCAAAAGAAATCACGCATGTAACGACAAACAAAGGTTAGTAGAGCTTCGGGCATCTGTAAAATGATGTATGCATGAAGCATACAGTAACTACCACCGTCATACCTTAGCAAAAGATCTGGCGGAGAATCAAAGAATATTCTGGATGTATGCAAAATCGCTAAATGGATCTAAGGCTTCCATTCAGTTTCTTGTTGACCAGTCTGGCGTGGCAGTTGAAGGTAGCAAAACGAAAGCCCAAGTTTTAAATTTCACGTTCAAGAAATAGTTCATGCAGGAGAATCGTACAAACATGCCATCTTTTAACCATTGGACAGACTGCAGTATGGACGACATAGTAATAATCATCCATGGCGCAGAGCTATAACTGAAAGATTTTAAAACAAATAAATCACTAATTCCGGAAGGAATTCCGATTCGGTTTTACCAACAGTACTCTATAGCATTGGCTCCTTATCTATGTAGCATTTATCGGGAATCTCTCACCCACCACAAATGTCCAAGCGTCTGGAAAAAGGCGCAGGTTATTCCAGTATATAAGAACGATAAAAGAACGGGCCCTCAAAATTACAGATTCTCTGTAGAATCCTTGAACATATTCTCAGTTCGAACATAATAAATTTTCTTGAGACTGGGAAACTTATGCCCATGTATTAGCATAGTTTTAGAATGTATCGCTCTTGCGAAACTCAGGTTGCCCTTTTGTCACATGATGTACTGAGGTGGCTGAAGGACAACAGCCTAAATCCATCTTTCTAGATTTCCGGAAAGCATTTGACTAGGTGCCCCACTGCAGGCTGTTAAAGAAGGTATGAACATATTGAATAAGTTCACAGATATGTGACTCGAAGACTTCTTCAGTAATAGAACTTAATTACTTTTTAATACACTATGGGAGCGACAGTGACCAATGTGTTACAAATATTTACTATCAAAAACAGTCTTGATCACAATTTATTTATTATGGTGACCGGTTTCGACCACTACTGAGGTCATCTTCAGACCAACGAGTAAGAACCTCCTTTTCCTGGAGAGATTCTCCAGCTGAAGGAGGTTCTTACTCCTTGGTCTGATGATGACCTCAGTAGTGGCCAACATAATAAATAAATTGTGATCAAGGCTGTTTTTGATATTAAATAATAGAACTTAGTAGTTGTACTCATCAGAGGCAAGAGTTTCGTCAGGATTGCCCCAGGGAAGTGTGACAGGACAGCTGTTGTTCTCTGCACACATAAATGGTTTGGTGGACAGGGGGTCAGGATTCTGCAGTTGTTTGCTGATGACACTGTGGTGGACAGTAAGATGTCGAAGTCGAGTGGCTGCAGGAAGATAAAAGACGACTTAGACGAAAATTGTAGTTGGTGTGCGCAATCTCTAAGTGGGGAGAAATGTAGGTTAATGCTGATGGGTAGAAAGGACAAACATGTAATATTCGGATACAGTATTAGTAGTGTCCTTCTTGACACATTCAAGTCGTTTAAATATCTGGTAGTAACGTTTCAAAGCGATATGAAATGGAATGAGCATGCGAGAACTCTGGTTGGGAAGGATAATGGTCGACCTCGGTTTATTGGTTGAATTTTGGGAAGGTGTGCTTCACATGTAAAGCAGACCGCTTTTAGACTGCTCGTGCATCCTATTCTTTAGTACTGCGCGATTGTTTGGGATCCGTACCAGGACGGATTGAAGGATGACATCGAGGCAGTTCTGAGGTGGGCCGGTAGATTTTTTATCGGTAGGTTCGAACAACACGTTAGTATTACGGAGATGCTTCAGGATTTCAAATGGGAATCCCTGGAGGGAAGACGACATTCTTTCCGAGGAAGACTGTTGAGAAAATTAAGAGAACCGGCGTTTGAAGCTGACTGCCGAACGGTTCTATTGACGCCATATTATATTGTTCGTAAGGACCGAAAAGGTACGATAGGGCTCGTAGGTAGGTATATAGACCAGGTGCCTTGTTCCTCGGTCTATTTGCGAGCTGAATAGGGGAGGGAATGGCTAGTAGTGGAACATGGTAATCCACACCACGCACCGTACGGCGACTTGCGGATGTCTGTGTAGATGCAGATGTAGATAAATGGACGTAGAGTCATTTACAAATCTTCAGAGTAATCAGACTAACAAATGGACGTCGGGTCATTAACACATTTTCATTGCTAGTAATATACATATCGTCCAAAAATAAGTGGCGATCGGAAACGTAAAAACACGAGTGACAGATAGTTAACAAATTAAAGAGATAATATGCTTCACTTATCGCTCTCAACATTCATATTCCCTAAAAACGTTTTAATAATCTGTGTTTCCCTAGTGTGCAGAATGCGTGAATAATAATTTTCAATATTGTGAATCTGGTTGCGTAGTAACATTTCCCAAGGCGATGCGTAATAAATGAACTACAATTTAAAATGTAGATACCCGTTACTATATGATTTAAATAGAATAACTTAATCAGAAGCCAGTAATCACAGGATTTGAACACAACCATTATTACAGTGCCAGTTTTAAAGTGAATAAAGCTCTCGGCGTCCATGGTGTTCCATAGGCAATCAGTGCCCCGTGCTTTGTTCCAAATAACGAACACCCCAGAGGATTCAGTCCTCGTTGGCTGGCTGAGGGTTTGTGGAGCCCTGGTTTCCAGAGATGAGGCTAGTAAACGCCGCGTTCTCTGAAAGCCGCAAGGCCTCTGTAGCAGTAATCTCCAGTCATGTTTCAACGGCAATGCGGCGTAGTGGTGACACATCTTGCATCACCCTGTGTATTGTGACAAATCTGGTGAAAACTTGGCCTTCAGGATTCAAGGAAATTTCAAACCTCAATTAAAAAAAAAAAAAAATAGAATCTCAAGGTGTGCCGCACGCCGATGGGGTGTATGTATAGATGATATGAAGGGCTTATTTCAATAGTGGTACAAGTCCATTACCTCCTCTTTTCTGTCTATGATCCTGCTGAAATTAATGGTCTAAGCAAACAGAAAGAAAGGTTCATCTCTAGCAAGACGCCATATGCTTGAATATTTCTGGTATCTCAGCAGCATATTTTTCAGCGCTCATTTAACTTTAGGACCCTGTATTCAGAATGAACAAAAATGGACTTTTACTACTTTTGAAATAAGCCCATCATATAGTCGTTCATGAAGTATCTATGAGGCAGCTTCCAACATCCATTAAAATTAGCCAGGTAAGCGGGAACTGTTTCAGTGCGGATAATTATTTCACCCGTGGCACGAAAAACTGCCTACTTCTTCTACAGAAAACATTCAAGTAGAACACTGGTGAGTACCCACATGTGGGTAGCTATCCAACTAACGCACAGTAAACCAAAACAGAAATATATGAATAGTAATAGAGTTAGGGATGTTTAGGGACTACTCGGAATATTGAGTTTAGAAAGTGTAAGAGGCAGTGAATAAGGTCCACGTGTCTGTAAAAAGTCCAAGAAATCGCACCTACCTCACTGAAAAGTCAACTCCTAGCTGATGGAATATATTTTTGAGTGTACGTATATACAGTGGAATACGCGACCACTGACGTAAAGCACAAAGACAGCGTGTCATTTCGTGAGAATAAGCGAAAACGATGTCAGAAAAAAGCCTAAGGAATGCTCAGAAGACGAGGTTATACAACATTTTGAAATATTTTAAAGTGAACTGACCAAGTTGTTGCGTTTACTGTAAAGTTTGATTCCCCAGTTTTACCAAAATACACAGGGTTATTCAGCTGCACCCACCGATGTTGTTTTGGGCTACCCGCCATGTTATATCTAGACTTCAAAAACCATGTGAGGGATTTTCATATTCTCTCTCTACGCAGAAAAACGAAAAACGAACAGGACCCTATTGCAGGACATTAAGATAGTTAAGTTTTGCATTTGGATAAGTTTTAGCTACAGGCCGCGATTTTCGAATTATTCAAGAAAAATGTACAAAAGGGATTTCAAACGTACCCTTAATCCCACACTCAGCCCCCACCAGTAAGGATTTCTAGTATATTGTTGCTGGTACTCCCTCCCAACACTGTAGACCAATTTGCGACTGCGTGTATTATAGCAGTTTTTTGGTTTTCATTGACTGGCCTTATTACGCCATCAGCTTAGTTGAGCACTTACAAATTGTAAAACTAATGTTTGTGTAAATTTCAGCTAGCATTTTTATGCATTTTAACAGTACAAAATAAACATTTACATCGTTATAATAGGCAGGCCTTGTGACTACGAAACAACTGAGTTTGTAAACGTTAAATTTGTTTTGCAGAAGTTCGAAATATAGCACGTACTTCAATGAGAGATATTTTTAATATTTACCACAACGAAATTCTGTCTCAGAATCTGGCAGAAAACCCAAAAAAATTCTGGTCATACATAAAGCACATCAGTGGCAAGACGCAATCAACACCTTCAGTGCGCGATAACAACGGTGAAGGCACTGAAGACAGTCCCACTAAAGCAGAGTTATTAAACACGGTTTTCCGAAACTCCTTCACCAAAGAAGACGAATTAAATATTCCTGAATTCCAGTCAAGAAGAACTGCCAAGTTGAGAAACATAGAAGTAGATGTCCTCGGTGTAACAAAGCAGCTTAAATCACTTAATAAAGCCAAGGCCTCCAGTCCAGATTGTATACCAGTCATGTTCCCCTCAGAGTATGCTAACATAATAGCACCATAATTAGCAATTATATCAACCGCTTGCTCATAGAAAGATCCGAACCTAAAGACTGGAAAATTGCTCAAGTCATACTAGTGCCCAAAACGGAAAGAAGGAATAATCCGCTGAATTACAGGCCACATCACTAACGTCGATTTGCGGTAAGGTTTTGGAACATATACTGTATCCGAACATTACGAAGTACCTCAAAGAAAACGATGTATTGACACATAGCACGGGTTCAGAAAATATCGTTCTCGTGAAACGGAATTAGCTCGTTATTCTCTTGAAGTAGTTAGAGCTATCGACAGGGAAGGTCAAATTCATTGCTTATTTTTAGATTTCCAGAAGGCTTTCGATACCGTTCCCCACAAGCTTCTTCTAACCTAACTGCGTTCCTATGGAATATCGCCTCTGTTGTGAGACTGGATTCGTGATTTCCTGTCTGAGAGGCCACATTTTGCAGTAATAGATGGAAAGTCATCGAATAATACAGATGTAATATCCAGTGTTTCCCAAGGAAGTGTTATAGGCCCTCAGTTGTTGATGATCTATATGAACGATACAGAGGACAATCTGATTGTTTACTGATGATGCTGTCATTCACCGTCTTGTAAAGTCATCAGAGGCCGGGCGGGATTAGCCGAGCGGTGTGAGGCGCTGCAGTCATGGACTGTTTGACTGGTCCCGGCGGAGGTTCGAGTCCTCCCTCGGGCATGGGTGTGTGTGTTTGTCCTTATGATAATTTAGGTTAAGTAATGTGTAAACTTAGGAACTGATGACTTTAGCAGTTAAGTCCCATAAGATTTCACACAACTTTGAACCTTTGAAAGTCATCAGATTACCAAACCAACTGTAAAATGATTTAGATAAGATACTTGTATGGTGCGAAAAGTGGCAGTTGACCCTGAATGAAGAAAATTGTGAGTACAAAAAAAAAAAAAAAAAATCTGCTAAATTTCGATTACGCGAGAAGTCACACAAACTATAGGCTGTAAATTCAAGTAAATACTTAGGGATTACAATTGCAAATAATCAAAATAGGAGCGATCACATAGATAATGTTGTGGGTAGAGCAAACCAGAGACAGCGATTCATAAGCACACCACTTAGATGGAGCAACAGGAGTACTAAAGAGGCTACTTACACCACGCTGGTCCGCCCTATTCTGGAGTATTGCTGTGTAGTGTGGGATCCGCATCAGGTGGGGCTGAGGCATGACATCGAAAAAGTACAAAGGGGGGCAGCTCGCTTTGTATATAGGGAAATAGAGGAGATAGTTCCACAGACATGTTATGTGAACTGGAGTGGCAATCATTAAAACAAAGACGTTTTTCGTTGCGACGGGATCTTCTCATGAAATTTCAGTCACCAGTTATCTCCTTCGATTGCGAAAACATTCTGTTGACACCCACCTCCATTGGGAGAAATGACCATCATGATAAAATAAGAGAAATCAGGACTCGCATACAGAAATTTATGCGCTCGTTTTCCTCGCGTGCCGTTAGAGAGAGGAACGGTAGAGAGGCCCCTTGAAGAAGATTCATTGAATCCTCTGCCAGGCACGTTATTGTGAAAGTAGAGTAACCATGTAGATGAAGATGTATTGTCAATGTAATTAGTCTTAGTGTAACATTTACAATAGCCTTTCAACACCCTGACTGGAACGTTTGAAGTAATAAAGTTAACGTAATACCATATAACGCCGTTGGCGTAATAGCTCAATCTACAGAGTCAAATGTAGGGAATACCTTGTGTAGTCGGAAATTTTTGCACAGTGGTAGGACGAAGTGATACGAACAACATACTAGAAATCTAGACTGGTGAGTGATGGGTGGGGTGGAGGTACATTGCATTTGAGTATCAGTGTTGTACGTTTTTCTTGAACAACTCGAAAACCGTTGCCTCCAGTGCAAATGTGTCTCACTGCAAAATTTAACTACATTGTATTTCTCACAATAATGTCCTGTTCATTTTGTGTGTGGGACTATAAGTTTGCTCGTAGTGAGCCACATACTAAGACAAACTCGCGCGTGGTTTGTGAATGCCGGATAAGGAAATGCAGGTTGTATAAAATGATATAGGTAGGGTAGCTTAATCATCCTGCATACCAACGTAGGCTCCCTCCGTTTTCAAGTGCGGCCGTATATCCGAAATCTCATACATCGCGACAAAAGTTAATTTTTTTGCGAATGATACTCTCATGTGTAACAACTATGCAACATTTGACAGTTGCGGTGGAGGAACTGATCATATGAAACTACCAGCTCAATACTCTCAGTCTGTGCGAACTGCTTGGCTAATGATGCTACATGTAGGCCAGATGACTTCTGGTTCTTCGAGAGAAAATAATGAAAGAAATTACGGTAACCCATCATATATACTAGATTGCCCACCAGGCAATGTTACTCCTTATCCAAAAGCAAAGGAATTAGAAAATAACAACAAAGGGTATGGGAATTACTAATGTTTAAACTGGAAAGCTAACAAATATTTCTCTTGTAGTACATAACATGCTACACAAAAATCGCCTTAAATTAAAATAGAGAAATTAAAAAGCAGGAAAATCTATTCCTGCATGAGAGGGCAATTCTCCTGAGCTGATGGTTTACTGTCTACACAGAAAAGTGAGACCGATAGCGAATAGCGCTAAAGAATTTATGTAAGTGTCAATGACGAATGTGACTATTCGCGTATCCCCCAACAAACCAGCTCTGAAGCAATGTAATACCATACGTCCTTTGTAAAGTGACCACAGTCTCTCCAAACCTGACCCCTAGTGATGACCTAGACATCTAGATTTGGCAAAACGTTTAATACCTAACTGTTTTACTGCAGAGAGTATAGTACTATGTGTGCTGTGGTTATCGGTGGCCACATGCTGCCGGCCGCTGTGGCCATGCGGTTCTAGGCGCTTCAGTCCGGAACCGCGCTGCTGCAACGATCGCAGGCTCGAATCCTGCCTCGGGCATGGATGTGTGTGATGTCCTGGGGTTAGTTAGGTTTAAGTAGTTCTAAGTCTGGGGGACTGATGACCTCAGATGTTAAGTCCCATAGTGCTTGGAGCCATTTGATTTCACCACATCCTCCAAGGCGTAACAGCCTTATGGGAAACGAAAACTTACGAACAGGGTAAACAGGACGGCTATGGCGTTCAATCTCCAGCCAATCTCTTAATCTCACATTAGCACATGCAACCTACGCCCTCAATTTTTTGCTGGATGTATTCCAGTCTCTATTTTCCTCTACTGCTTTTGCCCTCAACAGCTCGCTCTACTAGCACGGGGGTCATTCCCTGGCTTCGTAACAGATGTCGTTTCCTCCTGCACCTTCAGCTTGTCAGCGTTTTCCACATATACCTTTCCTCTCCGATTCCGTGCAGAACCTCCCCGTTCTTACCTTACCAGTCCACCTAATTTTCCACATTCGTCTGTAGCACCACATCTCAAATTCTCCCATTCTCTTATAATCCAATTTTCCTAGTCCATGTTTCACTACCATACAATGCAGTGCGCCAAAAGTACATCCTCAGAAATTTCCTCCTCAGATTAAGTCCTATGTTTGATACTCCTGGCCATGAAAGCTCTTTTTGGCAGTGCTGCTCAGCTTCGATATCCTCCTTGCTATATTCGTCATAGGTTATTTTGCTGCCTAGGCATCAAAATTCCTTAACTTCATCTACTTCGTGACTATCAATCGTGATGTTAAGTTTCTCGTTGTTATCATTTCTTCTACTTTTCATTACTTTCGTCTCTCTTCGCTCTACTCTCAGTCCATATTTTTTACTCATTAGACTGTTCATTCCTTTGAAGAGATCATTTAATTCTTCCGCACTTTCACCCAGGATATCACTGTTACCTACGAATCACATCGTTGACATCCATTCACCTTGGACTTTAAATTCCACTCCTGAACCTTTCTTCTATTTCTATCATTGCTTCTTTGATGTAGGGATTGAACAATAGGGGGTGGGAGGGGAGAGAAGACTACATCCCTGTCTTACACCCTTCTTAGTAGGATCACTTCGTTCTTGGTCATTCACCCTTATTATTCCCTCTTGGCTCGTGTACATATTGTATATTACCCGTCTTTCCCTGCAGCTTACCCCTAGTTTTGTCAGAATTTCGAACATCTTGCACCATTTTACGTTATCAAAAAAATGGTTCAAATGGCTCTGAGCACTTTGGGACTTAACATCTATGGTCATCAGTCCCCTAGAACTTAGAACTACTTAAACCTAACTAACCTAAGGACAGCACACAACATCCAGCCATCACGAGGCAGAGAAAATCCCTGAACCCGCCGGGAATCGAACCCGGGAACCCGGGCGTGGGAAGCGAGAACGCTACCGCACGACCACGAGATGCGGGCTTTACGTTATCGAACGCTTTTTCCAGATCGGCAAATCCTACGAACGTCTCTTCATTTTTCTTTAGTCTTGCTTCCATTATAGACCACCACGTCAGAATTGCCTCTCTGGTGCCTTTACATATTCTAAAACCAAGCTGCACGTCATGTAATACATTGTCAATTTCTTTTTCCCATTCTTCCGTTTATTATTGTTGGAAGTAACTTTGCTGCATAAGCTGCTAAGCTGATTGTGCGATTATTCTCGCCCTTGTCAGCTGTTGCAGTCTGCAGAAGTTTCTGGAAGACATTTTTCCTAGTCTGTTGTTATGTCGCCAGAATCATACATTCTGCTGCCCTACGTGAATAGTCGTTTTAGTGCCACTTGTCCCAGTGATTATAGGGATGGATATTTTTTCGTTGCTGAATTAGAATGACGCTCGTCTGGCTGATTCCTCATTCCTTGGCAATATGTCTCGTATCACTGTGCCGGCCGAAGTGGCCGTGCGGTTCTAGGCGCGGCAGTCTAGAACCTCGAGACCGCTCCGGTCGCAGGTTTGAATCCTGCCTCGGGCATGGATGTGTGTGATGTCCTTAGGTTAGTTAGGTTTAACTAGTTCTAAGTTCTAGGGGACTAATGACCTCAGAAGTTGAGTCCCATAGTGCTCAGAGCCATTTGAACCATTTCGTATCACTGTGCGGATTCTATAGCACTGTAGCCCGAACAGCTTCTTCATGTTCTCCGCCATTTGCAGTCTTCTTTCAGAAATAAGCGGCCTGCGGTGCAGACAAGTAAACAGGTAAATGTGTTAACATCCGGACACAGCATAGCACGAGAGCTCTACACGGCAGTGTTTGCACCGCTAATTCCATTTCTGGCCACCGTGTTCTCACATTATAGACACTTTGTGAGTGTGTGGGTGCTATTCTGTCACTCTGCGCATCGGATTAATCTGAGATGTACACTTTGTCCTGTGGCTTCTGCAAGATGCAGTTTCCACCCCACACTACTACAGAAGTCAGTCAGACGCTCGTAACGTGCTAAAGAGAAATGCCTGAAAAACTTTCAGCAATAAATATCTTCTGGAATCGTCCGCTGCAAGGAAATGACACAAAAATTCATAAAATTTCTTACGTAACTAGTGGGATACTTGGGTACTGGAGTACTGCTAGTTAGTGTATGAAAAACATGAAAATAACGAAAATTGTTATTTATTTTGCAAAAATTCTAAGAAAATCACAATGGCACTTTTAGTTATGAACTGAAAAGTTATTTGTGGGTTCTTTTCGGAATGTGAAGTTACCTCTTAAGGATAGGATTCGCTAATGAAATTTCTATACAAAGTATAAGATTGTTATTGACTTGGCAGAATGGCTGAGAGCCGCGCCTACTCAACTTGAATAATTATCCATTACAATGTTGCTAGGTACGGTTGAGGCTGTCGCGTGTGAAATGCAGTAAAGTGTATTGTTGTGGAGGAAATATCTGGCTCGCAAGAGCTGTAGCGCACAATACCATAAGCTGCGATGACTGCTGTCTGCTCCGCTCGCGCTCACAAATAATATGAGTCTCGTTAAATCTGGATTGACCTTCGCCATTAAAACTCTCCCTACACCTTGATGAAGTCAAGGACTCCTATTGGCCCCTAGTCTAACTACTGGCATGGTACACTGGTCAGATAACCAGTCGACCGGGGTGCCACTCAAAAATTTGCTTGGAGGCGTTTAACTATAACTCCGTCTGTTCACACCACACAATAAGTGTGGCCGCCAACACACTGAACAATGCTTAATCGCAAGGATTAAACCCGATGCGCTCTCGACGGAGGTGCTCTCCTAGTGAAGTACTGAGGAGAGACTTGTTCCTCGCTGTTTGAGTACACGTACGAGCGCACACGCTCTTGTTACATGTTCTCGCTCCAAGAGCGACAACGGAACGGCCCCTCTCCATGCCAGACATGAAGGGGTATATCTTTCAGGCTCTCCCATTACTCCTTCAGCTCAAGGCGTCAGTAATATTGCCTGCCAATCAGCATTGCTCTTCTAAAACAGGAGAATGACGTTTCGTATTCGGTGACCAATCCTTGAAATCTGTAGCATCGGCGTTTGGCGTTTGCTGTCTCCCTGTGAAAACCTCTGAAACTGCGTGCTATGTTTGTAAAGAATGTGTAGGATGGGCGCTCCCACACAATGTAGCGGAATTATTTTTAAGCTGAACATGGGGTCGTTCTCCCTTTCACTCGGGCAAATGCTGTCTGCTCCACGGGCGGTCGCCGGCCGACGTAGATAGGTTGGCTCGTCCTCTGAAGGGACCGGCCTCCTGGCGTGTGGATTCCTCTCCCGAACTAAAAGCTTTTGTGACCGTCGTGCCTTGAATGTGTGTGTGTGTATGACAGCCTCGAGTATTTCAATCTCGGTGTGCACTTGCGATTTCTTTGTTATTTGCCTATCGTTTACATGAATTCGTACAACATTGACTTTATCTTATCGAGTTTGAGTTTGAATGAAGCGTCTTGATGTGCGGAATATGATTGTGAGGGCGGAATACATAAGCAATGAAGGTTAGGAGACCATGATGTCTTACAACCTCTGGAAGTTTTTGACAGGTTTCAATGTTAATATTAACAAACTTTACATCACTGTAATTGTCTTCTCAAGAGTTATCGAATGCAGTTATACAAAGTACACGGCTCCATTTGAAAAATATGTACTTGCCTCAGTATCTTTGTTGATACCAGCACTAAAATCATTAACCAAACAAAACATATGTGCCCATTGGCACTGTAACATTTACGCTCGGTAAGCTCATATTATTTTCACAAAACAGGAGTGTGGGATGATCTCAAATGCCTTCCTGAAGTTAAGGAACACATTAACCTGAACACCGTTGTCTAGAGCTAAGTGGATCTCATGTAAGGACAGAGCAAGCTGAGTTTCTCTTGATCCGTGTTGGCGGAATCCATGTTGATCATTAGCCGGCCTTTGTGGCCGAGCGGTTCTAGGCACTTCAGTCCGGAACTGCAATGCTGCTACGGTCGCAGGTTCGAATCTTGCCTCAGACATGGATGTGTGTGATGTCCTTATGGTAGCTAGGTTTAAGTAGTTCTAAGTCTAGGGGACTGATGACCTAAGATGTTAAGTCTCATAGGGCTCAGAGCCATTTTGTTGATCTTTGTAGAAAATTTGCTTCCCCGAAAACGTCATGATACAAGAACATAAAACGTTATTCTACAACAGACTGACGTCAACGATATAGGCTTGTAACTTCGTTCTACACCCTTCTAGAAAACGGAGATGGTTTGCGTTACTTTTTCTACTTCTGGGTACCGTTAATTTCTCCACCGAACTGTGATAAAAATTTCTACTGGAGGGAGAGCACCTGCTGTCACATAATCTCTGTAAAATCTTACACTATGTAATCTGGTGATGATGCTTTTCCACTACAAATTGAATGTAGCTTTTTTCTATTTCGCGGTTTGTCACCTTAATATCTATTATTTGATTGTCTGTACGATGATTTAAAGGACGAACTGTACTCCGACATTGCATGATGAAACAATTTCGGAAGACCGAACTCAGTATTTAGGCCTTCCTTTTGGCATTTCCAGTGTCGGTGGCATTATGATCTCTGAGTTACTGCGTAAATGATTTTGAAACGCTTACAGATCTTACATAAGACTAACAGGGTTTTTAGTCGGATCGGTTGATAAAGTTTTATTGTCGAAGTCCTTGAATGCTACTCTAATTGTTTTCCTTACGCTCATTTTCCTTTTGTTCGGCTATAATTCGTAATCTACGATTTTACATTTCCTGAAGTTGCAATAAAACTCATTATTAGGTGTACAAAGTTGGTTTACGTTAGGATTTTGGAACATATAGCGTGTTTCATCATTATGACTTACATTGAAGGTCAGCACGGATTCAGAAAGTATCGTTCTTGTGAAACACAAACACCTCTTTACTCACACAAAGTTATGAGTGCAATGGACTTAAGACTTCATATTTCTATATTTCCACCATTTCTCACTCAAGACTTCTAAACATAGCACGTGTCTATGGAGCATTGCTTTAGTTGAGTTATCCTAACAGAAAGGTCACGGTTTGTAGTAAGCGACAGAAAATCATCGAATAAATGTGTTATAGGCCGTCTGCTGTTCTAATCTACACAAATGATTTAGAAGACAATTTGAGCAGACCTCTGTGATTGCTTGCAGATGATGATGCCATTTAATGTCTAGCAAACTAATAAGAAGATCAAAACCAATTGGAAAAACGACTTAGACAGGTTATTTGTATAGAGCGAAAAGTGGGAACTTTCTCCGAAAATCAAAGAGCGTGGGGTCATGTATTAAATTACAGCCGATATACTATAAATCACACAAATTTAAAAGCTCTCAATCCAACTAAATACGTTCATAGGAATTAACAATTACGAACAATTTATATTATAACGTTCACATAGTATCTTGGTAAAACCGGACCAAAATCTACTTTTTTGGGCAGAATACTTATAAGATGCAACACTTCTACTAAAGAGACGGTCTACACTTAGCTTTTTCATACTGCTGTGCAGTACGGGATCCTTGCCAGTCAGAATTGACAGAGAACATCGAAAAAGTCCTAAGAAGAGGAGCTCCTTTTTGTATTATCGTGAAATAGGGGAGACAATGTCATGGATATGATAAGCGACTTGGGGTAGCAATCATTAGAATAGAGGTGTTTTTCGCAGCGACGCAATCTTTTCCTGAAATTTCAAAAATGGTTCAAATGGCTCTTAGCACTATGGGACTTAATATCAGTCCCCTAGAACTTAGAACTACTTAAACCTAACTAAGGACATCACACAACACCCAGTCATCACGAGGCAGAGAAAATCCCTGACCCCGCCGGGAATCGAACCCGGGAACACGGGCGCGGGAAGCGAGAACGCTACCGCACGACTACGAGCTGCGGACCCTGAAATTTCAATCACAAACTTTCTCCCCTGAATGCGATAATATTTTACTATCACCGCCGCGCAGGATTAGCCCAGCGGTCTGAGGCGCTGCACTCATGGACTGTGCGGCTGGTCCCAGCGGAAGTTCGAGTCCTCCCTCGGGCATGGGTGTGTGTGTTTGTCCTTAGGATAATTTAGGTTAAGTGGTATGTAAGCTTAGGGACTGATGACCTTAGCAGTAAAGTCCCATAAGATTTCACACACATTTTTTTTTTATTATCACCACCCTATACTGCGAGAAATGATCATCGAAACAAAATTTTTAAAAATCAAAACTTTTACAGAAACTTTTCAGTGTTTATTTTTCCTACTCTCTGTCAGAGGGTGTAATGGGGAAAGAAAAAGCCTGCATTTGGTTCGAAGAACCTTCTGCCATGCACTTAAGTGTGCACTGAAAAATAGTCATCTAGATGTACATGTACCGGAATACTGTACTTCCTGTTTAAACATGATATTCGTACATAGTAACGAATCCATTAGGCTGGAAGCCCGGGGGGGGGGGGGGGTTGCTGATATCTTCATGTTACGTGTTTGTAATTTTGTTATTTTGCTTCCATAGTTTTATTTGCACATACAGTATGTGAGCAAGTGAGACCACAGTGTTAATAAATTTTCTGACGGATGTACTTTTATGAAAACATTTAATATCGTAGTACATGCATTTCAGCTCTATCATTTTGCCTGATTGCTTGAAGCAGAAACACAACATGTCAGTTTGACATCCACTTTTCATATCCGTGAAGCAGTGACTCTGTTCAATGCGTCTCACCTAAGGAACAGCACTGTACACTGCGGCATGGTTCGGCACAAAATAACATCATTATGAGAAATAATCAGATGAAAAACAGCCGACCAGTTGCAAAGGATAAAGTAAACTTTACCTAGGTTTCAATAGGTTTAAACCTATCTTCTTCAGAAGACGGCCTGAGGAAAATGAACATCATGTTTTATATGAAAGGTATACACATAGGTCAAGTTTAGAGTTTAACATATATTAGGAGGCACTTGTGTTACAAAATATGAGATAAATTTCTTGTACTTACAGTATTACATTAACATGGCATGATACGTCGTTGCAATTTTAACAAACATCTCCATAGCTCCTTTAGTTCAAATACAATATAGCCCTACGAGTAGGGTTCGTCAAATAAATAAAATTAAGTACATGGAGGTCGGAGCGCGTATAAGCAACTGAGTAAAATCGGCCTGCGTGGTAGCAATGCGGCCAGGGCAGGTGGCGCTCATGTCGCGTACAATGTGCCGATTGGCGTACTGAAGCAACATGTAAAATATAAATATTAGTTGCGTCTTTAGAAGAAGTGACAGTGAACAAACTGAAAGCGTTTAACATTCCCATTATAACAATGTGGGAGCCTTAGAAATAGTAACGTAGAAACATATATCAAAAGGCAGGTGGCGCATACGCCATGAGTTACATACAGTGGCATATACAGCCAAAATAAAATTATATTACCACATTAGTGAAGCACACAGAACCATATAAGTCAAAACGTTAAGCATAAACAGTAATGGCATCTCAAGACATAAATTACGAAAACTGGTGCACAGTTTAGTTATTATACATTCACTGGGATCCGAGGCTTTAAGATAAGCGAGAATTACAAGAGGGCTAGTGTAGTGGCAGCCATACATCATGAGTAAATCACATTGCATAAAAGGTAGTGAGCTTAGAGATATAAAAGTGCATTATAGCTTCCTGAGGAAAAAGACTACTGAGGTTAACAACATTAAAGTTATGAATTAAATAATACGGGTTTAAAGCCTTCCAAAAATTGTCTACTGGCAAGGTTCAACTGATCGTTGAGTATGTTGCCGTCTTTTAGCTCCAGATGTTTAAAAATAAATAGCTCTTCCCACAGATCTAATCTCCGTCCTTTAACTTGTCTGTGTAGGATAACCGTGTCTTCTAACTGTTTAGGCGTATGGCCGGCTAACCAGAGGTGTTCAGCAAAAGTAGAGTTGTGAACACTAGTTCCTTTTTTTCTTAATAGATGTTCTTTATATCGTGTTTTAACAGCTCTGCCTGTTTGACCAATATAATATGAGGGGCAGTTACTACAGGTTATTTTGTATACACCTGAATTAGAAAACCAATCGTTAGCAATTTCTACTGAATGTATAAGATTTCTTTTTAAACTGTTGTCTGTAGAAAAGGAGACGTTACAGTTATATTTTTTAGTTAGAAGACGTTTAATCCTATATGATATGTTACCCAAGAAAGGGATGGAAATAAATTTTTTAGTTTCTGTGGTATCAGTGGGGAGGTTATTACTCAAAGTCGAACAATTTTGGGAAGATTTCTTATTAAGCAGGTGATCGATCATGTTCTGGTTGTATCCATTATTAACAGCGATCGTTTTGATGACATTCAATTCTTTTTGTTGATCCGCAGGTGATAAAGGTGTGGTTACCATTCGGTGAATGGCGGAATGAAAAAATGCCAATTTATGCGATTTAGGATGAGTCGAGTCAGCAGGAATGACATTATCTGAATATGTTTCCTTGCGGAAGATATTGAAATGGAAGGTATTATCTTGTATAGAAATTGTTAAATCTAAGAAATTCAGTTCATGTTTATCATTTTGAAGTTCTTTAGTGAAGGAAATTTTTTCATGTAGACCATTGAAAGTGTTGAAGAGCTGCTCTAACTCATAGTCAGTGCCATCAAAAGCAATGAGAATGTCGTCCACATAACGTGTATAATAGCGGATTTTTTTATGTAATTCTGAACTAGACTTGAAAAATGCTGTTTCCAGGGCGTTAATGAAAATATCTGCTAGAATACCGGCAAGGGGGCTGCCCATAGCTAGACCATCTGGCTGTATATACATTTTCCCATTAAATGTAAAATAATTGTATTTTAATATGACCTTAAGCAAACCAATAAGTTCAGCAATCTGAGTTTCACTTAGTTTTTTATGCTTCAAAAGATTTTCTTTTACAAGGCCTATGGTTTCATCAACCGGGACATTTGTATAGAGGCTGACGATGTCGAAGGACACCAGTCTAGTATCAGGTGTACATCTTACAGATTGAATATTATTAATTAATTCCTTACTATTTTTTATAGAAAAATTATTTTCAAATGTGAAGGCATCTTTAATTTTAAAATGGAGGTGCCTAGCAAGCGTGTGATGTGGACTACCTATACCATTCACTACAGGGCGGATCGGATGATTTTGTTTGTGCAGTTTAAACTGGCTTCTGAGCACAGGTGGTTTCGGGTTCATATTTATAAGCCATTTCTTTTGAAACTTATTAAACAGGCTGACGGAATTAGATAGGGTACGCCGGATTTCATTTTGCAGTTCAGCAGTTGGATCTACGGTAACCTCAGTGATGTCGTTTTCCTCAAAAAACTTTACAGTTTTCTCTATATATTCGTTTTTATAAGCCACGACAACGGTATTACCTTTGTCGCTCTTAGTGGCTAAAGCGTCATGCTCTCTAAGTTTATGATTAATGCTTTTTACTATACTATATTCACGCGACTGACAATTAGGAGATAATTTAATTTCTTTCTCTATTATGTTATTACATTCGTAAGCAAATTTAACTTGCTCAGTTTTCTCTAATTTCAGAGATTCTAAACCAGTTTTTAGATTTACAATGAGGTTACAAATAACTGGATCTTTATCGAGTTTAGAAGGCAAGTTATATTTAAGGCCTTTACACAATAAGTCATTCTCAGCCTGCGTAAAAGTAATGTTAGTTTTATTTAGTACTCTTTCGTAAAATAGGTGCTTGCCACTATTATCTGATGTATTAACACTTTTACTTGTGGTCCTGTTACTAAACTTCAAAAGCTTTCTTTCATGTCTAGCCTTGATTTCTTCTTTACGATTAGAGAGCCATTCATTAATGCTATTTAATATATAGTCAATTTGAAAATTACAATGATCTTTAAAAGCTTTAGTTAAAAATAGGTATATACAGTAGGCTTCACTATTAAGAACATCTTTTTTCTTGTACAAATTTACTATGCTATCTGAAATGACTAGATGCACTAACTTCTTTTTAATGGAAGGCACTCTGTTACACTGTTTAAAGTTTATGTACGCCTTTACGTAATCAGGGATAATGTCTTTATCTAGGCACTGTTGATTAAAGTCAATAGCCATACCTGCTTTCACAATTTTTAATTTGATGTCCATATACCTGGATGCAGCTTTTGATACCTCGGCAGGCAAGAATTTCATTATTTTAAACATAGCTGCGTAACAGCAACGGTTCCACGTAATCAGATGAAAAACAGCCGACCAGTTGCAAAGGATAAAGTAAACTTTACCTAGGTTTCAATAGGTTTAAACCTATCTTCTTCAGAAGACGGCCTGAGGAAAATGAACATCATGTTTTATATGAAAGGTATACACATAGGTCAAGTTTAGAGTTTAACATATATTAGGAGGCACTTGTGTTACAAAATATGAGATAAATTTCTTGTACTTACAGTATTACATTAACATGGCATGATACGTCGTTGCAATTTTAACAAACATCTCCATAGCTCCTTTAGTTCAAATACAATATAGCCCTACGAGTAGGGTTCGTCAAATAAATAAAATTAAGTACATGGAGGTCGGAGCGCGTATAAGCAACTGAGTAAAATCGGCCTGCGTGGTAGCAATGCGGCCAGGGCAGGTGGCGCTCATGTCGCGTACAATGTGCCGATTGGCGTACTGAAGCAACATGTAAAATATAAATATTAGTTGCGTCTTTAGAAGAAGTGACAGTGAACAAACTGAAAGCGTTTAACATTCCCATTATAACAATGTGGGAGCCTTAGAAATAGTAACGTAGAAACATATATCAAAAGGCAGGTGGCGCATACGCCATGAGTTACATACAGTGGCATATACAGCCAAAATAAAATTATATTACCACATTAGTGAAGCACACAGAACCATATAAGTCAAAACGTTAAGCATAAACAGTAATGGCATCTCAAGACATAAATTACGAAAACTGGTGCACAGTTTAGTTATTATACATTCACTGGGATCCGAGGCTTTAAGATAAGCGAGAATTACAAGAGGGCTAGTGTAGTGGCAGCCATACATCATGAGTAAATCACATTGCATAAAAGGTAGTGAGCTTAGAGATATAAAAGTGCATTATAGCTTCCTGAGGAAAAAGACTACTGAGGTTAACAACATTAAAGTTATGAATTAAATAATACGGGTTTAAAGCCTTCCAAAAATTGTCTACTGGCAAGGTTCAACTGATCGTTGAGTATGTTGCCGTCTTTTAGCTCCAGATGTTTAAAAATAAATAGCTCTTCCCACAGATCTAATCTCCGTCCTTTAACTTGTCTGTGTAGGATAACCGTGTCTTCTAACTGTTTAGGCGTATGGCCGGCTAACCAGAGGTGTTCAGCAAAAGTAGAGTTGTGAACACTAGTTCCTTTTTTTCTTAATAGATGTTCTTTATATCGTGTTTTAACAGCTCTGCCTGTTTGACCAATATAATATGAGGGGCAGTTACTACAGGTTATTTTGTATACACCTGAATTAGAAAACCAATCGTTAGCAATTTCTACTGAATGTATAAGATTTCTTTTTAAACTGTTGTCTGTAGAAAAGGAGACGTTACAGTTATATTTTTTAGTTAGAAGACGTTTAATCCTATATGATATGTTACCCAAGAAAGGGATGGAAATAAATTTTTTAGTTTCTGTGGTATCAGTGGGGAGGTTATTACTCAAAGTCGAACAATTTTGGGAAGATTTCTTATTAAGCAGGTGATCGATCATGTTCTGGTTGTATCCATTATTAACAGCGATCGTTTTGATGACATTCAATTCTTTTTGTTGATCCGCAGGTGATAAAGGTGTGGTTACCATTCGGTGAATGGCGGAATGAAAAAATGCCAATTTATGCGATTTAGGATGAGTCGAGTCAGCAGGAATGACATTATCTGAATATGTTTCCTTGCGGAAGATATTGAAATGGAAGGTATTATCTTGTATAGAAATTGTTAAATCTAAGAAATTCAGTTCATGTTTATCATTTTGAAGTTCTTTAGTGAAGGAAATTTTTTCATGTAGACCATTGAAAGTGTTGAAGAGCTGCTCTAACTCATAGTCAGTGCCATCAAAAGCAATGAGAATGTCGTCCACATAACGTGTATAATAGCGGATTTTTTGATGTAATTCTGAACTAGACTTGAAAAATGCTGTTTCCAGGGCGTTAATGAAAATATCTGCTAGAATACCGGCAAGGGGGCTGCCCATAGCTAGACCATCTGGCTGTATATACATTTTCCCATTAAATGTAAAATAATTGTATTTTAATATGACCTTAAGCAAACCAATAAGTTCAGCAATCTGAGTTTCACTTAGTTTTTTATGCTTCAAAAGATTTTCTTTTACAAGGCCTATGGTTTCATCAACCGGGACATTTGTATAGAGGCTGACGATGTCGAAGGACACCAGTCTAGTATCAGGTGTACATCTTACAGATTGAATATTATTAATTAATTCCTTACTATTTTTTATAGAAAAATTATTTTCAAATGTGAAGGCATCTTTAATTTTAAAATGGAGGTGCCTAGCAAGCGTGTGATGTGGACTACCTATACCATTCACTACAGGGCGGATCGGATGATTTTGTTTGTGCAGTTTAAACTGGCTTCTGAGCACAGGTGGTTTCGGGTTCATATTTATAAGCCATTTCTTTTGAAACTTATTAAACAGGCTGACGGAATTAGATAGGGTACGCCGGATTTCATTTTGCAGTTCAGCAGTTGGATCTACGGTAACCTCAGTGATGTCGTTTTCCTCAAAAAACTTTACAGTTTTCTCTATATATTCGTTTTTATAAGCCACGACAACGGTATTACCTTTGTCGCTCTTAGTGGCTAAAGCGTCATGCTCTCTAAGTTTATGATTAATGCTTTTTACTATACTATATTCACGCGACTGACAATTAGGAGATAATTTAATTTCTTTCTCTATTATGTTATTACATTCGTAAGCAAATTTAACTTGCTCAGTTTTCTCTAATTTCAGAGATTCTAAACCAGTTTTTAGATTTACAATGAGGTTACAAATAACTGGATCTTTATCGAGTTTAGAAGGCAAGTTATATTTAAGGCCTTTACACAATAAGTCATTCTCAGCCTGCGTAAAAGTAATGTTAGTTTTATTTAGTACTCTTTCGTAAAATAGGTGCTTGCCACTATTATCTGATGTATTAACACTTTTACTTGTGGTCCTGTTACTAAACTTCAAAAGCTTTCTTTCATGTCTAGCCTTGATTTCTTCTTTACGATTAGAGAGCCATTCATTAATGCTATTTAATATATAGTCAATTTGAAAATTACAATGATCTTTAAAAGCTTTAGTTAAAAATAGGTATATACAGTAGGCTTCACTATTAAGAACATCTTTTTTCTTGTACAAATTTACTATGCTATCTGAAATGACTAGATGCACTAACTTCTTTTTAATGGAAGGCACTCTGTTACACTGTTTAAAGTTTATGTACGCCTTTACGTAATCAGGGATAATGTCTTTATCTAGGCACTGTTGATTAAAGTCAATAGCCATACCTGCTTTCACAATTTTTAATTTGATGTCCATATACCTGGATGCAGCTTTTGATACCTCGGCAGGCAAGAATTTCATTATTTTAAACATAGCTGCGTAACAGCAACGGTTCCACGTAATCAGATGAAAAACAGCCGACCAGTTGCAAAGGATAAAGTAAACTTTACCTAGGTTTCAATAGGTTTAAACCTATCTTCTTCAGAAGACGGCCTGAGGAAAATGAACATCATGTTTTATATGAAAGGTATACACATAGGTCAAGTTTAGAGTTTAACATATATTAGGAGGCACTTGTGTTACAAAATATGAGATAAATTTCTTGTACTTACAGTATTACATTAACATGGCATGATACGTCGTTGCAATTTTAACAAACATCTCCATAGCTCCTTTAGTTCAAATACAATATAGCCCTACGAGTAGGGTTCGTCAAATAAATAAAATTAAGTACATGGAGGTCGGAGCGCGTATAAGCAACTGAGTAAAATCGGCCTGCGTGGTAGCAATGCGGCCAGGGCAGGTGGCGCTCATGTCGCGTACAATGTGCCGATTGGCGTACTGAAGCAACATGTAAAATATAAATATTAGTTGCGTCTTTAGAAGAAGTGACAGTGAACAAACTGAAAGCGTTTAACATTCCCATTATAACAATGTGGGAGCCTTAGAAATAGTAACGTAGAAACATATATCAAAAGGCAGGTGGCGCATACGCCATGAGTTACATACAGTGGCATATACAGCCAAAATAAAATTATATTACCACATTAGTGAAGCACACAGAACCATATAAGTCAAAACGTTAAGCATAAACAGTAATGGCATCTCAAGACATAAATTACGAAAACTGGTGCACAGTTTAGTTATTATACATTCACTGGGATCCGAGGCTTTAAGATAAGCGAGAATTACAAGAGGGCTAGTGTAGTGGCAGCCATACATCATGAGTAAATCACATTGCATAAAAGGTAGTGAGCTTAGAGATATAAAAGTGCATTATAGCTTCCTGAGGAAAAAGACTACTGAGGTTAACAACATTAAAGTTATGAATTAAATAATACGGGTTTAAAGCCTTCCAAAAATTGTCTACTGGCAAGGTTCAACTGATCGTTGAGTATGTTGCCGTCTTTTAGCTCCAGATGTTTAAAAATAAATAGCTCTTCCCACAGATCTAATCTCCGTCCTTTAACTTGTCTGTGTAGGATAACCGTGTCTTCTAACTGTTTAGGCGTATGGCCGGCTAACCAGAGGTGTTCAGCAAAAGTAGAGTTGTGAACACTAGTTCCTTTTTTTCTTAATAGATGTTCTTTATATCGTGTTTTAACAGCTCTGCCTGTTTGACCAATATAACGATCGCTGTTAATAATGGATACAACCAGAACATGATCGATCACCTGCTTAATAAGAAATCTTCCCAAAATTGTTCGACTTTGAGTAATAACCTCCCCACTGATACCACAGAAACTAAAAAATTTATTTCCATCCCTTTCTTGGGTAACATATCATATAGGATTAAACGTCTTCTAACTAAAAAATATAACTGTAACGTCTCCTTTTCTACAGACAACAGTTTAAAAAGAAATCTTATACATTCAGTAGAAATTGCTAACGATTGGTTTTCTAATTCAGGTGTATACAAAATAACCTGTAGTAACTGCCCCTCATATTATATTGGTCAAACAGGCAGAGCTGTTAAAACACGATATAAAGAACATCTATTAAGAAAAAAAGGAACTAGTGTTCACAACTCTACTTTTGCTGAACACCTCTGGTTAGCCGGCCATACGCCTAAACAGTTAGAAGACACGGTTATCCTACACAGACAAGTTAAAGGACGGAGATTAGATCTGTGGGAAGAGCTATTTATTTTTAAACATCTGGAGCTAAAAGACGGCAACATACTCAACGATCAGTTGAACCTTGCCAGTAGACAATTTTTGGAAGGCTTTAAACCCGTATTATTTAATTCATAACTTTAATGTTGTTAACCTCAGTAGTCTTTTTCCTCAGGAAGCTATAATGCACTTTTATATCTCTAAGCTCACTACCTTTTATGCAATGTGATTTACTCATGATGTATGGCTGCCACTACACTAGCCCTCTTGTAATTCTCGCTTATCTTAAAGCCTCGGATCCCAGTGAATGTATAATAACTAAACTGTGCACCAGTTTTCGTAATTTATGTCTTGAGATGCCATTACTGTTTATGCTTAACGTTTTGACTTATATGGTTCTGTGTGCTTCACTAATGTGGTAATATAATTTTATTTTGGCTGTATATGCCACTGTATGTAACTCATGGCGTATGCGCCACCTGCCTTTTGATATATGTTTCTACGTTACTATTTCTAAGGCTCCCACATTGTTATAATGGGAATGTTAAACGCTTTCAGTTTGTTCACTGTCACTTCTTCTAAAGACGCAACTAATATTTATATTTTACATGTTGCTTCAGTACGCCAATCGGCACATTGTACGCGACATGAGCGCCACCTGCCCTGGCCGCATTGCTACCACGCAGGCCGATTTTACTCAGTTGCTTATACGCGCTCCGACCTCCATGTACTTAATTTTATTAATTTGACGAACCCTACTCGTAGGGCTATATTGTATTTGAACTAAAGGAGCTATGGAGATGTTTGTTAAAATTGCAACGACGTATCATGCCATGTTAATGTAATACTGTAAGTACAAGAAATTTATCTCATATTTTGTAACACAAGTGCCTCCTAATATATGTTAAACTCTAAACTTGACCTATGTGTATACCTTTCATATAAAACATGATGTTCATTTTCCTCAGGCCGTCTTCTGAAGAAGATAGGTTTAAACCTATTGAAACCTAGGTAAAGTTTACTTTATCCTTTGCAACTGGTCGGCTGTTTTTCATCTGATTACGTGGAACCGTTGCTGTTACGCAGCTATGTTTAAAATAATGAAATTCTTGCCTGCCGAGGTATCAAAAGCTGCATCCAGGTATATGGACATCAAATTAAAAATTGTGAAAGCAGGTATGGCTATTGACTTTAATCAACAGTGCCTAGATAAAGACATTATCCCTGATTACGTAAAGGCGTACATAAACTTTAAACAGTGTAACAGAGTGCCTTCCATTAAAAAGAAGTTAGTGCATCTAGACATTTCAGATAGCATAGTAAATTTGTACAAGAAAAAAGATGTTCTTAATAGTGAAGCCTACTGTATATACCTATTTTTAACTAAAGCTTTTAAAGATCATTGTAATTTTCAAATTGACTATATATTAAATAGCATTAATGAATGGCTCTCTAATCGTAAAGAAGAAATCAAGGCTAGACATGAAAGAAAGCTTTTGAAGTTTAGTAACAGGACCACAAGTAAAAGTGTTAATACATCAGATAATAGTGGCAAGCACCTATTTTACGAAAGAGTACTAAATAAAACTAACATTACTTTTACGCAGGCTGAGAATGACTTATTGTGTAAAGGCCTTAAATATAACTTGCCTTCTAAACTCGATAAAGATCCAGTTATTTGTAACCTCATTGTAAATCTAAAAACTGGTTTAGAATCTCTGAAATTAGAGAAAACTGAGCAAGTTAAATTTGCTTACGAATGTAATAACATAATAGAGAAAGAAATTAAATTATCTCCTAATTGTCAGTCGCGTGAATATAGTATAGTAAAAAGCATTAATCATAAACTTAGAGAGCATGACGCTTTAGCCACTAAGAGCGACAAAGGTAATACCGTTGTCGTGGCTTATAAAAACGAATATATAGAGAAAACTGTAAAGTTTTTTGAGGAAAACGACATCACTGAGGTTACCGTAGATCCAACTGCTGAACTGCAAAATGAAATCCGGCGTACCCTATCTAATTCCGTCAGCCTGTTTAATAAGTTTCAAAAGAAATGGCTTATAAATATGAACCCGAAACCACCTGTGCTCAGAAGCCAGTTTAAACTGCACAAACAAAATCATCCGATCCGCCCTGTAGTGAATGGTATAGGTAGTCCACATCACACGCTTGCTAGGCACCTCCATTTTAAAATTAAAGATGCCTTCACATTTGAAAATAATTTTTCTATAAAAAATAGTAAGGAATTAATTAATAATATTCAATCTGTAAGATGTACACCTGATACTAGACTGGTGTCCTTCGACATCGTCAGCCTCTATACAAATGTCCCGGTTGATGAAACCATAGGCCTTGTAAAAGAAAATCTTTTGAAGCATAAAAAACTAAGTGAAACTCAGATTGCTGAACTTATTGGTTTGCTTAAGGTCATATTAAAATACAATTATTTTACATTTAATGGGAAAATGTATATACAGCCAGATGGTCTAGCTATGGGCAGCCCCCTTGCCGGTATTCTAGCAGATATTTTCATTAACGCCCTGGAAACAGCATTTTTCAAGTCTAGTTCAGAATTACATCAAAAAATCCGCTATTATACACGTTATGTGGACGACATTCTCATTGCTTTTGATGGCACTGACTATGAGTTAGAGCAGCTCTTCAACACTTTCAATGGTCTACATGAAAAAATTTCCTTCACTAAAGAACTTCAAAATGATAAACATGAACTGAATTTCTTAGATTTAACAATTTCTATACAAGATAATACCTTCCATTTCAATATCTTCCGCAAGGAAACATATTCAGATAATGTCATTCCTGCTGACTCGACTCATCCTAAATCGCATAAATTGGCATTTTTTCATTCCGCCATTCACCGTATGGTAACCACACCTTTATCACCTGCGGATCAACAAAAAGAATTGAATGTCATCAAAACGATCGCTGTTAATAATGGATACAACCAGAACATGATCGATCACCTGCTTAATAAGAAATCTTCCCAAAATTGTTCGACTTTGAGTAATAACCTCCCCACTGATACCACAGAAACTAAAAAATTTATTTCCATCCCTTTCTTGGGTAACATATCATATAGGATTAAACGTCTTCTAACTAAAAAATATAACTGTAACGTCTCCTTTTCTACAGACAACAGTTTAAAAAGAAATCTTATACATTCAGTAGAAATTGCTAACGATTGGTTTTCTAATTCAGGTGTATACAAAATAACCTGTAGTAACTGCCCCTCATATTATATTGGTCAAACAGGCAGAGCTGTTAAAACACGATATAAAGAACATCTATTAAGAAAAAAAGGAACTAGTGTTCACAACTCTACTTTTGCTGAACACCTCTGGTTAGCCGGCCATACGCCTAAACAGTTAGAAGACACGGTTATCCTACACAGACAAGTTAAAGGACGGAGATTAGATCTGTGGGAAGAGCTATTTATTTTTAAACATCTGGAGCTAAAAGACGGCAACATACTCAACGATCAGTTGAACCTTGCCAGTAGACAATTTTTGGAAGGCTTTAAACCCGTATTATTTAATTCATAACTTTAATGTTGTTAACCTCAGTAGTCTTTTTCCTCAGGAAGCTATAATGCACTTTTATATCTCTAAGCTCACTACCTTTTATGCAATGTGATTTACTCATGATGTATGGCTGCCACTACACTAGCCCTCTTGTAATTCTCGCTTATCTTAAAGCCTCGGATCCCAGTGAATGTATAATAACTAAACTGTGCACCAGTTTTCGTAATTTATGTCTTGAGATGCCATTACTGTTTATGCTTAACGTTTTGACTTATATGGTTCTGTGTGCTTCACTAATGTGGTAATATAATTTTATTTTGGCTGTATATGCCACTGTATGTAACTCATGGCGTATGCGCCACCTGCCTTTTGATATATGTTTCTACGTTACTATTTCTAAGGCTCCCACATTGTTATAATGGGAATGTTAAACGCTTTCAGTTTGTTCACTGTCACTTCTTCTAAAGACGCAACTAATATTTATATTTTACATGTTGCTTCAGTACGCCAATCGGCACATTGTACGCGACATGAGCGCCACCTGCCCTGGCCGCATTGCTACCACGCAGGCCGATTTTACTCAGTTGCTTATACGCGCTCCGACCTCCATGTACTTAATTTTATTAATTTGACGAACCCTACTCGTAGGGCTATATTGTATTTGAACTAAAGGAGCTATGGAGATGTTTGTTAAAATTGCAACGACGTATCATGCCATGTTAATGTAATACTGTAAGTACAAGAAATTTATCTCATATTTTGTAACACAAGTGCCTCCTAATATATGTTAAACTCTAAACTTGACCTATGTGTATACCTTTCATATAAAACATGATGTTCATTTTCCTCAGGCCGTCTTCTGAAGAAGATAGGTTTAAACCTATTGAAACCTAGGTAAAGTTTACTTTATCCTTTGCAACTGGTCGGCTGTTTTTCATCTGATTACGTGGAACCGTTGCTGTTACGCAGCTATGTTTAAAATAATGAAATTCTTGCCTGCCGAGGTATCAAAAGCTGCATCCAGGTATATGGACATCAAATTAAAAATTGTGAAAGCAGGTATGGCTATTGACTTTAATCAACAGTGCCTAGATAAAGACATTATCCCTGATTACGTAAAGGCGTACATAAACTTTAAACAGTGTAACAGAGTGCCTTCCATTAAAAATAAGTTAGTGCATCTAGACATTTCAGATAGCATAGTAAATTTGTACAAGAAAAAAGATGTTCTTAATAGTGAAGCCTACTGTATATACCTATTTTTAACTAAAGCTTTTAAAGATCATTGTAATTTTCAAATTGACTATATATTAAATAGCATTAATGAATGGCTCTCTAATCGTAAAGAAGAAATCAAGGCTAGACATGAAAGAAAGCTTTTGAAGTTTAGTAACAGGACCACAAGTAAAAGTGTTAATACATCAGATAATAGTGGCAAGCACCTATTTTACGAAAGAGTACTAAATAAAACTAACATTACTTTTACGCAGGCTGAGAATGACTTATTGTGTAAAGGCCTTAAATATAACTTGCCTTCTAAACTCGATAAAGATCCAGTTATTTGTAACCTCATTGTAAATCTAAAAACTGGTTTAGAATCTCTGAAATTAGAGAAAACTGAGCAAGTTAAATTTGCTTACGAATGTAATAACATAATAGAGAAAGAAATTAAATTATCTCCTAATTGTCAGTCGCGTGAATATAGTATAGTAAAAAGCATTAATCATAAACTTAGAGAGCATGACGCTTTAGCCACTAAGAGCGACAAAGGTAATACCGTTGTCGTGGCTTATAAAAACGAATATATAGAGAAAACTGTAAAGTTTTTTGAGGAAAACGACATCACTGAGGTTACCGTAGATCCAACTGCTGAACTGCAAAATGAAATCCGGCGTACCCTATCTAATTCCGTCAGCCTGTTTAATAAGTTTCAAAAGAAATGGCTTATAAATATGAACCCGAAACCACCTGTGCTCAGAAGCCAGTTTAAACTGCACAAACAAAATCATCCGATCCGCCCTGTAGTGAATGGTATAGGTAGTCCACATCACACGCTTGCTAGGCACCTCCATTTTAAAATTAAAGATGCCTTCACATTTGAAAATAATTTTTCTATAAAAAATAGTAAGGAATTAATTAATAATATTCAATCTGTAAGATGTACACCTGATACTAGACTGGTGTCCTTCGACATCGTCAGCCTCTATACAAATGTCCCGGTTGATGAAACCATAGGCCTTGTAAAAGAAAATCTTTTGAAGCATAAAAAACTAAGTGAAACTCAGATTGCTGAACTTATTGGTTTGCTTAAGGTCATATTAAAATACAATTATTTTACATTTAATGGGAAAATGTATATACAGCCAGATGGTCTAGCTATGGGCAGCCCCCTTGCCGGTATTCTAGCAGATATTTTCATTAACGCCCTGGAAACAGCATTTTTCAAGTCTAGTTCAGAATTACATCAAAAAATCCGCTATTATACACGTTATGTGGACGACATTCTCATTGCTTTTGATGGCACTGACTATGAGTTAGAGCAGCTCTTCAACACTTTCAATGGTCTACATGAAAAAATTTCCTTCACTAAAGAACTTCAAAATGATAAACATGAACTGAATTTCTTAGATTTAACAATTTCTATACAAGATAATACCTTCCATTTCAATATCTTCCGCAAGGAAACATATTCAGATAATGTCATTCCTGCTGACTCGACTCATCCTAAATCGCATAAATTGGCATTTTTTCATTCCGCCATTCACCGTATGGTAACCACACCTTTATCACCTGCGGATCAACAAAAAGAATTGAATGTCATCAAAACGATCGCTGTTAATAATGGATACAACCAGAACATGATCGATCACCTGCTTAATAAGAAATCTTCCCAAAATTGTTCGACTTTGAGTAATAACCTCCCCACTGATACCACAGAAACTAAAAAATTTATTTCCATCCCTTTCTTGGGTAACATATCATATAGGATTAAACGTCTTCTAACTAAAAAATATAACTGTAACGTCTCCTTTTCTACAGACAACAGTTTAAAAAGAAATCTTATACATTCAGTAGAAATTGCTAACGATTGGTTTTCTAATTCAGGTGTATACAAAATAACCTGTAGTAACTGCCCCTCATATTATATTGGTCAAACAGGCAGAGCTGTTAAAACACGATATAAAGAACATCTATTAAGAAAAAAAGGAACTAGTGTTCACAACTCTACTTTTGCTGAACACCTCTGGTTAGCCGGCCATACGCCTAAACAGTTAGAAGACACGGTTATCCTACACAGACAAGTTAAAGGACGGAGATTAGATCTGTGGGAAGAGCTATTTATTTTTAAACATCTGGAGCTAAAAGACGGCAACATACTCAACGATCAGTTGAACCTTGCCAGTAGACAATTTTTGGAAGGCTTTAAACCCGTATTATTTAATTCATAACTTTAATGTTGTTAACCTCAGTAGTCTTTTTCCTCAGGAAGCTATAATGCACTTTTATATCTCTAAGCTCACTACCTTTTATGCAATGTGATTTACTCATGATGTATGGCTGCCACTACACTAGCCCTCTTGTAATTCTCGCTTATCTTAAAGCCTCGGATCCCAGTGAATGTATAATAACTAAACTGTGCACCAGTTTTCGTAATTTATGTCTTGAGATGCCATTACTGTTTATGCTTAACGTTTTGACTTATATGGTTCTGTGTGCTTCACTAATGTGGTAATATAATTTTATTTTGGCTGTATATGCCACTGTATGTAACTCATGGCGTATGCGCCACCTGCCTTTTGATATATGTTTCTACGTTACTATTTCTAAGGCTCCCACATTGTTATAATGGGAATGTTAAACGCTTTCAGTTTGTTCACTGTCACTTCTTCTAAAGACGCAACTAATATTTATATTTTACATGTTGCTTCAGTACGCCAATCGGCACATTGTACGCGACATGAGCGCCACCTGCCCTGGCCGCATTGCTACCACGCAGGCCGATTTTACTCAGTTGCTTATACGCGCTCCGACCTCCATGTACTTAATTTTATTAATTTGACGAACCCTACTCGTAGGGCTATATTGTATTTGAACTAAAGGAGCTATGGAGATGTTTGTTAAAATTGCAACGACGTATCATGCCATGTTAATGTAATACTGTAAGTACAAGAAATTTATCTCATATTTTGTAACACAAGTGCCTCCTAATATATGTTAAACTCTAAACTTGACCTATGTGTATACCTTTCATATAAAACATGATGTTCATTTTCCTCAGGCCGTCTTCTGAAGAAGATAGGTTTAAACCTATTGAAACCTAGGTAAAGTTTACTTTATCCTTTGCAACTGGTCGGCTGTTTTTCATCTGATTACGTGGAACCGTTGCTGTTACGCAGCTATGTTTAAAATAATGAAATTCTTGCCTGCCGAGGTATCAAAAGCTGCATCCAGGTATATGGACATCAAATTAAAAATTGTGAAAGCAGGTATGGCTATTGACTTTAATCAACAGTGCCTAGATAAAGACATTATCCCTGATTACGTAAAGGCGTACATAAACTTTAAACAGTGTAACAGAGTGCCTTCCATTAAAAAGAAGTTAGTGCATCTAGTCATTTCAGATAGCATAGTAAATTTGTACAAGAAAAAAGATGTTCTTAATAGTGAAGCCTACTGTATATACCTATTTTTAACTAAAGCTTTTAAAGATCATTGTAATTTTCAAATTGACTATATATTAAATAGCATTAATGAATGGCTCTCTAATCGTAAAGAAGAAATCAAGGCTAGACATGAAAGAAAGCTTTTGAAGTTTAGTAACAGGACCACAAGTAAAAGTGTTAATACATCAGATAATAGTGGCAAGCACCTATTTTACGAAAGAGTACTAAATAAAACTAACATTACTTTTACGCAGGCTGAGAATGACTTATTGTGTAAAGGCCTTAAATATAACTTGCCTTCTAAACTCGATAAAGATCCAGTTATTTGTAACCTCATTGTAAATCTAAAAACTGGTTTAGAATCTCTGAAATTAGAGAAAACTGAGCAAGTTAAATTTGCTTACGAATGTAATAACATAATAGAGAAAGAAATTAAATTATCTCCTAATTGTCAGTCGCGTGAATATAGTATAGTAAAAAGCATTAATCATAAACTTAGAGAGCATGACGCTTTAGCCACTAAGAGCGACAAAGGTAATACCGTTGTCGTGGCTTATAAAAACGAATATATAGAGAAAACTGTAAAGTTTTTTGAGGAAAACGACATCACTGAGGTTACCGTAGATCCAACTGCTGAACTGCAAAATGAAATCCGGCGTACCCTATCTAATTCCGTCAGCCTGTTTAATAAGTTTCAAAAGAAATGGCTTATAAATATGAACCCGAAACCACCTGTGCTCAGAAGCCAGTTTAAACTGCACAAACAAAATCATCCGATCCGCCCTGTAGTGAATGGTATAGGTAGTCCACATCACACGCTTGCTAGGCACCTCCATTTTAAAATTAAAGATGCCTTCACATTTGAAAATAATTTTTCTATAAAAAATAGTAAGGAATTAATTAATAATATTCAATCTGTAAGATGTACACCTGATACTAGACTGGTGTCCTTCGACATCGTCAGCCTCTATACAAATGTCCCGGTTGATGAAACCATAGGCCTTGTAAAAGAAAATCTTTTGAAGCATAAAAAACTAAGTGAAACTCAGATTGCTGAACTTATTGGTTTGCTTAAGGTCATATTAAAATACAATTATTTTACATTTAATGGGAAAATGTATATACAGCCAGATGGTCTAGCTATGGGCAGCCCCCTTGCCGGTATTCTAGCAGATATTTTCATTAACGCCCTGGAAACAGCATTTTTCAAGTCTAGTTCAGAATTACATCAAAAAATCCGCTATTATACACGTTATGTGGACGACATTCTCATTGCTTTTGATGGCACTGACTATGAGTTAGAGCAGCTCTTCAACACTTTCAATGGTCTACATGAAAAAATTTCCTTCACTAAAGAACTTCAAAATGATAAACATGAACTGAATTTCTTAGATTTAACAATTTCTATACAAGATAATACCTTCCATTTCAATATCTTCCGCAAGGAAACATATTCAGATAATGTCATTCCTGCTGACTCGACTCATCCTAAATCGCATAAATTGGCATTTTTTCATTCCGCCATTCACCGAATGGTAACCACACCTTTATCACCTGCGGATCAACAAAAAGAATTGAATGTCATCAAAACGATCGCTGTTAATAATGGATACAACCAGAACATGATCGATCACCTGCTTAATAAGAAATCTTCCCAAAATTGTTCGACTTTGAGTAATAACCTCCCCACTGATACCACAGAAACTAAAAAATTTATTTCCATCCCTTTCTTGGGTAACATATCATATAGGATTAAACGTCTTCTAACTAAAAAATATAACTGTAACGTCTCCTTTTCTACAGACAACAGTTTAAAAAGAAATCTTATACATTCAGTAGAAATTGCTAACGATTGGTTTTCTAATTCAGGTGTATACAAAATAACCTGTAGTAACTGCCCCTCATATTATATTGGTCAAACAGGCAGAGCTGTTAAAACACGATATAAAGAACATCTATTAAGAAAAAAAGGAACTAGTGTTCACAACTCTACTTTTGCTGAACACCTCTGGTTAGCCGGCCATACGCCTAAACAGTTAGAAGACACGGTTATCCTACACAGACAAGTTAAAGGACGGAGATTAGATCTGTGGGAAGAGCTATTTATTTTTAAACATCTGGAGCTAAAAGACGGCAACATACTCAACGATCAGTTGAACCTTGCCAGTAGACAATTTTTGGAAGGCTTTAAACCCGTATTATTTAATTCATAACTTTAATGTTGTTAACCTCAGTAGTCTTTTTCCTCAGGAAGCTATAATGCACTTTTATATCTCTAAGCTCACTACCTTTTATGCAATGTGATTTACTCATGATGTATGGCTGCCACTACACTAGCCCTCTTGTAATTCTCGCTTATCTTAAAGCCTCGGATCCCAGTGAATGTATAATAACTAAACTGTGCACCAGTTTTCGTAATTTATGTCTTGAGATGCCATTACTGTTTATGCTTAACGTTTTGACTTATATGGTTCTGTGTGCTTCACTAATGTGGTAATATAATTTTATTTTGGCTGTATATGCCACTGTATGTAACTCATGGCGTATGCGCCATCTGCCTTTTGATATATGTTTCTACGTTACTATTTCTAAGGCTCCCACATTGTTATAATGGGAATGTTAAACGCTTTCAGTTTGTTCACTGTCACTTCTTCTAAAGACGCAACTAATATTTATATTTTACATGTTGCTTCAGTACGCCAATCGGCACATTGTACGCGACATGAGCGCCACCTGCCCTGGCCGCATTGCTACCACGCAGGCCGATTTTACTCAGTTGCTTATACGCGCTCCGACCTCCATGTACTTAATTTTATTTATTTGACGAACCCTACTCGTAGGGCTATATTGTATTTGAACTAAAGGAGCTATGGAGATGTTTGTTAAAATTGCAACGACGTATCATGCCATGTTAATGTAATACTGTAAGTACAAGAAATTTATCTCATATTTTGTAACACAAGTGCCTCCTAATATATGTTAAACTCTAAACTTGACCTATGTGTATACCTTTCATATAAAACATGATGTTCATTTTCCTCAGGCCGTCTTCTGAAGAAGATAGGTTTAAACCTATTGAAACCTAGGTAAAGTTTACTTTATCCTTTGCAACTGGTCGGCTGTTTTTCATCTGATTACGTGGAACCGTTGCTGTTACGCAGCTATGTTTAAAATAATGAAATTCTTGCCTGCCGAGGTATCAAAAGCTGCATCCAGGTATATGGACATCAAATTAAAAATTGTGAAAGCAGGTATGGCTATTGACTTTAATCAACAGTGCCTAGATAAAGACATTATCCCTGATTACGTAAAGGCGTACATAAACTTTAAACAGTGTAACAGAGTGCCTTCCATTAAAAAGAAGTTAGTGCATCTAGTCATTTCAGATAGCATAGTAAATTTGTACAAGAAAAAAGATGTTCTTAATAGTGAAGCCTACTGTATATACCTATTTTTAACTAAAGCTTTTAAAGATCATTGTAATTTTCAAATTGACTATATATTAAATAGCATTAATGAATGGCTCTCTAATCGTAAAGAAGAAATCAAGGCTAGACATGAAAGAAAGCTTTTGAAGTTTAGTAACAGGACCACAAGTAAAAGTGTTAATACATCAGATAATAGTGGCAAGCACCTATTTTACGAAAGAGTACTAAATAAAACTAACATTACTTTTACGCAGGCTGAGAATGACTTATTGTGTAAAGGCCTTAAATATAACTTGCCTTCTAAACTCGATAAAGATCCAGTTATTTGTAACCTCATTGTAAATCTAAAAACTGGTTTAGAATCTCTGAAATTAGAGAAAACTGAGCAAGTTAAATTTGCTTACGAATGTAATAACATAATAGAGAAAGAAATTAAATTATCTCCTAATTGTCAGTCGCGTGAATATAGTATAGTAAAAAGCATTAATCATAAACTTAGAGAGCATGACGCTTTAGCCACTAAGAGCGACAAAGGTAATACCGTTGTCGTGGCTTATAAAAACGAATATATAGAGAAAACTGTAAAGTTTTTTGAGGAAAACGACATCACTGAGGTTACCGTAGATCCAACTGCTGAACTGCAAAATGAAATCCGGCGTACCCTATCTAATTCCGTCAGCCTGTTTAATAAGTTTCAAAAGAAATGGCTTATAAATATGAACCCGAAACCACCTGTGCTCAGAAGCCAGTTTAAACTGCACAAACAAAATCATCCGATCCGCCCTGTAGTGAATGGTATAGGTAGTCCACATCACACGCTTGCTAGGCACCTCCATTTTAAAATTAAAGATGCCTTCACATTTGAAAATAATTTTTCTATAAAAAATAGTAAGGAATTAATTAATAATATTCAATCTGTAAGATGTACACCTGATACTAGACTGGTGTCCTTCGACATCGTCAGCCTCTATACAAATGTCCCGGTTGATGAAACCATAGGCCTTGTAAAAGAAAATCTTTTGAAGCATAAAAAACTAAGTGAAACTCAGATTGCTGAACTTATTGGTTTGCTTAAGGTCATATTAAAATACAATTATTTTACATTTAATGGGAAAATGTATATACAGCCAGATGGTCTAGCTATGGGCAGCCCCCTTGCCGGTATTCTAGCAGATATTTTCATTAACGCCCTGGAAACAGCATTTTTCAAGTCTAGTTCAGAATTACATCAAAAAATCCGCTATTATACACGTTATGTGGACGACATTCTCATTGCTTTTGATGGCACTGACTATGAGTTAGAGCAGCTCTTCAACACTTTCAATGGTCTACATGAAAAAATTTCCTTCACTAAAGAACTTCAAAATGATAAACATGAACTGAATTTCTTAGATTTAACAATTTCTATACAAGATAATACCTTCCATTTCAATATCTTCCGCAAGGAAACATATTCAGATAATGTCATTCCTGCTGACTCGACTCATCCTAAATCGCATAAATTGGCATTTTTTCATTCCGCCATTCACCGAATGGTAACCACACCTTTATCACCTGCGGATCAACAAAAAGAATTGAATGTCATCAAAACGATCGCTGTTAATAATGGATACAACCAGAACATGATCGATCACCTGCTTAATAAGAAATCTTCCCAAAATTGTTCGACTTTGAGTAATAACCTCCCCACTGATACCACAGAAACTAAAAAATTTATTTCCATCCCTTTCTTGGGTAACATATCATATAGGATTAAACGTCTTCTAACTAAAAAATATAACTGTAACGTCTCCTTTTCTACAGACAACAGTTTAAAAAGAAATCTTATACATTCAGTAGAAATTGCTAACGATTGGTTTTCTAATTCAGGTGTATACAAAATAACCTGTAGTAACTGCCCCTCATATTATATTGGTCAAACAGGCAGAGCTGTTAAAACACGATATAAAGAACATCTATTAAGAAAAAAAGGAACTAGTGTTCACAACTCTACTTTTGCTGAACACCTCTGGTTAGCCGGCCATACGCCTAAACAGTTAGAAGACACGGTTATCCTACACAGACAAGTTAAAGGACGGAGATTAGATCTGTGGGAAGAGCTATTTATTTTTAAACATCTGGAGCTAAAAGACGGCAACATACTCAACGATCAGTTGAACCTTGCCAGTAGACAATTTTTGGAAGGCTTTAAACCCGTATTATTTAATTCATAACTTTAATGTTGTTAACCTCAGTAGTCTTTTTCCTCAGGAAGCTATAATGCACTTTTATATCTCTAAGCTCACTACCTTTTATGCAATGTGATTTACTCATGATGTATGGCTGCCACTACACTAGCCCTCTTGTAATTCTCGCTTATCTTAAAGCCTCGGATCCCAGTGAATGTATAATAACTAAACTGTGCACCAGTTTTCGTAATTTATGTCTTGAGATGCCATTACTGTTTATGCTTAACGTTTTGACTTATATGGTTCTGTGTGCTTCACTAATGTGGTAATATAATTTTATTTTGGCTGTATATGCCACTGTATGTAACTCATGGCGTATGCGCCACCTGCCTTTTGATATATGTTTCTACGTTACTATTTCTAAGGCTCCCACATTGTTATAATGGGAATGTTAAACGCTTTCAGTTTGTTCACTGTCACTTCTTCTAAAGACGCAACTAATATTTATATTTTACATGTTGCTTCAGTACGCCAATCGGCACATTGTACGCGACATGAGCGCCACCTGCCCTGGCCGCATTGCTACCACGCAGGCCGATTTTACTCAGTTGCTTATACGCGCTCCGACCTCCATGTACTTAATTTTATTTATTTGACGAACCCTACTCGTAGGGCTATATTGTATTTGAACTAAAGGAGCTATGGAGATGTTTGTTAAAATTGCAACGACGTATCATGCCATGTTAATGTAATACTGTAAGTACAAGAAATTTATCTCATATTTTGTAACACAAGTGCCTCCTAATATATGTTAAACTCTAAACTTGACCTATGTGTATACCTTTCATATAAAACATGATGTTCATTTTCCTCAGGCCGTCTTCTGAAGAAGATAGGTTTAAACCTATTGAAACCTAGGTAAAGTTTACTTTATCCTTTGCAACTGGTCGGCTGTTTTTCATCTGATTACGTGGAACCGTTGCTGTTACGCAGCTATGTTTAAAATAATGAAATTCTTGCCTGCCGAGGTATCAAAAGCTGCATCCAGGTATATGGACATCAAATTAAAAATTGTGAAAGCAGGTATGGCTATTGACTTTAATCAACAGTGCCTAGATAAAGACATTATCCCTGATTACGTAAAGGCGTACATAAACTTTAAACAGTGTAACAGAGTGCCTTCCATTAAAAAGAAGTTAGTGCATCTAGTCATTTCAGATAGCATAGTAAATTTGTACAAGAAAAAAGATGTTCTTAATAGTGAAGCCTACTGTATATACCTATTTTTAACTAAAGCTTTTAAAGATCATTGTAATTTTCAAATTGACTATATATTAAATAGCATTAATGAATGGCTCTCTAATCGTAAAGAAGAAATCAAGGCTAGACATGAAAGAAAGCTTTTGAAGTTTAGTAACAGGACCACAAGTAAAAGTGTTAATACATCAGATAATAGTGGCAAGCACCTATTTTACGAAAGAGTACTAAATAAAACTAACATTACTTTTACGCAGGCTGAGAATGACTTATTGTGTAAAGGCCTTAAATATAACTTGCCTTCTAAACTCGATAAAGATCCAGTTATTTGTAACCTCATTGTAAATCTAAAAACTGGTTTAGAATCTCTGAAATTAGAGAAAACTGAGCAAGTTAAATTTGCTTACGAATGTAATAACATAATAGAGAAAGAAATTAAATTATCTCCTAATTGTCAGTCGCGTGAATATAGTATAGTAAAAAGCATTAATCATAAACTTAGAGAGCATGACGCTTTAGCCACTAAGAGCGACAAAGGTAATACCGTTGTCGTGGCTTATAAAAACGAATATATAGAGAAAACTGTAAAGTTTTTTGAGGAAAACGACATCACTGAGGTTACCGTAGATCCAACTGCTGAACTGCAAAATGAAATCCGGCGTACCCTATCTAATTCCGTCAGCCTGTTTAATAAGTTTCAAAAGAAATGGCTTATAAATATGAACCCGAAACCACCTGTGCTCAGAAGCCAGTTTAAACTGCACAAACAAAATCATCCGATCCGCCCTGTAGTGAATGGTATAGGTAGTCCACATCACACGCTTGCTAGGCACCTCCATTTTAAAATTAAAGATGCCTTCACATTTGAAAATAATTTTTCTATAAAAAATAGTAAGGAATTAATTAATAATATTCAATCTGTAAGATGTACACCTGATACTAGACTGGTGTCCTTCGACATCGTCAGCCTCTATACAAATGTCCCGGTTGATGAAACCATAGGCCTTGTAAAAGAAAATCTTTTGAAGCATAAAAAACTAAGTGAAACTCAGATTGCTGAACTTATTGGTTTGCTTAAGGTCATATTAAAATACAATTATTTTACATTTAATGGGAAAATGTATATACAGCCAGATGGTCTAGCTATGGGCAGCCCCCTTGCCGGTATTCTAGCAGATATTTTCATTAACGCCCTGGAAACAGCATTTTTCAAGTCTAGTTCAGAATTACATCAAAAAATCCGCTATTATACACGTTATGTGGACGACATTCTCATTGCTTTTGGTGGCACTGACTATGAGTTAGAGCAGCTCTTCAACACTTTCAATGGTCTACATGAAAAAATTTCCTTCACTAAAGAACTTCAAAATGATAAACATGAACTGAATTTCTTAGATTTAACAATTTCTATACAAGATAATACCTTCCATTTCAATATCTTCCGCAAGGAAACATATTCAGATAATGTCATTCCTGCTGACTCGACTCATCCTAAATCGCATAAATTGGCATTTTTTCATTCCGCCATTCACCGAATGGTAACCACACCTTTATCACCTGCGGATCAACAAAAAGAATTGAATGTCATCAAAACGATCGCTGTTAATAATGGATACAACCAGAACATGATCGATCACCTGCTTAATAAGAAATCTTCCCAAAATTGTTCGACTTTGAGTAATAACCTCCCCACTGATACCACAGAAACTAAAAAATTTATTTCCATCCCTTTCTTGGGTAACATATCATATAGGATTAAACGTCTTCTAACTAAAAAATATAACTGTAACGTCTCCTTTTCTACAGACAACAGTTTAAAAAGAAATCTTATACATTCAGTAGAAATTGCTAACGATTGGTTTTCTAATTCAGGTGTATACAAAATAACCTGTAGTAACTGCCCCTCATATTATATTGGTCAAACAGGCAGAGCTGTTAAAACACGATATAAAGAACATCTATTAAGAAAAAAAGGAACTAGTGTTCACAACTCTACTTTTGCTGAACACCTCTGGTTAGCCGGCCATACGCCTAAACAGTTAGAAGACACGGTTATCCTACACAGACAAGTTAAAGGACGGAGATTAGATCTGTGGGAAGAGCTATTTATTTTTAAACATCTGGAGCTAAAAGACGGCAACATACTCAACGATCAGTTGAACCTTGCCAGTAGACAATTTTTGGAAGGCTTTAAACCCGTATTATTTAATTCATAACTTTAATGTTGTTAACCTCAGTAGTCTTTTTCCTCAGGAAGCTATAATGCACTTTTATATCTCTAAGCTCACTACCTTTTATGCAATGTGATTTACTCATGATGTATGGCTGCCACTACACTAGCCCTCTTGTAATTCTCGCTTATCTTAAAGCCTCGGATCCCAGTGAATGTATAATAACTAAACTGTGCACCAGTTTTCGTAATTTATGTCTTGAGATGCCATTACTGTTTATGCTTAACGTTTTGACTTATATGGTTCTGTGTGCTTCACTAATGTGGTAATATAATTTTATTTTGGCTGTATATGCCACTGTATGTAACTCATGGCGTATGCGCCACCTGCCTTTTGATATATGTTTCTACGTTACTATTTCTAAGGCTCCCACATTGTTATAATGGGAATGTTAAACGCTTTCAGTTTGTTCACTGTCACTTCTTCTAAAGACGCAACTAATATTTATATTTTACATGTTGCTTCAGTACGCCAATCGGCACATTGTACGCGACATGAGCGCCACCTGCCCTGGCCGCATTGCTACCACGCAGGCCGATTTTACTCAGTTGCTTATACGCGCTCCGACCTCCATGTACTTAATTTTATTTATTTGACGAACCCTACTCGTAGGGCTATATTGTATTTGAACTAAAGGAGCTATGGAGATGTTTGTTAAAATTGCAACGACGTATCATGCCATGTTAATGTAATACTGTAAGTACAAGAAATTTATCTCATATTTTGTAACACAAGTGCCTCCTAATATATGTTAAACTCTAAACTTGACCTATGTGTATACCTTTCATATAAAACATGATGTTCATTTTCCTCAGGCCGTCTTCTGAAGAAGATAGGTTTAAACCTATTGAAACCTAGGTAAAGTTTACTTCATCCTTTGCAACTGGTCGGCTGTTTTTCATCTGATTACGTGGAACCGTTGCTGTTACGCAGCTATGTTTAAAATAATTATGAGAAATCCTTTAATCACCTTGTTGATTACGTTGAAGGATGACCAAGTCAATGAAAAATGTATTAACTTAAATCATATCTGATATACACGTATATATTAGATCCCATGTCTTTAAGCGGATGAAAACAATAGACCTTGTAATAATTTTCTACGTATTCTTAGCGATTTATTTACAAATGGTTACTAATATCAAAAAATCTTGTAAAATAAGATTTTGTAATTAATTTCGATTTGTAATTTAGTGAATAAGATACAAAAGTATCATTTCAAATGTTGCCAAGAGCGGAGTAACTTTATTACAGAGCATATAAAATTAGTAACGCATATAAGATTAGTATCATCTATTCATGAATATTAAGGAAATGTCCTTATATATTTTCTACTTTTTTACTACTGTCCTCGTCAGCTGAGTATAATATTACTGTATACTGATAATTTTTACTCTGGGAACGTCTTATGACAACTGAATGAAACACAACTTTTGTACCATGTGCGTTTCGCTTTTAATCTTTGCAAGGCATCTTCAGTGGCTGATTTCGTGGTTCTTAATCTACATGTTGCATTTTTGTTCCTTTTTTATCACTGTTCTTTTTCTTATAACTGCCTTTGAAAATTCTGTTTCCAGACTTTAAAGTACTAGGAACCAAACAGTCGTTTTGGCGAAGACTCGTTTTGTGAACCAAAACAAACCATCAAAACAAGTGTTCAGTTCTTATTGCTATGAAGTCTGAAAACCAAATTTCAAATAACAGCCATAAGGGAGAAAAACACAAGATGTACATCAACATTCACGAAATCTGCCGCTGACGTTTCTTCCAAAGAATAAAAACGAAACGCGTATGGTATGAAAGTTGTGATGCATTCGAACCAAATTATAAACTATCAGCATATCGTAATCTGTATAAAGTTTTTTCATTCACTTCTTTCAGCGTAAAATCTCTAAGAGGGCAGTGACTTTAAGTAAAATTAATTCTGATTCTCTCATAATATGATTTGCCTCACAGAATTTGTGCAGCTGAAACGTGTGGAGAACAATCAAATTCGAACATCGTCTATTACGTAATGTGTATTCAAATGTCTAGGGAATGACAGCCACATTCACAGTTACGTTACTCTCATGACTGACTGTTTCGTTATCAAAGTATTGGTTACATCCATTGTGCTGTGCGGCATATTGAGGTATTGCTACATTCGCGTATTTAAAAATTCGCAGAAATTCATTTATTGTATTTCACAATCACTGGAATTCCCATAACACGTTTTCTCTCTGAATGTAGAGAAAAAACGCAGTCGAAACTGTGATTCTGTCTCCTGCTGCATTGGTGTACCGTAATCTATACGCTTATGTGACCGCACTAGCCGTAGCTCTGTCTTAAGACGGAGGAAGCTAGCTAATTCTGAAGTATGGTTTTACTATACCGGGTGTCCCTGCAAGAACGGTCAATATTTTGGGATATCTCGAGAACAATGTACACATAATTCCAGTAAAACATTGCATATGGCGTTTGTCCAATTGTTATTGATTGCAGGTAGCATCTCTTATAATCTGATCTATTAATCTCTTATATATATATACGTGTGTGTGTGTGTGTGTGTGTGTGTGTGTGTGTGTATGTGTGTGTGTGTTTGATTTTACCTTTCAACCGACCCCACCGGTACTTTGATGGCCGAGAAGCGTGACCATTCCGCCGATACACTGTTAGATACAAATGTCTTTCCGGATAACTTCTTATTTGTATTACGGTCATCTATGAGAAACAAACAGCTATGAGGTAAGTTAACACAGAAATATTTTTCTTCAAATGTCGTAAGCATTCAAGGCCAATTAATAATTTAGCATTATTTTGAGACAAAAAGGATATTTTTAAATTTTATGGTAGTTTGTTACTACTGACATTCATCTAATTGCCATGAGTGTTCTATTTATTTCTGCAACTTCCACCATGCTTTATGCACTTAGGAAATAGAATTCATACACCTCGAAAGACGAGATCGATTTTGATGCGCTGACGGCATATACCTCCTGGGGTAAATGTACTGATAACGTTTACAACGTCGTCAGCCAACAGACAGTGCGGTGTCATAGCCATCAGAGCGCCGCCTTGACTACCCTTTAACAGGGAATGCTCACAGCCAGATGGTTCAGTATGGTGCAAACGTGTGAAGCAATCAGGCCACCGTGTCACGGAGACGCACTGGTGCTCCCTACAACAAACTGAGCGAGTTTGAAGGGGCTCAAGTTGTGGCCTTCCGAGATGCGGGATGGTAATTGCGGAGAGCTGCCACGCAAGCTGGACATGTTGCGTCAGCTACTCAACAATGCTGGTTCAGAGGTCAGTGGACACTCTCAAGCTCGTAGGCGAGGTTCTGGAAGTCCACGCAGCACGGACGCCCGCCACGGTCGTCATATTAGAAAGGCAGCAGTGACAGATCGTACAGCTGCCACAGCACAGATAAGAGGTCCTGTGAGCCCAGACATGTCAACTGTAACTGTTGGGACCGGTTATTAACAGTGCGATTATGGGCACGCTCACCTTTGGCCCGTCTTCCACTCACCCCAGAACATCGACGAGCGCGATTTGACTGGTGCCGCCAGAGGATCACCTGGAAGATGGACTGGCGCGCCGTCGTCTTCAGCATTGACAGGAAATTCTGCCAGCACCCAGGTGATGGTCGTTTGCGCGGACGACGTAGATTTGTGAGTGCCGTCTCGTAGAGTGATCCGTCCAAGACGCACTGGCCGCACACCAGTTTCTATGGTCTGCGATGCGATAAGCTACAACTCTCGTTCACCATGGGTGTTTCTGGAAGAGACACTAGCTAGTGCTCGGTACGTACAGAATGATCCTAGACCCAATGTTTTGCCGTTCTTGGAACAAGAATGTGTTGTGTTCTTCCAAGAGAGTAATGTTTACCCACACGCCACATGTCAAACTCTATATGCTCTCCAAGGCGTGCAACAATTTTCCTGGTCAGCACGATCTCCGGAATTGTCTCCAATGGAGCGCATGTGTGATATGGTGGGACTCTGCGACTCGTGAACCAACAACCGTTACGAAACTACGAGGTGCATTCAAGATCTAAGGCCTCTGATTTCTTTCTTATTAACAACTCACCCGAAATCGATGAAACTGGCGTTATTTCTCGACGTAATCGCCCTGCAGACGTACACATTTTTCACAACGCTGACGCCATGATTCCATGGCAGCGGCGAAGGCTTCTTTAGGAGTCTGATTTGACCACTTGAAAATCGCTGAGGCAATAGCAGCACGGCTGGTGAATGTGCGGCCATGGAGAGTGTCTTTCATTGTTGTAAAAAGCCAAAAGTCACTAGGAGCCGGTCAGGTGAGTTGGGAGCATGAGGAATCACTTCGAAGTTGTTATCACGAAGAAAGTGTTGCGTAACGTTAGCTCGATGTGTGGGTGCGTTGTCTTGGTGAAACAGCACACGTGCAGCTCTTCCCGGACGTTTTTGTTGCAGTGCGCGAAGGAATTTATTCTTCAAAACATTTTCGTAGGACGCACCTGTTACCGTAGTGCCCTTTGGAACGCAATGGGTAAGGATTACGCCCTCGCTGTCCCAGAACGTGGACACCATCATTTTTTCAGCACTGCCGGTTACCCGAAATTTTTTTGGTGGCGGTGAATCTGTGTGCTTCCATTGAGCTGACTGGCGCTTTGTTTCTGGATTGAAAAATGGCATCCACATCTCATCCATTGTCACAACCGACGAAAAGAAAGTCCCATTCGTGCTGTCTTTGCGCGTCAACATTGCTTGGCAACATGCCACACGGGCAGCCATGTGATCGTCCGTCAGCATTCGTGGCACCCACCTGGATGACACTTTTCGCATTTTCAGGTCGTCCTGCAGGATTGTGTGCACAGAGCCCACAAAAATGCCAACTCTGGAGACGATATGTTAAACAGTCATTCGGCGATCCCCGAAAACAATTCTCTCCACTTTCTCGATCCCGTCGTCAGACCGGCTTGTGCGAGCCTAAGGTTGTTTCGGTTTGTTGTCAAATGATATTCTGCCTTCATTAAACTGTCGCACCCATGAACGCACTTTCGACACATCCATAACTCCATCACCACATGTCTCCTTCAACTGTCGATGAATTTCAATTGGTTTCACACCACGCAAATTCAGAAAACGAATGATTGCACGCTGTTCAAGTAAGGAAAACGTCGCCATTTTAAGTATTTAAGACAGTTCTCATTCTCGCCGCTGGCGGTAAAATTCCATCTGCCGTACCGTGCTGCCATCTCTGGGACGTACTGACAATGAACGCAGCCTCATTTTAAAACAATGCGAATTTTTCTATCCCTTTCGTCCGGAGAAAAAAAATCGGAGGCCTTACAACTTGAATGCACCTTGTACGTGATTAAGTGGAGGTGGCAAGGCATAATAGATTCCAGGACAGTATTCGCCATCACTACGATCGACTGCAGACCAGAGTCAGCACCTGCATTGCCGACTGTGAAGGCTACATTACTTCCTGACATCTGTCTTTCAGCTGTAAGGTGGCTACAATTTCGCAACTTACAAGCACTCATCCACATACTATGCCGTGAACTACAACCACGGTTAGGTACCATTTGATAGGTTGTACATCGTATATATGAATATTTAAAGCAGACTGACGTTGTCACGTATGTTAACGCTTATTGCATGAAAGGTGACGGAGTGTCTTTATTAACAGAACAGCCTAATGAATGATTGCCTGTACTAGTAGTGGTTGGAAGGTCAGTGGAGATGAAACGACAGGCGGAACTTTTAATGGTACTTGAATTACGTAACCATTGCGGCACCTCACCTCAACCTCTCGATACCAGTAATGTTCTACTGTGTTTCTGTAAAGTAGTTAACATAGGTCTAGACAACATTCAGATTTGATTTCCTTAATGTAGAGGTACTTTGATACATCGATATGTTTATATTGTAATGATATTATTCTTATGTGAATTCTTTCTTTTGTCACTATGATCTTTGACGTACTTGTAACTATGATTTTTGGGCGAGTAAGCGGTTATTAGAGTCAAGTATTGGTAGTCATGTTGAAAAGACGCAAATTGTAGTAAGTTTATGAAATGTGAACATTAACAGTGAGGAAGATATTTTCAAGTATGTTTTATATTGTGAAGTGATATTGCCACAGAAATAATAAAAAAGAAGTGTAACTTAAATTCGGAGTGCTGATTACTTTTTCACATCACCATTGTGCTAACTTGCAAAAGTTTAATCTTCAAGAATGGTTTATGAAACACATCTATAAAACTTTTGAATACCGCAGAATAACACCTAGGCCTCTTTGCATCCGAGCGTGGAATCATCACCACCTAGATTTTCGACGATTAAGCCATGAGTTCACAACGAGACCAGCGTGGGAAACACGAAAAGATGAGTGCCATCATTGTTTCATGAAATGACTTTATTAACTGTGCTCTAATGACACCTGCCACATAATATAACTTTCTTGTTGCGCGAAAATGCAATATTTAGCAGCGTCAGCAACACTACAGTCGTAATTAATTTTTGACCTTTGTTGTGGTAGGGTTGTTAGAAACTCAAGCTCTGGGTGGAAGGCCTTCACAAGTGGTAGTATTGCTTAAATACAGGAAGTAGCTAGACGGACGTCGTGGCACCTGAGTTCTGGAGCACAATAGGGTGACAGTCGGCTGCTATTGTAGCAGTATGGGAAGGATAACCGGGAACTCTGCATATCTTGGATGCAGGTGAGAGGAACGAAGAAGCGGCACCTCGGAAACCACGAAGGCTGGGTTATTTCCAAGGAATGTTACTCAGAAGGGTACTATTGTACGAGTATAGGTTTTTCCTCGCAAACCTTCCGCGCTGGACGACAAAAGACTGCCGGCCGGTGTGGCCGTGCGGTTCTAGGCGCTTCAATCTGGAACCGCGTGACCGCTACGGTCGCAGGTTCGAATCCTGCCTCGGGCATGGATGTATGAGATGTCCTTAGGTTAGTTAGGTCTAAGTAGTTCTAAGTTCTATGGGACTGATGACCACAGATGTTAAGTCCCATAGTGCTCAGAGCCATTTAAACCATTTTGACAAAAGACTAAAATATGGTTGGTCGGCTTCCGGAAGAATCTGTAGACAGGGCGAATATTCCGTGTTTTCGGAAATATGATTCGTTTACGAGGGTGGGGAGCCGAGCCTTTCTGGGAAGCCAGCAGTGGAGAGACGAGTCTTCCGTTGTGAGCGCCTGTGTGTGACGGTCGCTCGGTATCTGCTTTACTGGTACACGCGGACTTGCTGTCTTTGCTCTCAGGAGTTTATTGTTAGAACAGTTGGGCAGTGTACTATTGCGAACCTATACGATTGTGGACTTCACCTCCGGGCCGGAAGTCGTCGTTGAGTATGCAGCATTAATAACTTCGGCCTACACTTCGTTGCGACGTTATCTGAACTCCATCCTTGTGGATGGGAGTTCGCTTTTCTCGTCTGTAGAACACAGAGAGGAGACGACAGTATTACGGTATACTAGTCAGAGGACCGCCTTCTGCCGTCTTAGTGTTTGAAAGTGTTTACTTGTGGCTCGAATTCTTCCATCATCGCAGACGAGTACGAGAACCATCGCTTCGATGCAACGGACGCAGTTCATACGGTGATATCGCAAATTGCTTCGGCTTATTAGGCTTATTAATGTATTTCCACGGAGGTTCCACACCACCGTAGATCATCTTTTAATGTAGTGACTTCTAGTGTTTGGTACGAAGATGATATCAGACATTTCACGTTAGTGATATTAGACCGTGAAGTCATAATGAGGGGCAGAGGTGGGCAATTGATTAATAATTTTAGTTAGGAAATATAGACAATTGTACTTAAATGGTTGATTTTAATGTACAATGAATATATATTGAACAACAGCGTTTGTCATTTAGTTGTGTTAGGCCTTCATCATTCATTTATGTTTACATTGTAATTTATATTTTAAAAAGAGCATTAAGAGATCCTAAGATCTGCTTCAGGGGGTAGTTAGACAGCGCCTAAACATCATTATAGCGTTTATTATTTTCCGCTGCGCACATTCATTTATACACCCGCCTGATACCTAAGAACCGCAAGTGCTATTAATCTGTAAATGTAATCATTTCATGTATTCCATATGCACTGTTGCAACAATAACACTGGTATTTCTGTTATTAGAGACATCTTTGTATGTAGAACGTTTGAATGATGAGAAGTGAAGTGGATTTAGGAAAAATCGGACAACTAACGTACAAAGCGTAAATCCTGCTGAAGCTTTGTAACATTTGTAATGTGCCTCACTCAAAGACGTAACATTACTCCTGCTTTAATAATAATCTGATAACGAAGTCCTCCCTAATTTAGTTACGGAGTTGTTTTACCACTCCTCTAACGGGTGTAGCGAACAATACCCAGCACGAGTCGTCGCAAAGTTAGCCGGAACGCCGGCTACGTTGCCGTGTTAACGAGACTGGCGTTACTCGCTTTTACGAGGCTGTAAAACGCTGGAAGCTGCCCCCGCAAATGCAGGCCTGGTGTTCGCTCGGAACGTCATATTAGCACTGCGTTCCGCACCAGGAGCATTTCTTGGAAGCGCCTGAAAGGCACCCTCTAATTAAGCTCTCAGTGTAGCGTCATGGGGGGCAGCCAACGGCATGATGGTGACAATAATCACAACAAAGAATATTCATCCTGAGTGATGTAAGGCACGTATTTCCGTACTCAACATCTGAGAAATTTTCTTACCAAGTCGGGATGTACCACGTGTGTAGGGAAATGTAAACATCAGATAATATTAGCGGACTTTGTTAATTAAAGCAACCACTGAACCAGCAGATCGACTTTTTTTAATTTGTCAGAGACGAAAATTTAATAAATCTTCTCGCGGTTATCAGAGATCCTAGAATGAAGGTCACTGTCAGGAATACGAAATTAGTCAAGGTATTCATTATCAAAATATAATTTTACGGATCGATGGGTCTGAACCAGTGGTTTGAGATGCTAACTCCAGTCACTCCATCAGTCTGTATCTGTAACATAAACCCGTTTCAGCATTGCAAATCGTTCTCTATGTGAAAACTTATGAGTTTCACTGTCGTCTGGAATCCACGTTAAACTGTAAGTCACCTCTTACAAACTGATTGGGTGGAGCTGTTCATATTTCAGAGAAATACATGGTCATATCAACTCCAGTATGGCGAAGCCTAGTAACGTACTTTCGCGGTCAGATCAGTCTTCAGGCTAATGACAGATTTTTCCTTTCTAGGTACACTATCGAATAGCATCATTATAGTGCTTTGTTTCATTTGCCCTTACGCAAGCTGTAAATGAATAAAGGAAACAGTGGTCCAGCTGCTTCTAATCTGCTGTGCAGCTAGTTATGAGAGGCAGCTCCTAATGATCTTGTTTTCCTAGTGCCTTTCTCCCGATCTGTGAAGGGCCTTAAGTTTTACCGTTTACAGCTTCCCCCAGTACAATAGAAGTTATGATCCTGATGTCTTACAGATATCCTAACATCCTGTGCCTTCTCCTTGTTAGCGTTTTCCATAGATCCCTTTCCTCGCCGAATCGCCGAAGAATCTCCTCATTCCTTAAATTGTCATCCCACCTAATTTTCAGCATTCTTCTGTAATACCCCATCACTAATGTTTCGATTCTCTTATTTGCTAATCTATTATTGCTAATTAAAGCGCTACGTATTTACTACGTGCAGAATGAACGGCAGTCATTTACAATCCATAAATGTTAATATATGTATGACGAAGGTATCTGTTCTTTCGGCACTGTTTGTGCATCCGCAGTCTTACGGGAATCGGCAGAAGAGCCGCGAGTAATGGGTATAATGGGCAAGGGCACTGTGAATACAGTGCAGAACAATAAGTTGAGAATGTGGATCCCACGGAAGGCGTGCCAGAAATAAGTCCATGCAGTCGCACTATCCTCTCTGTCCTAGGTGGCTCAGATGGATAGACCGTCTGCCATGTAAGCAGGATATCCCGGGTTCGAGTCCCGGTTGGTGCACAAATTTCCAACCGTCCCCGTCTCCGTTGACTTATGTCAACTCCTGTGTGCAACTAGGGATATTCATTCCATTGTAATAAATGTAAATATTTGTCAGAAGCGTACGTGGTTACAAGTCATGATGTTGTTGTTGTCGTGTTCTTCAATCCAGTGACTGATTTGATGCAGCTGTCCATGCTACTGTATCCTGTGCAAGCTCCTACATCTCCCAGTACCTACTGCAGCCCACATCCTTCTGAATCTGATTAGTGTATTCATCTATTGGTCTCCCTCTACGATTTTTACCCTCCACGCTGTCCTCAAATAGTAAATTGGTGATCCATTGATGCCTCAGAACATGTTCTACCAACCGATCCCTTCTTCTAGTCAAGCTGTGCCACATATTTCTCTTGTCCCTAATTCTATTCAGTACCTCCTCATTAGTTACGTGATCTACCCATCTGATCCTCAGAATTCTTCTGTAGCACCACGTTTCGAAAGCTTCAATGCTCCTCTTGCCCAAACTATTTATCGTCCACGTTTCAATTCCATACATGGCTACACTCCATACAAATTCTTTCCGAAACGACTTCCTGACACTTAAATCTATACTCGATATTAACAAATTTCTCTTCTTCAGAAACGCTTCCCTTGCCAGTGCCAGTCTACATTTTATATCGTCTCTACTTGGACCATCATCAGTTATTTTGGTCCGCAAATGGCAAACCTTACCTATTATTTTAATGTTTCATTTCCAAATCTAATTCCCTCAGCATCACCGGACATAATTCGACTGTGTTCCTTTACCCACGTTTTCATTTTGTTGATGTTCATCTTATATCCTCCTTTCAAGACACTGTCAATTCTGCTCAACTGCTCTTCCAGGTCTTTTGCTGTCTCTCGTAGAATTACATTGTCATGTCATTATACTAACAGTAATTTTCCCGTAACTGGAGAAAGAATAAGGAAAAAACCTGGAAATATATGGTAGGTGTAATTACCACTTCGGAGTATTTAAGTCACGTAACTAATCTTTCCTTTGTTTCCAGTTCCATGTAACGAGTTTTGATATACAGTGTAAGCCATGCGCCAAAGCTTAGTCTCCACAACGTTGCAATATATAATCAAAATGGAGCAGCCCGTTGATAAACTGTACATCGTGAGGCGATTCCTTTTCTTCAGTTGAAAGGGCACACCCAATGCTGAGTTTTTGGCAGCGTAAGAAATTTAATTTCTTTGAGCTGATTACCCTTTCTTAAGTTTAGTGGTAACTACCACTTCATTTAGATATTAAGGGCTAATAAAAGTTAGCGGTAAGAAATACTGTGAACGCGTGGGGTTACTAGTGGGATAATCTACGTATACAAATTGCTAACAGTCCTCCCATAGTGTTTGGAATTTTATCAACTAGGACTAACAGCATATGATGAATTGAGAGACAGGCTGCTTGGACTGTAACGAACTGCCCCATTGAGAAAGAATTCTTCAAAGAAATTTAGACATTCAGAAGAGGAGACGACGTTGTTTACGGGACACCTGTTTTTCAGGCATACATTGCTACAGTGGTGGAGTGTGATTTGTATATTGCACCATTCGCGAGGATGTGTGCTAGAGCCAAAGTGGCAGACGAGCATAGCGTCCCCATCTGACTGATTAAAAATGTCACATACATTAAAAGTATTAGCAACTGCGAATATGGACCGCCATCAGCTGTAGAATGAAATGACGACAATGAAAATTTGTGCTGGACCGGGTCTCAAACCCGGATTTCCCGCTTATCTCGAGCGGTCGTACATTGCATCGGATTTCCGAATAACGTAGACACTGCAATATCGAAACCACAAGTGCTCACCACATGAGATCATGTAGAAAGGTTTGAAAATTGATTCAAACCATTGGAACACAGACTGATGATCAGGAATTTTAGGCCACCATTGGCAGCCAAATACCGAAAGTAAAAATTTCATCTGTCACCAGGATTCGAACCGACCTTACCTGAGTGTCGAGCGCCATTGTACACGGGTGAGTAGCGACTTTTTCTTTTTTTTTTCAAGGAAAGAAGGGGAGAGGAGAAACAATCGCGGCTATACATCTGTCCGTCGGCGGAGCCAGAGGATAGTGAGGGGGGAGGGGGTTATAATTCTTGCCTGGCGATGGTGCTCCCGGACCTCTTCACGGTCGGATACAATATAGGGATCTGCATTTGTTAGTTAGTGTGGAGTAGCGGAGTCTCCTTTTGTTTATTTATTTAATCCCAGATCGGATAACGTTGGGAAAAAGGGTAAAGTGTTGTGGTGCTAGTTTATGTCGGCTGTCTATGTCGGCAGTGAGATGCGCTCGTCTATATGACATCCTCAGAAGGAGGGTAAGAACGGAAGGAGAAGTCACAAGCGGTCGTGTGTGTGTGTGGGGGGGGGGGGGGGGGGTAGGTAGTTATGAAAACTCCGTGGAATTAGTTAGCTGACGCACAGGGTCTGTTATTTGGGTCACCGCTCCAAGGCGGATTTGGCATTCTGTAACCTGCACCAAAAGGCAGGACCTGATTTGTCACCGTCGCCGTAGAGGTAGCTGAGCGGCCGGCTTTTTATTTAAAGTATGGCACTGATTGTGGTAGCTGGGGAGTTCACGTGCTCTGGAGAGATGTAGGTCTTAGGTAATCATTGTCAGAGAAATGTGGAGATCTCAGAGGTCAAGGATTGATTGGCATGTGAGGTGATGGTTGTTGTAATGTTAGTAGGCGTGGCACCACAGGGTGAACAGTTGAGTGTAACTTATGCTGTGTCGCAATTTTACCATTGGTAACCAAATACCATGTTTCCAGAATGAGATTTTCACTCTGCAGCGGAGTGTGCGCTGATATGAAACTTCCTGGCAGATTAAAACTGTGTGCCCGACTGAGACTCGAACTCGGGACCTTTGCCTTTCGCGGGCAAGTGCTCTACCAAACTCTGGAAACATACCCCAGGCTGTGACTAAGCCATGTCTCCGCTATATCCTTTCTTTCAGGAGTGCTAGTTCTGCAAGGTTCGCAGGAGAGCTTCTGTAAAGTTTGGAATGTAGAAGACGAGATGCTGGCAGAAGTAAAGCTGTGAGTACCGGGCGTGAGTCGTGCTTCGGTATGGTAGAGCACCAGCCAGCGAAAGGCAAAGGTCCCGAGTTCGAGTCTCGGTCGGGCACACAGTTTCAATCTGCCAGGAAGTTTCAAATACCATGTTGCTCGAACATATGTGACGAAGTAAATTTTGTGTGCTATGGCAGTACATATTTGACCAACGGACTGCAGAGTACTTCGACTACGTTGCGTGACATTAGACGCGGCAGGGTGAGATAGATGTCTTTGGCAGTACTAGGATGTGTGATCGGGGGTGCAGGATGCACTTAACAGTAGGCCACAATTAACGACGCAATACGTGACAAGGAGGTATGAATGTGACCAACCAGCACTGCTGGAAAGACATATACTGACATGAAGACGTCTAGCAAACCCTAACAAACTGAGTGTAATGAACGCTGCGATCCAATCCATTGTTTCTGCATCGTTTGCATGTACAGAGCATTTGTCCTATGCTCTGCGTTGAGTAGATCAAGTCCTCTCTCATGTGTGTGTGTGGAGGGGGGGGGGGGGGGTGAGGCTAAGCGTTTCATACCGGACTTTAAAAACCGCTCCCGCCGTCAGATTGTAGCCAAAGGCCACTTGCAAACGGAGTCCAATCGTGGTGAAATAAGGGCAAGAACTGTGTAACTTGCACCTGTTTCGATGCATCATAGCGAGAGGCATACCACTCGCTGAGAGGGTTGAGAAGGCGGAGTAGATTGTTGTAGATTTGTGCGCGGACAATCTGCAATGTGCGCTGAAAATTAGTGGCTGTCGAACGGAATGTGTAGGGGGTGAAGACATTGTCCAGATACACAATGGTCTGCTGCCCTGTAAACAGTGCTCATTCGGTACATGGGAGGCCACATCCTTTTGGCAGCGCTTCAGATTTATTCACGTTTATCGAGCTGCCTGCCGTTGTGTTGTATGTCACGACTGCTTCAATGGTAAGTCGTGTTTCCACTCCAGAGCGGAGTAGATGGTCGGCTTATGCTCGACAAAGGAAGGCGTGCTGTCGTTATGTCACTCCCATTAGCACAGATAGCAGGTTAGCTGTGACAGGATCCATTACGAAGGAGTATAGTAGGTTTGATAGTGGACAGCCTTGACAGACAAATCGCACTATCGGAACTAGACACGTTAAGTGACTGCAGTCGTGTATGTGGGATCTAACTCTGTCATGTGCGCCATGTATGACGTTGAGGAAGGGGCCATCGCAGGGAACAGGAAACTATGGTATGCTTTGTCGTATGTACTATCGCGGTCGATTTCAACCATAGCTACCCGGAGCTGGCACTTCGGGGCTAATGCTACAACATCACAACTATCTCCGGTTGCAGTCTGCATAGTCACCTGACCACCTAGCGCCGTGTGTTCCAGTGAAAGAATGCTGGGAAGATGCCGACGAAGGCGCGCCGCCAGAACTCTGGCAAAGATTTTGTAATCTGCATTCAAGAGGGTAAGTAGGCAGTAATCAGTGAGCGCTACTCCACGGCGTGGCTTATGTGGAGGAAATGATTGTGCCCATTATGAAGCTGAGAGGGATGACGTAGACTTTTGTGGAAAGTTCTGATACATGCCGGTCCATCTAGAGGCCATTGTCTTCCAGAAGACACGATAAAACTGAATTGGCAAACCATCCATACCGGAAAGATTGTTAAACGCGACCTTGTCAATAGCAGCCTCCGTTTCGTCCCTGGTAATCACTTCCTTCAAATGGGTATTCTCCACCGAGATGGTGAACGTTATGTAAGGTAAGACCGGACCATTTGCTGTCCCATAGGCAATCCCGGTGCCGTAGATGTTCCGGTAGTGATCGATGAAAATGGTGCATATTTCAGATTTTTGGGTGAAAGTTTATATCATTCGGATGACGATTTTGGTTATGAGCTGTTGTTGTCGTCGTCGGCCACCCGCTGCAGTTTCATGCATGCCAAGAATCTCGTGATACAATAAGTCCTGTAGACAAATTTTCACGAAAATTCCCTGTTACTATGCGCGATAAAATCCGCTGCTGAGCTCTCAGGATGGCGGCGTTCGTTCCTTGGGTGTCTAAGTGTCGAAGGAAGACGTAAAATTAGTGAACTGTTTGCCGGCGGCATTCCGCCATGTCCTTCCCGTATTGCATCACGGCCTGATAAAGAGTGCATGGCACACCCTAATCTCCACTCTAAGGTCCTTCTATAGGTGTGAAGTCGTCGTTTACAAGTTGTCTAAGTCTGACGATCGCAGCAGACCGGTAGTGACTCAAGGAGAATCTTGCAGATGTATGCACTGTTGTCAGAGAAAGCCAGCGGCCACAGTTAAGCGTCTGGGACAGCAGATGCTGAATCCCAGCAGACGTAAATCCTATCAAGTCGACCTACCGAATAGCTTGTTTGATATGTGGGGTCGTAACCATTGCCAATATTCTCTTCCCATGTGTCATTGAGCCAGAGGTCTCGGACGATCATGTGGGTTTCTTCTCAGGTATCGCAGTGAGAACCTGATATTTCTGTTGCAAAACACAATTGAATTCAGCTCTTAGTAAGCAGCTATCATAATACCTTAAGAACAATGTCTTCGGAGTAGAATGGCTCCCTTCTGCCAGCGTGTGAGACCAGATGGTGCATAGATGTTGATGATATGCACGTCGACAGTGGTGATGGTCATGCCTCTTGCTGTTGGAAGAATGGTTCCTTCACGAACATATGCAGCCACGCAAATTCCAAAGGATCACCAGAGGAAGTATGTGTAATGTATTCAGCAACGTCAGGCTGATCAGCCAGAGCTCCAGATATCTGCAAAATCAGGCAGATCTCCACCATCGTCGATGGACAGCTATACTCTTTCCATCACATCCAGCGACGTTCTTTAAGTGAATGACGTCCCGTGTTGCTTATTTTATGTGTAATTGCTTCACGGAGATCTACAGTTGTCTATCGTCTTCTACACTCGACTTTTAAGATATTCCCACAAAGAAATACACAAGTGGACATTAAAATTGCAACACGAAGAAGATATGCAGATGATAAACGGGTATTCATTGGACAAATATATTATACTACAACTGACATGTCATTACATTTTCACGCCATTTGGGTGCATAGATCCTGAGAAATCAGTACCCAGAATACCCACCTCTGGTCGTAATAACGGCCTTGATACGCCTGGGCATTGAGTTAAACAGAGCTTGGATGGCGTGTACAGGTACAGCTGCCCATGCAGCTTCAACACGATACCACAGTTCATCAAGAGTAGTGACTGGCGTATTCTGACGAGCCAGTTGCTCGCCACCATTGACCAACCGTTTTCAGTTGGTGAGAGATCTGGAGAATGTGCTGGCCAGGACGGCAGTCGAATATTTTGTGTATCCAGAAAAGCCCGCACAGGACCTGCAACATGCGGTCGTGCATTATCCTGCAGGAATGTAGGGTTCCGCAGGGGTCGAATGAAGGGTAGAGCCACGGGTCGTAATACATCAGAAATGTAAGGTCCACTGTTCAAAGTGTCGTCAGTGCGAACAAGAGGTGACCGAGACGTGTAACCAATAGCAGCCCATACCATCACGCCGGGTGATACGCCAGTATGGTGATGACGAATACACGTTTCCAATGTGCGTTCACTGCGATGTCGCCAAACACGGATGCGACATCATAATACTTTAAACAGGACCTGGATTCATCCGAAAAAATGACGTTTTGCCATTCGTGCACCCAGGTTCGTCGTTGAGTACACCATCACAGGCGCTCCTGTCTGTGATGCAGCGTCAAGGGTAACCGTACCATGCTGATAGTCCATGCTGCTGCAAACGTCGTCGAACTGTTCGTGCAGGTGGTTGATGTCTTACAAACGTCCCCATCTGTTGACTCAGGGATCGAGACGTGGCTGCACGATCCATTACAACCATGCGGATAAGATGCCTGTCAACTCGACTGCTAGTGATAAGAGGCCGTTGGGATCCAGCACGGCGTTCCGAATTACCCTCCTGAACCCGCTAATTCCATACTCTGCTAACAGTCATTGGATCTCGACCAACGCAAGCAGCAATGTCGCGATACGATAAACCGCAATCGCGATAGGCTGCAATCCGACCTTTATCAAAGTTGGAAAAGTGATGGTACGCATTTCTCCTCCTTACACGAGGTATCAGAACAACTTTTCGCCAGGAGATGCCGGTCAACTGATGTTTGTGTATGAGGAAACGGTTGACACTTTCCTCATGTCAGCACGTTGTAGGTGTCGCCACCGGTGCCAATCTTATGTGAATGCTATGAAAAGCTAATCATTTGCATATCGCAGCATCTTCTTCCAGTCGGTTAAATTTCGCATCTGTAGCATGTCATCGTCTTGGTGTAGCGATTTTAATGGCCAGTAGTGTGTCTGGGGTGGTGAAGGGGGGCGGGTTGGGTTAAGTGATCAGGGGGTCAAATTTTTTTTGTGGTTATTTGGCCCCGAAACAAACTGCTTACGAGTTGCGTGGAAGCTTTGGACGTGTGACACGTTGCTCTAGCCTCTTGCCTCTGAGTTCGACGTAAACCAGCTGCTCCACAGATGTACTGAAGATGCCCGTATAAACCATAATGTCTAAGTCGTATAAAAGAGAAGGGGGCTAACAGTTCTGGAGATTAAGACGGCTCACCATACTCCGACATTCTCAACATGCAGTGATGCTTCGCGGATAATATGGGGGTTTACACCACCCCAGTATCTACTGTTTTGTTGTTAGTGTAACCTGAGAGTTGATGTAACGTGGTGTAACCTGGGAGCCTCATCCGTGAACCGTGTTGTGGAGAGAATGTCTGGACCTAGAATAAGAAACCCATGAAACCATCGACAGTTACACCTTCCTTTCTCATGAGCTGTTTCTTGCATTGCGTGCATCATGTGCGCTCTTTGTGGTCATAATGCCGATTTCCTCCGAGCTCTCTAACATGTGTCATAAGATATGCCCGTGTCCTGGCTCAGTCGTCGCAGTGATTTCCTTGGAGAGTTTTTCAAGCACATTCTAAGATTATGAAGTGTATAGTGCGCTTGAATTCTCTCCAGATTGCCCGTTCTGCTGTAATCAATAGGTCGGTCTTCCAATAAGTTTTCACAATTAAAAAAAATGACAAACCACGGCAGGTGTGGCTACGAACGAACTAACATGAGCCGGGCAAGATCGGAATTGTACTGAGCAAAGGACCTCACCAGCAGAAAGAAAAATCAACTTTCCAACAACGAGCGGTACTTCAGATTCTCTCAGAATTACTGAGATCATTAAATCAACTTCCGTTTGTACAAGCTTTCGGAGCGAAATTTTGACCCATTGAAATAGTTCAGGTTTATATTCATCGCCTTTTAGTAGTCGGGTACTAGCCGAACGAACGTTTCTCAGACAAATGTACACAATGCTATTACTACAAACGGCATTATTTAACACATGACCTGTATTTCCAATTGTTCTGCTTGAATGAACATTTACCAGCATAAGTTTCTTACACTTAAAATTTGATTTGCATGGGGTTGGTTGCACGATGATTTAGAGAAAATCTACGGCAGTATCTCAGTCAATGCCACGAGTAAATCTAGGTGAAAAAAAGGCAAGGAAAAATGAGAGTTAACTTTTATTGAATTTTTTTATGCTACAATGACGGGCACGTATCTGAAAACGGGAGGGTTTTTTTCAATGGGAGAGATGTTCATTAACTTTAGTCAACGTTCTTGAGAGCTGTGATGACTATCACTGCAAGTTTTAACATAATTGTTTCCCGTTATGCTTTAAATTGATTGTAAATCTTGCTACAGTAGCAAACATACATCAATTAATATCGAACTTCCGCCCCTCACTCAGACTGTGTAGACTAATTTCAGACACATTACACTACAGCCCAACAACAAAAATTTCTGTAACGAAAATTTTCTTCTTTCTGGTCATAGGAGTGAAACTGAGCACCTGATGAGCAAAGAGAAATGCTTTATATAAGAATTCTGCTGTGGAACTGAATAATCTGTTAGTTTCACGCAACTAAACATTTAACACTCCACGGGAGATACTTTTAATCAGAAGTACACTGACAGACCAAAACATTACGACCGACATCGGATGCCGTCTGGTGGTTTTGTGAGATCGTGACGCGGTAACAAATGTATGGAAGCGGAGCAGACACGGACGGGGGATCACCCTAGCGAACATATGGGCTGGAAATGGGGAAATTGACTGAGATAAGCGACTTTGAAAAGGGGCAGAGTATGCTTACGCAAAGCCTGTTAACGAGTATCTCGAAAACGGCGAAGCTGGTCGAATATTCGGGGAAACTGTTGTGTCTACGGAAACAGTTAGGACAGCGAAACTACCATTAGGAGCTATATGGCTGGACGTCAAAGACTCTTCACAGAACTTGGGGTCCAGAGGCTTGTCTGCTCTGTAAAGTAGGATGGATGGTGATCTGCGGCATCTCTGCCGAAATGCGAAATGCTGGTGCACGCACAAGTGTTTCGGAGTACAGCGATCATCGTACCCCTACCCAACGACATCATCAATTACGATTGCAGTAGACCCGGGACCATCGGGATTTGACCGTTGATCAATGGAAACGTGTTGGCTCTTCGGGTGAATCGCATTTTTCCTACACTAGGTCGATGGCCGTCTCTGAAACACCGTCATGTAGGTGAACAACGGCGCAAAACAAGCGTTGTGCCACAGACGCCAACTGGTCAGAGACTTTCTCATGGATTGCATGGAACCTGTGGTAGTAACCGAGGATACGTTGACGGCTGCGAACCACCTGCATCCCTTGATGCTTAATATCCTACATGACGGTAATGTCACAGTGCAGCAGTATAGTTGCCCTTTTCTTGCAGCCAGAACCATGCTGTAGTGGTTTGAGAAACATTATGGTGAACTCACCTTGATTTCTCGGTGACCAAATAAGCCTGATGTAAATCCTATGGAGCCTGTCAGGGCCGCCATGCGGTGCCATCGCCGCGTACACAAATCGGCGGCCGATTATTTGTGCGCCTGACCAGTGCGTGGACATTTTGCCACATACCTCCACACAACTACCAACGATCTGTCAGATCTATTTCGTTCCGTAGGCGGAAAGACAAGCTATTAAGCAGGTGGTGGTAGTGTTTCATCTCACCAGTGTCGATATCTCATGTTTTATTTGACTCAGACAATTTTAGTACAATATAACATACATGGTCTTGTTGATAATACCATTACTGCATGTAGGAGAAATGGGACTGTAGTTTCACAGGAGACAGAACTCTGGATAACAATCAGCGAGTCAAGCTTATGTGTCTGCATCTATTTAGGATGAGAAAGAACACGGTTCTTCAAGTAGAAATGGTCGCCTGCAGCTGTGGCCGCGCGGTTCTAGGCGCTTCAGTCTGGAACCACTCTGCAGCTACGGTCGCAGGTTCGAACCCTGCCTCGGCCATGGATGTTTCTGATGTCCTGAGGTTAGTTAGGTTTAAGTAGTTCTAAGTCTAGAGGACTGATGACCTCAGATGTTAAGTCCCATAGTGCTTAGAGCCATTTGAACCATTTGAGAAATGGAGGTCATTTGAAAACAGACCATAATGCTCTACAGAAAGTTAAAACAGAGAATAGCTGGGTCGAGAGAGAAGTGTAGCAGTGTCTAGTATGGCGTTTGAATCGAGCGATGTTGGAGATACTTTGTAAAATTTGTGAGCTGTAATGATCGTAGCTGTCCACGACACTGCTTAAAGTTTTGAGATGGCAGTTTCTGGGTGATGTAGGATAGAGTGAATATATTGTAAGACAATGGAACTAGCAACAATGTGCTGCACTGTACACTTCTATTACAGATGCATTGGGGGAGTTCTGCTCCTTTACAAGGCATTGTTCTTCGTTGTTAGAAGCACTAATGAGTACTTTCATTTTTATTATTGGTGGAGATTCGCACAGGCAACACTCACAGTAGCAATATTGTAAGTCCTTAAAATAAGGTCAAATCAAATCAGAGTGCCTTCGGCTGTGGTAGACTATACATTGACACCACTGTATTCAATGAACCATACTCTAATATTGTCATCACGTAGTGGCATACTGTGCTTAAGTTTTCCAGTGTCAGAATATGGGACTGTAGTAGTGGCAATATCAGATTCATGTTGTTCCACATTTGTAAACTTGTAACTGTTCGAACTTATATTCAATTGATATCAATCAGGGAAACACACTAACACCAAATATCGAACGAAACCCACAGTGTGCGTGTGTGTGTGTGTGTGTGTGTGTGTGTGTGTGTGTGTGTGTGTGTGTTTGTGTGGCAGTTTTTCATTATTATACAATATTTATATTTCCTATTTATAAACAAGCATTTACGATAGAAGCAAACATTAGTATGCACATTAAGACATTGTTTAGACTACAATGTAATTAATTGAAGGGGCCATTTTAGATTCATCTAAATATTTGCGTTTTAGAGGACATACAGCAAACTAGGTTTTCATTGCATAGGATATTGTTAACAGGTTATTGCTTCGAGCTATATCCAGACTTAGTAACAGAATGCCTAATTCAATGTTGTAGATGTAAACAGCTCTATGAACAACATGGAGAAAAGCATTATACAAACTGTCCTGTCTTACAGTACATTTATTCACAGGGTCTTGTGCCTGAGCAATGTTGATGTGCACTTACTGCTGTTACATGTTTTCAATGTTGGTTTCTGCTTGGTTAACCTTGTTTTATGGTGTTAAGTATCATTTCCTTATTTTGTCAAGTCAACAATAACATATACCTTTTTGGTTAATTAGCACTTATAGCACTTGAGGTTGTTACGATAGATATTTTTCCACTGTGACTATGGTCCATGATCGAAAAGGTTAGCGAATAAATGTGTTGTAAGGCAGCACATTGTGTATCATGCATTTATCCAAGTACATTAATTCTGATGAGAGTTGCCTGAGACAAAGAATTTGACGTATGAACAGCACTAGTATTTTCAAGTGGATTCCACCTTCTAGTCCTCATTGTCCACATGTGTATGAACATCTACAAAATTTGAGTACTGCTATGTATCAACCTACTAGTACCAATTCCATTACGAGACATGTGAAGGCGCTTAAATATTTTTGGTATCGTTAAACTGCAAATAAATCACGAGGTAGGTGGTGATGGCTCCTGCCATGGAAAGGAGTATGGTGAGGTCGACCGTGAAGACACCGGCAGCGGTGAAGCCGAGACGGTGGTGCAGCAGCTGCTGCGAGAACAGCTGCAGCTGGTCGCGCAGCTGTGCGCCAGCCGCGCCGGCGCCCGCGATCGGCAGCAGCGCCTTGTGCACCAGAACAGCTGTCCGGCGAGCCTCGGCGACAGCGGAGCTGCAGCACCAAGTCACGGCCAGCACGCAGCTGACGTGCAGCACCACCCAGCTCAGCAGGTTCAGCATCAGCAGGTCCACTTGGCTGGGCGGGATAGGCTGCCAGCGACACACAAACTACAGTAAGCGACACTGCTAACCATTCGTACAGCCGACTTAAGAACTATGAGTTCTTCAGAAGGAAAGGTCAGAATGACTGTGAACCAAGACTACTTTGTCTATTGTTAAATAAAACCTACAACTGTACCGTAACACTCTGTTACATTCTAGTGTATTATTTGACATATTTTCTGCCCGACGTTATGTACCAGGCCGAGGCCTTTTACAGGTGAGGATAATAATTAGAGACATGGCCTGTGAACTTAATTTCTTCAGTATCATTCCCGTTACTCTATTTTGTCCATGAATAATGCAAACCCTTAATAACAAATTAAGACACATTTAAACATTTCAGACAAATGACCTTTAATGTTTGAAAGAAGAAAGACAAAGAAAAAAAAATGCAAAATCTATAATACTTCAACGGGCTGGTTTACAGATTCAGCAGATGTAACAACATAGCTGAATTAATTTATAGGTTGTATGCTTTACTTTACAAATGTGAATAATGAAAATACAATCCTATTACGTAACCATTACACGAATATCGGAACAAACCGTGTACAGCCTTTCCAGCAGGCCAGGGAAACTACAATACTGGCCATTAAATTTGATACACCACGAATATGACGTGCTACAGACGCGAAATTTAACCAGCAGGAAGAAGATGCAGTTATATCCAAATGATTACCTTTTCTTAGTATTCACACAAGGTTGGCACCGGTGGCGACACCTACAATGTGCTGACACGAGGAAAGTTTCCACCCGATTTCTCATACACAAACAGCAGTTGACCGGCATCGCCTGGTGAAACGTTGTTGTGATGCCTCGTGTAAGAAGGATAAATGCGTACCATCACGTTTCCGACTTTGATAAATGTGGGATTGTAGCCTATCGCGATTGCCGTTTATCGTATGGCGACATTGCTGCTCGCTTTGGTCGAGATCTTATGACTGTTAGCAGAATATGGAATCGGTTGGTTCTGGAGGATAATACGGAACGCCTTGCTGTATCCCAACGGCTCGTATCACTAGCAGTCGAAATAAGAGGCATCTTATCTGCATGACTGTAACGGATCGTGCAGCCACATCTCGATCCATGAGTCAACAGATGGGGAGGTTTGCAAGACAACAATCATCTGCACGAACAGTTCGACGACGTTTGCAGCAGGATGGACTATCAGCTCGGAGACCATGGCTGCGGTTACCCTTGACGCTGCATCACAGACAGGAGCGCCTGCGATGGTGTACTCAGGGACGAACCTGGGTGCACGAATGGCAAAACGACATTTTTTCGGATGAATCCAGGTTATGTTTAGAGCATCATGATGGTCACATCCGTGTATGTCGACATTGCGGTGCACGCACATTGGAAGCGTGTATTCGTCATCGCCATACTGGCGTTATCACCCGGCGTGATGGTATGGGGTGCCATTGGTTACACGTCTCTGTCACTTCTTGTTCGCATTGACGGCACTTTGAACAGTCGACGTTTCATTTCAAATGTGTTACGAACCGCGGCTCTATCCTTCATTTGATCCCTACGAAACGCTACATTTCTGCAGGATAATGCACGACCGCATGTTGCAGGTCCTATACGGGCCTTTCTGGACACAGGAATTGTTCGCATGCTGCCCTGGCCAGCACAGTCTCCAGATGTCTCACCAACTGAAAACGTCTGGTCAGAGGTGGCCGAGCAACTGGCTCGTCACAATGCGCCAGTCCCTACTCTTGATAAACTGTGGTATCGTGTTGAAGCTGCCTGGGCAGCTGTACCTGTACACGCCATCCTAGAACCGTTCGACTCAATGGCCAGGCGTGTCAAGGCCGTTATTACGGCCAGAGGTGGCTGTTCTGGGTGCTAATTTCTCAGGATCTGTACACCCAAACTTGTGAAAATGTAATCACATGTCAGTTCTAGTATACTATATTTGCTCAATGAATACCTGTTTATCATCTGCATTTCTTCTGGGTGCAACAATTTTAATGGCCAGTAGTGTATATACGCATTCGAAGTTAATGTAGCTGTGTATACGAGTTACATTCACGTTCTCAAATGTGTTTATCGATGTGCTGCACATAGCGTGCCAGGCAAATCACCGGGTGTAACAATTTGATACTCATGGCAGCCATGTGTTAAATAAGACACAGTTGACTTTCCATCCACCAAACGCTTTGCAATCTCTTTCACGTAGAAGTACAGACAACAATTTTCAAATGGGAACCAAGTCCAAAACAGTTGTGTTTTATGACAAAGATATTTTTTTAATTTTTGTAAACAAACAGTGAAGCTTGTATTCGATTTTTAATAGTTGGGTGAAGTGGGAGAAGGCTAAAAAGAAAAGGTCATCGGCATCTTTCAACAGCAATCATTTGAGAGGGAATCCGAGAAAGTGGAATCATCTTCCGAATCAGACTTGTGAACTGGACACAATAAAAATATGAAAATGGACCTAATTCCATTAGAACGAACTCAAAATCCTGACCTGAAAATTATGGAAGCCATTGATTTTAAGTTCATAAACTCAAAGCATTCACTCTTCTCCATGGATGCTGCCTGCAGTATAATCGAAGAAGATAGTAAAAACGAGATATATTCACATCACATGAAGATCGAATGACAGTGATGAAATCAACATAGGAGAATAGCTCTAAATTGGTAATTATTTTCGCTTTATAACAAGAATCGAAGCACCGAAATTACGGAATCTCCGTAGTTAGTAGCTAAGTGGATACACTATGTCAGTTTGTCGAATGAATGAATATACAATGCCTGAAACTTGGAAACGACTTTCTCTGTTTGATTAAATTCAAAGAAAATCTCAATGCTATCTATTCTTCCTCTCGAAACATTAATCTGGAAGATGGTTCAAATGGCTCTGAGCACTATTGGTCTTAACTTCTGAGGTCATCAGTCCCCTAGAACTTAGCACTATTTAAACCTAACTAACCTAACGACATCACACACATCCATGCCCGAGGCAGGATTCGAACCTGCGACCGTAGCGGCCGCGCGGTTCCACACTGTAGCGCCTAGAACCACTCGGCCACTCCGGCCGGCCAATCTGGAAGAGTTTGGACAAGAAAGACCAATGTAGACTATAGCAATAGTACATCAAGATTCACTCCGTGAGTCCGAAAGTTAAGTCTGTACACGAAAAGCGATGTGAAATCATTCTGGCCATATGTGCCACCACGAGTACCTCTAAATCATTCTAGTAGATATGAGTGCACCCTGCAGCTTGGCAGAATGAGAAAGACCTTGACGTAATGACCAGAATGTTGAGAAATATTGTAATGTGCAGTTAGGACAGCTATAATCATATTGCAGGCGATATCTGTTACAATTGAAGCTATGATTGTATCTTAATATAGAAAGATATAGATCAGCGTATTCTATTATGTGAAGACTAGATAGAGTATAAATCTAATGTGAAATATTTTCCTGAAACATAGTGGAAAGTTAACCAAGCCCTAGAACTTCCATCTTTCAGGTGATGCTAATTGAAACTTCCCTTATCAATATTTAGAGTACTTGTGTAGATTGACGATTATATTATATTGTGTTAACAAACTCATAATATTTACTGCTTTGAAGGGTAATATGTAATAATTACCCTGAAACAAAAAGATTACTCAGAAAACACAAGTTTCACTTGACAAATGTTATATCTCCTATCCTATGCTTTTCAATCCACGCAGTAGACTCAAAACGTATCAGGGCTTACTTCTACTGATATCGGTTAAAGTCGTGTAACCATATTTTAATGTAACAACCAACGATTTATTGTGGTATGTTCTGTTTTCTCTGTTTTCCTCCGATCGCTGACTGCAGTGATTTACTTTCGAAAATCATCCATGTACCCAAAAATGTCTTCTGTCGTATCACTTTCCCAGTTGGCCATGGCCTTGTGGAATAATTTTGCGCATAACATGCAAGATTAGTATGTTCTGTTTTTTAGGGTGGCTTTTACATCGTTTCAGTTAAATATGGCGACATGTGTGATATCACGTTTTCAAATTTGCAGCTCTTGCTTGCTCTATGGATCAGACCAATGTCACATACGTAAATGTGTACATGTCGTAAAACTTAGTAACGTTTTCAACTACAGATGGAGGTAGCAGCTACAACTGATATTTTACCTATCAGCAAGATGGTTTTGCAAACCATTCCCACGTCATTGCCATTAAACATAATTAGTTTGTTCTTATGGCCTCTGCACTACATGAATTTACGCAGTTCGGTTTTTTTCTTCGTGTGAAGTTAAGTGAAAGACTTTGCATTTTCCCGTCTTTACAACAACGCATATACCACAGATACAAGCTCATTTCAGGGACGCATTCGAATACAGTTATGCGACGTATCTGCGTTTAATGTGAGATGTGCATGATAATTTACTCAGTATTGGTAAAATTTAGAGGAAAGAAAACATTAATCTCTTCGTTTTCTCTGTATGATAAGTAAGACTCAACATGCCAAAAATAAAAATAAATGAATGAGGTGGCGCATTGGTAACCAACCTGGACTCGCATTCGCGAGGACGATAGTTCAAACCCGCGTCCAGCCATGCTTGCTAAAACATAGCGTCCTAATGCATGACGTCAATAACTGCCTGCTGCACATCCAAGTTTGGCAAGAATCTTCGACCTTTCTAGAGGCTTTTTTAAGGGACCAAAGGCCTGGTAATTGGTTGAGTGGGGATTCGTATCAGAATCTCTTCCGTGAGCTTATCAGAATCTATATAAAACCAACAGGTACACACCATGACTTCGCAAACTGAAGATTAAGAGATAGAGAAAATATATGACGATATTGAAATGGTAATACAGTACATAAAGTGAAATTAAAATCTATAAGTCATGAACGAACAGAATGCAGTTGGAGGGGAAGAAGTAGATGAAAAGGTTACAGGAGAATACGGGCTTGCGACAAGGAATAAAAGAGGAAAAAGACTGAATTCTGTATACATTTTCGCTGGTAAGAACGAGTAGTCTGTTAGAGAATCACAAGAGTATCAGGCAGACATTCCGAAATCATATACTGGATTGTAAGAAGCACCCAGGAGCGGTTATAGACACAAATCACAATCTAGTAGGGATGAAGAATAGGCTGAAAATATTATTCAGGAAGAATCAGTACGCAAGAAAGTGCGATACGGAAGTACTAACGGATGACGAGATGAACTTGAAGCTCTCTAAGACTGTAGATACAGCAATAAAGAGCAGCTCAGGAGGCAGTACGCTTGGAGAGGAATGTTCATCCCTAAAAAGTGCAATCAGAGAAGTTGAAAAGAGAAACATAAGTACAAAGAAGGTACATACAAAGAAAACATGGGTAACAGAAGAAATACTTCAGCTGATTGGTGAAATAAGAAAGTACAAAAATGTTCAGGGAAATTCAGGAAAACAGAAATACATAATGGTTCAAATGGCTCTGAGCACTATGGGACTTAACTTCTGAGGTCATCGGTCCCCTAGAACTTAGAACTACTGAAACCTAACTAACCTAAGGACATTACACACATCCATGCCCGAGACAGGATTCGAACCTGCGACTGTAGGTTCCAGACTGTAGCGCCTTGAACCACTCGGTCACTCTGGCAGGCACAGAAATACAAGTCGCTGAGGAATGAAATGAAGCAAGGAAGCTAAGGCAAAATGGCTGCCTGAATAATGTGAACAAATCTCAAAATAAGTGATTCTCGGTAGTACTCACTCAGCATATAGGAAAGTCAAAACTGCCTTCAGTGAAATTAAAAGTAATGGTGGTGGCAGTGCAAGTGCAACAGGAATTCCACTGTTGAACGCAGATGAGAGAATGGATAGGTTTAAAGAGTATATTGAAGGTCTCCATGAGGGGAAAGATTTGTCTGATGTGTCAATATAGAAGAGAGAAGGGATCCAGTATTAGAACCAGAATTTAGGAGATATTTAGGGGACTTCAAAACAAGTAAGGGAGAACATATGGATAACATTCCATCAGAAATTCTAAAATCATTGAGGCAAGTGGCAGTAAAACGACTATTCATTTGGTGTATAGAATGTAGAATGTCTGGTGACATAACATATGACTTTCGGAAAAATATCATCCACGCAATTAAGAAGACTGCAAGAGCTGATAATTGCGAAAAATGTGGCATAATCAGCTTAACAGCTCATGCATCCAAGTTGCTTACAAAAATGATATACAGAAGAACGGAAAAAATTGAGGATGTGTTAGATGATGATCAGTTTGTCTTTATGACAGGTAAAGACACAAGAGAGGCAATTATGCCGTTTCGGTTGATAATGGAAGCAACATAAACAAAAAATTAAAACACTTTGATAGGATTTATCGACCTGGGAAAAGCGTTCGGCACTGTAAATTGGTGCACGTTGTTCGAATTGATGAGAAAAATAGGAGTAAGCTAAAGGGAGAGTCGGGTCATATACAATATGTACAAGAGCTAAGAGGGTTTACTAAGAGTGGACAACCAATAACTATGTGTTCAGATTAAAAAGTGTAATATTTCCCCCTTAATACTCAATCTGTACACCGAAGAAGCAATTATGGAAATAAAAGAAAGTTTCAGGAGCGGAATTAAAATTCAAGCGGAAAGAGTATCAATGATACGATTCGCTGATGACATTGCTATCCTGAGCAAAAGTTAAGAAGAATTTCATGATCTGCTGAACGGAATGAGTCTTATGAGTACATGATATGGACTGAGAGTAAAACGAAGAAAGACGGAAATAATTTGGCAGAAATGAAAACTGCGAGAAACTTAACATCAGGATTGATGGGCACGAAGTGGATGAAGATACGGAATTTTTCTACGTAGGCAGCAAAATTATCAATGACGGACGGGGCAAGGACGACATCAAACGCAGACTAGAACTGGCAAAAAGGGCATTCCTGGCCAAGAGAAGTGTACTAGTATCAAATATAGGCCTTAATTTGAGGAAGAAATTTCTGAGAATATACATTTGGAGCATACCATAGTATAGTAGTGGAACATGGACTGTGGGGGAACAGGAGCTGGAGAGAACCGAAGCATTTCAGGTGTGGTACTACAGACGAATGTTGAAAATTAGGTGGACTGATAAGGCAGGAAATGAGGAGGTTCAGAGCGGAATCAGACAGGAAAGGAATATGTGGATAACAGTGACAAGGAGAAGGGACAGGGTCATAGGACAGCTGTCAAGACATTAGGGACTGACCTTCACAGTACTAGTATGAGTGTAGTTGGGAAAACTGTAGAGGAAGATAGAGATTGGAATACATCCAACAGATAATTCAGGATGTGGGCTTCAACAACTGAGATGAAGATATTGGCACAGGAGAGGAATTCGTGGCGGGCCGCATTAAACCAGTCAGAAGACTGATGACAGTCTGTAATGTATGAGGCTGGCCGCTCTGGCGTTCTGTGTCGAATCACTACCGGTAAAGAACTTGGCACATCATTCCACAATGTTGGTTTTCGAGCTAATCACGCCTCTGGTTGGTAATAAGTGGATGCTATGTTTGCACTCTGTGTACGATTCCACTTAGTATGCATAACGCAGTTCGAGCCCGACCTCTAAAGCAACGTGCTATTACTCACCAAGGATTACACTGCAGAAGAGTAACTGCCATCAATGTACCAAAAATATTCCACTGAGGTAGAGAAGGGACATCTGTCTTACAGTAGACAACAACTAATCCCTGTAATTGTAATTATTGCCATCACTTTTGCATATGCCGGATCATTACAGTGAACAATAGCTAACTCAGGTATCGCCTGTTCAGACCAGGGGATACTGGTAATATATTTGTGAAATAACATAAGATATAAAAGATCAATAATATCAAAAAAGTCACAACAGTTAATTATTTTAACTGATAGGAAGACTCTCTGGTTGAAGACTATCCTAATGTTAAGCTGAACAATGTTACCAGCTCTAACAAATTTCATTCTTTCCCCTCAAATGTTAACCAAACGTTGCCATCGATTGCACGAAAGGAATACGTTAATCAAATAGTGCAAGGAGGACAAGTCCTCCAACTTTGAGCTTCGTATCACTGGAGTAAAAACTGGTTTGTGACACAACAGTCACATTCAATGACGTGCACCGTTATTTACCTTGTGTTACACAGTCGTCGGCTTGGCTGCTGCTATGTTTCGTCCGATCTGTAAATCTATCATAATCCTATACTGGTTCTTTATCAGCAAACTTATCTTGCGTTTTCGTGAAGCTAAAAACCTTAACTTCACCCCACTCTGCTTTTAACGGCTAAACACAGGTGCAAGGCTGGTGCGCCGTGTGTTCTCTGCCGTCACTGTTCTTGTAAGAACTTAACTACATATATTGGATCCGTCTTCTCTGCACGAGAGATTTTACGAAAAGAATCGAGCCAGTTCTTAACTGAATTTTGGAGCTGGCTGAACAAAGTGTTCACACAAGCATATCCCCTTTCCCCATCATCACGTCAGAGAGGGAGGGCCTGCGACCACACTCGACGACTCAAGGGAAAGTGCCTTTCGATCTGGAAAGTTGCGCATCTCCTCAGCCTAGCTTACCTTCCCTCTCAATGAGGTTGGCCACTGGATGGAACAGACAATGGCAGTCACTCTTTCATTTTTGTAGCAATGGCTCCCCACTCAACAAATGGCTTAATAAGTACCGTGTCGTATAACTGGCTGACTTTCAGATCAGCAGCCAGGTCTGTTACCCCCCTTATTAGCACTCCATCATCCACAAGAGTGGTATCCTACATCCTCACGCGTCGCTCACGTGATATATTGTTCTTCCTCCCGTTCTCTGACGTGCCCTTCACCTGCACTTGACCTTGACTAGGCAGCGGCTGTGCAAGCCATTGTGCCACAGCATGGCTAAGTAAAACTGGTTTCCCCTCCAGTGATGCTTCCACACTGTTCTACCTGACTTAATAATGTAAATTTACGTAAGGGAGTTATTCTCGTCACTCTCGATGACACATGTATTTAATCTCAGACAAGTGAAATATACACACAAAAAACTGTCCCATGTAGCAAAACTAGTGTCTTGAGACATCATAAACGACATGTAAAACTGAGGCACCCAACATGTAAGGTGTCCAAAATCCCGACTCCTTACATCGACGGATGTGCTGACCCGTATATATTCTTCATTCCTTCGTCAGACAAGAAAAGAATAACAGCACGTTGGTCCTGCTTGGACGCATTTGGTAATAACATCGCCGTAGTTCACGTTTCCGCATTTACTGCACGCACATCGTAAAGGCACAAATGCCACATTAATCCTTTGTCCACATGTCGTTGATTACATACCCGCCTTGTAGTCGCGCTTAGTTTCATATACCCTGCTGCAACACCCTCAGACGGATACTTTTTGATGGCCCCTGATGATTTGGCTACAGATGACGTTCTGTTCATTTTGTAAAGTTTCCTGACATCCTTTCGTCACGGCCCCGCCACGATACAGGCAATGGTCACGAGCAGTGGCGAAATTACAAAACGCTTAGGACCTACAGGTTTCCGGAGAGGTCAATCAATCAGTTGGAGTTAAAAATGACAAAACCAATAAAAGTCAAACTGAAAAAGGCGTTAATACAGAATCTCTCTGACTGAAGTTTACCGTAACAAGAAAAATCCGCTTTGCATACGGTGGTCGGTCGGCAGAATTGTCCTCAGCGTTCCAGCAGCCTTTCGACGTCAGTGAGTACAGCTATTAGAGTAACCTCATCTACACCTTCTGTTTTATCCTCGAAGATGTATGTTTCATCAGTATTTTAGTTCGAAAGCATCCCTTCAATCCTGATTATCCTACGTGAAAATTACACTACTGGCCTTTAAAATTGCTACACCAAGAAGAAATGCACATGATAAACCGGTATTCACTGGACAAATATACTATACTAGAACTGACATGTGATTACATTTTCACGTAATCTGGGTGCATAAATCCTGAGTAATCAGTACCCAGAACAACCACCTCTGGCCGTAATAACGGACTTCATACGCCTTTGCATTCAGTCAAACAGAGCTTGGATGGCGTGTACAAGTACAGCTACCCATGCAGCTTCTACACCATACCACACTTCATCAAGAGTAGTGACTGGCGTATTGCGATGAGTCAGTTGTTCGGCCACCATTGACCAAACGTTTTCAGTTCGTGAGAGATCTGGAGAATGTGCTGGCCAGGGCAGCAGTCAAACATTTTCTGATCCAGAAAGGCCCGTACATGACCTGAAACATGCGGTAGTGCATTATAGTGCTGAAGTGTAGGGTTTCGCAGGGATCGAATGAAGAGTAGAGCCACATGTCGTAACACATCTGAAATGTAACGTCCACTGTCAAAAGTACCGTCGATGCGAACAAGAGGTGACCGAGGCGTGTAACCAATGGCACCCCATACCAACACGCTGGTGATACGCCAGTATGGCGACGACAAATACACGGTTCCAATGTGCATTCACCGCAGTGTCGCCAAACACAGATGCGACCATCATGATGCTGTAAACAGAACCTGGAGTCATCCGAAAAAATGACGTTTTGCCATTCGTGCACCCAGGTTCGTCCCTGAGTACACCATCGCAGGCGCTCGTGTACGTAATGCAGCGTCAAGGGTAACCGCAGCCATGGTCTCCGAGCTGATAGTCAATCCCGCTGCAAACGTCGTCGAACTGTTCGTGCAGATGATTGTTGTCTTGCAAACGTCCCCATCTGTTGACTCATGGATCGAGATGTGGCTGCACGATCCGTTACAGTCATGCAGATAAGATGCCTCTTATGTCGACTGCTAGTGATACGAGGCCGTTGGGATCCAGCAAGGCGTTCCGTATTATCCTCTAGAACCAACCGATTCCATATTCTGCTAACAGTCATAGGATCTGGACCAAAGCGAGCAGCAATGTCACGATACGATAAACCGCAATCGCGATAGGCTACAATCCGACATTTATCAAAGTCGGAAACGTGATTGTAAGTATTTCTATTCCTTACATGAGGCATTAACGTTTCACCAGGCAACGCCTGCAAACTGCTGTTTGTGTATGAGAAATCGGTTGGAAACTTTCCTCATGTCAGCACGTTGTTGGTGGCGCCACCGGCGCCAACCTTGTATGAATGCTGTGAAAAGCTAATCATTAGCATATCACAGCATCTTCTTCCTGTCGGTTAAATTTCGCGTCTGTAGCACGTCATCTTCGTGGTGTTGCAATTTTAATGGGCAGTAGTGTATTCATTTCGCAGCGGAGTGTGCGCTTATACGGAACTTCCTAGCAAAATAAAATTGTGTACCAGACGAGGCGTATGAGGCACTTGAGCAAGTAAAGGCGGGGTGGGGCGGAAAGGGGGGGGGTGCGTTCCTGATTGTGTTTGGGTAGCTCAGTCGGCAGAGTATTTGTCAACGAAAAGTATAGGCTGCGAGTTCGAGTGTCTTTCCGCAACACAGTTTTAATCTGTCAGATATAAGGTAAATGAAATATGTGACAAATTTTAAGTGCCTCTATAGATCGTGTGAAACTATAACAGCGCTTAGCTGCTGAACGCTTCTCACCTGGTATTGTAACTTGAGCGCTAGTGTTAGGTTGAGCAGCGATACGCAGTGGATGAAGTGGGCGGCGACAGTACTCAGTATTGGCAGGCCGAACGCTTCGTTAACGAGTCCTGCTGTGTCGAACAGCTGGCCGTGCACTTGACGCAGCAGATGAACCTCTCCAGAGTCGTCAGCGTTCTGCGGGCAGAGGCATTTATATTCTTAACACCAAATTCATGATAGACTCACCATACCATATAGGTACCACGGTGGGCGTTTGAATCATTGGGAAATGCTGACAGAAATAAGAAAATATTCTACTGCACAGCCCGTTTGCTTAACTCTAACGCCATTGTATTACAGAACAGTTGCTAGACAAGCCATATACAAGTGGGAAGAAGGCTTTTCCGATTATATTTAATCTATACAGAAATAATCCTAAAGGAGGTAGCAGAAAGACAGTATTCCTTATAAAAATTCGCCATATAATATTAAAACAGTCTGTAATACACAAATGCTAGTTATAACTCTTTTCGCTACTCCTTATGTAGGATCAACCAAGTTTGTCAACAGAACAACTAGTGACATCTAGTATAAATTTGAACAACTGCTTACATTTAAAAAATTATAATGGAATGGGGCTATGTTAATCAGTTTTCGTAGGTTTTTTTTGAATCGGAACATAATATGTATTTCTTCTTTATTAAAGTATTCATGTAGACTAATTATAAAGAATAATGTCTCAAACACCACTGCAAAAGTAGGTTTTAGCAAAATTTTCGACATCGCTCGTAGACATGGAGCTACTGTAGGAAATGCTGTGAAGGGATTTGAGTGCATGAGAATTTTTCCGTCATTCCAAACAAATAACCGTCACACAGATTCCTTTCTTCACGCACATTCCCTAGTGACCAATTCTCTTCTGCTGTCACAGGATCAGAAGTAAACCCACGCTCTCCAAATACTTCTAATCCTGCAGCTAATACGGAAGTCGGAGCTCAGCAGCATCATCTTCTCTTGTTTTGCCAATCCCAACAAAAAACACCGGAACCCCGCGTGGGAGGAGAGAGAAAAATTCAGCATGTTATTTGATTTCACCATTTCAACTCAATCTAGCAAGAGGGAAGAAAAAATTGCATTATGAAAACTACTGATGAAAGGAGAAAAGTGTCTGCAGGAATCGTGGGATTTTCAAGGGAAACCTTCAAATTCAGATGAAAATCCATGTACATCAGCACATGAAACTGATTCGGAGGAAGAAAAGGAACATCGTGCGTTCTGAAACATCAAACGTTATGATCCTAGATCTATCAAGGAAGGGGAATCGATCAGGTGTGATAAGTGCAAGGTGTGGTTTCACGACATTTGTGAGGTGGGTGCTGGTAATAAGCAATCCCACTCCAGAGAACCCATGTTAGGGCTACTGGACCAGTTAAAACACCTAAACTGCCGTATTGTATTTAAGCGTGTGACAGTTTACAATGACCCACGTTGCCCCCATTTACGACACAATCAGCTCCACATACTTTTAACTGTTCCACGGTGCCAACATTTTGCTGTTTACAATGGAGAAGTGTAGACATCGAAGCAGTGTACCGTTATCACACGAAACATAACTATAACCTGTTCACTATTACAGTTTAACGTGTGTAGTAAAAAATGTATTACCTGTATGAGGCCCAACAAATTGAAATAATTCATTTGGCTCCAACTTACCCTATGTTCAGTAGGCATTAGCCAGGAATTACGCTTGAGGGAACACTTGGTATGTCATAATAGTAGATAAACTGAGGATCATCACTTTTCTAGGTAGAAAATGCTGTTGGCATGTTCAGAAAAAAACATTTCAGAACATGATATCAAATAATGTAAGCTGTGTCTACCGAAATCATGTGCCATATGTAAAATATCTCCCATGAACCATGGACCTTGCCGCTGGTGGGGAGACTTGGGGCCTCAGCGATATAGATAGACGTACCGTACGCGCAACCATAACGGAGGGATATCTCTTGAGAGGCCACACAGACGTGTGGTTCCTGGAGAGGGGCAGCAGCCTTTTCAGTAGTAGCAAGGGTAAGAGTCTGGATGATTGACTGATCGGGCCTAGTAACATTAACCAAAACGACCTTACTTTGCTGGTACGGCGAACGGGTGAAAGTAAAAGGAAACTACAGCCATAAATTTTCCCAAGGGCATGCAGCTGTATGGGTAAATGATGATGGCGTCCTCTTGGACCAAATATTCGGAGTTAAAATACTCCCCAATTCGGATCTCCGGGCGGCGACTACTCAAGAGGATGTCATTATCAGAAGAAAGAAAACTGGCGTTCAACGGATCGGAGCGTGGAATTTCAGATCCCTTAATCGGGCAGGTAGGTTATAATATAAAAAGGGAAATGGATAGGTTAAAGCTATATATAATGGGAATCAGTGAAATTCTATGGCATCAGGATCAAGACCTCTGGTCTGGTGAATATGGGATTATAAATACAAACTCAGTTAGGGATCATCCAATAGTAGGTTTAATAATGAATAAAAAACAGGAGCGTAAGTAAGCTACTACGAACGGCAAAGTGAACCAATTATTGTAGCCAAGATAGACACAACGCCCACGCCTACCACAGTAGCAAAAGTTTATATGCTAACTAGCTCCAAAGATCATGAAGAGATTGAAGAAATGTATGATAAAGTAAAATAAATTGAAACTTCCTGGCAGATTAAAACTGTGTGCCCGACCGAGACTCGAACTCGGGACCTTTGCCTTTCGCGGGCAAGTGCTCTACCATCTGAGCTACCGAAGCACGACTCACGCCCGGTCTCACAGCTTTACTTCTGCCAGTATCTCGTCTCCTGCCTTCCAAACTTTACAGAAGCTCTCCTGCGAAACTTGCAGAACTAGCACTCCTGAAAGAAAGGATATTGCGGAGACATGGCTTAGCCACAGCCTGGGGAATGTTTCCAGAATGACATTTTCACTCTGCAGCGGAGTGTGCGCTGATATGAAACTTCCTGGCAGATTAAATCTGTGTGCCCGACCGAGACTCGAACTCGGGACCTTTGCCTTTCGCGGGCAAGTGCTCTACCATCTGAGCTACCGAAGCACGACTCACGCCCGGTCTCACAGATTTCCTTCTGCCAGTATCTCGTCTCCTACCTTTCAAACAAACACACAGTTTTAATCTGCCAGGAAGTGTCATATCAGCGCACACTCCGCTGCAGAGTGAAAATCTCATTCTGTAAAATAAATTATTCAGATAGTGAAGGAAGAAGATAATTTAGTAGTCATGGAGGACTGGAATTCGATAGTAGGAAAAGAAAAAAACGGGAAAGCGGTAGGTGAGTACAGAATGGGGGTAAGGAATGAAAGAGGAATTTTTTGTAGAGCGTAACTTAATCACAGCTAAAACTTGGCTTAAGAATCACGAAAGAAGGTTGTATACGTGGAAGAGGCCTGGAGACACATGAAGGTTTCTGATAGATTATGTTATAGTAAGATAGAGATTTAGGAACCAGGTTTTACATTGTAAGACATTTCCAGGGGCAGATATGGACTCTGACCACAATCTATTGGTTATGAGCTGTGGATTAAAACTGAAGGAATTGCAAAAAGATAGGAATTTAAAGAGACGGGACCTGGAGTTGCAGAGAGTTTCAGAGAGAGCATTAGGGAACGATTGACAAGAACTGGGGAAAGAAATACATTAGATGAAGAATGGGTAGTTTTGAGATATGAAAGAGTGAAGACAGCAGAGGATCAAGTGGGTAAACAGACGAGAGCTAGTAGAAATCCTTGGGTAACAGAAAAGATATTAAATTTAATTGAGGAAAGGAGAAAATATAAAAATGCAGTAAATGGAGCAGGCAAAAAGAAATACAAACGTCTCAAAAATGAGATCAACAGGAAGGACAAAATGGCTCAGCAGGAATGGCTACAGGAAAAATGTAAGGATATAGACGCATATTTTACTAGATGTAAGATAGATACTGGCTTTTCTCCACGCCCAAACAACAGGGAACTGACATGTATCGAGATTATAATATAGTGCATTGATAATGGCTAGGCACTATACGAAATCTGGATTTGCCAAATAAAATCTGCAAAAAATTGAAGGTCTGATTGCTAAATTGATGGTATTCTTATCTTTTGTACTGATGTCAGTGGCTTAGTTATTCCTCAATGGTTAGAATCAACGATTACGTGTCTAAAGGAGCACCCTTACAACATTGCTGAAAGTTATTAGCCGCAAGGAAAAACGTTATTAAATGTGGTTAGTTTATTGGTCAGTCATTTATTATTTAATGTTTACGCAAAAGCTATGCAACATCCGTTTTCGTTGCGCTTGTTCTACGTAACAGTGTGCGTGCCTCTGTGTTTATTCAGGTAAATATGAAAAGTCAGATTTCGTTTCCAAAATACTTTTTGGGGTGTATAAATATTCATACTTACTGCAGAGCCTAAAAGCTCAGGGTTTTACCTTCACTGTTGATATTAGGAATTCACGTAGCCAACACACATCTATATAAAACAAAAACATTCACAAAATATCTCGATTGTAGCACTTCGCATCTGGAACAGAACTACCGTCTGTGCTTTGCATAGTTGACTATCCCGTCGTCTTTGGAAAAGACTGACCTTCGGCTTTTTCTTATTTTCGTCACCCAGACGTTTTGCTCCCACAAGTTAACAGAATGATCATTACACATCTGCTTAGTTCAGGCACATCTTCTTTTTCTTTCTTCGTCTATTCACCATCTGTTTCCCACTTCTCTGAGCTCCTCTGGTCTCTCTGTAATCTATCTATCACCCTCTCTGACGTCAGTATTTTAAAATTTCAGTCTATATTTACTGATGAGCCATAATATTACCAGCCAAAATATTGCCACAGTGGATACACCGGTTCCCGTCAGATCACCGAAGTTAACCGCTGTCGGGCGTGGCTGGCACTTGGAGTGGTGACCATCCGGGCTGCCATTTGCTGTTGCCATTTTTCGGGGTGCACTCAGCCTCGTGATGTCAGCTGAGGAGCTACTCAACCGAACAGTAGCGGCTCCGCTCAAAGAAAACCACCATCATAACGACCGGGAGTGTGGTGTACTGACCACACGCCCCTCCTAACCACATCCTTAGACCTGAGGATGACACGGCGGTCGAATGGTCCCGATGGGCCACTTGTGGCCTGAAGACTAAATGCAAATTATTACCACCACCATCTTAATAGCTTGTTTGTCTGACTCTTGAACGAAATACATCGCAGATTCTGCGTAAGGGTGATCCGATGTTCTATTGTTAGGTTTGTGGAGGTATGTGGCATGCGAGTTCTCCGCCCGCGTCATGTAACTCGCGTAAATAAAAGGCCGCTGATTTGGGTACGTGGAGATGGCGCCCGATAGCGACCCACAGTGGTCCCTTAGGATGTACAGTCGTGCTCAAAAGTATCCGAAGGACCTGAATTGCATTTAGCCTGATTCGCATGCACCCCACATAACGCAGCTGTCTAGCAGGTCCTCTAATCGCCCCTTGGTACAGTCGTGTGGCTATTGAAAATGGATTCAACAAGTCATCACTAGAAAATTCTGTCTCTATCACAATAACTCAAGGTGTAAAGTAATACGACATTACTACAAATATCAGGGAACACCTTATCACAGATAAGACTGTCCTTAAGGCTTGTAAGCTCACATTTACTGCAATAAATGACATACCTGAAATGTTACCACTCTCATTATTACGTCAGATAAGTAATGCACGTAGTACGTTCATCGTATGCATGATTTCCTCTTCAAAGTAACATACTGTACTTGTTATTTAACACAAAATGACATTATAAGTTTAAGTTATTGATGAGCAGCTAGTTGAGAATATGTATGAACTTCAAATGACACGACGAACCGTCTCGTTCTCCCTTTGGATTTAAACCCAGGTCATGCAAACTAAGATTTCATGACTGACAAAAACTAACAGTCATTCCTGACTAGGCACACAGAAAGTGATATACCTCGAATTTAGACAGTATCAGTTAGCAAAAATCAACATTAAATTACGTAACGTGAACATTTTTAACGAATGCGAGTTCCTACCGAGTATCTATTGTCCTTGTTAACGAACTACGACTCAGCCGGAGTGGCCGTGCGGTTCTAGGCGCTACAGTCTGGAACCGAGCGACCGCTACGGTCACAGGTTCGAATCCTGCCTCGGGCATGGATGTGTGTAATGTCCTTAGGTTAGTTAGGTTTAATTGGTTCTGAGTTCTAGGCGACTGATGACCTCAGAAGTTAAGTCGCATGGTGCTCAGAGCCATTTGAACGAACTACGAGAGATGTTAAATATTGCTTCTTCACAAGTAACTTATTTGAAATGGCTTGAAATAAAGCTTTGTGTTCGACAGGGATTGGAACCCAGAACCTAATCGGATTGTTATTGAGGCACAATCAACTGTGACATATCCGATTTTCTCGGCAGTTGCTAGATGCTTTAACTGAAATGAAGAGACGAAATACTACTGTTTTCCTTCCCAGGACACCAACCCGGCACCTATCGCTGTTATATTCTACAGAAAACGAACGTTAAATATGGGTTTTTTACACCAGCAGTGACATATGAGCATGTTTGAACTAGAAATAATATGACGAAGAGTTCAGTGCTGACTGGGAATCGAACCCCACACATATCGTTGTTGCCTACACACAAAGAGACGTCAGCTACCGAATTTGTAGCCACCATCGGATCGGAATAACATCCTTGAACTTACAGTGATCTCTCAAATAGTTCTGTGTCTCACTGGGAGTCAAAACCGTCAGATATCGTTAGTGTTGACGGGGAATGAAAATGCATTGAAAATCAAAATTTTTATCCAACAGGAGATAGGTGTTCTCATGCTAGAGCTTGATCATACGAAATGAAAACTTTAGCGCCGGGCCAGGATTCGACCCATTTACGTGCAATGTGCTGAAATGTTGAGGAATCTTCAGTTTTGAATAAACAACAAACAATAGTCGACTGTATTGTCACGAAGGGATCAAATTACGCGTTATGGGCGGTTTGAGTTGCATTCCAAGTTCAGAACCAATTTTATCGGCATACTGAAGCTAAAATAAAAGATAGATTAATTGTCCTGTGACCCTACAAAGCGTTTGTTTCGTCACTAGAAGAAACCAGAAGAGAACAGAATCTGTCTCTCCCTATTAAAAATCATTGGCAGACGTTGGAATTGAACCCAGACAATCACCATAGCAACCTATCATCAATCCGACAGACCACCAAAGCCTCGTCTCTGAGAGTCATTTTTCTATCATAACACCGTTGCGGCACACTCGATGAGAATTCTGAAACACGGGCTCCCTGTAGCGGTTTGCAGCATGTTCAGTACATTCATTTACTTGGTTGACCGAATCGCCATGAACTAGCTGCCACAGCTACCCTGTGCATACATTCGACTCTATTTTGTAATCACCAAAATAAAATCACGTAACTGTCACCTACACAGAACTACCAACAGTGTGGGATGCAGAAATAAAAATAAGAAGTGTTCCTTTCCATTTGAGCTACTCTATCGCGCTATCTGATTGTTGAAACCGTCGTGCAGTGCAAAAGAAAAGCTGTAACTGTCTGCTTCTCACAAGTCTAGTTCCGGCCATATGGATTATCTCACAGCACTGTGGAATGTGGAAGTTCTGGAGGAACTGTTGTCGACTTCTGGAGCTGCTGCAGCTGTATGACAACTCGTAGAGTAACGGTAAGTATCGCGCACTGTAGGTAACGCGTCGAGAGTTCTATTACACTCCCTGCAACATTTTTTTGAAACGCAATTCTGCTGTGTGCTGAAGTTATCCATCTATTGGAACTTTGAACATAATTCCCTTCACTTCTCAACCCAAAATAGTCGCATGTGAAAAAAGGACTAACTTCTGCGACATTTTGTTCTTTTCAGATATAATAGATGACCAGGCAGCAGATGCATCTCGAAGATTTTGTATTATGTATGGGGGGAGCGCATCGTGCCAAAGTAGTCGGAAAAGTATTTCCTACATTATCTGTCGTCTGGTGGTGGCATTTTAAACTTCTTCAATCCTTGTTTGACAGTTTTAACTCAGAACAAGTTTTCTACATGCATGTAATCATTGTCAGACTGTTATAGATAACATCAGAGAATTCGCATATATCGTTGATGAATAATTTCTCTTTCATGTTTAGTATTGTTTTAACAACAGTAAAAGAAACCTTACGAAAATTGTGCACTTTATTATAAGGAATGAAATAAAACTACCCACCATAACCGTACGACGAAAGTCTGTTTTAATACAACTGAGTATCTGTACACAAGCGTGCCTATATCGACACGAATTAGTAAAATACTTCTCACTTAGATTGCGATTGTGACTGTGTTTAATTGGTATGCTGTGTCAAACTGAACAGGTATGCACATAAGACATTAAATATAAAAAGTTATGTATTCCTAGAAACCGAAAATTTGCTTGTCAGCAGTGGAAAGAAGCGTCACCTGTTGTGCAGCATTGTAAGTTTTTCACCATTGCACTATATGTTGAAAGCTTTTTGTTGGAATTTCCTTATCGATGTTTGATCTGACTCCTTGTAGCTCATTTACAGAAGGGAAGAAAATATTGCAGTCAGCGAGACTTTTTTTAAAATTTTTATAACATTTTTTATGGATTTATTTTTGTTTCATTACAAAGAAAGATCCTACAACTGCCGTAGCCGTGCGTCCGAGTCGTCTTCTCGTCTGTTGGGAGGGGTTCCCCCCTATTCCGTCCGTAGAGGATCAATATGCTCCTGGATTCTTCTTCATTTTCAGCGTCTCATACCCGGAACGCCCCAGTGAGAAGGAGGATCCGCAAATAATGAACCTAAATAATTTGCGAAACGAGTTCTGTACTTCGGGTGGCGGCTGAAAGCTGCATGTTTCGTCATCAATAGGGACCAAAAGTCGAGTGTGCCTTTGGGAGCATCGCAAAATATGTAGTAAACGGCCATGCCTTTTAGCCAGTTAACGGCGTTCGTTCTGGTTGATAGAAAGTATACGCCGTCGGGGCGCAATAATTCATCAGGGGAGATAGACTCCGGCAATCGCCGCAAGAGTAACGCCAGCATGCGCTGCGTCAGTAGCCAGCAACCGCTGGTCGCGGCACACGTCAGACGGTGTGCGTCCGAGTCAGCGACTGAGCATGTCGGACACAAGGGGTCGTCCGTCAGATGTATGGAATGTAGCCTCTGACGAGTAGCGAACTTCCCATTCACAACTACGTACCACAATGAACGCACCGTAGTAGGTAGAAAAGGCGCGTGTACCGCTCGCCACACCGTGTTCCAGGCAACTTCAGGATGTCTCTGGGTGACCGTATTTACAGGTTGCTGCTGTTGATAGATGCGATAATAGTCTTTTGTGCTGGGCTTCCGTGTCGTCGGAAGTTCTGACCGTAAGTAGCTGAAGTCAATCAAGAACTGTCTGATGTGGGTGAGTGCCGGTGAAATGTGTCCTACAGAAACCGGGGGATGCAGATAGTGTGGTGCCACTTCCGCTATCATGGTGCCCGTCAGAGTGGCGTGGGCAGAGGTCCACCTGCGACGCATAGTGTTGAGATAAAGCGATCGCGCACGGTTATATACATGAATTAAACCGATACCGCCCGCCCGCTGCGGCAGCGTCAGGGTGGCGTATCGGACTTTAAAAACCAGACCGGTGCTTACGAAATGGCCATATGCTGCTTGAAATCTGTCAGCCATCGTAGCCGTCAAGGGAAGGATATGCGCAAAATAGTTCAGTTTTGAGACAAGATAGGTGTTGACATAACGTGTTCTGAGAAGCATATCCAAGCGACGCAGTTTGTTGTCCTGCAGCAGAGCACGTGTCTGGTGTAGGAGCCGGCGGTACGTAGCCGCCGCCGTGCGGCGGACATTGCTATAGAATTGCACTCCTAAACACTTGAGTACGGGCACCTTGTCAAAGGGCACCGCCGTTGTGTGGGAAAGCCCCCCTCCGACATCCATGTATTTTGTCTTCTTCACGTTGATGACGCTCCCAGCGACCGCCCCGTACTGGCGTAGCCACTGTAGGCCATATGCATTTCATCCTCTGATCTAAACAGGAACACCACGTCATCGGCGAATGCACAACAACGAAAGGTCTCGTCCCGCAAGGAGATACCAGTTAATCGCTGTCGTAGACCATGTAAAGCTCGTTCAAGCGCTGCAGCAAATAATATACCCGACAGGGGGCACCCTTGTCGCACTGACCGTCCAACAACAATGTGACCAGACTGTTAACCGTTGACCATCATGCGGGAGCGCGCTCCATGGACCAGTCGAAGGACCACCTGTGCAGACTCCGGAGAGAGGCCCATGCGTTGCAAAACTGCGCGTAAGAAGCCGTGATCGACGCGGTCGAATGCGTGGTCAAAATCTACGGCGACAAGGGCGCCTCGTATTTTGCAGGCCGCCGTCAAAGCAATTACGTCGCGGTATGCTCCTAACGCCGTATGAATGTTGCTGACACCACCTAAACATGTTTGATCGGTGTGGATGGCTTTCCCGATAGCGGTGTGGAGACGCACGCGGAGGATACGGGCGAAGATATTGTAGTCGTTGTTGAGGAGTGTGAGTGGGCGAAAGTCCTGCTACCTACAACCACCATTCGGTTTCGGTACTGGGATCAAGATGCCTTCTGTGAATTCTGTGGGGACAGTGAAATCAGGACGGATCAGGTCTTGAAACATTTGGAGCCACTTGTCACCCATAAGATGGTAAAAAGTGCGGTAGAATTCCAGGGGTAAACCGTCCGGTCCAGGCGACTTGTTCGGTGCTCCACGTGCCAAGGCCGATGTCAGCTCGTCGGGTGTAATGGGCAACAGCAGACTATCATCGGGTGCCACGTCCCGAGGGGCGGGAAAATCGTGCAACAGCTCGTCATAATCACGTACATTTCGCGGATCTTCCATGTACAAGGTCCCATAGTGTCTGGCGAACGTGTGCGCGATGGCCGTTTGTGTCACTGCGCGGCCGCCCTCCTCCGTGTTTACCGCCGTAATGAGCTGACGTTTGCGGTGGCGCCTCTCGCGTACAATGTGATACACTGACGCTGTTTCGTTGGGGATACAGTCTTGCACTCGCGCACGGATGCGGACACCTTCGAGCTGCTCGGTCCTGATGCGAAGTAGACGAGCTTTGATGCGTTGTACTGACATCTGACGTTCGGGAGACGGCGGTTGCGTCGCCAGCTCACGTAACGCTGTATAGTAAAATTCCGATGTTGCCCTTTGCCAGTTCGATCTGTCACGCCCATAGGCCATCAAGGTCTTTCGGAGTGCAGGTTTGACACATCCCAGCCACCACAGCAATGTGGAAGCATACATGGGCAGGCGCCTGATACATCGACGCCACGTGTCAGTGACTGCTCGCCGACACGCTTCCTCGCGAAGGAGGGAGACGTTCAGCGTCCACCGGCCCCTGCTGCGTCTTGTGAGTTGTCGGGGTAAGGTGATAGTGCAGATGTACGCGAGATGGTCCGTGAAGGCCGTCGGCCAGAGTTCTGCATCACGGGTTGCTGTGCGGAGGGCACGCGAGACGTATATCCGGTCCAGACGACTGGCAGAATGGCTGGTAAAGTGCGTATATCCACTCTGGGTCCCTTGATGTAAGAGCCATGTGTCGTGGAGCGCGAGGTCACGTATCAATGCTTGTAGAGCCGGGCATGGGACGTAATGCGGTATCTGGTCCTCGGGCCGCAGAACACTGTTAAAATCGCCGCCCACTATGTAATGGTCCATATTTCCTTGCAAAAGTGGGGCTATCTCCTCCGAATAGAAGACATGCCTGTCACCACGTGTAGTGGGACGCGAAATTGAAGCGTCACCCATCCACCAGTGTCAGCCCAGTTTGCAGGTGACTATAAGTTTAATATAGTTTATTTATATATTTTTCTTATTATTTGTAATAGATGTGAATTATCTAAAAGTTTTGTATTTTTTTTTTTTGTGTGTGTTTCATGTACGGAGAGGGCGGCGCAACGAACGGAGACAGCATCTTCGTTGCCGCGACCAGAGAGGAAATTGCTGGCCACTATACGTCGCGGGTCGACAGCCAAAGAGCAACAGAAGATCCTGGAACCGAGTTGTTGCGTCGTGCTTCTAAAAATTGAAAAGAATGTTTTATACTCTTTTTGTACAACAATGACGTCATATAGAGCTTAATCTTGTTGAAAAGTCAGTCACTAATTCTCAACGCTCAAGTTCACATCTGTATGTGTAGGAAGCTAATAAAATAGTGTATGCTACTAAAGTTGAAACACGTGTCTTGAAGATTTATTTATGAAGAATTATGTGAACGGATTAATAATATATTTGACAAGATTAGTGATTCTTGCGGCGTTCACCGAAACTTTGAATCTCAAAAGTTTATTTAATGTGTGATTCTGGTATCGATTAGATCAGGATAACGTGTGTCAATATAAGTTCTGAGGAGGAAACAAACGAAAGTTAAATCGAAAAAGTTTACGCAAACCAATTGGCCCGAGTGATTTAATTCTTTGCTTACGACTCAACTGATGTTTTACAGTTTCGTTCAAGAACCATTCTGTGACAATTTAAAAAGAATATAAATCATTTTGAAGTGGGTTGTAACTGACGTAGGTGACGAAGTCTACACATGGTCATATGATAAACGAAAGTCATTTATAAACAAACCTATACGTCGTTACACTGCACACGGTGCGAATTACCGGAGGGAGCGTAAACGTTAATGAGGCGGACTGCGCCAAGTGTGAGTGCGATGCCTCGCCCGTTCGGCAAGTACGTCGCGTCCGTCGCGTCTATGCCATCTCGGAGAAGGATGGCCGTTCCTCCTGCACCATCACCTAAGGGTAGGCTGTAGGTGGTGTAGCCATATAGGTCTAAACGCAACTCGGGACGGACCTCCTGGAGAAGGGCAATGTCCAAGTCTGCTGCTCTGATCATGTCGTGTAACATGCGGGTCTTGACAGTGGAGTGGACACCATTTACATTGACTGTTCCCACACGGTATGACGGAGACATATCAAGTGGCGGAGGCAGTCTGCCGGTGCAAGCCCACAGTGATCTCACACACCACACAGCCATCCATCTGCATGCTGTGCATTACTGTGCCGTATGAGTCCCTAACTGGCAGAGCCCTCCGGGCTCAATGTCAGCCATGGGCTCTGGCGGAGATATCAATGTTTGCTGTGCATCATCTGCCTCCATATCGTCTGCCAAATCACCAAGAGACGATTGTGATGTCATTGGGGGCTGGTCGGTTTCACAGGAGTCGACGCAATGCGCCTCGTTTTCTGGGCCACCAGATTTAGGAGAGTGTTCCTTGTCTTCAGGCACCTTCTGGTGAATGATGCCACTGGAGGCCGTTGCAATTGTGGACGAGTCAACGAAGTCGATGTCTTCCACCGGCTTCCCATCCCTGTCCTGTTCTTCAGCTGACAATTGCCTCTTCTTGTGTCGCTTGGGTGATCTTTGCTTTCTGGTCCGAGATTCGACATCCAGTAAAGGGCGGGGCTCGACACAGTCTCGGTCGCTAGGAACCCCTGTGTCAGATTCCGACAGTGACGGTGGCTGGGTGCCCGCGACGCTGCGGTGGGCAGAGGCTGTAGGAACCTCTGCACCGTTGGGCTGCGGCGTCGTCGACGGCGCTGACTCTCCAACGGAGCTGGCAGCGGCTTGAGGAGATAGCAGGTTTTGATCATCCATCACATCATGGCGTGCCGCCTCCACGTATGTTAGCGGGAGAGAGGTCATAGTGGATCGTTGGGGAAGTTTATTGCGGGGCACCTGAACGAGGCGGCGCTGCAGACACTCAGTTCTAACATGGCCTTCCTGGCCGCAGCCCGAGCAGGTCCTCGGTTGTCCATCATATATAACAATTGCGCGGCAGCCACCAACGAAAACATACGATGGAACGTGCTTCTTAAGTTCTATGCGCACTTGTCGTACCCCGTTAAGGACAGGGTACGTTTCGAATGTGTTCCATTTCTCCTCTGTGTGGCTCAGAACTGTGCCGTATGGCCGCAGCGCATCAACCACTAGGTTGGCAGGAACTTCGAACGGTAGTTCAAAGATGCGCACGGTACGCACCCCCAGACCGGCATGGTCAACTCCTACCACGCTCACGTTACCGTCTGCGTGACAGAAGCGAAAGCCGTTTGCAGATCGTTGGAGTAATCTGTCGCACGCCGCTTCGTCAATCAGTTTGAGGTACACTGTGCTGGTTACAATAGACAGATGAATTCCTATCAGTTCTTGTGGTTCTATGTGCATGATGTCTCGTAGAAACCGTTCAATTTCATGGGCCTTCGGTCTCGTGTACGATGCGTTGAACGTTAGTTTGATTGTAGCTTTTCGATATGAGAACGCCATGTCGGGTCGGTACAGGTACTATACGGCAATACAACGACGCGACCGCGCGCTAGCGGGTAAACAACAACACCTGCGGAGCACTGCCCGGCGCGCCGAGTCCGTCCGCACGGTATCACGGCTGAAAGCCGACTGACTGGAACCGCGACCGTAACAGACGCTTTTTCACATGTCAGCACGTCCCCTCACATCCAGCGAAGAGGCATGTGTTGCGCGTTCCTCTTACGAGGCCAATAGTGGCTAGTAATCGTAAACCGCTCTTTAAAGGAGGAAATTAGTTGTGATTTCCACGTGCAACGCCTTTCCTGGGCTGAAAACCGTAAATTTACCATCTCAAGCGATAATAACTCAGATTTTTTCAATTTAAATGACAGGAAAAATCAAGTGAACTTTTGGTTAGCACACTGGACTCGCATTCGGGAGGACGACGGTTCAATCCCGTCTCCGGCCATCCTGATTTAGGTTTTCCGTGATTTCCCTAAATCGTTTCAGGCAAATTCCGGGATGGTTCCTTTGAAAGGGCACGGCCGATTTCCTTCCCAATCCTTCCCTAACCCGAGCTTGCGCTCCGTCTCTAATGACCTCGTTGTCGACGGGACGTTAAACACTAACCACCACCATCAAGTGAACTTTGAGGCTTAACTCCGTGCACACCAGGAAGTAACTCGTCGATCAGAGAGTTGCCCCACATACCTTGCCTTGTTGCCAAATCTCAGTTACAGTTCCAGCAGGAAGAAGACGAACGATCCTACGTGATCCTACAGCGGGCTAGGAAGTGACCATAGCTGGTGTCTCAAAGACGCGGCTGTTACGGCATGGAATACGTAATGCGTCTGATTGGTATTTCTGTAACTATGTTTAGGGACTCGAGCGTAGTTACTAGTAACACTCAGAACTGACTGCAAACTATGCATCATAAATCAGTAACTCTAATAGTTGTTTTCATATTTCATTCGTAAGTGTACTCAAGACTATTAACTCATTCACGGACGTTTTCGCACCTCGCCGATAGTCGAGCAGACCAAACAAATAAAAATAAGAAAAGAATGTGTGTGAGTGTATCTGTGTGTGTGTGTGTGTGTGTGAGAGAGAGAGAGAGAGAGAGAGAGAGACAGACAGACAGAAGAGACGAAAACTAAGATAACAAACACTTTGCACCTCGAAATCGATTGCATCTATGTGCAGTCTTGTGATCAATCAAGTAGAATGTCATGAATTTCACGTGAATGTAGAAAAATTTTGGTGCGATTGGAAGCTGTAAGAAACACATTTAACTAATTATTCTGTACCACGTAATAATCATTTCATTTGAAAATTCAGAAGAGAAGACTCTAATAATTATGCCCATTAAGACAGAAACTAAAGAGGAGATGCGGGCACTGTGCAGATCTGCGCTTTAATCTTCAGATCTATACAAATAATGTATACTAACCAGCGTATCCATTGCTTTCGTAATGGTCCCCTCTTGTTTATTCTTCTAGTGGTGAGCTGTATCCTCATCATGAGTCTGATTGTTTCTTTGTATCCTTCCATCTACTATCTTTGTGTGTTATTTCTCGGTGTTCAAAAAGCAAAATGTTATGCCTACTCCCACGAGGTATTAAAACGAGGTCCCAAGAAGGCTAACTAATTACAATCAAAATAGAGTTAGACGCCAATTTGTCTGTCGTCATGGTGTTACGTTGTTGTTGTGGTCTTCAGTCCTGAGACTGGTTTGATGCAGCTATCCATGCTACCCTATCCTGTGCAAGCCTTCTCATCTCCCAGTACTAACCGCAACATACATCCTTCTGAATCTGCTTAGTGTATTCATCTCTTGGTCTCCCTCTACGAGTTTTACCCTCCACGCTGCCCTCCAATGCTAAATTTGTGATCCGTTGATGCCTCAGAACATGTCCTACCAACCGATCCCTTCTTCTTGTCAAGTTGTGCCACAAACCCCTCTTCTCCCCAATCTATTCAATACCTCCTCATTAGTTATGTGATCTACCCATCAAATCTTCAGCATTCTTCTGTAGCACCACATTTCGAAAGCTTCTGTTCTCTTCTTGTCATAACTATTTATTGTCCATGTTTCACTTCCATACATAGCTACACTCTATACAAATACTTTCAGAAACGACTTCCTGACACTTAAATATATACTCGATGTTAACAAATTCCTCTTCTTCAGAAACGCTTTCCTTGCCATTGGCAGTCCTCATTTTATATTTTCTCTACTTCGACCGTCATCAGTTATTTTACTCCCCAAATAGCAAAACTCCTTCACTCCTTTAATTGTCTCATTTCCTAATCTAATTCACTCAGCATCACCCGACTTAATTCGACTACATTCCATTATCCTCGTTTCACTACCTTAAGTGTCTCATTTCCTAATCTAATTCCCACAGCAGCACCCAACTTAATTAGACTACACTCCATTATCCTCGTTTTTCTTTGGTTGATGTTCATCTTATATCCTCCTTTCAAGACACTGCCCATTCCGTTCAACTGCTCTTCCAAGTCCTTTGCTGTCTCTGACAGAATTACAATGTCATCGGCGAACGTCAAAGTTTTTATTTCTTCCCATGGATTTTAATAGCCACTCCGAATTTTTCTTTTGTTTTCTTTACTGGTGAAAAGTCGACAGAAATAGTTAGGTGTTATTGCCTCCATCACAGGCATCCCATTGTCGTCTTCTCTTATTGAGACTTTCATATTACCCTGAACACAAGACGCAGAGATAAATGTTTATATTCTCCGTGACGAAACATCCCCACATTCCATTCATCCTGATCCATTCGTTACGTGCATCGGCAGGAATGAGTGATAGGAAGGTTGTTGTGAGGTGACGAATAATAATAAAAATGGTAGTTATAACAAATCAGTTATCAAGCATGTTTACTGCATTACAGACGATTAACAAAATACCCAAGAAAGGCTGAGTGTATAAATGGCCTACTGCATAGGTGTTCTTACCACTTTGTTACTGAATTCTGTTCTGGTTGTTTGCAGAGAGAAAAAAAGAACACTGTAGCCATACATATCGATAGTTCAACGAGATATTACCTAACAACTATCCTTGCTTAACATCATGAAACGAACATGGAGTCACCGAGCTGATAGTAGAAATAGATTTCTGTTTTCTCTCTGTGTCTCCATCTCTCTTTTTCTATTTATTTTTTGATTAAAGCATCGAGAAGCGCGAATAATAAGCAAGTAGGCATATAACCTGTTTACATTTATTTTTATTGGGACACATAATGCAAAAATACAACTTTGAAGTGTAGTACTGCGTAATTCCAGTTATTGACAGTCTATTCGTGAGCTTGCTCGCATGCAGTGGGGTGAAAGCTATCACAGAAGCATGCAAAACACAAATATTTCTTGCACCATTCGCAACACACAAATGAAATCTCGCTGCACTGACTCGTTGTCCGATATATTGTACGGTAAACATATCTGATTCATGTTGCTAAATATAAATCTATCAGATATCAATTTGCGTACCAAGTGTATAAAAGTATATCTTGAAATACGCAGAAAGTCACGTAGAGGTATTCGACTGAAACATAGCCATGACAAAGATTGTAACTGGGGTCGACAACATCGCCGTCTACCACCTTGACAACTCGAACGGTGACAGTGCTCGGCCGGTTACTTACGTTTACTGGTATCAAAGCTACAGCATGAAAACACAAAAATGTTAATAACCCGAGGATCATTAACGTTGGAACCCGTAGTAAAGTAAAGCAGTCATCAGTCGCAAGAGTGTTTTGAACACCACAGTGCTTTAATGGGCACGGTCTTGTTGGAGGTGGTATGCCATTGCTTTCCTCCGACCCTTGAGTTGACTTACCTACCCAGTTAACACGGGAACATATAGTTTAACGTGGCTTTCGGACCACAGTACAACTTGTCATTTTCCACATCAACAAACACTGCCTGACGGGAAATAAGTGTAAAATGACACATATGAATCGTTGGCCTGACGAGAGATTGAACCCGAGACCTTCGTATCCGTAGTCTTGCTCTCCATCACTTTGCCACCACGCTGCTACTACTGTGGATCCTGCTTGGCATTAAAATTAAGGATTTCTCATTTGTGCCTGCGTTGGCACATGCGTGTCCCTTAGGAGACCTTACTTATGGGATTACCCTCGTAAAAGTGTGTGTAAACGCCATCCAATGCCCACTCAAGACAGACAGATACACAGTCTAGCTCCAATATTATAAATACGCCTCAGTTTGTGGATGAACTCAGATATTTAGCAGTGCTGTACCCACTGGTGTTAGGGCTCGTTTTCAACCAATGATTCCCACAGCTACGGAAACACTACTTGTGATATCTCTTAGACAAAATACTTACGCAGTGCTATCAGACGACAAGATCAACCTGACACAAACTGTGGGACGTTTGTTTTACAACCTTCGTACCCGCATAAAGAGCTTTTCCTATTTGAGATATCTGTGAACGTTGCTGCATAAGACGATTTAAGAAGAAACTAAATTCCTGCAGCTACGCCAATGTTTAAAGAAATCGTCTTAACGGCACCAAATCGTGGTTTGTGGATCGTTTACCGGCCGTACTCTGCCGCATTTCGCTGGCTGGAAGGCAAAAATCTTACTGACAAATTTCACAGAAGGAAAAGGGGGACGAAATGACTCCCACTGTTTTATTTAAATGATTACAAAATCAGGTGAGGTTGTCAGTATAAGTACATTACTGTTGTCAGTGTGATTTTGCACCGCCCAGGGCCTGTAATGATAAAGGGGCCGTTTAGGTCAGGCATATTGTATACAGAAGTGGAAGAGAGAGCACCACTAAATTCTATAATACGTATGCATTGCATACACACGTAAATTACCTTTACAGTGTACTTAGGGAGCCCAATGTGCGAATTGCTAATTTTCCGGTGAGAAGAGCACTGGGAAACATTAGGTTACTTAAACTGATGTCACTCTGAGCTAGAATTTATGGTCAGCGACTAAGTGTAAGGATAATGATTCTCATGCTAGTTTGTGCATCTGTGAAATACTTTCCTACATTATAGAAGCGAATATTAAATTTGAACTAATATTGCGAAATTTTGGACTTGGATAGCTTAGAATGTAATCTTTCTGTTTATTGCAAAGGAAAACAATTGGTTTTCTAAAACATTCTGTGTCATACACAACTTGAAACAGATCACGTCGACCAAATCATATGGAAGAACTGACAGCGACGTATATCGGAAGGCAGTAAGAACCCTTGGCTTTTGGTTTGGCAGTATTCGACAGCCATTTCTAGGCGCAAGTGAATGAAGAAACGCAGCGCGTTTTTGTTATCAAGTAACGTCTTTATCAATTACATTAGTTTTAATGAAATCTACGAGTAATTGCTGGTGTTTGATATTAACATGAAAAGGATTCCGTAATCAGGGAAAGAACCTGTTCTTGGGCAACTACTTCTATAATGACCAAAAGGCCTTAAAATATCTTCAAGCACATGTTCCAGCAGCAGTATGAAGAAAATGATAGTAATAATGACGGTAATAATCGAATTATCCGGTAACTTCAAACTTCACAGTGGATTTGCTCGAACTAAGAAATTTCCTGAATTAGTGAAAATTTCAAAATGGCTTCACATAGAGGCTATAATGCCTTGGAGAGTCTTTACATCCTGCTAACGTGTGAATAGTATAATCTCCGCGTCAGAAGCTTGCTTCTACTTAATCATTTAATAGACTCGCATTTTTTTCCACCGTGACTGATTTTGTAAGCTTAAAACTTCATCCGTTACAACACTAGTCTAATCTCCGTGTCAGAAGCTTGCTTCCACTTAACCATTTAATAGACTCGCATTTTTTTCCACCGTGACTGATTTTGTAAGCTAAGAACTTCATCCGTTACAGCACACTCCTGGGGCTGGGAAATGTGGCCACAATGGTCTGGTGGAACGAACTATCACGAGTGCAATACGTGGGTTCAGGCATTTACTTTTAAGAGGCACAAACCGATTTACTTTACCTCTGGTAACCTCAAGAGAAAGTTGTTATAATCCAGAATCCGTATTAAACATCACTTTCCTTAATTCCCAACTGGGCAGAGTCGGTTTACGTTGGGAAATGACATAGACGGAGGTCATGGAAAACAGAAATACTGTCGCCACTAAACTAACTTACATTAGAAAATTTTATTTTATTTGATGAAAAAGGAACAGGGCCCTTATTTTACTTGTACTTGATTGAACAAGAGACGTTGAAAAATTTGGTACTGGACTGTGATTCGAATTCGTATCTCCTCTTTCGAGGATCTGAATCTCTCGGAACAGTATAGTTCAATCATTTCGTTCCTTTTTCCAAGACTCCAATCTTCTCTAGTCTCCTCCAAAGGTAAGTATGTGGGTCCGATTCCTGATCCAGTACAAAAATATTTTTAATTTCATTTTAAGCCCTATCACGTGCACACCGGCCTGCTAGTGAAAATTAACGTGCATTTTTAATGTCTGTTCATGTGCTTCGAACAATTTCTGGTCAAACTTGCACACATCTTACTGCTGTTGAGTAAGTAATTGATACTTACGCTATATTCGTGGATGATAATGAAGAATGATAGGAGTGCGGCTCGATTGTTGCTCAGGCACAAAAATTTGTATCCTTCTTTTAGATTCAATCACCTAGCAGCAAAACATTTGATTTTACTTAGTTAACAATCGGATTACGTGTTGGGTTCGTATCTGCGTCACAGATCATCACGCGCTTTATCTTTAAAAGCATAACGTCGTTATTTCTAAATGGAGGTATATTAGACATCTTTCGTGGTTAGTTTACAGGGATAAAAGGGTCTTGATAGGAGTCCCGGTTTATTACAGAAAATGTCTTTTAATTTCAAGTTTACATTTGGTTACTGATATTGGCGAAAATGTCGGTAATTCATGACCCTTCACGGCTAGTCAGCAATACGATATGATTAGAGTAGATTAGATTAATACTTGTTCCATAGATCATGAATATGACATTTCGTAATGATGTAGAACGTGTAATTTTAATGAAAGATTTTTTTTACATACCGGTATTCAATTTCTTTACTACAATTTTTTACCCTCTCTTTTATTATTTTTTATTTCTCTCTCTCTCTCTCTCTCTCTCTCTCTCTCTCCCACAGACAGGCATACACACACACACACACACACACACACACACACACACACACACACACATTCTTTTCTTATTTTTATTTGTTTCGTCTGCTCGACTATCGGCGAGGCGCGAAAACGTCCGAGAATGTGTTCTTAGTCTTGAGTACACTTAGGAATGAAATACGAAAACAACTATTAGAGTTACTGAATTATGATGCATAGTTTGCAGTCAGTTCTGAGTATAATTAGTAATTACGCTCGAGTCCCTAAACCTAGTTACAGAAATGCCAATAAGACGCATTACGAATTCTATGCCGTAAGAGCGGCGTCTTTGAGACGCCAGCTATGGTCACTTCCTAACCCGCTGTGGGATCACGTAGGTTCGTTCGTCTTTTTCCAGCTGGTACTGTAACTGAGATTTGGCAACAAGGCAAGGTATGTTTGGCAACTCTGTGACTGACGAGTTACTTCCTGGTGTGTACGGAATTAAGCCTCAAAGTCCTCAAACTCCTATTTTAAACATAAGAACATTCACCGGTATACTTGGGAAGGCAGGGGAACCACATCTGTCATTGACTATATAATAACAGATCAGGAATTCAGGAAGGCTGTGAGGGACACACGTGTATTCAGGGGATTCTTTGATGACACTGATCATTATTCAATCTGCAGTGAAATTGGGATTGTGAGGCCGAAAGTGCAGGAGGTCAGGTCCATATGTAGGAGGTTAAGAGTGGAGAAACTTCAGGATAAGGAAATCAGGCACAAGTACACAACAGCGATCTCAGAAAGGTACCAGTTAGTTGAATGGAGTCAATTACAGTCATTGGAAAAGGAATGGACAAGGTACAGGGACACAGTACTAGAAGTGGCTTAAGAATGTCTTGGAACAGTAGTGTGTAAAAGTAGGATGAAGCAAACAGCTTGGTGCAATGATACAGTCAAGGCAGCCTGTAAAAGGAAAAAGAAGGCGTATCAAAAATGGCTACATACCAGAACCCAGGTAGACAGAGAAAGTTATGTTGAAGAAAGAAACAAAGCCAAACAGATAATTGCAGCATCCAAGAAGAAATCGTGGGAAGACTTTGGAAACAGGTTGGAGACTGTGGGTCAAGCTGCTGGAAAACCATTCTGGAGTGTAATTAGCAGTCTTCGAAAGCGAGGTAAGAAGGAAATGACAAGTATTTAGGACACGTCAGGAAAACTACTGGTGAATCCTGTGGATGCCTTGGGAAGATGTAGGGAATATTTTGAAGAGTTGCTCAATGTAGGTGAAAATGCGATCAGTAATGTTTCAGATTTCGAGGTAGAATGGGATAGGAATTATGATGGAAATAGGATCACATTTGAGGAAGTGGAGAAAATGGTCAATAGATTGCAGTGCAATAAAGCGGCTGAGGTGGATGAAATTAAGTCGGAACTCATCAAATACAGTGGAATGTCAGGTCTTAAATGACTACACAGGATAATTGAAATGGCCTGGGAGTCGGGACAGGTTCCGTCAGACTGGACAAAAGCAGTAATCACACCAATATTTAAACATGGAAACAGAAAAGATTGTAACAACTACAGAGGTATCTCTTTAATCAGCGTTGTGGGTAAAATCTTCTCAGGTATTGTTGAAAGGAAAGTGCGAGTATTAGTTGAGGACCAATTGGATGAAAATCAGTGTGGGTTTAGGCCTCTTAGAGGTTGTCAGGACCAGATCTTTAGCTTACGGCAAATAATGGAGAAGTGTTATGAGTGGAACAGGGAATTGTATCTATGCTTTATAGATCTAGAAAAGGCATGTGACCAGGTTCCTAGGAGGAAGTTATTGTCTGTTCTACAAGATTATGGAATAGGAGGCAAACATTTGCAAGCAATTAAAGGTCTTTACATGGATAGTCAGGTAGCAGTTAGAGTTGACGGTAAATTGAGTTCATGGTTCAGAGTAGTTTCAGGGGTAAGACAAGGCTGCAACCTGTCTCCATTGTTGTTCATATTATTTATGGATCATATGTTGAAAACAATAGACTGGCTGGGTGAGATTAAGATATGTGAACACAAAATAAGCAGTCTTGCATATGCGGATGACTTAGTTGTGATGGCAGATTCGATTGAAAGTTTGCAAAGTAATATTTCAGAGCTAGATCAGAAATGTAAGGACTATGGTATGAAGATTAGCATCTCCAAAACGAAAGTAATGTCAGTGGGAAAGAAATATAAACGGATTGAGTGCCAAATAGGAGGAACAAAGTTAGAACAGGTGGACGGTTTCAAGTACTTAGGATGCATATTCTCACAGGATGGCAATATAGTGAAAGAACTGGAAGCGAGGTGTAGCAAAGCTAATGCAGTGAGCGCTCAGCTACGATCTACTCTCTTCTGCAAGATGGAAGTCAGTACCAAGACAAAGTTATCTGTGCACCGTTCAATCTTTCGACCAACTTTGTTGTATGGGAGCGAAAGCTGGGTGGATTCAGGTTACCTTATCAACAAGGTTGAGGTTACGGATATGAAAGTAGCTAGGATGATTGCAGGTACTAGTAGATGGGAACAATGGGAGCAGGGTGTCCACAATGAGGAAATCAAAGAAAAACTGGGAATGAACTCTATAGATGCAGCAGTCGGGGCGAACAGGCTTAGATGGTGGGGTCATGTTACACGCATGGGAGAAGCAAGGTTACCAAAGAGACTCATGGATTCAGCAGTAGAGGGTAGGAGGAGTCGGGGCAGACCGAGGAGAAGGTACCTGGATTCGGTTAAGAATGATTTTGAAGTAATAGGTATAACATCAGAAGAGTCACCAATGTTAGCACTGAATAGGGGATCATGGAGGAACTGTATAAGGGGGGCTATGCTCCAGACTGAACGCTGAAAGGCATAATCAGTCTTAAATGATGATGATGATGATGATGATGAGTTCACTAGATTTTTCCTGTCATTTCCATTGAATAATCTGAGTAATTATCGCTTGAGATTGTATATTTACGGTTTTCAGCCCAGGAAAGCCGATGCAGTGAAAATCACAACTAATCTCTTCCTTTAAAGAGCGGTTTACGATTACTAGCCACTATTGGCCTCGTAAGAGGAAGGCCCAACACATACCTCTTCGCTAGGTGTGAGGGGACGTGCTGACATGTGAAAAAGCGTCTGTTCTGGCCGCGGTTCCAGTCTCGCTGACTGTAAGATTTCCACCCGTTCTGTGAAAAAGCTACAAGCAGTCAGATCAAACATCGGTAAGGAAATCGCAAGAAAATGCTTTCAACATGTAATGGTGAAAAACTTACAATGCTGCACAACAGGTGACACCTCTTTCCACTGCTGACAAGCAAATTTTGGGTTTCTAGGAATACATAACATATTTTTATGAAATGCCATATTTGCAAACCTTTTGAGTATGACACAGCATACCAATTAAACACAGTCCCAATCGCAATCTAAGTGAGAAGTATTTTACTAATTCGTGCAGATAGAGGCACGCTTGTGTGCAGATACTCAGTTGTATTAAAACAGACTTTCGTCGTACGGTTATCGTGGGTAGTTTTATTTCATTTCTTATAATACAGTGCACAATTTTCGTAAGGTTTCTTTCAGTGTTGTTAAATCAATACTAAACATGAGAGAGAAATTATTCATCAACGATATATGCGAATTCACTGATGTAATCTATAACAGTCTGCCAATGCACATGCAGTTTAATGATTACATGCATGTAAAAAACTTGTTCTGAGTTAAAACTGTCAAACAACGATTGAAGATGTTTAAAATGCCACTACCAGACGACAGATAATACAGAAAATACTTTTCTGACTACTTTGGCACGATGCGCTCTAACCATACATAATACAAAAGCTTCGAGATGCATCTGCTGCCTGGTCATCCATTAAACCTGAAAAGAACAAAAGGTCGCAGAAGTTAGTCCTTTTTCCACATGTGACTACTTTTGGTTGAGATGTGAAGGCAATTATGTTCAAAGTTCCAATAGATGGATACCTTCAGCAGACAGCAGAATTGCGTTTTAAAAAATGTTGCAGGGAGTGTAATAGAACTCACGACTCCTTACCTACAGTGCGCGACACTTACCGTTACGCTACGAGTAGTCATACAGCTGCAGCAGCTCCAGAAGTCGACAACAGGTCCTCCAGAGCTTCCGCATTCAACACTGCTGTGTGATAATGCATATGGCCGGATCTAGACTTGTGAGAGACAGACAGTTACAGCTTTTCCTTCGCACTGCACGACGATTTCAACAAAGAGGTAGCGCGATAGAGTAGCTCAAATGGAAAGGAATACTTCTTATTTAAATTTGTGCATCCTACACTGTTGGCAGTTCTGTGTAGGAGATAGTTACGTGATATTACTTTGGTGTTTACAAAATAGAGTCGAATGTATGCACAGGGTAGCTGTGGCAGCTAGTTCATGGCGATTCGGTCAACCACGTAAATGAATTTACTGAACATGCTGCAAACCGCTACAGGGAGCCTGTGTTTCAGAATTCTCATCGAGTGTGCCGCAACGGTGTTATGACAGAAAAATGACTCTCAGAGACGAGGCTTTGGCGGTCTGTTGGGCTGATGATAGTTTGCTATGGTGATGGTCAGGGTTCGATTCCAACGTCTGCCAATGATTTTTAATAGGGAGAGACAGATTCTATCCTCATCTGGTTTAACCAACGGAGAAGATATACTGGCATTGTGGTCTGAAATTCACATTAAACTTGATATTCCTTCTCTACCAAGTAGACGTTAGGTTGAACCACAATAAAGTCAGCAGTGGCGAAATGTGGGAATTCTATTACCTGTAAACTTTCTTATACTAGTTATTTATTTCTAGTGACGAAACAAACGCTTTGTAGGGTCACAGGACAATTATTCTATCTTTTATTTTAGCTTCTGTATGCCGATAAAATTGGTTCTGAACTTGGAATGCAACTCAAACCGCCCTTAACGCGTAATTTGATCCCTTCGTGACAATACAGTGGACTACTATTTGTTGTTTGTTCAAAACTGCAGATTCCTCAACATCTCAACACATTGCACGTGAACAGAATCGAATCCTGGCCCGGCACTAAAGTTTTCATTAAGTATTATCAAGCTGTAGCATGAGAACACCTATCTCCAGTTGGATAAAAATTTTGATTTTTAATGCATTTTCATTCCCTGTCAACACTAACGATATCTGACGGTTTTGACTCCCAGTGAGACACAGAACTATTTGAGAGATCACTGTGTTTTCAAGGATGTTATTCCGAGCCGCTGGTGTCTACAAATTCGGTAGCTGACGTCTCTTTGTGTGTAGTCAACAACGATATTTGTGGGGTTCGATTCCCAGTCAGCACTGAACTCTTAGTCATATTATTTCTAGTTCAAACATGCTCACATTTCACTGCTGGTGTAAAAAACCCATATTTAACGTTTGTTTTCTCTAGACAATAACGGCAATATGTGCCGGGTTGGAGTCCTGGCAAGGAAGAAAGTAATGTAGCTACTGCCGAGAAAATCCGATTTCCCACAGTTGATTCTGCCTCGATAACAATCCGATTAGGTACTGGGTTCCAATCCCTGTCCAACACAAAGCTTTACTTCACGCCATTTCAAATAAGTTACTTGTGAATAAGCAATATTTAACATCTCTCGTAGTTCGTTCAAATGGTTCTGAGCACTATGCGACTTAAATTCTGAGGTCATCAGTCGCCTAGAACTCAGAACTAATTAAACCTAACTACACTAAGGACATCACACACATCCATGCCCGAGGCAGGACTCGCACCTGCGACTTCAGCGGTCGCTCGGTTCCAGACTGTATCGCCTAGAACCGCACGGCCACTCCGGCCGGCTCGTAGTTCGTTAACAGGGACAATAGATATTGTGTAGGAACTCGCATTCGTTACAAATGTTCACGTTACGTAATTTAATGTTGATTTTTGCTAACTGATACTGTCTAAATTCGGGGTATATCACTTTCTGTATGCCTAGTCAGGAATGACTGTTAGTTTTTGTCAGTCATGAAATCTTAGTTTGCATGACCTGGGTTTAAATCCAAAAGCAGAACGAGACGGTTCGTCGTGTCATTTGAAGTTCATACATATTCTCAACTAGCTGCTCATCAATAACTTGAACTTTTAATGTCATTTTGTGTTAAATAACAAGTACAGTATGTTACTTTGAAGAGGAAATCATGAATACGACGAACGTACTACGTGCATTACCTATCTGACGTAATAATGAGAGTGGTAACATTTCAGGTATGTCATTTATTGCAGTAAATGTGAGCTTACAAGCCTCAAGGACCGTCTTATCTGTGATAAGGTGTTCCCTGATATTTGTAGTATCGTGGTATTACTTTACACCTTGAAGTATTGCGATAGAGGGCAGAGTTTTTCTAGTGATGACTTGTTGAATCCATTTTCAGTAGCCACACGACTGTACCAAGGGGCGATTAGAGGACCTGCTAGACAGCTGCGTTATGTGGGTTGCATGCGAGTCAGGCTAAATGCAATTCAGGTCCTTCGGATACTTTTGAGTATGACTGTACATCAGGTGAAATTGATCGCCGAGGTATCAATGTGAGATCGCTATGATGCTCCTCAAATCACTGTAGTAATGATCTGGTTCCGAGACAAAGTCGATATACTACTGAAAGACATCGGCTTCGGCGAAGACATCAAGCATGAACGGATGGGTGTTTCACAGCAGTCACTGTATCTTCGATTACTACAATAAGGTTACATGGAGGTGCAGAACAATATATCCCATAGTGTATTGCAGCTCTCACCAGACGGAGGCCGTGGCACGCTGCACATTTCGTGCCACCGCTCATCCCGATGACGGTTTTTTAGTGACGGCCATCGACCTCGTGTAGCAAAAGTGTGGTACACCCGAAGAGCCAACAGGGTTTCTGTTGATCGAGGATGGGGTCAACGTATGAACACGTAGGGGTGGTCAGCTGCGGAGCTCCGTGTTTAACAGTATACGGTGAACCGTGTGCTCCGAAACACTTGCGTGTGCACCAGCACTGTGCTCTGTCGGCAGACATGCCGCAGATCACCATCTACCTTACATTACAGAGAACACAAGTCTCCAAACCCCACGTTCTGTGAAGGGTCGTAGATGTCCAACTGCTTTTTCAGTGTCCTTTATCACGGTTCTTTGCGGGCAGGCGTGTCAATTAGCATCATATTAATAAAAATCGGGGAAGAATTAATAAGGGGAAAGTAATACGAAACTTTAATAACTGCACAGTATTAGTAAGAAGCAATATAACGAAAAGTAATAAAAAGCAAAGAAGCAAAGACCAAGCGGTACAGAAAGATATAGGGACGCGTTTGCTTTTTAATACATATAAAAGAACATGTATCACATTATTGAGCTCTCTACCTCCAGTTAACGCGATCGGGCTAGTCGATGAAAAAGTGGTAGGCGACTGCGAAATTCGTCAAGGAGATTATTTAAAGACTCTTCAAGCACGTTTAAAATACATTACGTGTGACGAAGTGATCAGAGACGTTTATTGTCGGGTGAAGTGAAAATGATTCCGACAACATAATTCTAACTTTGTGTTAGCTGGTAAAAATACTCTTGGTAAACTACAGGGTGATTCAAAAAGAATACCACAACTTTAGGAATTTAAAACTCTGCAACGACAAAAGGCAGAGCTAAGCACTATCTGTCGGCGAATTAAGGGA